>NC_041395.2:55557523-56767523 GCF_900747795.2 Erpetoichthys calabaricus | reverse complement strand
GTACCAATAATAGTAGGAGCATTAGGTACACTTAAGAAAGGATTTTGATCAAAAACCTAAGAATGCTCCTGGGCCATCCATCAGATGGTGAAGTGCAGAAGATTGCACTTATGGGCAATGTACACATTCTTTGAAAAGGTGCTTGGGTAAATCACTTTGATCTCTTGTTGAGATCTGGATTTACAAGTAAAACTCTCAATTATAGACTAGAGGAAGTAATTTTTTTAAGATAATAATACAATGACACTAAACTAGGGCAAATGGTGGAGAATTATTACATACAATGCCTCTAAAAAGTATTTAGCTCCATTAGAAGTTTTTTTACAATTTGTTATAAAAACAAATTTAGGAACTGTGGATTTAATTTGGCTTTTTTGTCACTGATCAACAGAAATAGTCTCTTTAATGTCAAAGTGAAAACAGATTTCTGCAAAGTGGTCTAAAGCATTTACAAATATATAACACAAAATAACTGACTGCATAAGTATTCACCCCCAATTTGGTTTTTAGTAGATGAACCTTTGTCAGCCTTGACACTCTTGAGTCTGTGTGCACAGGTCTCTATCAGTTTTCACATCTGCACACCTTTATTTTTCCCCATTCTCTTTTACAAAACTGCTGAAGTTCTACCAGTGGCATGCTGATTACGAATGAGCAGCCATTATAATAAGTCCAGCAAAAAATTCTCCACTGGATTGAGAGCTGGACTCAGCCACTCCATGACAATAATATTGTTGTTTTGAAGCTATTCCTGTGTAATGTAGGTTTGGCTTTATGCTTGAAGTTATTTTACTGGAAAACAAGTCTTGTCCCAAAGCACAGTTTTTTTGCAGACTGCATCAGGTTGTCCTTCTGGATATCTCTGGGGTTTTTTTTATTCATTTTACTCCCACAACCCTTCCAGGGCTTTCAATATAGAAGTATTCCCATAGCATGATGCTGCTACTACCATATATATAGTAGTATACCTTATACTACAATAAATGAAACAAGTGGAAAACAGACAGGTGATCTCCATTGAACTAATGATGTGTCTTCTAAAATCAGTTGGCAGCACCGGTGATGATTTAGGTGTGTCATATTGAAGGGGCTGAATATTTAAGTGAACAATTATCTTGTGTTTTATGTTTATAATTATTTAAACCATGTTGCAGCGATACGGTTTTGTTCCAATATTAAAGAGTCTTTTTCTGTTGATCAATAACAAAAAGCCAAAGTAAATTTATGCCAAATCAATATTGTATAACAAAAAATGTGAAAACTTCCAAGGAGGTGAATATTTTTTATAGGCACTGTAAAAAGCTGGGCAGAATTTAGACATCTATATTCTTAGCAAAGACTTTTATTCAAATTGACTTACAAAGGAGGTCAACATAACCAAGTAACATTAGTCTAGGGACTGTTTTGAACAAGTGTAGCAGTATGGGGTAGAAAGTTGATCACCACAAGTAAAGAGCTATAAAGTTAGCATAACAAAAAAAATATAAAAAAACAATATGGCAGATAACCCCAGAGCAAAAATATTAATTAATAATCCCAGAAATTCACAGAAGAATAGGGTTTTCAATTTCTTCTTAAATACATTGTGGGAGTCAGCAGTTCAGATGAAGGTGGGCAGCTTGTTCCACCAGTTAGGAACTACATATGAAAAGGGTCTGAATTGAGATTTGATACCACACAGAGTTGGCATCACCAGATGCTGTTTACAAGCATACCTGAGTGGGTGAGAAGGAGCATAGCACTTTACCAGTGTCTCCACACTCCATACTGTGTCTCTGTAGGCAAGCATCAAGAGTTTGAACTTAATGTGTCCTGCTACAGGGAGCTAATGTAGCAACATATGCCCGTCTTGGCTAGTTGAATACAAGACAGGCTGCTAAATTTTGGACCATCTGCATTGGCTTGACGGCACATGCAGGTCCTCCTGCTAGTAGTGAGTTGCAGTAATCCAGCCGTGACAAGACCAAAGCTTGAAACAGAAGCTGTGCAGCACACTCACTCAGATAAGGTCTGATTTTGAAAATGTTAAAATGTTACATAGAGTGAATCTGCAGGAATGACAGAAAGTTGAAATTTCGTCAAAGAAAGATACTTGCTCATCAATCACCACCCCAAGGTTGCATACTGACATGGCAGGTGTTAGTGACAATGAGCTAAGCTGTACAGAAGACTTGGGAAGATATGTAACAGAGAAAATTTTAAATAAATAAAAATAAAGTACACATAGGAAGTAAAAATATTAAATATAATAAAATATTTGGATTTCAAATTTGAATGGACTTGATTAAGAAATCTGTTGTGATGTTTGTTTATGTAGCATGCTGTGTTGAGTATATGTTATTAAGTTATATAACACATTAGATATGCTTACTTGGGAGTATTGTGTACAGTTTTGGTCCTCATATTACAAAAAAGATATAACAGTGCAAGGGACCGTCCAGGGAATGGTGCATAGAATAATTCTGGGACTACAAGACACTAGCTATAAGGAGAGATGGAATTAGATCAGTCTTTTCATTGTAAGTAAATCAATACTTAACCTCCTGGGCATTAACCCCAATCATGACTCAGGCTCAGAATTCTATATTATTGTTGTTTGCCCTGAATCAAAGTCAGAGTGACACAACTGTAGAATCTCTGAAGCCTACAAAAAAAGTCTTAAATTCCTTCGCACCTCCTCATCAGCATCATTGTCTTGCAAATGTGTCGATCAGCACTGGCAGCAGGCAACCTGCTCATTCATCCCCCCACGGAGGCAGCTGAAGTCAACTTTATCTGGCAGTGAGGTGTTTGAAATTGTGTAGGTTGAATGATATATTGTTATTTGGAACATTTGTGTTCCATGTCTACAATGATCTGTGTAAATGTAGGATGACAGGATATGCAAGAAATGTTGAACACATAACTAAAACAGAAAATTTTTCATCTTACTGTAATAATGACAAAATGCTGTTGTGAAGTGTATAATGTGTGAAGACTGAAGTCCAAATATCAAATAAACAATTTCACAAAAGGTAGAACAAAACAAATGCGCTTTTATTCAAGAATATAACCAAAGAAAAAGAAATCATTCAATTTGCATGGTGCTGTCAATGAGTAAAAACCCAAGTCCAAATATCAATCTACACCAAGTTGACAAGTCTGCTCAGCTGGTGCAGAGGTGAAAACTGCTGCCTCCTAATCAAGAGGTAGCAGGTTTGAGCCCGGATACTCCCCATTTTGAGTAATGAGCACCTATTATTATTACTATTAAATAATAAAAACATACATTTGATTTCAGTCTGTAATACCTGGTGTAAATTTTTGCTACTTGAAAAAGTTTTTTATTCAGTTTTATTCTCTCAGTCACGTTCACAAAACCCTCTCCCCTCACCCCCAATCTGACAGTTAGTTTTCAAATAAAGACATGGTACAACAAACTTGCCTCTCCCTCTCTGAGTTGATGGCATTTTTCTCCATTATTTTCACAAGAGCAGCAATGACCACAGTTGGTGCTGTGGTTGATGCCTGCTCAGAACTATTTTGTTATTCAATCAATGCATTCAATGATACGATGCCCCGTAACTGCGATCAGACTATCATGCGGCATTTGTGCTGTGACAACAAAGACACCCGTGCAGAATGTGTGAAGAAAAATTTGCTGGCAAAGATCTGGCAACATTTTGTTGAGAAATGTGTTTTGATTTACAAACCAGGGCAACATATTACTGTTGATGAGCAACTGTTTCCAAACAAGGGCAATTGTCCTTTCTTGAAATACATCCTAACCAAGACTGACAAATTTTGCATAAAGTTTTGGATTGCAGCAGATTTGGAGACAAAGAACATGTGCAATGCTACTCCTAATTTAGGAAAAGATCCCGGTCATCCCATGGGAGAAAGACTTTCTGAGAATATGGTCATAAAGCTTATGGAGCCATTTATGTACAAAAGCAGAACCGTAACAACAGACAACTTCTTCATATCACTTTCACTGTCTAATAGACTGCTGCACTGCAACACAACTCTGCTTCGCACCATAAATAAAGTGGAACTTCCAACTGCAGCTAAAGTCACTTCAGTACGTGAGCAACTCTCCATTCTAGTGTTTAGATCTGGCTGTGCCGTGCTGACGGTGTATGCACACAAACAGAAGAAGTCTATCTGCATTCTCAGTACCATGCACCATAACGTGGAGTTTGGGCAAGATTGGAAAAAAAAACACCATGTTCAAATGACAACTCATGCTCAAATGACATAGCGCTTTCAAATAAAGATGATTTCATGCATTGATGTGTGTGTGCATGCACAAGTTAGGCCAAGACAGATTTGATCTCATTCATATAGTTACTGGAATATAAAATAAACATTTCCACAAAGGTATAACAAAACAAGTGTGCTTTTATTCGAGGATAAAACTGAATTAAAAAAAATAATGCGACAACAAGATACCAAGAAGACATGATTCACCAGTGTTTGTGTGTCTGCTTAAATTCCTTCAGCGATATCTTTTACAGGTAGCAAAAATTTACAACGGTTGTTGTAGTGCACTGTTTTTATTATATAACAGCAGCTCACTGCTCAAAACAGGAATACAACAGACTCAAACTCACAACCTCTTGACTACGAGACAGTAGTTCATACCTCCGCACTAGCCAAACAGACACCTTGGCTGATATTTGGGCTTCGGTTTTTACTCATTGATAGCAACATGTAAATTGAATGATTTTTTTTTTGGTTATATTGTTGAATAAAAGCACACTTGTTTTGTTATACCTTTTGTGAAAGTGTTTATTTGATATTTGGACTTCAGTCTTCACACATTGTGTACTTCATTTCTACATTTTCTCATTATTACTGTAAGATGAAAACTTATCTGTTTTAGTTATGTGTTCAACACTTCTTGCCTTGCATTTCCTGTCATCCTGCATTTACCCAGATCAATGTACACACGGAACACGCATGAAATGTATCTATCCCAGATAACGATATATTATTTATCCTATACAATTCCAAACACCTCACTGCCAGATAACCTTCAGTGTTTGAGCTGACTTCAGCTGAGTGAGCAGGCTGCCTGCTGCCAGTGCTGATCGACACATTTGCAAGACAGAGATGCTGATGAGGACGTGCGAAGGAATTTAAGGTGAACTTTTTTTGTAGGCTTCAGGAATTCTAGTGTTAATGATCTGCTTTACAACTATAAAATCTCTCAAGTGGATAAAATAACATTATGCTGCAATAAAAGGTGAATATTTCTAAGTGTTTTGCCACTTTAATGTCATTAACTCATCAATATTAATTTGTGGGATGGACCAATCAGCCAAAACACAATGGTGTGTAAAGAAGAAGTTATTAAAAGGCCAGTTTTAGAGAAAACTGAAACTGCACCATTTGTCAAATAAAGCAATAGTGATAACAATGTGAATTGTTCCTCAGATTTTGACATGGAATGCTGAAAATGATTCATATGGCACTATATGACTAAACCACCATAATATGCCTGGTAAATCCAGTTCTGTGAAGCTTCACATTGGTTCAGGTAGCTTCGTGGCAAAAATGTCAAAATGACTATGATCAAGTAGAAGGACAAGAAAGATTTACGGTCCCTAAGCACTGTTCATAATGCAGCAACTGACAATGTTCATTTCGGGGAAAATGTGGAAGTCACTAAGCCTTGCGCTGGAGTAGCCTACAATAACACAAGGGCTGCACAGATCGTGCAGATCAGGCACTGACATTTTACCCTCACAACGTAACAGAAAAAATATTGTAAGAAAAGTGCACAAAGAAACATGCTTCTACTGTCCCAGCTGTGCTGTGATTGTTTCAAACCATGTCACATGAAGGATGTGTACCAAATCTTCATCAGTACAGCAGTGGACATGAGAAACATACTTCTCCTACTTTATTTATGTTGATGTTTTCATGTTTATGTCAGAGGGGGACATTTTTTATACGCTGTGTGGTTTCGTTTCTTTCTTAGGCAAAGGAACATGTAAATATTACATTTAAAACACAGTAGATGAAGAGGCCCATTAGGTACCCATTGTTGGGACTTGGGTGAGAAATTAAAAGGCAAATTTCCTGGGTAATCCTGTTACTGATTATTGTGATGGCTGTCTACAGGATATAGGTATTTGCTGTCTTTCAAAAGAATCACCGCTTTGAAGTTTTAACTGCTTAGATATACAAACAATACAAAATTGTGATAAAATAACTGCTCCTTCCTTGGAAATTGTTTGAATTTCCCTGACATGGAAATTAACATGTCTGGGGATATTGGTTTCTAATCAGTGTACTGATTGATAGTTGGTAACAATACTTTTTGTTAACCTGTGTTTACATTATTTGTTAAGCCCAGGAAATTTGGGTGTGCCACTGTTTAATCTATTGTCGTATTGATCTAGGCAGGGACTGAAGGACATTTAAACTTCTGGCCAGGAGAAGGCAAGGTAAGGGATGGTCCACTAACAACGCTGCTAAATCACTCGCACAGAGCACAGAGGCTCGCAGGTAGACTCAGGTACATGGCTGGTATGACGTGAGGCACAAGGACAGCAAGACTAACCTCCAGGGAGGAAGAGACAGCTCCACAAGAAGACGCCGGTTGTGGACCCAGTGAGAGAGGGAAGCCACATGAATGGACCAAGCAAAGCTGGCAGACGAGAAGTGAGGCGTGCCTAGGTCACAGCAACACAAGGAGCCCAGAGTAGGAAAAAAAAGAAAGACGAAGTGACACTAACAAGGATTCAACAATTTGACAAGCCTTCTGTTGGGAAACGAGCGTCTGGTGAACAGAGTGTATTCATGGACAGTTGGATGATTAATTGTTGGGGTAACACAGTGCACAAACTGGACACTGCACCACTAAAGGTTGTATCCTCCCACTTCATGTTTTTAACGTTCTTTTAGAGTGTGGAATGTGTGCTTTCCTTTTAAAAAAATGAATTTCGTTCCTGATATTGTTAGATTTTTTTATGTTTGTTTATCTTTTTAATGTACTTTATATTGTCTTGGGTAATATAAATTACTGTTGTGTCTTTCATTGTGTGTTTACTCACCGCCCAATTTAAAGAAACCTGTGTGCTATTATTGTTAAATGTCAAGAGTTCTCCGTCTCTTAATAAAACTGGCTGGCGTAATTGGATATTTTAACTGTGTCTAGGTTAGATTACCTGTAAGTGTGACCAGACACCTGTCATATTTACATGTTTCTGTTACACATGATAGCATTTTTTTTTATCATTGAAACATTTTTGGCTCATTTTCTGTTGGTAAACACAATGTTAAGGGGGTTAATAGAAGTCATTAAAATTGGGAAAGGAGTGAAAATGTTACCTAAGAACACAGGATTGCAAATTGAATTTTGCTAAGGGGTCCTGCGGTGGGTTGGCACCCTGCCCGGGATTGGTTCCTGCCTTGTGCCCTGTGTTGGCTGGGATTGGCTCCAGCAGACCCCAGTGACCCTGTGTTCGGATTCAGCGGGTTGGATAATGGATGGATGGATGGATTTTGCTAAGGGTCATTTTGCACGAGTGTTAGAACGTCTTTCTTCACACAATAAAGAATAGATTCATGTAATAAGAAACAAGAAGTATATTAGATTGATAATAGTTTTAAGGGCCTTAACATTGACTTGGATGATATTTTGAAAACATTGGGCATAATAGGAAATGCTAAACTATAAAAGTTATTGGGTTGAATTGACAATTCTCTTCAAAACATTTGAAATGCTATTTTTATTATTTGTCTTTGGAGTGTAGGAAAAAAACTAAGGAAACTCTACAAGTATGCCTTATCAACAAAGACCTGAGCATTATCAGTGTTCCAGGGTTTTAGACGGTAACATTGCCTACTGTGCCATCTTGTAAATACTGTATAGTTTTATATAATGTATTAAGTATAATTTTGAAATTTAACTTAAGTTTTCAGATTGTTAGGTTAACTTAATCCTTGTATGTCTTTTTTTTACATCCACCTGCACCTTACCCTGAATAGTTTTATCTCCTGTATCCTTTGTGACTAAGTCCACATGCTGCATTTGCATAAGGATTTTTTTGTGCTCTGTAGTGCAAATATAAATCATGATTGTCAATTATTGCTTTAAAATAATACAGGGAATGAAATTGTGCATATTAGATAGAAGCAAGCTCTTTTCAGATAAAATTAGACAAGTACATTATTTTGCAAATTCCATTTTCGCAGTCTTTAATGATTTTAGATAGCAAATACAGGCCTTTCTAATGGCAGGCATTTGCTTGCAGCCCCAGTTCCATGCTAATATTGACCATGTATGCAACAGTAGTTCATTGGCAGAGCTGTGCAGCTTCATTTACCTTCTCCCTTGAGATCGAAAGCTACTTGGAATTTCTAATAAGAGAGAAGAATTCAGTGAGCCAGAAAGCAGTAAAAGCAATGTAACAAAAACAACAGTTCTGTGCTTTTTTTTTCTTTTTCTCATATTGATTGGTTTCCTTCCTTCTGTTCCCCTAAAAGCTTTGACAGTTTTAGAAGGGGGTTGAAAGAAGAAGGACCTCCATTCCAGGCAGGAGAACGATCTTATGCACATCAAGCAAACCCCGGTCCTAGATTTACTAGTTACATATGTTAAGGAGTTAAGACACACAGCATTAGACTGTTATATTTATCTTTTATCAATGAATGTTTTTTTACTTTATGTAAGTTGGTAAATAAATAATCTATTGCTATTCTTACATAGTATATCTTATAAAAATCATTGGATGTTTATTTTATATAAAAACTAAAGTGTATCTAAGGGGGTACAGTGTATAAAGTGCAAAGAGAGACCAGCATTCCTGGAAATTGACGCCTGTATATCACAGATTTTTTTTAAAAACAAGGTAAAGTAATTAACAGCACTATTAACAGTCTCCAAGGATTTTTTTTTTTGCAAAAGTAATTTCTATTTACACATTACAAAATAGTCTACAACAATTCCATTTAACATATAAAAAAACCTGTTTTTTTCATGTTGAGCAGCAGTCATTTTCCCATTTTCATCTCTTAACCAAAGACCATCATCCCTGCAAAACACTGAACCAAAAATCCACACTACACTTATATTCTGGATTTAAAATCAATTCCTATTAAAGCCCCACTTCCCATTCCCCAACAAGCCTTTCCATCTCTTCTTAGCTGCTGCGAAACCCCACTTCTCAATATCTCTTAATTTTCTTTGTAGCTCCTTTTACAAAATCTTTTTTATCCACTGCATATCTCTGGTCTCAAACCTTTTTAGCAGGATACACCTGGCATCCCATATGCATTTCTTTGCTGTGCTAATAATAAGCCATGTCAAAATGGCTTCCCTTGAACTTCTGCCATTTACAGCTAGTCCTTCTCCTTTCAAAATTAAACCAGATGACAAAACAATCCAATCTTTTACCATTTTCAATAATTCTTCCACATTCGCCCACACTGCTTGTGTCCAACTGCACTCTCAAAGCACGTGTCTTATTGTCTCCACCTGGGCACTGTCTGGTCTTGGACAACTCCTTGTCTGTGTCAAACCTTGTCTATACATTCTCTCCCTCACACATAATCTTCCACACACTATCATCCAGTTCAGGGGCCTCATGCATAACGCCGTGCGTAGAATTCACACTAAAACATGGCGTAAGGACAAAAATGGAAATGTGCGTACGCACAAAAAAATCCAGATGTATAAATCTGTGCGTTCGCCAACTTCAACGTTCTTCTGCTCCATAAATCCCGGTCAGCATGAAAGTAACACACGTGCACGCGCCTGCTGCCCCACCCAAACTCCTCCCAGAATTACGCCTCTTTGAATATGCAAATCAATATAAATAGCCCTTAAGCTCAGCGTTCTGTGAAAAGGCAAAAGCTCAGGAGAAAATAGAAGAATCTCAGCGAATACCAAATGGAGGCAAGGAAAAACGTACTATTTGTTGGTTTAAACAGTGGTATAAACAACAAAAGGAAGTTGATCGAGTGACAGAGTGTCGGAGAAACTCGAAAGCTCAAGTTCACAAAGTCGCACAGTGCCGAAATAAAAAAAGAAGTTGTCAGATATCAAGGTCGCCATGAAAAGGCAAGTCGTAGCCCACCGTATGAGTGTCATATGAAAACTTATTAGGGTACAGAGAAAAGAAAAAAATAGGGACACAGTGAGAAAAAAGCTCGAAATATCAACTGTAATCTTGAAATTTCCACTTTAATCACGTAGTTTATTTTGTCATTAAAGTAAAACATCATAAACTTCATCTTTCAATCATTTAATTTACTGGTTTCTCAAATACCATCGTAACTATAGTAGCACGTTAAATGCTTTGTTTTGTATGTGTTCTTCTATGTGGTCTATGTGTGTGAATCACTAAGTGCTTCTTAAACGGGCTTTCTTTTCCTCCGACTGGACACAGAATACATTACATTCGTGATATTACGGCTCTCTGAATAATTAAAATACTGAGATGTATATATTTTCATGATGATAGGAGTTAAAGCATGTTATTAAACATGGGAACACGGTGGCACAGTGATAGTAACAAGCTGGCGCCCTGTCCAGAGACTGCCTCACGCAAGATGCTTGCTGCGCCGTGCGCGACCTTCGATGAAATAATTTATTGCAGCAGTACTGTCTCTTTCAAACATACTAACTCCCAATTCATGTCCTTCCTTTTCTTTCTCCAATTGCCACACAATCAGCTCTGTAATAGATGTTAAGCCATCTGTAAGCTTAGAACACCAATTCTTCAAAACTTTTAAGGAACATTGAAATATCTTCGTAGTATATGTTTAATTATTCTAATCATCTATCCTTCCAGGATCGTGCCAGTCCCAGCAAGAATACAGTGCAAGGCAGGAACAATCCCTGACACCGTGTCCTCACATGTTTAATTATTAACAATATAGATTATTTAAATGATGTTAACATTTTATCTGTATAATGTAATAAACATATTTTGCTGCATTTCATCTTAAAATCTTAAAAATCTAAATACGCACTTTATAAAGTGGTGCAGGTTGTGCAATATTACAACTGTATCACAAGTATACAGTGAGGTAATTGTACTAATAAGTACAAACAGTTCTACAAGGAGCACTTGATGGACTGATTGAATGCGTTTATAGTTCTTGGGATGAAACTTTTTCTGAACCGCGATGTCCCTACAGGAAAGGCTCTTAAGTGTTTGCCGTTTGAGAGCAGTTCAATAGACAGCATGGCTGAGGCAACATGTGCTAGATGCTGTATACTGATAATTCTCTTTCCGATCAGATTGCACACTCAGATACAGTGGGATAAATAGTCTGAGTAGTGCATTGAGAGGAACAACACTAAGGCAGCTATGGTATTTGGAATAGTTTGGCCATTCCGTGGACCTTTATATTGTTACAGGTTAATTACAATCAGATTCCTTAAACTAATAAACAATATGCAGTTAATTTCAGTGTATATGATAACACCGCGTAGGGGCTGTGGATCTAAAAAAGAAAGGGAAACCACACTGGAACAAAAGCACTGCTTTGACCCTGGGTGCTGCCAGTTTGCAAAACCGAGCAGAGAACTTGCGTTCACCAAGCATTTAGCTAGCGTGAAAATGTGCATGGCTTTACGGCAAGTTTAGGTTTTATACATCACAATTTGAGCAGGAAACGGGAGTACGCAACAATTTTGTGCGTACACACCATTTATACATGAGGCCCCAGGTCTTTTCAAGTATTTCCAGCCCTTTTGGCTGCACCACTGTCCATACCCCCACTTCAAACTCCCTTCCATTATAGGCCTGGCAGCCTTATGAAAGTCTTTCTGTTTGCAGCACAAAGCAACAACTGCAAATTTCCTGTACTTCATTTTCAATTTTGCTGCATATTCATAGCTTCCTGGTCTCTCCTCTGCCTTTGTTGGCAGACTTGACCACACATTGATTGTCCTCATTACTGATGTGGACCACAGAGTTACAAAATATTGAAATTTGTGTGCAGAGGCTGAATGCAAAGCCTTGCACAAAGACATATAAAAAACATTTGAATGTTGGTAATATCTCTACCTCCATTTTCCACATGTTTTTCCATACCAAATTTTCTTATCCTTTCATACTTGTACCCTCACACAAAACAACACACCATTGATTTAACTTTTACCCCCAAATAACAAGGCAAAGGAAACCCCATCCCAAAATACATACATAAAGAGAGTATCTCCATTTTCACCACTAAGGCCTTGCCCATAAATGTCAAAGTTTATAGTGTGCTTAAATACCAGCTGTGCAGAGTGTGTACTTTCTTCCTTTATTTGGCACCCAGTTTACCTTTCCAGATCTCAAATGCACATGTTATTAATGACCCTAAATTAGCCAGGCATGAGTGTGTTCTCTCTTACCTAGTGATGGATTAGCACCCCATCAAGTATTTGTTCTTTCCTTGTCCCTATTGCTACTAGGACTCCTTGACGCTATAATCAAGGGCCAGTTAGTGCTACTACCCCCTATCTCTTTCTTTGTTTATTTTAATCCTTGGCAGAGGCATTCTGTTTAGAACCTGCATTGTCTTATTTGTACATGTTCTGTCTGGGCTCACTGCTTTCATGTCAATCTTCAAGGACAAGCTAGTGCAAAGTTAGATGATGACTAGTGTGGACTACTGTGCTGTATAAAATGTTTTGTCTTGGGTGTTTCTTTTTTCTTAATAATTTGCCAGTTTACAATTAGATGCAGTAACACTCTAGTCAACAATTTACAAGGTACCATTTACATACTGCATGTGCATTAATAATAAAATATTTAGAAAGTAATTAGGTCTGCATTTCCCAGCCTGTGGGATGTGGCCGACCATGGATAAAATTGCACTCCTACTGCTCCTAAAATCATGTTCAATTCACAGCAGCAGCATCTCAGGTGGATTTCAACTGATTGCCCAACGGCTGCTCTGACAACTGGGCTCGATTCACCAAGGAGGAAACCAGTTACTGCAGTATGGTGCGTGAATCATGTAATGTTTTGACACTCTGGTGATTGCACGGGAATCCAAACACCCACCCACCACTTTGTTGATTATGCTCGAGTCACTGAGGAGGAACAACCCACTTCCCCTGCTAAGATGATCACGCTAAATTCCCCCGTGGGTCATGAACACATTGAGGGGAACACACCTTTGTCAGTTGTGAACACAATGGCATGTGTAAAAGTTGTTCACGACACCACAAATTTTGAGAAACATTGAATTTGGGATGTGTAAGTTGAAAACACATTAATGAATAGGAGTTTTTAATAAATCCAACTTTTGAGACAGACTGTCAAACTAGACAATGTGGATAAACTAGTACATTCATTTAGTTCACATTAGACTGATTAATAATGTATTACTAACAGGAGTGTTCACAGGTTGCACAGTGATTAGCACTGTTGCCTTATGGATCCAGCATCCTGGGTTTGAATTCTATAACTGATCAATTCAAGTGTAGACTTTGCCTATTCCCCCGTGTCTATGTTAAATTTTCTTACGGTATTCTGTTTTTCCTCCTTTATCCCCAAGATGTACACTTAGGTTAATTCCTGATTCGAAATTGGTGTAAGTGGGTCCTTGTGTTGGGCTGGTGCTCCATTCAGGGTTGGGTCCTGCCTTGTACCCAGTGCCACTGGGTTAAACTTCAGCCTCCAGTGCTCTAAATTGGATTGAAGCAAATTTGATAATTTTACACTCAGGGAGACCAGACTGTACTTTAATCAGACTTTTCAAGTAGTTAACAATGAAGCACTCATGAGTAAAATGACTTAGTCTTGCCTGTAATAAAATACAGGACAAATAGTAAAATTATCTACTATATTATATATGTATATTTTTGCGTTTACATCAGGAAAGTAGACTCAGTTATAAACCAAATAGTGCAGTTGATGGTTGTGGACATGGTGTTTAAGAACATAGGTAGCCTTTCCCCGCTCCTGACCTTGGGGACTAATTTCTTTTTTTTCTTTTCATCTACTTTCCTGCTTAACTCTCGTGTCATGATTAATTTCCATCAAGTCAAGATGCAAATGGAAGTCACAGTCGACCTCCAAACAGACTCGCCAACAATCCACAACTTTTCTACAGACTCTCACTTCTGAGTTTAATGCAGTTGGAGTACTTAGACAGCTGTCAGTCAAAATGGGCTCTGTACCTCTAGTATTTTCTTATTTTTACAGATTTTCAAAGACATTTAATTTTTTTTACATGGCTAAGCATCTTTTGTTAAGTGCCACCAGTGGAACAGAGGTTTAATGCTGAACACCTCCTGATTTCATTTTTATATTATTCAAATACATTCCTTCAAGCTTGTTATAAATCTGCAAAATAATGTAGTTAACGATTAAAGGAGACAAAGGAATGGGAAAAAAGGCAAATCCTGATTAAAGACGTTTAGACTTGAAGGAACATTTTTTCTTTGACATAGCAGATTAGTGCCAGAATTCAAATGAGAACAGATTACTACTGGTGTTTTCACATAGTTTTTAAAATGTTGTTAATGAAATTTAATTTTAGTATATCAGAGTATTCTATTTTTGCAGTTAGGAGGCTGTTAAGCCTAGAAGACATTTTTTACATTACAAGACGGCAAGGCATGAAACATCCCGGGTGGATGTAAACCCACATGTCCTTTTTATTACTGTGCTAAGATATGCCTTCCTGCTGTCATGATTCATTGTTGCATAATAAAATAATAAATATACATTAAATATGCCACTGAAAAATGTCACTGTACTCTGTGCATGTGACAGTATTTACCCTAAGAATGTATGAGGTTGGGAAATATTGAATTATTGTGTTAAAATGATGTCCGTGGCAGATTGGCGGTTTAAATAAATAATTGCTGCACTTGCTTCTTTGTGGGGAGGGGGCCTGGTAGTGTGGTAAAAGCAGTTCCCGTGTGTGATACGGATGCGGGTGGTCCTGCATGGTGCACAGGTGTAGGATTGCCCCTGATGCTGGGAGCTGCTGGTTGCTGCGGCTGTGCCACATCCCCATTTGAAAAGGGAAGTGTGAGTGTGAGGGTGAGAAGAGAAAGGAACAGAAACAGAAAAAAAAGGACAGAACGAAGCTAGTGAGAGAGTCAGCAGTTTGGGTGGAGGTGGACAAGAGACATATTCGTTTATTTCTTTACTTTTTTCACATTATGACCAGGTGAAAAAAATAAGACAGAATTATCTGAAATGACAAGGTAAATGACATAAATTTTTTTTTATTAAAATATCAAAGCCCAAAATCAACCAATTCTTAGAATCAAGAAAAACATGTAAACTTCTAACTCCTAGAATATCCAGAAACTTTGACAGTGACAGTATCATGCCACCATCTTTTATAGGTGGGGAACAATAAAATATATCATCACGTGACTGGCAGCAGGAATAGCAACCATAAACAATATGGCTAAAGCCATTCAAAAATACACAGAATGGAATCCGCTGCTATAAAAGTTATGATCCAAGTGTTAAGATTATTTGTAAATCTGGTAATTTTTCACATAATTTACATCATTTATATTTAGAATTCGATATTTGGAATCTTATTATATTGGAGCTGTTTTCACTGTTATTTAGGGTTGTGCATGTTCACCGTTCTTCTGGTTGCTTGTTGTTAGGATATGCATACTTGTCCACAGTGTGCCTTTGAAAGTCATGACCCTGATTTTGCTATGACAGCATAAAATGTCTTCCGGGGCAATCCTTCTGTATCCAAGCTGCAGAAAAGACCTTTTTTAAATCATGCTACAGAAAATTCATTGTATATGTTAAAATCTCTTTTGTGCCAACTTTTGCTATCACTTTTTGATTCTTAGTCTTTTGTTTTTGGTTTGTCACACTGCTTTTTCTGAGCTTTCCATTTTTGACCCTTTGGCCTGTTTTTGTACGTTCCTCTCCTGGACACTCTCAAATACCTTTTTCTTTGCAGTCATACCACCAAGATTGCAACCCAGGAGCTGAATAAACATAACATAAAAATAAAGGCAGTATTGAAAACTCCACTTGTCAAAACCTGAATATGTAACAATAACAAAAGTGCTAACATTTCAAAATTACTTGTAAGAGCAAGTGATAGATAGCATAGTATAGATGGACTTTTATTTTTGTCCTTACCATTTTCCCAGGCCTCCTTTTACTTTGGGGAAGATTTGCAATCCTGATTCCAAATACAATATAATAACATTTTGGACATCTTGGATTCCAAGAAATAATTTAAGATCAGCCAAACTATACCAAATTAAAAATAACAGAAATAAATTATAAAAGATTAAAAAAAACACTACAGGTAGGGAAATTGTCTGTCAAGGTTATGGATTCACAGAGTCTTTGATGAAGATGTCAGGATTCTATACTTAACAACTAGTGACTGGAAAAAACGAACTATTAGGAACACAGCTGTGAGCGAAATCAGCCCCATGTTCCTAGGAAGTATGCACTCATAAAAAAGGGACATGACCTAATAACAGCACTAAAAAAGAATAAAGAAACTTGTTTCAAATGAAGCTAAAACAACTAAATAAACTGTAAAACACAGTATTAGAACCCCTCCCAGGATAGACAAATCTTAGGGTTGCCAAGCATTAGTCATTTTCAAAACTGTAAAGTGATCTGTAGCCACAGAGAACGTTTGACAAAGTACAAAGCTGAACAAAAAACAAAGTACACAAAAAGTCCTACTTCCTATGTATTTCCACTTGCTGCAGCTGATTTCAAAATGCTTCCTGCACCTATTTTAACAGGCTTGGCTTTTTTTTATTTTTAAAAGAGGTTATCAATACATTCAGACCAGAGGGTACAAAACACTTTCAAGATGCTGGTCTTCTTAGGTTTCCAAAGATAAATAAACCACTTAGAAAGTCAAGGACCACAAAAGCTGAGGAACGATCTGCCTGCTAGTGAAGGAAATATTCATGGGTATTGTGAAAGTTAAATATTTTATCTTATTGTATTTCAAATGTAAACTTTCAGTATTTCTTTTTTTTATCCTAGTCTGCCAGAACTATGAAACACAAGAAAAAGTGTTTCCTTCTTTGCTTTATAATGTAAAACAATTCCCATTGTTAAAAAAAAGTAGAAAACAAAATGTGTGAATTCAGCATTAGTTATCCTGTTTTTGTTGCTAGTCACGTGTGCCATTATACTATAAAATAAATCCTAAAGCTCATTAGGTTGTTCGTTCTGCTAGGAAATGGACCCCTTATAAGGATAAGTAAAAATCTCCTTTTTTACTATTGTGGCTTACTTTTTCTTCAACAGTATCAATGTTTAAATCCATGTTGAACACTCATTACTCTACTCTACCATAATCTGATTAGGCTGTTCAGACTGTAACTCTGTTAGTCAGTTGCAGATAAATAAAAACTTGGCAATTGTTATGAACTGTAACTGACCCTCCCTTATTCTACTTCATTTATTGGTATCCTGCTATGGCAATTTCGAACTACTACTCCTACTCATGGGTTTCGGTGGGATTCAATGTGCTTATCATTCTTTACTTCATACAGTTATGGATTTCTATGTTCAATAGCATATAATGCAAAAAGCACCTATTATCTTTGTCACATCTGTCTGTCTGTCTATGCATGAAACAACTTGACTCCCAAGAACCAATTTGATTTGGTTGAAATTTACCACAAGTTCTATTTTCATTTAGATATCTTGAAAAGAATGTGCTGTACAAATTTTTGAAATTTCAAAGTCTCCCCTTGCAAAACACTGATGAATGTTTTAACTTGTCTGTTTTAAAATACAGAAACAGCTCGGGTGACATTAATCATGGATTAGTTTACTGTTTCAAATTTACCTTGAGAAAAATTACTTAACTTGTATTTTGTGTATTTTCCCTTTTTTACCAGTCGGAGAGCCTTTCCTGATGGCAATATGATGAAATGTGTGTAAGCAACTTATATAGAAATAGGTTAACTTGGCTAAGTGATGTGTTATGCATATAATGAATATTAATGTATGCAATATTTACATTAAACTGAAAAACAATTCACTGAGTAATTTATATCAGTATGTCACTTGCCCAAATCATCTCAACAGAGTGCTTGATTAGGGCTACAGAAATATTAACACCACTTATGAACCCAGTGGGGGTTTAGTTCAACATTTATCTGATAATAACCTTATTCCTATCTTTCTATCTGTCTTTAGAAGAGAAAAGCTGGAAATAAAACATAAAAGTCTGAAGGAAGAACCTTTTCAGTGCACTGACTGGGCAATGTTTTAATAATCCTATACTGATATTTATGACTGACAGACATTGCCATAATTAGATTAGATTACATTAGATTAGATTAACTGCGGTGGGCTGGCGCCCTGTCTGGGATTTGTTCCTGCCTTGCACCCTATGCTGGCTGGGATTGGCTCCAGCAGACCCCCGTGACCCTGTCTTAGGATATAGTGGATTGGATAATGGATGGATGGATGGATAGATTAGATTAAACCCAATGGGGAAATTTAGAATTTCAATTAAATCAGTCAAAATATATCCTAACAACAATTACCAGATATTTAAAAGAACTGATAACCAGAAGATACAGGGCATATCTATGGTACATGGAACATTAACTGAACACAAAGAACTGCAGAAGAAGATGAAACATTAAATCAAGTGGGTAAAGCTTATGTACAAGGACAGGATTGAGAGTGAACTGCAGACTGATAACCTGGGTTCATTTTTAAATGCCATGAAAGTGATGGCTGGCACTGATGCTACATGTAAAAATTGTGGCAGGGGTCAAAACTGACTTAGCATTTGGCTCACAGATTCAATTAATTCTAATTCCGGTCTAAAACACAGAGTTTGGCTGTGGAAATTATTCAATTCCAGACCAGATTTCAGATTGGGAAGGCTGTGAGTCAGCCCTTCTTTGGCCAGAAAGATGTAAGAGAGTTTTTACAATAAACTAAAATAAAAACAAAAAATCTGGGCCCAGACAGGATAAGTGGACGTTTGTTTCACTCCTATGCAGTGCAACTCTCTCCAGTATTCCACTTTTTTGTTAGAAAGATAAACAGATAGATTATACTTTATTTGGCCCCAATGGAAAATTAAAAATTTTAGTTGAGATGTCTCTGGTTTTATAGCAGAAGCCCATATGCAAACTCAAAAGAATTAAGTGACTTCAGATGAGTGGGTCTCATATCATGAAATCCTTTGAGAAGCTAACTAAATTGCAACCACTTTGCATACTAAGCAAAGAGGGGTGTGGAGGATGCCAAAGCAACACTTCTGAATTTACTGTATGAGCACTTGAAAGGACCATGCAGAAAACCATGCAAGTTTGCTTCTTACCGATTTCTCTTTTGCTTTTAATACAATTTAGCACCACATTTTAATTAACAAACTAACTGATCAATTTTGTTTGGAACCTAACCTGTCGGGGTGGACAGAACACAAAGAATGAGTATTAATTGCTCTTTTTCTCATAGTCTAACTAAACCACTGGATCAGTTTAAGGTTGTTGTCTGTCTAATCATCTGTCATCTTGTACACAAATGACTGCAAGAGTTCACATAAGGATTGATATGTTCTGACATTTGCAGATGTCATTGTATTTTACAAGATAAGGATGACAGCCATGGACCTATTGTTGAGTTTGTTCAATGGTGTGATTGTTCCTTTTTATAACAATATCAGCATTTATTTATATAGCACGTTTTCATACAAATGATGTAACTCAAAGTGCTTTACAAGATGAAGAAAGAATAAAGAAAAATATAAAAATACAATTCGGCAATACTAATTAACAAAGAATAAACATCTCTAAGGCCAAAGCTATGGCTGTAGATTTTAGGTGCTCCACTCTTCACACTCTCTTAACAGTGCTCAAGGAGCACTACAAATATATACAAATATCTGTATCATTTAAAGCATGCTAAACTTTGATCTTAAAATAGAACAAATTGTAAGAACGGACAGATATAGCTAATATTTCTTAGGAAAACCATCTTGACAGTCTTTTATAAATCTTGTTGAATCTGCTGTTACATTTGCTTTTGGTTTGGCAACCTCAACATTATAAAAATATAAACTATGTAAACAAAATCGTAAAAATAGCAGTAAAAATATGGATTTTCTGCAGACCTCTGTCACTGAGCTGTTTTACAAACAGGTTAGAAAGAAGGTCAACCAAAATTCCTGTTAAACAATAGTCATTTTTTTATCCTTACATTTCAGCTGTTGCCATCAAGCTGAACATTTAGGTTCTTGAGGGTAAGATTTTTGAATTCTATTATAAGCAGGGATACTGCTAAATTCATTATAAATTAGTATTATTAAGGGTAAGTATTCTTCTTTGTACAAGAAGTGTACTTATGATAACTCTTGCTGTCAGTTGTGTCTTGGCTTAATTTCTTCTAACAGTGTAATAATGGCGTATGTTTTGTACTTTCCTGCTACAGACAAATTTCCCTCTGGGAATATAAAGTCTAAACCTAACTTCACTACTGCACTATGTGAAAATTATAATGATTTCTCTGTCACTATGTTCTTTTGGAGAACTGCTCAATCACTTCCTGCCTGTCATAAACCAATGCAGCCAACAATTATAGCGCAAGAGATCAATGTAGATTTTACGTCTCCTTCAGATACTTTTTCAAAGAAATTAGAACTACAGTTAGCCATAGACCTTCCACAACCAACAACTAAAAGTAGCACATCAATAAGTCCAGTTTACATCACTGGAATTGGAATCTGCTGTCTATAAAGTCTATTTTATCCAGCACAGGCCTATTTAGGCTCCTTTTTTAAGCACACTATATTGTAAAATGCCAATTAAAATGTGTATTATTTGTTCTACTTACACATGTAATGAAATTCTATTATCAATGTTTTTTCTGAATATGACTTAGTGTTGCAAAAATATTTAATAAACAAATAAGTGGTAACTGGTTAATTAAATTTAAAAAAAAAATGCTTTGCTTTGTATTGTGGCACTTTTATTTTGGAAGGTTCATAAATGGTAGACATCATATATCCATCATTTATACCTCATATTTAAAATCCTCAAAGACTCTGAGAAAGTAGACACAGCAACATTCTTTCATCATAATGATGAATCACATACTTGAGGGCATCAGTGGAAATTAAGGGGGAGTGCATTTAGGACTGAAGCCAAGAAGCACTTCTTTACTTAAAGAGTTGTGGAACTCAGAAGCAAACTACCAAGACATGTACACTACCGGTCAAAAGTTTCAGAACACCTCAGTTTCTCTAGTTTTTCTTTAAATTTAATCAGTTGAAATGCAATGAATGACCTAAAATGGTGAAAAGGCAAGCAGTAAACTGCCAGAATTACATTTAAAGTTTAGGTTAGCAACAACTGAAAAAAAGGAAATTTCAGGATATTACAAATGGGCCCTTTTCAGGGAACAACTATTAGGTTACAGCCTACTGATATTCTGCAGTAATTGTAGTAAATTAAGCCTTGAAAGTTAAAGCAAACATTTTACACAAGTGTTACAACTTCTTAAAATTACTTAAAAACACTCTGTCTGTCTTAAAGCAGAGCTGGAACAGACTGTGTTACTACAACCTCTATATCCTAGAAAACTGTAAATTACAGTGATAATGGCAAGAAATCAGAAACTAACAAAGATAGTGCATTATTACCCTTAGAAGTGTAGGCCTTTCATTTAGAAAAATTACAAAAAAAATCAAAGAGGCAGTGAGTCCTACATAATCCAAAGGCAATTGGAAATTGGAAGAAACTCTGATAGAAAGAGATCTAGCAGACCAAAGTTACAACCCAATAAGACGACAAGTTTCAGAGGGTCACCAGCTTGTGTGATAGGTGCCTCAAAGCACAACAGATTTAAGCACAGCTTAACAGTGCTCAAGAAAAAGGGCAAGTCTCCGTTTCTACTGTGAAGAGAAAACTTTGTGCCGCAGGTTTAACAGGGCAAGTGGCAGTAAGAAAGCCATTCATTAAAGGACATAATAGGGCCTTGAAATACCAGCCGTGGACTACTGCAGACTGGAGGAAAGTCTTATGGACTAATGAATCAAAAGTTTAAATCTTTGGTTCATCATGCAGGGGGTTTTGTATGCCGTTGAGTTGGTGAAAGGATGGTTCCTCAGTGTGTGACACCAACTGTCAAAAATGGAGGATTAAGTGTGATGGTCTAGCTGGAGGAATAGAGATGGTGACTTATACAGAGTGACTGGCATTCTGAATCAAAAGGCTTACCACAATTTGGCTGTTATATCAGCAAAAGGTGGCTACTTTGATTAATCAAATATTTCAGTAAAACTTTGTACATTTCATGATTTCTTTTTTGCCATTATTTATTTGTTCAATTCCTGTCTAATATTTTCCAAGTAATTACACAGTCTGTTCCAACTCTGCTTTATGAAAGACAAATCAATCAATCAAAAAAACTGCAAGAACAGAGGTGTTCTAAAACTTTGGACTGGTAGTGTAGTTGAAACAGAAATCTTCACAACCTTTAAGAAGAATCTGGACAAGATATTGGGACAGCTTAGCTATTAGCTAAACAAATGGGTTTCATGGACTGAATGGTCTCCTCTCGTTTGTCAAATTTCGTATGTTTCTTATGTATTTGGTTGAGGTCCTTCAAGCAAAGAATCACTGAGCATCCCCCATCTCCTTTCTGTGTTCCTTTAAGTCTAGACGCTGAAAGAGACAGACTCTGCTCGTATTTGTGAGATCTTGTAAATATTTCTGATTAAAAATATTGCTGCTAAAGAAACTGTGAATTTAGGACACTCTTTAGTCTTAACTTAAGTATTTCCTTTCCAATTCAATATACAGTAAAGAGAAAAGGTCCCTTTCTCTTTAATATGCAGCTGCAGCATTTCATGTTTGTTATGCCTATACCATCATGCAGATTTACATTGCTAAAGAAGCAAGCGAGCAAAAGATACAGTGAGAGCAAGAGTGAAAGGAAGCCGATTTTGTTAAATCCACTAGGCAGTGAGCTTGTAAACAAAAAGATTAAAGATTTGCCTTTTTTTCTGGCAGATGCAACTGCTATTCCTTCTAATAGCCATATCTTGAACTAGATTTTAGAGAGCTTTCTGTCCTTGATTACTGGTAAATAAATCTTTTAAGATGTTGCAATATTCAGACGAGCGGGAGTGATGGCAGAGCAACCGTTATTGTAAATTTGTGTTTGCCTTATTTGTCTTCCTTTTAAATATACTTAAATATACTTAGTGTAAAGTCTTTGTTGCTATAAATTATGCAAATTCCTTGTTTACTTAAAAATGTGATTGAGATTATTTCAGCAGACATATAGATAAAGGTGAAGAATCCTGTTATGTTATTTTTAAGATACTAACCTTATGCCCTGCCCACCACAAAATTTTCAGATTTTCTTATCACCAATTCAAGTCACTCACAGAGAGTGTAATCACAAGGTGTAACACAGCATGTTTTAAAGTAAGTTGTAAATGTGTACATATAGAAGCACTGTAGCACTACAGTAATCCTTAAAACTGTAAAGTGGATATTAGAAATGCAGTTTAAGTGTTGATTAAACACTGGCAATTTTACTAGTGAGTTCAAGAACAAAGATGGATGGGCTGTTTATTTAAGTCAGCCTGGGCACTGTTTGGGGTTTGTGCATTTCCCATGTGCAGGGCCAGTGTGTTTAATGATGCTGCCTAAGTCAAGGAACATTTTTGCCACCATATCACCCCTATCAATACAAAAAAAAAAATCAATATACTTATCTGTTTTTTTAATTAACAGACAAAGTGACATAAAGATCAAAGTTACACTATTGTCTTCTAGCACTGGTTGTTGGGCCAAAATCTAGCCATTGGGGAGCAAACCAGCCCAAGATCATCCGGCTATAAAACAGCCAAAACCTTAATGATGGAATCAATCCAACCAACTTCGGAAAATGTTAGGGTGTACCACATAGATAACGAACAGGGGTCTCATCTGACTTATGCGGGAAGTGATCAAGGGCTACTGGGCCAAGGGTGGGCTCGGCTAAAGAAGTTATTCCAGAAGAAACTGATGAAGAAGATAGGGCAGGGAAAGAAAAAGGCAAGTTAAAGGAAAGAGTGGAGACTCTGAATGTTGGGACAATGACTGAGAAAGGAAGAGAGTTGACAGATTTGATGGAAGGGATGAAAGTGGGAGTGTTGTGTGTACAAGAAACAAGTGAAAGGAGAATAACACAAGAGAACTAGGGGTTGGGTTTAAGATGTTATACAGTTGAGAAAATAAGCAAGAGAGAAAAGGTGTAGGTATAGTAGTATTCAAACAACTAAAAGATAGCCTTGTTAGTGGAAATAAGAGAGGTGATAGGGTGATGATAGAGATAAGAAGAGGAAGAGCTTAGGAACAGGTTTAGGAAGATAGTTTTCATAAAAGTTGCAGTCAATGTAAAGAACATTTAAAGGAAAAGGGTCTGACTGGAAAGGAAGTGCAGAACTGAGCTGTATGGAGAAAGTTCATCAACACATTGACCACATAGAGAAAAAATGAAGAGAAACTTCAAATTCTGAGCTTTTGGATATGAATCCCAATATTGATGCTCTGTGACCATTAGCAAGTCACTTCACTTGCATGTGCTCCAAATGTTCCTCCATGTGTGGATAGCGCTTTGAGTACTGAGAAAAGCGCTATATAAATGTAATGAATTATTATTAAATGGAAAGCCAAAAAGAAATGTAACCAATTGTATTTCAGATGTTGAAAGTTGCCTTGGATAAAGGCATCAGCCAAATAAATAAATATAAACGTACAGTAACTGTAAACCACCCTAGATGTGTCTATAGTCCTTCGACAACTACTTCACTCACAATTCATTTTAAAAAAATCAACTGAAAATGTACAATTCATTAATTCATTTAGTGATTTTTTTCTGTTGTAAAATATATTCTTTCATTGTTTTACAAGGACTAAAGAAGAAAGATTATTACTCTCTATGATAGTAATGTGCAATAACATACACCTACACACTTAAATAATACAGAGAACAGTCAAAAATAAGTGCAGCAAAGGTTTAAGATTGTTGCGAGATACTGATATACATGTCTAGAATTATTTACCAAAGTCTAGCTTAGCGTATCTGTGTTGAATAATAAACACAATGTCATTTATTAGAGCGTAGTCAGTACCCCTGCATACCACAGAAAGGAGACATCTCTCACATTGCATTAAGAAGAACACTAATTAATCTCAGTGTGTGGTATGAGATTATGCAAATGACAAATTGTGAAGGGCCCTTTTTAATGTAAATCATTTTAATTTACTGCAAAGTTATTTCAATTGTATCATGGATGACCACAGTGCAGTTTTTAAACTTTGCAACAAACTTCCAAGTTATAAAATTGAAATGAAGATCTTGACAATTTTATCTTATCTATCTATCTGATATGGAGCCACTGAAGTCTCAAGAAGTAGTGTTATTTGAATCTTATGTAAACAACATTTTAATATCTTGAGACCATAATGGTACACATTGAGTAAAAGGAGTGAATGGATGAGACTTATTTATCTATTAAAACACAAAAAACAGATATGTTAGTCTTTGGAGGGAATGATGCAGAATACTACCAACATTCTGTCACTCTTTAACTCAGTTGGAATTACCATTAGTTCTATACAATTTAGGTTTTGTTTTTGACACCAGCATGTCATTTAAAACACACATAACAAAATATCCAAAACGTTTTTTTCCATCTTAAAAATCTTGAAAGATTAAGATTTTTTCTAAATATGTTAAAGATATTTTCTAAATATGTAGAAGTTAATTCTTGTATTTATTTCTAGTAGGATTGACTACTGAAATATGTTTTTCACTGGGCTTTTTAAATCATTCTTAATGCAGCTTTCAGTTAATTTAAAAGCCTGATGCAAGAATTTTTACACAAACTAGAAATCACAAACACATAAGTCCATTTCACACATAAGTCCAGTTTTTACACCATTACACTGGCTCCCGGTTAAGTTTACAGCATATTTCAAAATTCTCTTTTTAATGTATAAAGCTGTAAATGTCCAAGGTCCTGATTACTTACAGTATCTGAACTTATCATTACATACAAAACAGAGCACAAACTGAGATATCAAGATGCCAGCTTGCTTTATAATTCCAATGATTAATATAATAGCAGTGGGAGGTCAAGCTTTTAGTTACAGGGCCCGGAAACTGTGGAACAATTTGCCTGCTAATATAAGAAAAGCCCCTTCAGACTCAGCTTCAAAATCCAAACATAAGACTCACTTTAGCCTAGAATACCCTGACTAGAGCTGGTGATTAGCTGTACATTCTGCATTTCTGTTTTGTCAGTCATTTATATGGAAATATGGAACATTTATATGGAAATATAACTATCACAGTAATTTTAAACCTTTACCAACCTTTGTCTTTTTTCTTTCTCTTCTCCACATCTGGATGTGGCACTTGGTACCACTGCTGTACTGCCAGGCTGCTCTCCTGCATATGGAAAAGTCATCAGATGGAAGATTCTTATCTGTGCTTATTATTAGTTCTTTATGTGATTCAAAAGAGAGCAATCACATGTAACAGAATTGACTCCTGTGCAGAGCATTCTTCAGTAGAACAGTGACTCTCAGATTTGTATATTCTTGTTTTATTATGTTATATTGAACTTGAATTATTGTAGTGTAGTATTAATGCAAGTTGGGTATATACCTGTATGTGGGAAATTTTATTCTGTAGATTTTAATTTGTCTAATGGACTACATGAAAAATATCAATACGTATTATAAGACAACTTGTATACATCTGGTTATGTCTCATTTAATTATGGTTAATTCCTGGTTTACACTGGCACTCAAGAGTTTAATTTAAAGTTAAAATTGGGTACCAAACTGAGCAAAGGAAACTACTGCTTTCTTAAGTGAATTCTCATTAAAAGATAAACCATAGTTCTGAAATTTAAAAATTGTAATAATTGCCCTTCGGAAGTCTATATTTCATTGAAGTGTAATAAACCCACACATAATACACTGTAATTAACTGCATATTGTTTATTAGTTTAAGGCATCTGATTGTAATTAACCTGTAACAATATACAGAATGGCCAAACTATTCCAAATACCATAGCTGCTTTAGCGTTGTTACTCTCAAGTATTTATATCACTGTATCTGAGTGTGGAATCACAGCTCTACAGCAGCTGATCGGAAAGAGAATTATCGGTATACAGCATCTAGCACACGCTGCCAAATAGCCATGCGCTATTTGAACTGCTCCCATATGGCAAACGCTTCAAAGCCTTTCCTGTAGGGACTTCGCGGTTTAGAAACAGTTTAATTCCAAGAGCTCTAACCGCACTCAATCAGTCCATCAAGTGCTCCTTGTGGAACTCATTGTACTTATAAGTATAATTACCTCACTGTAATTGCGATACAGTTATAATATTGCACAACCTGAGCCACTTTATAAAGCGTATATTTACATATGATGACGATATCATTTTTAAGATAAAATGCAGCAAAAAATGTTTTTTACATTATACAGATAAAAGTTAAACATCATTTAAATAATCTATATTGTTAATGTAGCTGCGTTTTTCCTAAATTGTCAAAGTTCAGCAGCTCTAACTTAAAAATGGGATTCAACAAAAGTCTGATGTACCAAAATGATTCCACAGACAAAATATCTTTGTTTTTAAGTTTTAGTTAAAATTCAAAGTAAAACAGTTCACACCAAAAAGAAAATTAAAATAGTAAAAAAAAGGGAAAAATTCTTGTTAAGAAAAGTTCTGTTCAAAGCTTAAATCTTGTTACATTTCAAATCGTTACTAATTACTTAACATTCCTGAACCATTTCTAAACGACGTTCCTGATCCATTTCTAAACAACGTTTCTGAACCATTTCTAGACAACGTTTCTGAATCGATGGTCAGATAACTGTATGCCTATCCCATCTCTGAGTTGAAAATGGGTCTTTCAAGTCCCTGAGTACTGGGACCTGTTCTAAACACAACTGAAACAATTATCACACTGTATCTCAGTTATAGCAAGAAAGTTCTATCTCTTACTAACTTACAGTATAGGGGGAAAAGATTATACCATTGTCTATGACTATGGAAGAAATGTATATTCTATTCTAATTAGGCAAACATTAATATGAGTTTAACTCAAAACTTTAACTTTCTAAGATTGGCTCTTACAGTTAATAATTAAACTTGTGAGGACACAGTGGACAGCGGTAGCGACGAGCTGGCGCTCCGTTCAGGGATTGTTCCTGTCTCACGCTGTATTCTTGCTGGGGCTGGCGCGACACTGGAAGGATAGATGGATAGAATAATTAAACATGTACTACGAAGATATTTCAATGTTCCTTAAAAGTTTTGAAGAATCTGCGTTCTAAGCTTACAGATGGCTTAACATCCATTATAGAGCCGATTGTTTGGCAATTGGGTACTTGGAGAAAGAAAAGGAAGGACAAGAATTGGGGGTTAGTACATTTGAAAGAGACAGTTCTGCTGGAATAAATTATTTCATCGAAGGTAGTGCACCGCACAGCAAGCATCTTGTGTGAGGCAGGAGCAGTCTCTGGACAGGGCACCAGCATGTCACTATCACTGCGCCACCGCGTTCCCATGTTTAATAACATGCTTTAATTCTTATCATCATGAAAATTATATCAATTATACATCTCAGTATTTAATTTATTCAGAGAGCTGTAATATCATGAATGTAATGGATTCTGTGTCCTGTCGGAGGAAGAGAAAGCCCGTTTAAGAAGCACATAGTGATTCACACACATAGAACACATACAAAACAAAGCATTTAACGTGCTACTTTAGTTACGATAAGAAACTAGTAAATTAAACGATTTTAAGATGAAGTTTATGATGTTCAACTTTAATGACAAAATAAACTACGTGATTAAAGTGGAAAATTCGAGATTAAAGTTGACATTTCAAGCTTTGTTTGCTACTGTGTGCCTATTTTTTGTCTTTTCTTTGTACCCGAATAAGCTTCCATATGACTCACAGATGGTGGGCTACGACTCGCTTTTTCACGGTTTATGTAGCAGAAGAATGTGGAAGTTGGTGTACGCATAGATTCATGCATCTGGATTTTTTTGTGCGTACACACATTTCCGCTTTTGTCCGTATGCCATGTTTTAATGTGAATTCTATGCACGGCGTTATGCATGAGGCCCCTGGTCATTGCCCTGACACTAATCAAATCCTAGAGCCCCAGCTGTCTGTACACCAAGTGCGTGCAGAGTAGATATGAGACAAATTGATTAGTGTACAGGGGCCTAGACCCTATTGTGTTCCTGCCATTCACCAACTGCTCATGTGAGGCTTACTGTACTTGAACTTGAGGTAATAAGAAACAAATTTTATGGAAATAGAATATATATTGTGTATATAAAATAAGGCTCTTGTTCCCATAAAATAATAATTTGTGCACATAATACAAAACATATTGTTTGCACAATATATAGCTTGTTACCACAATGTAAGATCTTACCCAATTAAGCCACATTGAAAAAAAAACATTACTGCATTTAAATGCAATTGCAATTATATGACATAACAGTGCATTTTAGACTAGACAGTATTGTATTAAAATTGTTACAAAATTAATGTTAAGTTTCAACAAGACAATATTGTGTTTACACTCAATAGGAAAGCAATGAAAAATAAACTGTATCTTTGTTTACTTTACATTATATAATCATTAAGCACCCAAGTACGGTGGATAATTTTAAACTGAATACCGAATCGGGCATGTTCCACTCATTTCATGTCTAGCACCAAATGCCACTGCCAGTTTACACATCCATATCCTACTTTTAAGTCATCAAAGTAGAAATGCATCCTCTTCAGTGTCTAGAATCTTTCATCATTTTCACATCCAGCAAGGAAGACATTTGTGGTGACTTTAATGTTTTTATTACTAATAGGACTCATTCAGTTGCTTCTGTTGCTTGAAAATGAAAGGTTCAGCACTGTAGGGATTTTATTTAGCCTTAGTTGAGCATAGATGGACATTAGGAATTTTGAAAATGACCTTATAATCAAACTTAACAGAAAGCTTTATGAAGTGAGCAATTTTTGTTAATTTGTATTATTATTATTATAAAAAGTACTGTACTTTCAAAGGCAGATACTTGTTTACTTTTACTCTATTAAGTCAAATACTTTTTTTACTTCAGTAACAGTAAAAAATATATGAAGTACTTTTACTAGTATTCAGGTATTATTTCTGAGTTTCTAGCGAGAAGAGGTCCAAAAATGCTGATGATTGTAACAAAAACAAAATGGCAGTGAAACCCAGTCAAATAACATCAAAACTAAGGCCAGAATCGAAAAATTAATAAAGTTGAATTCTACAGCTAAGAAAACTTCCAAACTATTGGCGCCAAGTCCAGGAGTTGTTCCTGCCTTGCACACTATGCCAGCTGGGATAGATTCCAGCATCACCCATTACCCTAGTCTGGATTAAGAGGGTTAGAAAATGACCTAACATGACAACAGCTGATGATCACACCAGGTTATAAAAATATAAATAGCAGTTTTAAGAACAGAAAACAGTTACATTTGGTCTAATTTTATATGATAATATGCATTCTTACAAGTAGGAGTTCAAAATCAAACACAATGCAGTTTACGTAAATAAGAGTGAATATTTTATTACTTCCTTTATTACAGAATTTACAAAATTAGGCTCTTTTTCCTTAAATTGTCCGTTGTCAGTTATTAAATTGTTCTGTAAAAGGCAGTTACTTCTAGGACACAAATCAAATAAATGGGACATACTGCTTCCTTTTGAAAGGGCTCCTCCATTGCTGCTGTGCTCTATGTGTATGAATTTACCAGCCTGACTTCTGTTTTGGATGTTTTGGATCTAATAATTTAGTAACTGAGTTACTCAATTAAATAGTTTTGACAGCTATATAAACATGATAATATTTAAAAGAACAAAATAATAGTTTACCGCAAGAGAGTGATATCCTATGAATATAATTGACAAAAATGTCTTCAATATCTGAGTGTTTACTTCATAAACATGGAAGGAAAAACGTATATACAATATACTAATTAAAGAACACCTAATTATATTTCTAAAGTTTAATCAACAAAAATGTAGGTAATGGATATTAAAAGCAAACACTGCTTGATTAATGAAAATTACAAAAATAAATATTACAACTTTAGTAATTTTAGTGAAAAACTTTTCAAAACTAAATAAAACATTCTACCATTCAGATTACAGATGCCTTTAAGAGAATGCCCAACTTTGTGATTTGATCCCAAATCTGAAACAGAATAATATTTCAGACAGATGGATCCTAGACTGAAGGCTCAAACAACATAAAAATGTTCTCACCACCTGTTTCGTTTGGTCTGAGCAGTTTCTTCTTGGTTATGTAACCTTTTGACATTGATCTTAGAAATCAATCACCTTCCCCAGTCTGTCAGTTCTTGTTTTCTATCTTTTGTTGCACATCACTCTTGATAACGCTTGAGGGTACTTCAGACTCATTTAATGGAGACATGCCATTTTTTACTAGTTCCCCTTTACAGTTTATCTTTTCCTCTTCAAACATCTGTGACTTTAGAATTATGGTTCTTGAGAATCTTCTGCAATCTTCTGATTTAAATGAAGCTTATATGCTGCTTGATTACGTAGCTTTGAGTTCTGCCAGCAATTGCAGTTTCTGTATATTACAATTATGTTTTATATGTATTGCAGATCATTTATATAATACAGTTTAACTACTCACTTGTCAATGTTTAGTTACAGATCATCTGTGACTTCTGTTTCTTTAACAGACATAATCTTTTAGATGCATATGGTGGGGGAGGAGGGCTATTTAAATCTAGTATGTAAAATAGAGATTTTTTTCTTATGCATTTCAATGTCATTTATCTAAATACAGTAGAACATTTTAAAAATGTACATCTCATCTCATCCTGGAGGATTACCAACAAAATGACAGAAAATCTTTGGCAGGACTCTGTTATCTTTATGTATATTAGTTCTTCACGTTGTAGACTTTGTGGATCTTCACTCCTAAAGCTTATTTAATGCATTATCTAAAGACTATTGGTACAACATTTTCAGTACAGATAGCAGGAGTACATAGACAAAGAGCTTGAATGGACTTGTGGCTGTGGAATGACTTGTATGATACTTCAGCCTGGTTGAGAGAACTGCGTGGTTGATTTGATGATGAAGCAATTGTTCTCATTTTACTGCACATGACTTATAATGATTGGTTAAGGAATCAGAAATGTAATTTGTCTATTGCATGAGTTTGTTCTATTTATTGTGAAGCATCAGCCCTCAACAGCATATAACTAAACAGCTTTCAGCTATGGATAATGATTAGGGATATGCCTCTTACTGCAATAAATCCAGACCGGCATAACTACCTTATCTGTGCTAATGCTGAGGAATGCAATGCCCAAGCATACAATGCCATTTTAGGGGTGGAATGTAGTATACAGCAATTGAACAGTCAGTTCTTGAAGGTAATGTGTTGGAACCAAGGAAAATGACAAGCATACGAATCTGAGGATCTTTGACAAGTGCCAAATTGTGATAGCTCGGTCAGAGCAGCTCCAAAACGGCTAGCCTTGTGAGATGTTTCCAGTATGTAGTGGTCAGTACCTATCAAAACTTTCCCAAGGAAGGATAACTGGTGAAACAATGACAGGGTCATGGACACCAAAGGCTCATTGATGTGTGTGTGAAGAAAAGACTAGCCCATCTGGTCTGATCCGACATAAGAGCTACTGTAGCATAAATTGCTGAAAAACGTAATGCTGGTCATTAGGGAAAGAAGTTAGAACACATAGTGCATCACAACCTTCTGCGCATGGGGCTCTGTAGCCGCAGATTGGTCAGAGTGGCCATGCTGACCCCTCTCTACTGCTGAAAGTACCTACAATGGGCATGTGAGTGTCAGAACTGGTACATGGAGCAATAAAAAATAAGGTGGCCTGATCTGATGAATCACATTTTCCTTTTGATCATGCTGATGGCCGAGTGTGCATGTGTCATTTACCTGGGGAGGAGATGGTAGCAGGATGCACTATGGGAGAAAGCAAGAACGTGACACGTACACCAACCTAAAAATTTTTGCAGACCTCATAACCTCCTTCATGGCAATGATATTCCCTGATGGCAATGTCCTCTTTCAGCAGGATAATGTGCCCTGCCACACTGCAAAAAATAATCAGGAATGGTTTGAGGAACATTACAAAGATGTTCACTTGACTCCAAATCCCCCAGATCTCAATCCAATCAAGCATGTATAGGACGTGCCAGAAAAAAAAATCTGATCCATGGAGGCCCCACCCTCACAGCTTATAGGACATACTGTAAAGGATCTGCACTTAACGTCATGGTGTCTGGTACCACTGGATACTTTCAGAGGTTTTGTGGACTCTTGATGGAGACCTAAAGAATATTAGGCAGGTGCAGTTAATACTGTGGATGGTTAGTGTGTATATATGTGTATATAAATATATATGGTAAAAATATATGTGGTAAAGATCACAAGAAAAGAGAAAATATTACAAGCCTATGGCTTATGCCCACTTTTAATGGATATGCTTTAATATTAAATATGCAAACATAACTCTTACTACAAGGCACCAGGACACCAAACTCATGAAATGCCTATAAAAAATACACTGAAACAGTAATCAAGTATGTAATGAAAAATGTACAGTATGTATTGTACTTTAATACAGAAATGATTGGAAATGATACAAAGCATGTCAGTAAAAATGAGAAAGCTTAGAAAAGTAACTAAACCCTGCAGATTATAAAAGAAAAATAAAAAGCAAGAAGATGGGAATAAACAAGTCAGTACTTTTCTTCATTTCAGTTTTAAGTGCCATTCTTCTATCTTGCAAGTGTCTATCATAATTGTGGGTTTATCTACTGTATTGTAACAAGAGACTTTCCATCCTGCAACTGACTTGGACAGATGAATGTTAATAGCACTTATTTTCTTTCATTTCAGCTGTATTTTTCAAATACTGCCACATGACAATCTGTTCTATTAAAGTTAATCAGATATACAGTATACATACTGAGCAGACTGTTCATATTATTCACAGATCATACCAAAATAAAAGTGTGTCTCTATTTGTTACTTTGCAATTAGCTTTTCAAATACATGACAGTCCTATATATCATCCACTTATATTTCAGAAAGTCTCCAAACATACAGTATTTGTGTACATCAATCAATCAATCAATCTTGCTACCTTCTGAATTGTGAGGATGCTTATGAGGCAAGTGAAGTACAAGCCATTTTGCAATGTACAGATAACAATGGTGCAGCATATTTTACTGGTCCTGCTATTTCATATTGTATACCGTATATGAACAGTACTTATTTTATGATTTGGGATTCAGCTGTGCACATGGACATCAGTTACAGAAGAAAAAAATTATTAGCAACCTTTACATTTACATGCTCTGCTAGTAAATCTCATTACTAGCTACTTCTGTCATTGTTTTGTTACTATTGAAAGAATACACAAATTAAATTGTTAAGAAAATTACTTGGCAACACTAGCATTGAATATACTTTGTATGGTAAGTGTAGTCTGCTTTTACATAAGCACTTTCAGGGAAAAGAAAGTTTAAAGCATATATGGCATGGGGCAGCATGGTGGAGCAGTGGTAGTGTTGTTGCCTTGCGGTATGGAGGCTCAGGTTCAAGTCCCGGGTCGTCCCACATGGAGTTTGCATGTTCTCCCCATGTCTACATGGCTTTCTACCAGTTGCTCCCGTTTACTCCCACTGTCCAAAGACATGCATATTAGGTGACTTGGCAATGATTGGCCGTAGTGTGTGAGTGTGTTTGCCCTGTGACGGACTGGTGCCTGTCCAGGGTTTGTTCCTGCCTTGTGCCCTGTGTTAATTGGGATAGGTTCCAGTCCATGCCCAACCCCACCCTGACCTTGGTCTGGTTTAAGCGGGTTAGAAAAAGACATGCTATATACTGTATGGCATACCAATAATTGTACTGAAACTGGCATATAGGGTTCAATATAGAGTTTAAGTTCCATAAACAACAATTCAATAATGAAAATATTATGAAGGACTATAATAACAACTGATTTTCTTTACTAGAATGATTAATAGATGATTGTATTTGCCGCTTGTAGAAATGAAGTTAGTGATTTATTAATTCTAATTTGATTGTTAAATTTTACATTTACATCATTTAGCAGACACTCTTATCCAGAGCGACTTACAACAGTGTTTGTTAGTTTTTTTTTCACATACCCCTTGGGGTCAGAGCACAGGGTCAGCCATTGTACAGCGCCCCCTGGAGCAATTACAGGTTAAGGGCCTTGCTCAAGGGCCCAGCAGAGTAGGATCTCTTTTAGCACTGACGGGGATTCGAACCGGCAACCTTCGGGATACCAGCGCAGATCCTTAGCCTCAGAGCCACCACTCCGCCCAAGTAAATTTGTGTCAAAAATCACTTATCACTCTACACCTCTCACTATTTTTATCACTTATCACTTGATTTAAGTTATTATTCCTTAGAGTATCATGTTAATTAAAACATTTTATCATTTGTGATTTACATGAAGTTTACATGTTTATTCATCTAGAATACACAAGACATTCAAGCACAAACCCCCATGGCAAATGTGTATTTATTTATTTTCCTCTTTGTTGTAAATGTTGTCTTTAGTCATAGAGGTGGGCTCTATGTGCTTGAGATCTGTCAACCAATGAATGCTCATCCAGGAGTGCAATGCATATAATGCAGTAATAAGGAACATGGGTGTTTTGGACCTCAAAAGAGAAGAGAGGTTCATCTGTCTAATCAAGCGTAGCTGGACAGTCTGACATGCCCAGCGTCAAAAAGTCGCTTAAAAATGTAAAGGCATTGGTGAACCTTTTTGATAATAACTTAAGGAAATTTAAGTCTGCTGACACCATTCCATCCAATGTGACATTTTCAGTTTGTTTTGATGTGATTCTGATATTAATTTACTTTTTTATTTTTCATAACTCTTCGATTTATGCTAGAAACATTGTTACAAATGTGCTATACTAGATGCTACACAAAATAAAGTGTCAAAACTTTGTCAAAAACAAAGGAACTGCCTTCATCAGAAACTAACTGCTTGAATGAAATAAAGTCTACTTTGAAAAAAATTGTGTGATTTTGAGTGTGTCATTGTCCTAGTAAATATTGACAGATTAAAAACATTTTAACATTCCTGAATTTTCTCCTTAAACAAACCTCTGCTAGTCAATACATTTATTCTCTGTGATATCCTGTTTGTCCTAACAAAAAATCGGGAGTTTACCCTAGACTTTCTCATATACTCAGATATGGGGATGGATATTTGAGGAGTAAACCGTAAGACGATGAATATATTTTTATATTATATACATTAAAGAACCATCAACAAGAAATCAAATCAAATTAATAATATATTGAACAATTATTGTAGAACTAAAGTTGAATAAATTGGACTCTGCAGCTAGATAGATAGATAGATAGATAGATAGATAGATAGATAGATAGATAGATAGATAGATAGATAGATAGATAGATAGATAGATAGATAGATAGATAGATACTTTATTAATCCCAGGGGGAAATTCACATACTCCAGCAGCAACAATATTAAATTAAAGAGTAATAAAAAATGCAGGTAAAAAACAGACAATAACTTGAATAATGTTCAATGTTTACCCCCTCTGGTGGAATTGAAGAGTCGCATAGTTTGGGGGAGGAATGATCTTCTCAGTCTGTCAGTGGAGCAGGACAGTGACAGCAGTCTGTCGCTGAAACTGCTCCTCTGTCTGGAGATGACACTGTTTAATGGATGTAGTGGATTCTCCATAATTGATAGGAGCCTGCTGAGTGCCCGTTGCTCTGCTACGGATGTCAAACCGTCCAGCTCTATGCCAACAATAGAGCCTGCCTTCCTCACCAGTTTGTCCAGGCGTGAGGCATCCTTCTTCTTAATGCTGCCTCCCCAGCACACCACTGCGTAGAAGAGGGCACTCGCCACAACCATCTGATAGAACATCTGCAGCATCTTACTGCAGATGTTGAAGGATGCCAGTCTTCTAAGGAAGTACAGGCGGCTCTGTCCTTTCTTGCACAGAGAATCAGTATTGGCAGTCCAGTCCAATTTATCGTCCGGCTGCATTCCCAGGTATTTATAGGTCTGCACCCTCTGCACACAGTCACCTCTGATGATCACGGGGTTCATGAGGGGCCTGGGTCTCCTAAAATCCACCACCAGTTCCTTGGTTTTGCTGGTGTTCAGTTGTAGGTGGTTTAAGTCGCACCATTTAACAAAGTCCTTGATGAGGTTTCTATACTCCTCCTCCTGCCCACTCCTGATGCAGCCCACGATAGCAGTGTCGTCAGCAAACTTTTGCACGTGGCAGGACTCCGAGTTATATTGGAAGTCCGATGTATATAGGCTGAACAGGACCAGAGAAAGTACAGTCCCCTGCGGCACTCCTGTGTTGCTGACCACAATGTCAGATCTGCAATTCCCGAGACGCACATACTGAGGTCTGTTTGTAAGATAGTCCATGATCCATGCCACCAGGTATGAATCTACTCCCATCTCTGTCAGCTTGTCCCTAAGGAGCAGAGGTTGGATGGTGTTGAAGGTGCTAGAGAAGTCTAGAAACATAATTCTTACAGCGCCACTGCCTCTGTCCAAGTGGGAGAGGGATCGATGTAGCATATAGATGATGGCATCTTCCGCTCCCACCTTCTCCTGGTATGCGAACTGCAGAGGGTCGAGGGCGTGTTGGACCTGTGGCCTCAGGTGGTGAAGCAGCAGCCGCTCCATGGTCTTCATCACATGTGATGTTAGAGCGACAAGCCGGAAGTCATTCAGCTCACCAGGACGTGATACCTTTGGGACTGGGGTGATGCAAGATGTTTTCCAAAGCCTCGGGACTTTCCCCTGTTCCAGGCTCAGGTTGAAGATGCGCTGTAGAGGACCCCCCCAGCTCTGATGCACAGACCTTCAGCAGTCGTGGCGATACTCCATCTGGACCTGCTGCTTTGCTGGCACGAAGTTTCCTCAGCTCTCTGCTCACTTGCGCTGCTGTAATTGTGGGTGGGGATGTCTCTCCTATGTTGGTATCAGCAGAAGGATGTGTAGAGAGTGCAGTACTCTGAGGTGAGAGTGGGTTAGGGTGGTCAAACCTGTTAAAGAAGATGTTCATTTGGTTTGCTCTCTTCACATCTCTCTCGATGGTGGTACCCTGCTTCGAGCTGCAGCCAGTGATGATCTTCATCCCATCCCACACTTCCTTCATGCTGTTGTTCTGCAACTTCTGCTCCAGCTTTCTCCTGTACTGCTCCTTCGCCGCCCTGAGCTGGACTCGGAGTTCCTTCTGCACGCACTTGAGCTCATGCTGATCACCGTCTTTAAAGGCCCTTTTCTTCTGGTTCAAAAGGCCCTTGATGTCACTTGTAATCCATGGCTTGTTGTTAGCATAGCAGCGTACAGTTCTTACTGGAACTACAATGTCCATACAGAAGTTGATGTAGTCAGTAGTGCAGTCAACAACCTCCTCAATGTTCTCACTATGTGATCCTTGCAGGATATCCCAGTCTGTAGTTCCAAAACATTGTCTCAGAGCATTCTTAGCCTCCGGGGTCCACTTCCTGAATGATCGTGTGGTTACAGGTAGGACTCTTACTTTTGGTTTGTAGTGAGGCTGAAGCAGAACCAGGTTATGATCTCCTTTCCCAAGCGCAGGCAGCGGGGTGGCACTGTATGCGTCTTTAACGTTTGCATACAGTAAATCAATAGTCTTATTTCCCCAGGTGTTACAGTCCACATACTGGGAGAAGGCAGGTAATGTTTTGTCCAGCGTCACATGGTTAAAGTCTCCAGCGATTAGCACAAGTGCCTCGGGGTGCTGCATTTGTAACTTAGCAACAGCAGAATGGATGATGTCACTCGCTGTCTCCACGTCCGCCTGAGGAGGGATGTAAACGATAACAACAATGATGTATCCAAACTCTCTGGGCATGTAATAGGGACGCAAACTTACGGCCAACAGTTCGATGTCCCTGCAGCAAGTGGAGACTTTGATGTTAAAATGTCCTGAGTTACACCACCGTGTATTAACATAGAGAGCGAGTCCTCCTCCTTTGTGCTTCCCGCAGGTACTTGCATCTCTGTCCGCTCTAACTGTGCTAAACCCGGGTAGCTCCACGTTAACATCTGGGATGGTGGTAGTTAGCCACGTTTCGCAAAAGCACAACAAACTGCATTCTCTGTAGGTTCTGACATTTTTCACCAGCGCAGCCAGTTCATCGATCTTATTTGAGATTGAGTTCACATTTCTCAGAATCACAGAAGGCACCGAGGGCTTAAAACACCACTTTCTCGCAAGCCGTTTAATTTTTTGCTTAGTGCCGGCTCTGCTGCCACGATACCGCCTTCTTACCTCGTCGGGTAAATAGGGTACCACTCCGGCACTGGCATTTGTTCTCAGCGCTCGAAGTTCAGTACTTGAATAGGTGAGTCTCGGCGTGTAAAAATCCATGCCCACGTTGTAAAAGTAAGTGTGTCCAGGGAACGAATCCACATAAAATAAAGTGATAGGAGTGATCAATAAAAAAGAGAGAAATAAAAGTAGAAAAATAAATAAGTAGATAAATAAAGTCGTACACGGAGCTGCTGAAAAGGCTGCCACTCTCAGCGGCGCCTGAGTCATACTAATGTCATATCTAATACTTGTATGCAAAATTTGGTTGACCTAAGTGACAGGGTACTCCAGTTGTCGTGTTTACACACACACACACACACACACGCACACGCACGCACACACACACACACACACACAGAAACACAAACATAATTCCAAAAATGTTTTTTTTCGAACTCAGGGAGGTCTAAAATGTTGAGAGTCAATAAAATCTCGAAATTGAATTTTTGGAGGATTCCAATACTTTCCCAATACTTCGTATACGAGAAAGTCAGAGAGGTCTAAAACATTGAGATTCATTAAAATCTCAACATTGAATCTTTGGACAATTACAATACTTTTCCTATACTTCGTATATGTGAAAGTAAATGGGACTACAATCTGCCCCCAAAGTCTGCTGTATGAAAAGCCCCCAGGGAGATATATGTCTGCTGGAAGTAAAGTTTCTTTTCTGTATGCTCTCTTATCCTTTTTGGTGATCAGGTCTACGATAGTGGTGATGTCAGTAAATTTAATGATGGAGGTGTAACTAGCCACATAGTCATAAGAGTACTAACTGGGGTCTGACACACTAATGAACTGATAAGGGGTACAAGCCCTCCCATTTACTACCTTGAAATTGAAGATCTGTGTGTGCCTCTGTTGGGGCCCTCTTATTCATTATGTTTTGGGACTTGGTGTAAAACTGAAGGGCATTTAGATTACTGCCTGAAATGGCTGTCAAAATACTTACATTTTCTTGAATGCTGCACTGCTTAATGGAGGATGCCCTATACCTTTTACGCCAGGGACTAGACATGACTCTTGGTTCTTCACATTACAGTACTTGATGTCTACATTCACTGTTCTCTCTTACTCCTTTCTGTTTTTCCTTGGCTACTAAGGAAAGTCTGTCAATACTACTTTGAAGACAAGTGTGGGACACTTTCCAGCAATCTTATTAACATAAACATATCCCACCCTAACTCTTCAGGACTAGTGTTTATTTAAACAATCCAACTAAGGCTACATCCAAAGTACTCATTTCACAAAAAGAGAAGGTTTCAGAAAAATTTGCACAAAATTAGGCTGCAGCTGACCATGACCCTGAATTGGAGTAAAAAAGTTTCAGATCATATGTTTTTTTTTTTGTTTTTTTTTTAACCCCATGAATTATTACTTTTTGCTTCATCATCCAATCTTACATGAAAATTATGCAGTATGTTTTGGTTTTGATGATGTGGCCTGTAAAACATTTGCACATGAGTTCTGTATGTAACCTGCAAAATGTGTTATTATTGTGTAATATACTTTATGGCTTTTTATGAAACATTCTATTGTAAAGGTGTAGAGATAAGTGGTGTAGTTTGCAGATGTTAGCAGGAAGTGAAATGTGCCTAGTCACAGGAACATATGAGGTCCACATTGTGCAGGTGCATCCAAGACAGAGCTAGAAATATCTAAACTCTTCCATATCCTTGAAGGGATGGACTGTAAATCTAATTTGTCAGGGATGGTTAGCAGGATAAAGCATTTCTAACACGGCATTATCTAAACCCTTCCCTGTAATGAAGAATATTTTTGTAGTTATAAGGAGTACTGACTTGCAGATGAACCACAGACAGGCACTTGCATACATTACATTACCTCTTAATGCACATATAGAAGACCTCCTTGAACATGTTGTGAAATTTCTTGTATGAAATGGACTGTAGTAATTTATTTTCCACATAAAATCAAAGGCCTTCCTTCTTCTTCTTTCGACTGCTTCCATTTAGGGGTCACCACAGGAGTAGCTATTTTATAACATTACTCTATCCTGAGACCCTTTACTAAATACAGAGTGAGATCTAGGTGACTCCCCGAGACAATAGTGGGTGAATACCTCCACAAAGCAACTTAAAATAATCCGCCATGTGAAGAGGAGTCACTTGGCATTTATTCATATTCACCAACAATCTCTGATGTTCTCTGATGTTCCCAGCAAATCCCTGAGATCCCCGTTTTAAATAAGAATTGTTCATTAGAATAGGTTGATAGGTTGTAGTTAACTCTGAGGCTTCTTTTCTCAGTATTGAGTTTTAGGAACTCTTGTCTCAGTATCGAGTTTTAAGTGGAGGATGCTTCCCATGCATATAATGTCTAGAGACCAAAGGAATGTAAATGTTTGCATGACTACATAGCTAATGGAAGATATAGTTTTATTTCCTACAATCTGATGTTCTAATGAAACATTCTGGACATTTTGTTAATAATCCTGCGGCCTAAGGTAGAAATGTATGTTAATTTAATTATCTTAACAAATAGCTTAAAGAAAAAACAGCTGGGATATGTATAAAGAAGTTGTTTGAGCTTTAAGATGAAATGTTAGGAAATGTTAATAGGTGTATTTTAAGATACTTTCTGCTGATCTAAGTTAACTTTTGAAAAAAATTAAGGAAATGATAAAATATATTTTATATGAATTATCCTACTAGCCATAGAAAAAGTGAAATATGAATTTGTTTTATAAATTAATAAAATTCTAAGACTGAACATACTTGAACAATATTCTGTAATCAGAGCAATGGCAAAGTGAATGTGGAGCCTAACTCTTCTAGTTCATTTTGATCTCATTTCCAAAAATAATTAGGAATTTACCAGTCACGGCTGTGGAATGCTCGAGTGCATCCTTGACTTCTGCTTGCTGTGATGAATGAGAGATGTTCTCTGGAGGACTCTTGTGTCATATTACCATCTATTATTCTAAGAAAATAGGGACAAAAAATTCCTGCCCAGATCTTGCTCAAGGATGAGGTGTTAAAAGAACTTTCCAAATACTCTTAGTTTCTACATGAACAATCATAGAACATTGCTGTTTAACTAATAACCTTCACACCACTCTGACTTCTCTATTCTATTGTTTTTGTTTCCCATCCCTGGATGTATTACTGTTCTTGTAAGAGAGTTATAACATTTGGTTCTTATCAGTTGTAAAATTAATGGGACAAATCTCAGAGTTTTCACTATCCGATAACCTCTCACTCAACATTTCCTTTAAAATATTGTGATACCCCCGGGCAGTGCTGAAATGTGGGTGATGCATCCATGGAGGGTTATTCATTTGCCCACGAGGCAGCAGTAGGCTCTCCACACCACCAAGGCATCTACGAGTTTGCAGTGTCTCCACGTAAAGTGTCCGTTGACTGTTGGTTGATGTGGGGATCACCACTGATCTGGCCCTTTTATTTTTATTTTTCTATTTCCTCCTGCCCAGAATGACCCGATTGCAGTTGTTGGTTTTCCTGAAGATCTGGACTCGGCCTTGTCTTTCGGGTGCAAGACAGCAACTCACACGTTACAATATATATAGCAAATTTGAGAACAGTGTCAGAAAGGGGGGTGTTATAGTAAATTAATTTTAGGTTTAGTTTTGAATATTGTGAGACCAACAAAATATATTTTTCCTTAGTGTATATTAAGATTGCTTTAATTTCTGTATTGTAATAATTTGTTTGTTATGGTGTATATAGTGTACTTTTGCATCAATAGCCAAACTGGATACAACTACAGTGGAACCTCGAGATACGATCACCTCTGTATACGAGAAATTCAAAATACGAGGAAAGTATGAGCGAAAATTTCTGATCTAAATGCGAGCATTGGCTCGCGTAACGAGCCAGGCTGTGGGTATAGCTCTCAGCTTAGCGAGGGGGCGTGGTAGCAGTTGCGAGCCGCGGTCTGCGGTGTCTGCGTTTCTCACTTAAGTGCACAGGTGGGAAACTGCCCACATCCATGATTGTTCCTGTGGCTGATGGGCTGCAGCTGCCATGTCCTCCCCGCATATATAGAGAAGCGCGAGCCGGTTGAGAGAGAGAGAGAGAGAGAGAGAGAGAGAGAGAGAAAAAAAAAAAAAAAGGCAGGCAGGAGGGCGGGCAGGAAGGAGAGCAGGCTCGCGTGTTGCTGAACAGGCGAGCCAAACAGCTGAAGCAGGACGGTGTAGTGTAGAGAAGATCAGCTGCATTAAGAGTGTCTCGCCTGTTGCAGAGCCCGCAGGTGAGACGCTAACAGAGAAGAAGCACTGGGGATTGTCGTCTGTTTTTTAAAGACTGCATCCTTTTGACGTTTTAACCTCGTGTTAAAGGATTGTTATTCTTGTGTATTTTAAACCTCCACTTCACAACTGTTTTAAGGATTATTTATTTAAACATTTATTGAATGCTCTACTGCACTTTGGACACCTGTTTTGATTCTTTTAATAATCAGTTATATTATTTACCAGTGTTATTTATTAAAGGTAGACTACAGTATATATAATTTATCAGTGTTATTTGTTAGGAAAATTGATTTTTATGTTAATATATTTGGGGTGCGGAACGGATTAACTGGATTTCCATTATTTTCAATGGGGAAGTTTGTTCTAGATACGAGAAATTCGCTATACAAGCTCAGTGCTGGAACGAATTAAACTCGTATCTAGAGGTTCCACTGTATAAGGGAAATTCTTTCGTTTAAGGATTTATTTTGAATGTAATAGACAATGTGGCCAACAGGGGGAGCTCCGGTTCATTAAACACCCAACACAACCACACGGACACAAGTTCTCCAAAGAAAAATTGCTTTTATTGTAGCAAACTGTTACAAAACAAGTGTTTCTCACCCCGTACAAAATAATTCTCACTTTCTTCACTCTGTCATCTTTCCTATACTCCTCCCAGGCAAGTGTTGCCTGACTCTATTCCCAGCTCTGACCATCCTGGATGTGGCAGGGTGGCTCCTTTTATATCTTGGACCCAGGAGTATTTCCAGTACCAGGGAATAGCCTAAAAGAAGCACTTCTGGATCAATCATAAGTATTGTAAAATAGGGATTACCAATTCCAACAGTTCCCTCTGGCAGCTCCCACAGAACCCAAACAGGCTGCCGAATGGGATTTCGATTCCCTTTAAGCCTTGTGGGTATCCATGTGGGAATTCTGGTCTGGGTGTGCTGCCATCTAGTGTATTGGGGAGGCCACTGCTCCAAATACAGTGTATCCCCTTGTTCCTTAATTACATTGACCTTCTGGCCAGGTAATGAATCATGCCCTGTCCTGATCAAAGATGCCCATGCCTGTCGTCCCTTACAACAAATTTTCAAACTTCAGTGGGACACAAGCCATACCAGAGAAGGGATCATGCCGTGGACCAGGAAATCAATGAACTGACTACTGGACAATGTACTCAACTTCCTGTTAAAGGGATCATGGGTTACTAGAGCTTAAAGTGCAAAAATTAATTGTAGGTCCCGATTCATAGATGATATCTGTCCACATTGGATCGAGAGTTCTAGATATTGTCTCTTTTGCTTTGGGATATTGGACCCTAAACCTTATCATATTAAATCTCCACCATAAAAATTAATATCCTTTGCTTTGGGGAATTGGATCCCAAGACCTGCTTAAATCCTCAACAGAGAAGAAAATGTGTCACACTTTTACTCCGTAGGGTTTATATTTTTTGCCAGAGCCCACTTTAACTGTCCCTGATTTGCCTTACAGTTGTCAACTTGTTTGACAGTTGTTGACCAGTAATGTCTTTATAGGAAGGTTTGAACCATGGAGTTATGGAAGGTGTAGGAGGAAAAAGCTAAATATCCACAGGCACATGCAAATTAAGTCTTTTCATAAGCAACATGTATTTATTGAATATTTGTAACTATTGTTTTATTGACAGAAATCGTGCACAAATATTCTGAATTTAATATTATTTTTAATCCAACCTGTACAATATTGGCATAATGCAATTGAATAGTTTACAAAAAGGTGGTTAGCATAACATGGTCAACACTTAGTGTAAAAGTGATGTGTAAGAAGATTAGTTACCTTTATGGATTAACGTTTTAAGCATTATTGGTTATTGACTACAGTATAGGGTTTAACATTAAGGGAAAATTTGTTAACTGAAAGAAATAATTGTAAATTTATGGAATGGTAAATAAGTGTTTTGAGAATAGGGACACTCAGGAAAAAAATGTCTAAATGCATTGGTATAGATGAAGATATACAGTGCATCCAGAAAGTATTCACAGCGCATCACTTTTTCCACATTTTGTTATGTTACAGCCTTATTCCAAAATGGATTAAATTCATTTTTTTCATCAGAATTCTGCACACAACACCCCAAAATGACAACGTGAAAAAAGTTTACTTGAGGTTTTTGCAAATTTATTAAAAATAAAAAAAACTGAGAAATCGCATGTACATAAGTATTCACAGCCTTTGCGCAATACTTTGTCGATGCACCATTGGCAGCAATTACAGCCTCAAGTCTTTTTCAATATGATGCCACAAGCTTGGCACACCTATCCTTGGCCAGTTTTGCCCATTCCTCTTTGCAGCACCTCTCAAGCTCCATCAGGTTGGATGGGAAGCGTCAGTGCACAGCCATTTTAAGATCTCTCCAGAGATGTTCAATCGGATTCAAGTCTGGGCTCTGGCTGGGCCACTCAAGGACATTCACAGAGTTGTCCTGAAGCCACTCCTTTGATATTTTGGCTGTGTGCTTAGGGTCGTTGTCCTGCTGAAAGATGAACCATTGCCCCAGTCTGAGGTCAAGAGCGCTCTGGAGCAGGTTTTCATCTAGGATGTCTCTACATTGCTGCAGTCATCTTTCCCTTTATCCTGACTAGTCTCCCAGTTCCTGCTGCTGAAAAACATCCCCACAGCATGATGCTGCCACCACCATGCTTCACTGTAGGAATGGTATTGGCCTGGTGATGAGCGGTGCCAGGTTTCCTCCAAAAGTGACGCCTGGCATTCACGCCAAAGAGTTCAATCTTTGTCTCATCAGACCAGAGAATTTTCTTTCTCATGGTCCAAGAGTCCTTCAGGTGCCTTTTGGCAAACTCCAGGCGGGCTGCCATGTGCCTTTTACTAAGGAGTGGCTTCCGTCTGGCCACTCTACCATACAGGCCTGATTGGTGGATTGCTGCAGAGATGGTTGTCCTTCTGGAAGGTTCTCCTCTCTCCACAGAGGACCTCTGGAGCTCTGACAGAGTGACCATCGGGTTCTTGGTCACCTCCCTGACTAAGGCCCTTCTCCCCTGATCGCTCAGTTTAGCTGGCCAGCTCTAGGAAGAGTCCTGGTGGTTTCGAACTTCTTCCACTTACGGATGATGGAGGCCACTGTGCTCATTGGGACCTTCAAAGCAGCAGAAATTTTTCTGTAACCTTCCCCAGATTTGTGCCTCGCGACAATCCTGTCTCGGAGGTCTACAGACAATTCCTTTGACTTCATGCTTGGTTTGTGCTCTGACATGAACTGTCAACTGTGAGACTTTATATAGACAGGTGTGTGCCTTTCCAAATCATGTCCAATCAACTGAATTTACCACAGGTGGACTCCAAGTAAGCTGCAGAAACATCTCAAGGATGACCGGGGAAACAGGATGCACCTGAGCTCAATTTTGAGCTTCATGGCAAAGGCTGTGAATACTTATGTACATGTGCTTTCATAAATTTGCAAAAATCTCAAACTTTTTTCACGTTGTAATTATGGGGTGTTGTGTGCAGAATTCTGATGAAAAAAATGAATTTAATCCATTTTGGAATAAGGCTGTAACATAACAAAATGTGGAAGAAGTGATGCGCTGTGAATACTTTCCGGATGCACTGTAATTTAACCTAGCAGTTTACAACTATACACTCTTGACACAAGCAAAATGCTATGATGGATGTACATTTTATTTGTGTTGCAGTAACTGATATAGAAGGAAGGAACAAATGTCAACATTAATGTATTATGAACTTTCCATTAGGATTACATACAATATTAGCACTCAAATTGCATATATAGGCCACTAGAACTGAACATGCTAAAATTAGATAGAACTTTTTACATGGTATACTATAGACCTTTTAACACAAGAAATTCTGAAGCCTACAAAGAAAGTTGTAATCCCAGGCCATCTTAAATTCCCTTGCACCTCCTCATCTGTGCCTTTGTTTTGCAAATGTGTGAATCAGCACAGGCAGCAAGCAGTCTGCTATCCCATTCACCCACCGACAAAGCTCAAGTCGGATAAAAAGTTCACCCAGCTCAAGTCTGTTTATTTGGGTGTTAGGTGCCTGGAATTGTATAGGGTAAATACTATATTGTTATTTGGAACATATGCATTTAATGTGTGTTCCGTGTCCACAACAATCTGGGTAAATGAAGGATGGCAGGAAATGTGAGGCAAGAAATGTTGAACACATAACTAAAATAGAAACATTTTGCATGTTATAGTACTAATGACAAAATGTTGACATGAAGTATATAATGTGTGATGACTGAAGTCCAAATATCAAACAAACACTTTCACAAAAGGCAACAAAACAAAAGGTTGCTGGTTAAATTCTGGCCGCTTATTGTGCACATTTATTGAAGAATATAACCGAAGAAAAAAAAATTGGTTTAGGGAACAATGCTGATATGTTTGCTTGGCTAGTGCAGAGGTAAGAACTGCTATCTCATAATCAAGAGGTTGTGGGTTTGATTCCCAGTTTTTCCTGCATTTACCGTTTTGAGTAGTGAACTGCTCTTATTGTTACTATTATAGAGGAAAAACATACACTTGATTTGAGTCTATAACAGCTGGTGTGAAATTATGGTACTTGTAAAAGTTACCATTTTTTTTATTATTCAGTTTTATTCTCTCAGTCATGTTCACACTCCCCCTGATCTGATACTGTTAGTTTTCAAATAAAGACATGGTATAACAGAGGTGAACTCGGATAAGGATGAGGGTTCCTGTGGTGTTGTGGGTCCACAGCGCTCTTAGCAAAGGCCGTTTTAAATAATCACCGCGCTCGCGGCTTAGCGAGGGGGCATGGTAGTTGTGGCTAAAGTGGGTCTCAGGACGATCTTCAGTGTGGGCGTTGTTACTCCATGTTGTTCTTGCTGTTTATTTCTCTTTATTGTTATGCTCAAAGGTGAATTTTTGCCCCAGTCTGACTGGTCTCATGCAATCTGGAGCAGGTTTTCTTCATCAAATGACTTATGAATCTCTGTCAGAGTGACAATTAAGTTCTTGGTTACCATCCATTACATATGTGTTCACTTTGTCATTATGGGTTATTAAGATAGATAGATAGATAGATAGATAGATAGATAGATAGATAGATAGATAGATAGATAGATAGATAGATAGATAGATAGATAGATAGATAGATAGATAGATAGATAGATAGATAGATAGATAGATAGATAGATAGATACTTTATTAATCCCAAGGGGAAATTCACAAGTTAAATTAAGTTAAGTTAAGTTCAAACTGATAGGCAAAATTTGCACATTTAGTCATTTAAAATTAAATCTACAACACAATAAAGTCTGCATAAAGTGAACTGTAGGTATACTGTAAAAAAGGTACTCAGTGGACAAAGTAAGGTGCAACAACTTGCTAATGAAAATAGCCCACTCCTCCAAACTGCCAATCATGTGTCTGCAATTCAACTTTGTAGCATGCAAAGACGATCAAGACGTGGTGGTGTTTTATCGATCATTAATGTGGACAAAATGTGTGATCTAAGCAACTTTAACTGTGGGAAATTGCTGTTGCCACACTTGGTGGCATCTCAGAAACAGCTCCCTGGATTTGTATGCACTAAAGTCTCTACCTAGATTTTAAACAGAATGAGGAATGCATTTAGTAATCAGCAATTCTGTAGCAAAAAAAAACTTATTAGTGAGAGAGTTCAAAAGATAATGTTGGCTCTGGTTCAAACTAACAGCAAGGGAAACTTGTATTCGACTTAGAAGAGGATGGGCTACAGCAAGCAGAAGGACACTCCATTTCCTGTCAGATAACAGCTGCAGGATAAGGGTACATTGGGTGCAAGATCACCAAAAATGTAACTAGGAAAATGTAACCTAGTTGGACAAATCCCAGTTTCTTCTGTTCAAACAAATGGCAGCGTCAGAATTTAGTGTAAACATGATGAATCCGTGAATGCTTTGAGTAAACATTACAGTATGGTAGTGGTATTGCACAGAAACTGGAATATTTTCTGCCGCATATCAGACTTCTTCCTACCAGCATCAGGGAGCTGCAATTGAATGCCACAGCATCTCTAACTAATGTTTAACAAATTAATTCTCCTGAAGCACACATCACCTTATCGTGGTTCTGTGAACATGACTCCGATTCACTGTCACTTCAGTTGCCTACAGATTTCAGTCTAACAAAGGCAGAACTGGAATGGTGTGGAATAAGATGTTTGCAATATAAATGTGGGACTTAAAATTTGCAAGAAGTACATAATGCTGTAAAATCAGTATGGGCCGAACAGAAAAGGAATATTTTCAGCAGCTTGTTCAATCCATGACACAAAGAATTGATGTTTGTTGTGGAGGCTAAAGTCCTACCCTGGTACTACATTGGTGTAACTAATAATCTTGGACACTAAGTGTTTACTGAATATAATTTAAAATATTTAGGGAAAGGAAGCCTCATAATATTAGGTAATACAAACACACAATACAGATGGAAATAAACGAGTTTACAGAGCTGTCTCACAACTCCTGGAGACCTGGCTTGCATCTGGCCACTCTTTATGTGGAGTTTGTACAATCGCATAGTGTCTACATGTTTCCTATTTTCTGCTGAATATTTGCCTTAAACTGGCATCTTTAAAATTTACCTGTAAAAAATGAATGTTTGTTTTTTTAACAAGAAGCAAACAATTCATAATCAGTTTAATTCACAACTACATCCCATTACACGCCTTCTACACCACACATAAATCAAATAATTATTAAAAATGCCATCACTACTATTACACTTCTCCTATACCACACATTATATTACCAATAATTATCAATGATAAATAGATAGCTACATTTTTCTAGCAAGATAGAAACAATTTGTGATTAATTTACTCCACCACTACTCGCACTACACTTCTCCTACACCACACAAATACATTTTATAAATAGATTTTTTAACCTTTAACTTTTACAGCAAATTAAGCATTAAACAAAACAGAAGATCATCACAAAATTGACAGTATTCAAGAACATCACGCCATCACCAATTTATTTCCCCTCATCCACTGGACACAATACTTCATCAGTACCCCAAATGCATTTAAAAGTACTTAAGCCATCAATGACTTCATAATAAGCAAATTCCACTTTCAACCTGCATTTGACTAAAACTTTGAACATCAGTAACACATCGGTAGTCAATGCAATCTCATTCTTATTTCTTCTTGTTTTTAAAATAGCTAATTTGGCCTGTCCTAGCAAAACATCGGCAATTAAACACCTTTCTTTCATTCTTTGAGAATTTCCCACTCCTAAAATAAATATATTCTCATAAAAATCCATATCTAACTTTTCAAAAAAAAAGAAGCAAGAAAATAAAATAGAGGTGTTAATCTACAGCACCGTGCAAAGAAATTAAAAACAGTTTCCTTTTGATAAAAACATGGAGAAACATTGGTATCAGTAGACCCCAAAATGTATAATAAAGAATTTGCAGCTATGGCTCCATGTAGCACCCTCCTCTGTAAGTCAGCCACCTTTTTTTCTTAGTGGTTTGTATAAAGCTCTCCATGCATGTTTGACTGTGATGTGTATTTTAAAAAGTCCCTCCTCCGAATGTCTTGCAAGTTCTTTAAATTATGAAAATGTGATAATTTAACACATATTTTATATAAAGATTTCTTCCCTATTTAGTATAATTGGCCTGTGACAGACAATTTGATAGTTTTTCTTTTTCTCGCTCTCTCATTCTCTCTCTCATTATCTCTGATTCTATCCACTTTCAAACTGGATAAAGAGAGGTACAATGGATGGATACAAAACACAAAGGAGTACACTGAGAGACAAGATAAATATTACAAAAAACGTAATATTTGTATGGTATTGAAAGTTCATGGGACAATGGCTGAAAAAAAGGATGTACATTTGTATGACATTTAGTTTCAGCTTATTCTTATATAACACCCATCTCTGTGCAGTCTCTGAGCACTGGAATAATAAGGATGAAAATAATTTTCTGTTTGTCTACATTACACATTAGGGTTGGTGGCCTAAGATGTTAGACTTGGATCAGGAGGTGAGTCACTAGCCAACCATTACAATCATAATTCTGCTCATCCAATTATTTGCACATATTTTCTCATTATAACAGTCAGAATTTGTTTCTTAATATCTGAAGACAGTAAGGTTTTTAGAAGCATACAAAAAGAGAAGGAATGCATTTATCATCAAATGAGGAATGATGAATGACTAGAATTATTTTCACGATTTGCACGCATGATCAGTTCTGTGTTAATTATAAGCTTGATTAGTATGATATGCATACAGTATAAACTAAGTAAGCCATAAGTATAGTAGTATGACCACATAAACATATACTAGCAGTACTAAAGTGAAGGTTGTGCTGAACCTGACTAACATGATAATCCATTTTATTTTGGAGTAACATGTGGATGCTGTAGTGCTTTCATAAAATCAGAAGACATTGAAGAATAAGCTGTTCTAAAAGAAAGCAGACAGGTGTAATTAATATTTAGGTTATATTCTTAATTATCATGGTGCAAGAGATATGGTCAAACATGCAAGTAAGAATGTCACTGTACTCTATACATGTCACGATACTATAATTATTTGTTCAAGTCAAAGGCAAGAAGAAGCCTGGGCCTTAGAAACCCTAACTGCAAATTAAAAGGAATTATATACTACTGGCTTATCTATCACATAGTGGCAAAAATTAATTGCCGTTGTTTCAATACTATCTTCCAGTTGAATATCTTATGTGTTTATAAGCCTCACAGTGGCAGAAGGACAAAATAACTGACATTTGCTTCTGTAAAGATTTTCACAGTAAATTCCATTTCAAAATGCTCTTTGACCAGAAGCATCTTTATATTAGGGTTAGTGGAGCACTGCTCTCCCCATTCCCGGAAGATGATGGGTGCTGTTCTACAAAAATGTATTTAATTTATTTGACCCAATAATTTAAAATATTGTTTATAGGATTACAAGGTCATTATCCTACAGAGTACAGTGAAATTCTTATTTCAGAACATACAGTAAGAACATTATAAGAAAACCATTCAATCCATCAAGCTTTTTTGTTTAGCTAATAGCTAAGCTGTCCCATTATTCCATCCACATACTTCTTAAAATGTGTCAAGGTCTCTGCTTCAACTACATTTCTCTTTAGTTTGTTCTAGATTCCCACAACTCTTTGTTGTGAAGAGATGCTTTTTGGCTTCAGTCCTAAGTGTTCTTCCCTTTATTTTCTACTGGTGTCCTTGAATATGTGATTCACAGGTAAGTTAAAAGAATTCTGCTAGATTTACTTTATCAGTGCCTTTGGGAATTTTGCATTAGTTCCCCATACAGTATCCTCTGCTTGAGACTAAAAAGGTTTAATTCTCTGAGTAGGTCACAGTAGGACATGTCCTTAAGTCCTGGGATGCACTTGGTTGCTCTCTTCTACACAGCTCGAAGTGCTGCTATTTCTTTCTTTCTTGTAGTGTGGTGACCAGCTGGTCCCACTAGAGCATATTATAGTCTGAGCATAGGGTCCCCTAATTTATATTCAACAACTCTTAATGACATGACTTTTTATTTGCCATTTTAATCACTTCTGCACATTGCTTAAATGATGATGATGTGTCAACATAAACCCCTAAATCCGTTTCAGAGGTTGCCTTATGTAGTACAGTGTCTCCTGTCTTGTACTTATAATTCACGTTCTTTTTACACATGGAGCATTCTCTTCTTATCTCTGCTGGTTAACCAACTTGAAATCCAGTTTTGTAGGTTACCTCTGATTCCTACAACTTCTAGTTTTAGAATTCATCTTCTGTGTAAAATGCTTTTTGAAAGTAAAAGTAAATTATGTTGTATGATTTTCTTCTGTCAACTGTTGCAGTTGCCTGTTCAAACAAATCTAAAAGATTGGTTTGTTAAGATCTTCCTTTAATAAACCCGTGCTGGCTCTTATTTAGTATGTTACTTTCATATAGATAATTTTCTAATTTGTTTCTTATTATAGTTTTCATAATTTTGCATGGCACAGAAGTAAGACTTATTGGTCACTTACTTATCAAGATCCATTTGATCTCCTTCATGAACACTGGAGTCACATTTGCAACTTTCCAGTCCTCAGGTATTTCCCCTTTTTCAAATGATTGCTTAGATATGCCTAATAAGGATTTATAGATGACATCTTTCAATCCTTTCAATACAATTGGTAAAATCTCATCAGGTCTGGGGGTTTTATTAGTCTTCAATGATTCAAGGGCTTGAAGCAAATCTGACTCTTCTATTTTTAAATCTATGTAAAATGTAATCAACATGCAACACCTTGCCACTCTCCAGCACCATGATTAGTGGTAATTATAACTATTTTACCTGAAAACGTCTGTCCTCCTTGGTCAAAATACTTATTAGTAACTGGTGTGTGGGTGTGTGTGTGCCCTGCCGTGGGCTGGTGCCCTGCCCGGGGTTTGTTCCTGCCTTGTGCCCTGTGTTGGCTGGGATTGGCTCCAGCAGACCACCGTGACCCTGTGTTAGGATATAGCGGGTTGGATAATGGATGGAAGGATAGTCACTAATTAAGGGCTATTTGAAACTTGTGCAAACTTGTGCATCTTGCGGAACAGGAATAGTCGTCAACAACATTATCATGAATTATTTTAATTGTTTAAGTATGATATGATTTAATCCACTGAGCAAAAACAAAAATCACTTTTTTGGAAATTAAGAAAAAAGATAATTTAACCTGGGAAAGGTTTAATAGAAAAAACAGGCTAACCACTAGTATCTTAGAAATTCTTATCCTACTTTCCTTGTCTGCTTTATGGAGTGGAATCTGTGTATATCTATAACCATATGAAAAAATAATATATTCATAGATTTTCATTTTTTGTGATTTTGTATGGCATCACTGGGTGACATTTTCTTATTACTGGTGCTGGTAGTCTAAAACATTGTTCCACAGTTCCTTCAATGCAGTGCCAATGATGTTTTCTCTACCTTGTCCATTGCTTGCATAATCACACCATCAGCTCCAACTCACATTACTCATTTGTGGCCAAAGGCAAGAACATCTGCACTTACTTTCCACAACTCTCTGAGTTGATCCAAGAGATGGTGCTTAATGGAACTTGCTCTTGGCCACATTCCCATGCCAATGAATTTCAGGAAAGGTGTGGATCTCATAAAAGTTGTTAGTACTGCTCTATAAGTGCTTGATCATACTGTATTTCTTGCTCATTCTTACTCTTTCTTTCACTCTGACACACACACTACCTCTTTACAACTCCTTTTATGTCTGGCTTCCCAGGGTGTTTCTACCACTTTTGGAATTCTGTAAATAGTAATGCCCACCAGAATTTTCATACCAGTTATGTAACCAGTTACATAAATAAATATTTATAAGCAATGCTTGTCAATCATCATTTTCCTTGAGTTGAAGTATTTTACATGTCTTACTAATATGATATTATTTGCAAATCAGGATCTTTGGCATTTAATAAAATAAGTTACTAAAGCATATTTATTGTATATTAATTCAAAATGCCATCATCATATGTGGTCAACTCTCGGTTGTAGTGATGCCATTTCATTATTTGTGAAATACAGTCGACCCTTGATATACGACTGGCCTGAAATGCAACAACTTGCTTTACGACCAAAATTTTTGTTTTGAATTACGACCAACATTTTGCGTTACGACCTGAATGTGGTCACGTGTATCTGCTTGTGCAACTGTAAACAAACAGCCGAGAGCGTTTGTAAGCGTCAGTCGGAGCCCAGATACATGTGTTTGTGGACATAATTTCGGTCAGTGCAGTGATTTATATAATTAATTTCGATAATTGCTAAGGAAGGAAGCGAAGGTAACGAAGGTAAAGAAAGCGATCACAATCGAAACGAAGAAGGAAATTGTGTGGAAATATGAGAGTGGCATTCGTATGAGCGATCTCACTAATATGTACAGCATGTCAAAATCCACCATCTCGACAATTTTACAAAGAAAAGATTTGTATAAGTAAACTCCTTCCAAACAATAACCACCTTCCATTTCATTCTCCTCCTCCTTCCTTCCTGCAGGCCAAAGATGTCAACTTAAATGGTGAGTACAGTATGAAATTGTTGTTTCTGGTAGGCTAGGCACTTTTTATAACTTTTTGGTTAGTACATTAGATAAATTATTGGTGTTTTTGGTAACTTATGCACATTATACAACCCTTTTCTATTAAAAAAAGTTAAGTAAGTGTTGCTGTGGGAGGTTCGAAATACATTAAGGGCATTTCCATTATTTCTTATGGGAAAAATAGTCTTGACTTACAACCAACTTGAGTTGCAAACAGCCCTCGCGAACAAATTGAGTTCATAAGTCAAGGGTCCACTGTATAATCAAAATGGCACCCTTCCCTATTAAACTGGTCTGGTGTCATTTGAGCATACTGCAATCACTACTTTGTATGTGAAATACCTACTGTATAGATCATAATATGGTCAGGATTCTTCTGGCTGGATCTTGACTCAGTCTAAAAGCTGTGACCACATCTTAGGTGGACATTAGGGAAAAAAGTAGTTGTGAGAAGGTATCAGGAGTATTTTGAGATTGAAGAATTAAGATTAAAGGAAAGAATTGTAAGATAGTGGTAAAACCTGCAATGATCTATGAAACTGAGAAATGGGAGTACAGGGAGCACAGGAGAAGAAGTTAGATGTGGCAGAAATGAGAATGTTGGGATGGATGAGTGGAATTACAAAAAAAAGGACAGAAGAAGAAATGAGACAATCAGAGATACAACAAATGTGGGCGTGACACCTAAGAAAGTACAGTAAAGTATGTTGAGGTTGTATGGACAGGTGATGAGGAGAGACAATGAATATATAGGCAAAAGAGTGATAGAAGTAGAAAATAGAAGTACAGAGAACAGAGAAAGTAAGGGAGGCCAATGCAGAGGTGGATGGATAAGATAAAAGAAGATCTGATGGAAAAGGGATTGACTGGCAAGGAGGTGCAGGACCAGGCTGTTTGGAGAAGGTTGATCAAATACATTGACACCAAACAGAAGTGTGAAAAGATGAAGAAGCAGAAGCAGAAGAAGCTGTGAGTCACCAAATGTCTATGAGATGGACGTCTTTTATTACATCAAAACTGTTGCAGCCTGCCACGTGCACTGCTTAGTGCACTGTGATAAGACTAATCTAATAAAGCAACATTCTTACAAGTTCTCAAAGTTCATTTACATAACACAGTCAAGAGGTGTTACAGTTTACACCAATCAGCAAAAAGATAAATGGTATGGTCTTTAAACACACCTACAGTATCTCTTAGTATTATGTAAAGGGTTCAAAATAGTTAAACATTAAAAGTCTTTGGCAAAAATATGTTTCATTAAATAAGACTTCTTCTATGCAAATTCTTACAGAAAATAGAATAAAAATGTTAAAATGTCATATGATCTGTGTTCTCTATAATGATGTGCTAAGTAAAAGTGGTTGAGAATGTTTTAGTTAGGCAGAAATAGTCTAAAGTCCACCTGGACTTCCAATAAGTATCAAATAGCCTCAGGAATTCTTACTAATAAAACTGCCTCAGCAATACAAAATAGTTTACACAGTATTAATCTGTTGACATTTGAGATCCAGGAAATCTGGTCTTTGTGTATTACACTACTGTAGATCCTTAATATGCAATTGTTTCACATGCCTATTTACTGTCAAAGCTCATGATCTCATGATACTTTCTGTCCATAGCTGTTTTAGATGCTCTTTTCACTTCATTCCCCAAACATCTAAGTGTCAAAAGTTCAATTGACTCTGCAACTCCCTGTATATGAAAATGACTTGGAAACGGACTTGTTAAATTTAAAAGTTCTGGCCAACAATGCCCCCACATTTTAAATTTTATATTGTAAATATGTTTGATTTGCTCTGCTGCTTTGGTGCTTGTTATTATTTGTTAAATAAGCACTTCCTGGTACTTGTGTGTACTAAACCTTTTCTTTTATTTTCATTCTATTGATCAGTCATATATTTGATATTATGCTGTAAATATGCTTACTCTAGCACCCTGCCATCATGAAAATAGTATTGTAGAAAATATTAACTGACTGTAATCCTGCCTCCTATGTAATTTTTTCTCATGCCTGTTGCTGTGGCTGATATGATTCCGATATTTAGGTGCAATCTATCTTTTCTTTTCAATATTTTTCATATTTTTATTGTTCTGCTGCCAGTTTCTATTATTCCAGACATCAAAGATAGCCATGATAATCTCATGGGGCATAGTAAGATGGTTACATGTGCATTCTTGGCCATGTGGTCTCAATGAGCCTGTATAAAGCAGGTCTGGAAATTCTGTACGTTATTTTTTCTTTTTAGTTTTAACACATTTTTGCGCTGTTTATATATGTTAAAACCAGTTTTATTTTTTTCTTTGTACAGTAATCCCTCGCTATATCGCGCTTCGACTTTCGCGGCTTCACTCTATTACAGATTTTATATGTAAGCATATCTAAATATATAATGCTGGTTTTTCGCTGCTTCGCGGGTTTCTGCGGACAATGGGTCTTTTTACTTCTGGTACTTGCTTCCTCAGTTGGTTTGCCCAGTTGATTTCATACAAGAGATGCTATTGGCGGATGGCTGAGAAGCTACCCAATCAGAGCATGCAGTTAAGTTCCTGTGTGCTGCTGATTGGCTCAGCGACGGAGTGCTGCATCAACCAGGAAGTCTCATCTCACTCATTCAGCATTAACGTGCTCCTGCTACTGCTTCAGGGGCCGTGTCCAAGCGCCAACAGAAGATGCAAATGATTGCAGAAAAGGTAAAAGTTTTGGATATGTTGAAGGAAGGGAACAGCTACACCGCTGCAGGACACCATTACGGCATCAATGAGTCCACGATTCTTTTTATTTAAAAAGGAGGAAAAGCATATAAGATCTACGGCCGCAGTGTCCTTTAACCAGGGCGCAAAATGAGTTGCAAGTGGACGTGATAAGGCAGTAGTCTGGATGGAATCTGCTTTAGAGATTTGGATTGAAGAGTGCTAGAAGAAGAACAACGGCGGTGCTACACAGTCGCCTGAAGAGGCTCCTTTAGAAGAGCTGTAACGCTATCCTTTGTTGTGCAGTAAAATTAAACTCATCATTATCGGACAAGTCGTCGTGTCATTGTTGGTGAGTAACCATAATTAATTATCTACGTACAGTACTTATTACATGTACATAGTTTAGTGTCACTGTACACACATTTTACTGTATACAATTTTTCTTGCATTGTATGTATTTATTGCTGGTGGCCTGTCTGTCGTAATGGCTGTAACATATGTGATATCGGAGACGCTTGATATCTTTAAAATAATATTTAGGTTTTACTGTATATAAACTGTGTTTACATACATAATTTCAACGAATCTTACCTAATATCTAAGAGAATACAAAGGGTTTATGCTGTATAATTGTGCGGGAAATGTTTATAATAGTGTGGGAAAGTTTATAAGGGCTTAAAATATATAAAAAGAACCATATGAACATATGGTTTCTACTTTGCGGATTTTCACCTTTCGCGGGGGGTTCTGGAACGCAACCCCCGTGATGGAGGAGGGATTACTGTATACTCTGTGGGGTTCCTTTAATATAAGGGACAAGTTATAAAAAACACAGGTGGCCATTTTCAATGCATTTTACATTTCAGTAAAAGATTTGTTAATATAGGTTGCTATAGTGGTATGTCAAGTAGGCCAAGACATACACAAAAGCAGCATCTTCAATAAAGAAATACATACTTAGGGTGGGATAAACACAAGAAGAACACAAAGAACAAAATAAGTATAAGGAAATTAAAACATTACTATCTATCTGGGTGTACCTTAACAGGTATTGACCCCATAAGTAGCAGGTGAGTGGCTTTTCCCCTTTAATTCCCGTTGCTCTCTCACAAAGCCTCTTTCTGCTGCCAGACAACACTTGTCCTTTCTCTCCTCCTCACAATATAAGTCTCTCGTCACGGGGAAGCAAAATCTCCCATCCTGCTTAAAGTGACACTTTACAGGGCAAAGATCAAAAATAGATAATCTTAATAAATAAAATTTAAAAAGAAGAAACCAAAAGACCTACTCAAAGTCACAGTGAGCAGCTAAGGCACTAAGAGGTACTTTTATTTCCCCTCAGGTCACTGCAGCTGTGTTAGCTGCAACACCTAAATCCCACAGATGGAGGCTCCTGCCCATTTGGCTCTAATGTAAAGAGAAAATAATTAACAAAAATGTATAAAAGGAACAGAGATATAACAAAAAGAGAAAAAGAACATGTTCGTTAATACAGAATTTTGTGGAAATGTACTAAAGAACTGAATGACTTATTAATTGACAAATTGTGCATTATTTAATACCCTAACAAACTGCCAGTAAACCTGGCGCTGCAACAGCCATCGGACCAGGTACAATCATTGAAGGAAGTGGTTACTACTCATTTACTTTAATGTTTATTCTGAATCAGTTGTTAATTTATTGGCAGATGCCATGATGGCATGAAACTACTATGGGTATTTGAGTGCTGTAACAAAGTTTCTTGAGATGTGTTGATGCTTTTTCAGACAATCAAGTCAAGTCAAGTTGGGGAGCATGCACTGGTACAGTGCATTGCCTCACCCACTACACGACGAAACAACTCGGGATTCCAGTTTGCAACCCCCCTGGCAGACACGCGGTCCAGTCCCACCCTCCTGAAATGACCTTGCAGCCAGGTGTTACGTGGGCGACCCCTTGGCCTGGTCCAGCCACTCGGGTCCCCAACAATAAGGATCTTAAAAGTCGGATCACCCTCAGGGAAACGCACCACTTGGCCGTAGTGCCATAACTGACGCTTCCTCACAATGCAGGTAATGTGCCTCATTAGGGACTCCATGAGCAACCGCTCATTTGACACAAAGTCAAACCAATGGTACCCAAGGATTTTCTGGATAGACACAGTACCAAAGGAGTCCAGTCTTCGTCTCAGGTCACTGGATAGCATCCATGTCTCACATCCATATAGCAAGACAGGAAGCACCAGGACTCTAAAGACTTTGACCTTCGTCCTTTTTCATAGATATTGGGAGTGCCACACACCCTTTTCCAGCAACCTCATGACCCCCCATGCTCTCCCAATCCGTCTACTGACTTCATAGGAAGAGTCACCAGAGACATAAATGTCACTGCCATGGTAAGTAAACCTCTCAACAAGGTCATCACTCTATCCTCAAACAGACACACTGATGATGGCTGTGCCCAAGAGGTCATTAAAGGCCTGGATCTTGGTTTTTATCCAGGACACTCGCAAGCCCAGACACTCGGATTCCTCGCTCAGTCTATCAAGCGCTCAGATAGGAGCCTCCATTGACTCCACAAAGATCATAGCATAATCAGCAAAGTCAAGATCTGTGAATGTTTCTTCACCAACAGATGCCCCACAGTCGCTGGACCCTACAACATTGCCCAACACCCAGTCCATATAAGCATTGAACAGAATAGGAGCAAGAACACACCCCTGTTGAACCCCAGAATCAACTGGGAAAAACACAGAGGTCCTGCCTCCACTCTGCACAGCACTCAGAGTACCAGTGTATAAGCCAGCCATGATATCCAGCAACCTTGAGGGGATCCCACGAACCCTCAGGATGTCCCACAGGGTAGCTCGATCAACTGAGTGAAACGTTTTGCGAAAATCGACAAAGGCTGCAAAGAAACTCTGCCAACATTCATATTTGCGTTCCATGAGAACCCTCAGTGCCACGACGCAGTCGATGGTAGACTTCTTAGGCGTAAAACCAGACTGTTTCGGTCGCTGGTAGGTGAGCAAGTGATCACGGATCCTATTGCGGATGACCGTAGCAAGGACCTTACTTGGCACCGAGAGCAGTGTTATCCCCCTGTAGTTGCTCCAATCCAGGCGATCACCCTTCCCTTTCCAGATAGGGACGACAAGTCCCGTTTTCCAGTCAGTTGGGATGATGCCAGTCTCCCAAATGAAAGCAAAGATTGCTTTGCAATGCCAGGAGGACAGCCTTACCACCGGCCTATAGAAGTTCACCCCGGATACCACAGATCCCTGCAGACTTTCCTCCCCTCAGCTGGTTCACCACCTGTGCAATCTCAGTGAGATTGGGTGGTTCACAGCTAATTGGAGGATCAGCATCAAGACCCGTGAACCCAGAGATATCCAACGTCCTAGCCTGAGGATCACCTTTGAACAACTGCTCAAAGTAGCCAGCCCAGTGGGTCACAACTGCAGTGTCATCCATAAGGACAGTTCCATCAGCTGCCCTGACTGCGACTCTTCGAGGAACAGATTTAGATGTGTGTAATGCTTCGATTCCTCTGTAAGCAGGACATGAGTCGCTAGACCACAGATGGTGTGTCACTTGCTCTCAGATTCCTCTAACAAACGCCTTTTTATCTGCCCTCAGAGCCCTCGCAGCTGTCCTTCTAAGTTCCCTGTACAGACTAGAGTTGTCATTGAGCTGTGAGTTGCAACTCCTCTTGATGATATCCAGGGTGCCCTGCGAGATGAAACATCTCCTTCTGGGAACACCGGTAACACCAACACAACCCTCAGCAACCTTCAGGGTCTTGTCACAGAAGGTCTACCACATCACATTAGGATCGGCAGTTGTACCCAAATCTGCAAGTTGCTCACACAAACTTCATTCAAACTCATTAGACAATGGTGATGCTAAATACTGTGGTTTTTAGCTCACCTGTATGTCCTGTGTATCTGTACCAAGGGTGTGAGCACAAGAGCTGTGTTTTAATACCGGGCAGTGAATGATGGTATAGAACCCATTAAACAATCCATTATCTTGTCAGAGACTGGGAATCCCTTGACTAAGAAAGGGTAAATCAAGCAGAAATGTATGAGACAGTTATGGAGCAGTAATTCCTCCATTGTCATAGATAACTAGGATGTTGTCAATTAGGCAACATAATTCATAATTTAACTCAGCAGTTTAGTTATTTATGTGTCTGGGATGCAAGGGAGAATAAGTGTAAAGGCCAAAGTTGGATCCCAGGTGAGAGGACTGAAATGTAGCATATTCTAAGGGTGAAACTAGTCTTGCTTATCTTATTACATAAATGTAGGCTATTATATTTGTATTAAATATATTTCACTAGCTATATATTTTAGAGTCCCAATAAAGGCACAGAAAGCTAGTTTTCACATTACCAATTATAAGCCCCATCCTAATAGAGACTGCAGCCAGAAGAGGAAGCATAGAAAGATCCACCATTGGGCTCAGAAAAAATGCAAGAAAATAGGTCAGGCAGGAACCACATGAGCAGCAGCGTCTCACACACATATACTGTATATATATATATATATATATATATATATATATATATATATATATATATATATGTCTTCTTTATATATAGTGCATCCGGAAAGTATTCACAGCGCATCACTTTTTCCACATTTTGTTATGTTACAGCCTTATTCCAAAATAGATTAAATTCATTTTTTTTCCTCAGAATTCTACACACAACACCCCATAATGACAAAAAGTGTACTTGAGATTTTTGCAAATTTATTAAAAATAAAAAAATTGAGAAAGCACATGTACCTAAGTATTCACATCCTTTTCCATGAAGCTCAAAATTGAGCTCAGGTGCATCCTGTTTCCCCTGATCATCCCTGAGATGTTTCTGCAGCTTAATTTGAGTCCACCTGTGGTAAATTCAGTTGATTGGACATGATTTGGAAAGGCACACTCCTGTCTATATAAGGTCCCACAGTTGACAGTCCATGTCAGAGCACAAACCAAGCATGAAGTCAAAGGAATTGTCTGTAGACCTCCGAGACAGGATTGTCTCGTGGCACAAGTCGTGGGAAGGTTACAGAAAAATTTCTGCTGCTTTGAAGGTCCCAATGAGCACAGTGGCCTCCATCATCCGTAAGTGGAAGACGTTCGAAACCACCGGGACTCTTCGTAGAGCTGGCCGGCCATCTAAACTGAGTGATCAGGGGAGAAGGGCCTTAGTCAGGGAGGTGACCAAGAACCCGATGGTCACTCTGTCAGAGAACCAGAGGTCCTCTGTGGAGAGAGGAGAACCTTCCAGAAGGACAACCATCTCTGCAGCAATCCACCAATCAGGCTTGTATGGTAGAGTGGCCACTCCTAAGTAAAAGGCACATGGCAGCCCGCCTGGAGTTTGCCAAAAGGCACATGAAGGACTCTCAGACCATGAGAAAGAAAATTTTCTGGTCTGATGAGACAAAGATTGAACATTTTGGTGTGAATGCCAGATAGATAGATAGATACCAGATGTCACGTTTGGAGGAAACCAGGCACCGCTCATCACCAGGCCAATACAATCCCTTCAGTGAAGCATGGTGGTAACAGCATCATGCTGTGGGGATGTTTTTCAGTGGCAGGAACTGGGAGACTAGTCAGGATAAAGGAAAAGATGACTGCAGCAATGTACAGAGACATCCTGGATGAAAACCTGCTCAAATGCGCTCTTGACCTCAGACTGGAGTGACGGTTCATCTTTCAGCAGGACAATGACCCTAAGCACACAGCCAATATATCAAAGGAGTGGCTTCAGGACAACTCTACACACTGTTTTTACATGAGGCCCCTGGTGTGCAAATAAAAGTATAACCTTTGTGAACAATTGGGATGATTTTTGAGAAAGGCCTGAATTTTTCAAAAGAGATGGTCTTCTTCCTAACTGCAGAGGATCTTTTGTATTATCCCAAAATATGGCAGCAAAACTGCCCGGCTGACTGATTAGAGCACCATACAGGCCCCACTCGTGTGATCTTAAATCACAGGCTGTTGTTTATCTCACCTGTTATTATCCTGAGGCTGTTACCCATAATCCCTGTTGTGGGACATCATATAAATTTAATCATGATGCAGACCTTAACTTACTTGATAACCAAAAAATAAGTTCTTTTATTAGACCAAGAGATAAAACCAGACCTTTTACTAGGGATACCTGTAATAGAAATTTCAAATTAAAACAAAAATATATCACCAGCTCAGAAAGAACTATGCAGTTTTAAATGCTGCTTATTAAACATTCGTCTCTTGGAAGTAAAGCTGTTTTGGTAAATTACATTAAGTATAAAATCTAAACTGTGTCTTCTCACTGAAATCTAGCTTAGTAAATCTGACACAGTTCTTCTAGCTGAGGTGTCACAAGATGGGTACACATTCCTTCATAAATATAGAGATAGTGGTTGAGGAGAAGGCCTTGGAATAATACATTGTGACAAAATGCAAATTGCTTCTAAAAATTTTGGTGACTTCACCTCCTTTCAGGCACTCATTTTAAAAATTAAAACAGATTCCAACACAATTGTAGCGCTAGTCTACAGACCACCAGGGCCATATCCATTGTTCATGACTGAATTCAGCAACCTTTTATCTGATTTGGCTATAAATTATGATCACATAGTGTTGATGGGAGATTTTAATGTACACATTGACATGGAAACTGACATTGAACATTTTAGCAAATGTTTTACTTATTTGTTAAATTCAGTAGGATTTTATCAGATTGTCAAAGGTTCAACTCATAATCATAACCACACATTAGATTTACTTATAGTTTACAAAGTTGAAACTTAAAGTGTAAATATTAATCTATTAAATTATTTCTGATCACTATTTAATTATGTTAGATTTGGTTCTGCCCTTACAAATACACTCACAGATTAAAACATAGAAAATGCGACATTAAGACTGTAATTCTTCTTGAACATTTATAGATACTTTGAGTAAGTCGAGTGGAATTGTGAAAAAACATTTAGATAAGTTAAAATCAAATGTAAACGTGGAAAACAATTTAGATCAGCTAACATCAAATTATAATATGACCTTGAGAGGTGCTCTGGACACAGTGGCTCCTCTTAAAACAAAAGCGATCAAAGCACACAGAAACTCTCCCTGGGTTAATGAGAACACTCAAGCTCTTAAATTAACGTGTTGAAAACTGGAGCACAGATGGAGAACAACAAAGCTGTAGATTTTTCAAATTGCATGAAAGGAGAGTGTTAAAAAATAAAAAGCTCTCTTTAAAGCTTGCTCAGACTACAATTCTAAAATAATAGATAACAATAATAATAATCCTTGTGTACTGTTTAGAACAGTGACGAATTTAACAAATGGGAATTCAGATCTACAGTGCAAAATACCAGCAGACATTAGCAGTACAGACTTTATGAACTTCTTTAAAGAGAAAATGAAAAATATAAGGTTCCAGATCTCAGCATCACAGTGCAAACTGCATTCTAGCCTGGCAGACCCTGTCTTGCCTTGCATTCAACGCTTTAGAATTTTTAATCCTGTAACAAAGCTGGAAATCTTAACTTTAATTTCTAAAATGAAGAGTACTACTTGTTACCTAGATGCAGTGTTAACAAAACTAGTAAAACGTGCAATGGATGTTCTTATTTTGTTACCTGTTTGTTTATTTGTTACCTATTTTTAACATTATTAATAGTTCATTATTGCATGGTACAGTACCTGATGCACTAAAAGTGTCAATCATCAAAACATTACTTAAAAAGTCAGACCTAGACCCACTTGTACTTAATAATTATAGACCCATTTCAAATTTACCCTTTTTCTATAAAATATTTGAAAAAGTAGTCGCCAATCAGCTTTAGTCACACCTTACGCATTACAATTTATTTGAGAAATTCCAGTCTGGCTTCCACACTAGTCAAGGTACAAAAATGCCACTAACGCATGTTGTAAATTACATTCTGCTATCCTCTGATAAAGGAAATTCCACTGTAATTATGTTGTTAGACTTAAGGTATGTTGTTAGACTTAATAGTGTAAAATGCAGCGTTTTACACTATTGACCATTCCATTTTACTGCACAATCTGGAAAATGACTTTGGGTTTACAGGCACTGTGCTTGCCTGGTTTAGTTCTTATTTTTCAAAAATTGATTCCAGTATGTATAGAAATGTGCTGACAGTACATCATTACAGTATATACAGAACTGAGATATGGTGTCCTGCAGGGCTCAGTACTGGGAACTTTACTATTTTTACTTTACATGCTTCCACTGTGATCTATCCTTAGAAAACATAATGTTAATTTTCACTTGTACGAATTTGACACCCAGTTATACCTTTCTTTTAGACCAAATGAAGTTTCTCTAATGTTGTCTTTAATTAGTTGTATTAGTGAATTAAATAAGTGGATGGATGAGAACTACTTGTCTTTAAACACAAATAAAACAGAGATGTTAATAACTGAGGGAATGATGCTGACCGCAACAATATATTGTTACTATTTAACTCAGCTGGAATCACCACTAATTTTACTTAATCAGCTCACAATCTAGACGCTATCTTTGACTCTAGCGTGTCATTTAAAGCGCACATTACAAAATTGTCCAAAATGTTTTTCTTCCATCTTGGGAAATGAAGGCATTTCCTAAATATACGGGATACTGACAAATGAATTCATGCATTTATTTCTAGTAGGACTGACTACTGCAATGTGGTGTTCGCGGGATGTTAAAATTGTTCTTTATACAACTTCCAGTTAATCCAAAATGCTGCTTTAAGAATTATTAGAAGAACAAGAAAATACAAACACATAACTCGGCTCCCGGTTAAGTTTAGGGCAGATTTCAAATTTCTGCTTTTAACATATACAAGCTTTAAATCGCCAAGGTCCAGTTTACTTATCTTAACTTGTGACTTACAAACCAGAAAGCACATTAAGATCTCAAGATGCCGGTCTCCTTATGATTCCAAGGATTAATAAAATTATAGTGGGAGGTTGAGCTCCTAAACTTAGGCAGAGTGGTGACTCTGAGGCTAGGGATCTGCACTGGCAATTGGAAGGTTGCCGGTTCGAATCCCGTAAATGCCAAAAGAGACTCTACTCTCTTGGGCCCTTGAGCAAACCCCTTAACCTGCAATTGCTGAGCGCTTTGAGTAGTGAGAAATGCGCTAAATAAATGCAAAGAATTATTATTATTAAACTGTGGAATGGTCTGCCTGCTACTATTAGAGATGCACCTTCTGTCTCAGCTTCCAAATTCTGGCTAAAGACTCACTACTTCAGTTTAGCATATCCTGATTAAAGCTGCTGAATAACTATGCAGACAGCATTTCTGTTGTTAGTCATTATCACTAAAACATAAGTAATATGATAGTTATAACTTGTTACTAACCCTCACTTATTCTGTTTTTCTTCTCTGTACTCAAATGTGGCACTTCGTGCACTGCCCCACTGCCAAGTTGTTTGCCTGCCTAAGAAAAAGTCATCTGTGATGGATGAGCACTGAGATTGTCGGGTAGAAGGGTCCTTTTATCATATTGGTTGGTCCAGCACTGACTCAACTGTGGAATGGCAAAAGGGGGAGACAGCTGGATGGCCAAGGTCTCCCGGGGCCTCATGCATAACGGTGTGTGTAAAATTCACACTAAAACATGGCAAATGGACAAAAGTGGAAATGTGCTCCAGATAATAATAATTCTTTGCATTTATATAGCGCTTTTCTCACTACTCAAAGTGCTTAGCAATTGCAGGTTTAAGGGCTTTGCTCAAGGGCCCAACAGAGCAGAGTCTCTTTTGGTATTTATGGGATTCGAACCAGCAACCTTCCAATTGCCTGTGCAGATCCCTAGCCTCACAGCCACCACCCCACTCTCCGCATAAATCTGTGCAAACACCAACTTCCACGTTCTTCTGTTACATAAATCCCGGTCAGCGTGAAAAGTAACGCATGTGCACGCGCCTGTGACCAATCCCAAACTCCTCCCAGAGTTATGCCTCTTTGAATATGCAAATCAATATAAATAGCCCTTAAGCTCAGCGTTCTCTGAAAAGGCAATGGCAAAAGCATGGGGGAAAATAGAAGAATTTCAGCAAATACTAAGTGGAGTCAAGGAAAAACATACTATTTGTTGGTTTTAACACTGGTATAAACAACAAAAGGAAGTTGATCGAGTGACATAGAGTGTCGGAGAAACTCGAAAGCTCAAGTTCACAAAGTCGCACAGTGCCCGAAATAAAAAAGAAGTTGTCAGATATCAAATTCGAGTCATAGCCCACCATCTGAGTGTCATATGAAAGCTTATTAGGGTACAGAGAAAAGAAAAAAAAATAGGCATACAGTGGGGAAAAAAGCATGGAACTTTAATCTTGAAATTTCCAGTTTAATCACGTAGTTTATTTTGTCATTAAAGTAGAACATTATAAGCTTCATCTTTAAATCGTTTAATTTACTAGTTTCTCAAATCCCATCGTAACTAAAGTAGCACATTAAATGCTTTGTTTTGTATGTGCTCTTCTATGTGCTCTGTGTGTGTGAATCACTATGTGCTTTTTAAATGGGCTTTCTCTTCCTCCGACAGGACACAGAATCCATTTCATTCATGATATTACAGTTCTCTGAATAATTAAAATACTGAGATGTATACGTGATATCATTTTAATGATGATAGGAGTTAAAGCATGTTATTTAACATGGGAACACGGTGGCACAGTGATAGTGACGATCTGGTGCCCTGTCCAGAGATTGTTCCTGCCTCCCGCAAGATGCTTGCTGCGCCGTGTGCGACCTTCGTTGAAATAATTTATTGCTGCAGTACTGTCTCTTTCAAATGTACTAACCTCCAATTCCTGTCCTTCCTTATCTTTCTCCAAGTAACCAATCGCCACACAATCAGCTCTGTAATAGATGTTAATCCATCTGTAAGCTTAGAATGCCGATTCTTTAAAACTTTTAAGGAACATTGAAATATCTTCTTACTACATGTTTAATTATTCCATCCATCTATCCATCCAGGGTCATGCCTGTCCCAGCAAGCATACAGCATGAGGCAGGAACAATCTCTGAACGGGGTACCAGATCGTCGTTAGTGCTGCGCCACCGTGTCCTCACATGTTTAATTATTAACAATACAGATTATTTAAATGATGTTAACATTTTATCTGTATAATGTAATAAACATATTTTGCTGCATTTCATCTTAAAAATGATATCATCATCATATGTAAATACACTCTTTATAAAGTGGCTCAGGTTGTGCAATATTATACTGTATCGCAAGTTTACAGTGAGCTAATTGTACTTAATAATTCTTTGCATTTATATAGCGCTTTTCTCACTACTCAAAGTGCTCAGCAATTTCAGTTTAAGGGCCTTGCTCAAGGACCCAACAGAGCAGAGTCCCTATTGGCATTTACAGGATTCGAACCAGCAACCTTCCGATTGCCAGTGCAGATCTCTAGCCTCAGAGCCACCATTCCGCCTGTACTTATAAGTACAGTTCTACAAGGAGCACTTGATGGACTGATTGAGTGCGTTTATGGTTCTTGGGATAAAACTTTCTGTACCGCGATGTCCCTACAGGAAAGGCTCTGAAGCATTTGCCATTTGAGAGCAGTTCAATAGACAGCATGGCTGAGGCAGCGTGTGCTAGATGCTGTATACTGATAATTCTCTTTCCAATCAGCTGCTGTAGAACTGTGACTCTATACTCAGATACAGTGATATAAATACTCTGAGTGGTGCAGTGAGAGAAACAACGCTAAAGCAGCTATGGTATTTGGAATAGTTTGGCCATTCCGTGGACCATTATATTATTACAGGTTAATTACAATCAGATGCCATAAACTAATAAACATTATGCAGTTAATTTCAGTGTATTTGATAAAGCTGCGTCAGGTATGTGGATCTAGAAAGGGAAACCACACTGAAAGAAAAGCACTGCTTTGATGCTGGGTGCCGCCAGTTTGAAAAACCGGGTGGAGAACTTGTGTACGCCAAGCATTTAGCTGGTGTGAAAATGTGCGTGGCTTTACGCCAAGTTTAGATTTTATACATTGTTAGGTGAGCGTGGAAACAGGAGTATGCAACATTTTTATACATACCGTTTATACATGAGACCCCAGGACTTTAGAGACCTTCAGTACCTGACTGAAAGTAATTGTGGAAATAATTGGCAAGTAGGACTGGCACGTTTTATGGTAATTTTATGAACATTATGGTGATGTTCTACATAACTTTTAAGAAATTTAACAATCCTATTATGTGATATCATCTACTGCTCAATTTTGCTCTGTACTTGTAATATTACTATTGTACTATTCCATTGTATTGAGGATTGTTCTGTGTATTGTATTGTATTTCCCCCCTTTTTTGACACCCACTGCATACTCAACCTACCTGGAAAGGGGTCTGTCTTTGAATTGCCTTTCACGAGATTTCTTCCTTTTTTTCCTTATAAGAGTTTTTTTGGGGAGTTTTTTCTTGTCTTCTTAGACAGTCAAGGCTGGAGGGGCTGTCAAAAGCTATTAAAGCCCATTGCTGCACTCCCTGTGTGATTTTGGGCTATACAAAAATAAATTGTATTGTATTGTGTTGTATTGTACTGGGTGCTTCTGTTCTCTTGTCAGAGAAGATAAATTCTTTACAATATACTATTTCAATAGATCCTTTATTTCCTAGCTAATTTGAATTATTCTTTTTCCTTTGCTTTATTATGACTAATGTAAATAACATAAAAACAGGCCAGTTAACACTTAAATCGCCTTTTCAGTTTCCAGCTCCTTCTAATGTGTGCAGAGATGCTAATTGCATAACTTTAGATTGTGACCCTTCACTTGTTTCAAATTCACTTAGCCACATTAAAATTAGCTATCATATAGTTAGTGTCGTGAAATCAGGTGTAAAATCCGTTCTGTCATCAATTTAGATTTATTAATGTGGTAAATGCAATGGCTGAATTGTTGTGATATACTATTATATCTGCAAGGTGACTCCTGCATTCTTTTATTATCTAGCTGATTGTTAAAGAAATTAATGGAGTCATTGCTATTAATATTTATATGGAATTATTTCAGATATTCTTGATATTTACTTATCAGATTATTGTTGATATTTTTTAAATGAAAGTCAATGTTATTTTTTTATTCATCAATCTGAAAAAATAATCAAAGGATGTTGTGCTGAGAGCCCTGCTATACACTTTCATACTTTCTTCCCAGGAATAAGCTGTGGTTGGTGCTCATAGTGAACTACAAGAGATGGACTGAAAAGGTATAGATGATGGGGAACATACCAAAGAATGATTGATTATAATGGAAACAGTACCACTGCCTCCTATCTCCAGGAGAGTTTGAACACCATTTCATATTTTCTCCCAGTTTCTCAGTCATGTTTCCTTCACATAATTTGGTTTCTGCAATGATGTGCCAGTTCAGTTCATTGGTGACTCTGCAGGTTTCTGTCTGACTGTATTCTAGCACTCCATCCAGTGTTGGTGCTCCATTGTTCTGATGTTGATGTGTAAAACTACATTGGATTAATGAAGTCAGCAGATGATTGGATGGATGGATACTGGAACAATTAGTAGAACACCCTGAAGGTGTATGAGTGGGATCAACAATGAGTGGTGTAAAATTTCAGTGAACAGTAGACTAACATTTGGATTCAACATGATCAGTGTAACAGAAAACTAACAAAGTTAATAAAAAGAACACATGTTAGCTTTGAAAGAAAGAATCATAGTCTATTCGTGATATTTGATATTTTTTGCTTATAATATTATATTTGCATTGACCCACTGAGAAACCCCTAAGACGCAGTCAGTTACCCACTGTATTCTCTTTGGTTATTTTCCTTGCAATATGCTCTAAATTTATTTTTCCACAATATTTCAGCTGAGCAATTCCTTAACATATTTTCTCTCCTGGCAGTTGTGTAATAACCTTAAAATACTGATTGTGAACAATTTCTATAATTACCTTCAGTGTTATTTAGTGATGTAAGTGCTATTAACGTCACGGTGTTTTTCCCAATGGCACACCAGCAAGACAGAAATAAGCATTCACAAGCATCTTTATAGCTTTTAAAAAGCTCCTTATTTACATTGTGGATGAAGTAAACTAGGCAGAAAACAGTTCTTGCCTCATGTTTACAACTGACAAATTAGTTTTCTATTCCATTTTAATTGGCCTTGCTTGAAGCTGTCTGTTTAATTAAACTACTCAAACGAAGACAATACCTCAGAAGTGAAAGGCTATCATTTTGCTACAGGCAGCATGTATGAATATTGTATTTTAAATGGATTGTATAACAGCAGTCATGCTCGCCAAAACAGGTGATGCCAAATGCTTCTCTGACCACAGCAATAAATATTCTGTGTCTTGTATAGAGCCCCCTTTTCTTATTGCAGTCAGTTTTGATTAATTGATGTTTCATTTGTTCCACACAAGAGATCTTGGGAAAATAAGGGTTTCATTGATATAATTATAGGAGATACTGTACATTTGCAGTTCTTGGAAAGCTAGAAAATCAAGAAACCAAAAGACTGAACAATTAACAGAAAGATACAATGCTGCTACCCTCACTCAAGCATATGCTGTAAGTATATACATTCTTTATATAAAAAAAGAGACTGCTCTGCTTGAGTCATCTTGTCAGGTAACAGGAAAGCTGTCTCATTATGCATGGTTTCATGAGGATATTCAAAGACGTATGCTTAGTATAAGAGCTTAGTGGCCTGTTTCATGAATAGTGGAACAAAATATTTAAGGTTTTTTCTCTAGTATATTTTCATAGCAGCTACTCAATGAGAGAACTGACTATATTAAAGGGGGGGGGGGGGGGATACCCAAAAATTCGCAGAATCTGTGAATAGCACAGGAGTTGGGTGAAGTTATCAACTATACTGCTAGGTATCATATACCTGTAGTCTTACAGTCTGCCAAGTGGCATTATGCTGATCTGATTGAGTGTGTATTTCTGACATGTATTCTACAACCTTTGGTGATTTTTTTTCTAATACCCGAAAAAAACAGGTCAGGTCATAACAAACATCAAGACAACAACAAACACTTTTTTCAACAGTAATACACAAAGTTAATTCTTTACTAACAAAGTAGAACAGACTGGTCTGATAATAAGCAACATAAGTATCAGAAAGAAAAACATCTGGAAAAGTAGCACACAGTAAAAACTGCATTTTGTACCATGGCAGCACACCTGTACCCACAGCGTTGTAAGTCAAAGATGGTTTTGACCAAACACAATGTGTTTGTTGCGTCACAGCTCCTCTGTTCTTCTGATATTGTTCCGAGTGACTCCTTTGTGTTCCCCAAATTAAAATTCAGACTGAAATAGATTTTTACTAGTTTTTCCTTCCCACTACCACCTTCTTCCAAAGTCCATTCTCCTCACTACATCTCTAATACACTTCTACTTCATCTGGCATTGCCAGTAATTAGTTCACCTTTGACCATCATCATGAGCAGTCAATAAGTGATTGCCAAGTGAGGAGAGAACTGAGGTGGCAACACACAGCAAAAGCCATTCTGTCACATGGAGTTAGTTCTTGATTTCTTAAGGCTTGTACTGACTATCTTTGTGTTATCCTTTGCTACCTGTTGAGTCTTTCACTAAGGCTCTGGAAAATACCATTGATGTGGAAAACATCCTGTTTTGCTTGAGTTTTAATGTAGACAGACACCACTTCACCTAATAACTACACATCAGTGGCCATTACATCATGAAGACCTTTAAGAGGCTGGTCCTCATATACTTCTTTTTTCATTATAGCACTATATGAGTCCTCTTGTGAAAGACCACTTGCACCCACTGCAGTTTACTTATCAGGCAAAGATAGGAGTGAAAGATGTAATTATGTATCTACTCCACAAGGTTTATTCCCATCTGGACAAAATTTGCAGTGTTGTGAAGATTATGTTTTTTTTTATTTCTCCAGTATCTTCAGTACCATCCAGCCATAATCAAATAAATACTTAACTTCCGAGCACCACACATACAGCCACCTTTTTCAGAAGCTGTTTCTTTCTCCCTCCCTTTTTTGGATAAACTTTCTTTTTTTTTTTACAATTATTATAACTGTGTTTTGGATGGGCTGCAAACTTGAGAGATGATCCAAGGTGAGTGAAGAGGGGATAAAGGATCTGAAGACTACCTTATGTCTATTTGGGAAGAGACTTTAAAAAAATAAAAGTGAGGTATATTAAATACTCCTGTACACAGCTGGTAGCACTGCTATCCCCATCACCTAACAAACTCTGTTATACCTTATTGCAGGAGTAGCTAATCTGAAGATGAACAGAATGAAGACCACAGCAAGGATAACAGCAAGGTGGAAAAGAATTAGAACTGGCCTACCCCCATAAATAACTCATGGTGAGTCATGGCAAGTCAAGATACTGTAACAGTTTGTGTACTGCAGAGAATTGGCTTAAATGTCTTATTCCAGATGCCATTTTAATGTTGGACAGGTTTCATCTGATACAATCAGATGAGGTGGAAATAGCAGGAGGTGAACTGGAGATTTATGTGAATAAGTAATGGTAAAAAATGAGAGCACATTACAATTAAAGCTAGAGAAATTGGAATACTGGTTGAGCTTGTCCATGTTACTGTCTAGGGGGATAAGTTACATCATCCTGATTAATGTTTATTATCTTAAGCAACAAAAATGATTCACTCTATTAGCAGCTCTCTAATGATGAATCATTCTGACACCAGAGTGCTGGTGATTTCAAACAGGGGAATATCAGAATGAACAAATTTCTAACATGTTCCATTTGTGGTCACAACAAGCTGGATCTTCACTATTTTAAATGTTAACTAGATAGATAGATAGATAGATAGATAGATAGATAGATAGATAGATAGATAGATAGATAGATAGATAGATAGATAGATAGATAGATAGATAGATAGATAGATACTTTATTAATCCCAAGTGGAAATTCACATACTCCAGCAGCAGCATACTGATAAAAAACAATATTAAATTAATGAGTGGTAAAAATGCAGGTATAACAGACAGTAACTTTGTATAATGTTAACGTTTAACCCCCCAGGTGGAATTGAAGAGTCGCATAGTGTGGGGGAGGAACGATCTCCTCAGTCTGTCAGTGGAGCAGGACAGTGACAGCAGTCTGTCGCTGAAGCTGCTCTTCTGTCTGGTGATGATACTGTTCAGTGGATGCAGTGGATTCTCCATGATTGACAGGAGCCTGCTCAGTGCCCGTCACTCTGTCAGAGATGTCAAACTGTCCAGCTCCGTGCCTACAATAGAGCCTGCCTTCCTCACCAGTTTGTCCAGGCGTGAGGCGTCCTTCTTCTTTATGCTGCCTCCACAGCACACCACCACGTAGAAGAGGGTGCTCAACACAACCGTCTGATAGAACATCTGCAGCATCTTATTGCAGATGTTGAAGGATGCCAGCCTTCTAAGGAAGTACAGTGCCTTCAAGTATAAAGCTGTGGAACATCTGAGTAGATCTGACCTTATCTTAAGGCCAACTAAAAGCCTGTTATTGACTGCAGCAGCTCTCGTATTATCTAAGCCAGAAGTTCTTATGTATGTTTGGTGGGTGGTGGCTGTTGTTTTTTTTATAATATTTATAATTTTTCTTCATCTTCTGTAACTAAGCATTTCATTGCAATTTGCACTGGGTGTTTAATTGCATATAACAAATAAAATTTTATTTAATCTGATTTGATAAAAAAAAAAAAAAAAAACTATTTTTTTTCTGGAGCGATGGTCGAGTCCAGAGTCTTAGTCCATAGTTTAATTTGGACTCTTTGGCTTTTGCCCAGTTCAGTTTGGCTGTTTTTTTGTTTTTATTTTAATTTGCAGCATATTTTTCCTAAAAGATTGCGGTTTATATCTGTTACCTTACTAGATATTGGCCTTACTTAATGTAAACATTTTTCTCATTTCTTCATAAAAGATTCTTATTAACAAAAAAGAAATTTGGGCTGTTGTTTTTTATTATTCAATTTTTTGAGACTGCTTATGGGTCAAAATGGACCCCAGCCTATACAAGCATTGGAATCTGTCCAGGTATCACTCACTAGACAGAACATCATTTTGTGTTCTTCGTAAATTTCAGTATCTGTATTTAACAGTAATGGAATAGTAATATTATTAATAAGAACATTAGTAAAAGTTACATAAAAAGAGTTGCAATTTAAAGTAAAACTTTGTGGAAGTATGATTTGTAGCCTTACTGTATTTCCTTGTTAGCATTTATACTTATTACTACTCTTTTTAGTTTATGCCCTTTCTTGTTTCACGGTGTATGCTTTTCTTAACATATGAACATGACATTTTACTGTTGGAGATTTTACAATGTGTATTACGGTGGTTAGGAAATCAATGCAAAGAGTTTATTTTTGTGGAATCATTTCTCCACAAGTCTTATTTATGTCCACCAGGAACAGTGTGCTTACCTGTGAAATTTTGACTTGGTTGTGAAACATTTAGGGGTGACTCCAATCTGGACATTTTATTTGTATTGTTACTGTGTACATACACTTATGTGGAGTTCTTAACTGGCTAAGTAATTAGTAAATGATAAAAAAAATTAAACAGAAAATATTCTAGTACTAAGGCGGAGTTCCCAGAAGATTCTAGTATTAAGCAGGAGTTTTAAGAACATTCTAGTTAGTATGTGGAGGTTTCTGACTTATTTTTAGAAGCAACTGTTAATGACTATTGCCTATATAATTTGTCAGAAATACAGGGCTGTATAAAGGAGTATGCATTAGAAATGAACAAAACTCTAGGAACTAAAATAGTGGATTGCATGTCATTATCATGATATGGAAACAGTGCTGTCTTAACTTTGAAAAGCACAATGACATTCAGACAAGGGACGAAGAACAGAATCAGTTTATTCTTTAACTGGTTGCAAACCATTGCAAGAAATTTCTAACTTAATCAAAGACAGTGCAATTATTGTAGACCTGTAAGTATGGAATAATACTCTGCTATTCAGTTCAGATGACATGAAAACTGCCAAATCAAGTGACCTCTAAATGTTTTTGTTTTTTTTAATTTTGTGTTTTTGTTATAAATACTATAAAGAATAAAACTAGCCCTGTGGAGAACTAGAATCTGTTATTTTATTTGGACCACCCTAAAGTATACAGATGTATAATTCTTCCTTTAGTCTACTAAGAGTGCTTTTATCCCTTTACATAATATATTTCTATTTAATACTGGGGAAAGCTACCAATGTGCAGTGTTTCTATACAAACTCTTTTGACATGCTTTGCATTTAATTTAGTGATTACACTACTGAAATATGAAAGGTAAACATGCTGGGTAGCTTGCACATTTGTTATTATTTTCCATATCAATGAAGTGAAGTCCAAAACAGAATTGCTATGTCAATAAAAGAAGTATTCCAAAAAGAAGATCTACTGACGGTAACTAAAATTTCTGCTTCCACTCTCTTTCTTATTTGGCCAAGCCTGCTCGAAACACAGTAAGATCTGTGTCTATTCTTGCTTCCATGCTCTGGCAATTTTCCCAGTTTCTCTGGTGATGTCAGTAAGCACTAAGGTGGTTATGTAATTTTAAAAAAGAAAAGTTCATGCCATACCTCAAACCGTCAATTTAAATAAAGACCTGGAGTCTGCTATTTTTAAATGATATGGCGCTGAAGTCAAATTTTCCACAAATGAGTTGAGCTAAAACCTCTACAAATTAATTATTTTTGCTTGTGTTAGGAGACACCGACATGCGCAGGATCCAGAACAAATTGTGAAAAGATCCTTTATTGAGTTCTCCTCTGTAATCCCAGTAACAGACAGAGAGGCGTGTATAAAAGGTACATTCAAGTTGTTGCCAGAGGAAGAAGGTTCATTTATTGCAACTGACTGTTTTTCCAAATAGGTAGTCTATAAGTCTGCTACTAAAAAAGTACAAAACAAATGAAAAAACACATAAGCAAAAGTTGTCATGTTTCTCACAAAGTAAAAATCAAAGTCTGTGTAGGATTGTATAGAGAGAGAACTATTTTTATCTGAGCTGAGCAGAATATTTATTGTTGTTTTTGCTTTGTTGCAAAGTAACAATGCAAATATTCACTCAACAGCCACTTTATCTGGTATGCCTACTTTTTAATGCAAATATCTAAACAGCCAATCACATCGCAGTAACTCAGTGCATTTAGGCATGTAGACATTGTCAAGCCAATCTGCTGAAGATGAAACTAACCATAAGAATCAGGAATAAAAGTGATTTAAATGACTTTGAATGTGGTGTGTTTTTTGGTGCCAGACCGGCTGGTCAGAGTATTTGAGAAACTGCTGTTCCACTGAGATTTTCATGTACAACCAACTCTAGGATTTACAGAGAATGTTCCGAAAAAGGGAAAATATCCAGTGAGCAGCAATTCTATGGGCGAAAATGCCAGAGATCTGAGGAGAATGGCATCATTTGAGCTGACAGAAAGGCAACTGTAATTGAAATGACCACTTGTTACAACCATGGTATGCAGAAGAGCATCTCTCAACAAACCGTAGTGAGTTCCTCTTAAAGTAAGATGAGGAGCCCGGCACACACACGAATTTCCTACTCTTAGGAAAAACTAATTCTATTGGGAACTGAGCCAGACAGAACCTTAACCCCAATTTGATCCCCTTAGCTAGAGATGTCCTTAATGTATTTACAAAATGAAATAACCACCAAACAATTAGGTTAATTAAACAAACATGAATATTATAAACAACCAAACAAAACTATAAACAAACTTTAACCAATCCTACTCAAGTCCGGAGCAACTAAACAGATACTAATTAATATGCCCACCCCCTTGAACCCCTCTATAATGCACTCCCCAGAAAACATGGCACATTTTTGGCCCATTACTACCAACTGAGCATCATTTAAATGTCACAGCCTACCATGTCTATCCCTTTATGACCGCAGTGTACCAGTCTTCAGATGGCAACTTCCAACAGGATAACGCGCCATGTCACAAAGCTCAAATCATCTCAAAGTGGGTTCATGAACATGACAATGAGTTCACTGTACCCAAATGGCCTCCACCGTCACCAGATCTCAATCCAATGGAGCACCTTTGAGATGTGGTGGAACGTGAGATTCGCATCATGTGCAGAAAACAAATCTGTAGCAACTGTATAATGCTGTTATGTCAATGTGGACCAAATCCCAGAGGAATGCTTCCAGCACCTTGTTGAATCTATGCCACAAGGAATTATGGCAGTTCTGAAGGCAAAACCTGGTATTAGCAAGGTGTACCTAATAAAGTGGTCATCAAGTGTATGTCTGTTTTAAAGATTACACTAGAAAGAAATTCAAAGAAATAATTTCCTTGGATGAAAATTGTAATTTTTCAAAAATGACTGCAAGTAAAAAATATTTTAATGCTAACAATAAGAAAGAAGGTCAGTTGCATTTAATATGCTCTGCTTAATTTATGGAAGTGTGTTTCATCATCAGTTCCACTGTCTTCCTTTAGCTTTTGTTTTTCTTGAGGTATAATCGTAAATGAATTAGTATCTTAATATTTTATAGGATATTTCTTCGATAAGGGATTTGATAAATCATAACAGGCAAGCACCAAATTGTTAAAAGGTAGAAAACTGTTGCTAAATGTGGAAATAAGGAGGGTCATCAGTAGACAGTAATGATTTGCTAGTGGACAGTTGTCTAAGGACAATCGTTTTAATGCACTGGAGGCTGTGATGTTAGCTAGGTGCCCATTGTGCTGGCATCTCTAACTTTTTGCCGACATTGTTCATGCTCACTTTCAATTACCATCAGATGGGTGACTCTGTGCTCTGATTCCTAAGGGTCATATGAAAAGACAATTTCCCCTCGGGGATTAATACAGTGTTCCAAAAATTAACTAATTTTTTTTTTTTTGCTGAGCAATTGCCAATGTTTTATGATGAGTCCAACACTGAATTGCTTTAGTTTGGCTAGCCACCTTCTCACTGATGAACTCAGCATGAACACTGAGATATGGGATATTTAAATTAGTTCCGTCCATCCAGTGTGGATGGAATTTCATGACCTATTCTGACCAATTAGATGGGCTATTCACAGATATTTTAAGGCTGCACCAAGCGAATGTACGGTTCCACTTGTACTGCTGCGATGGAATTAGCAGCAAAAGGTTTTAAGGATCAGGAGGTGAAAGAAATTTAAAGAACGAAGCACAGGTCACCCTGCGGAGGGCTGGCACCCTGCCCAGGGTTTGTTTCCTGCCTTGCGCCCTGTGTTGGATGGGATTGGCTCCAGCAGACCCCCGTGACCCTGTAGTTAGGATATAGCGGGTTGGATAATGAATGGATGAATGGATGGAAGCACAGATCAAAAGTGTAAAGAAACTCACCAGAGAAAAATACAAAAGAAAAACTCTAGTCTGAAATATGTGTCATATGATCAAAGAACCAGAATATCAAGAAACATCAGTTAAAAAGGGTTGATTTGTTATGCTCAATCTTATCCCATCACATAATCAATATTACATGTCATCAATGTCCAGGATATTGCTATAGAAATGAGTAAATGATCAAAATTCAAAATCATAATTACACTTAGAAAATAAGAATCTACAAGTGTCTGCATGTGTGTGTCTGTCCGGTTGCTATGTCTGTTATTAGCCATTTGGTATGGGATATGTAAAAAAAATTACTAATGTTTGTGATGTGCCATCTAATAAAATGTAATGCATTGTATTACTATTTGAATTACAAAATACTTTCTAGTAGATGGTACACTGCAAGCATTAATAGTGCATATGTCCAATAGAGAGTAACTGCCAGAAAGGACAGAAATCAGCTTGTCCACCTTAATAAAATGACAAATGTCTGTGTTTGTGTGTCTGTGTATCTGTGTGTGTCAAAGCGAAAATTCTCGAGGCTTTACCTGAAAAGAAGGCTCTAGGATTCAGAGGATAGGCAAACAGAGTATATAGCTTTATTGCAATAAAACAACAACACGGACTCAACCCAATACGGCCAAATCGGACTGAGCCCCGAACAAGCAAAAAATCATAGTTTATATAATCATTTCTTATCATCTTGACCTCGTTTAAAACAATGCCTTTGCTGTCCATTCTGACTCACTACTCCAGCTGGCTTCTCATGTGCCTACCATGACCATTAACATTTTCTGTATTTCGTCATTGGTATCATTCCTTGCTTCCTGGCCTTCAAACAACAGGTGTTCTTCTTATTCCCCCTTCTTTTGTCCTTGGGTAGTTTCTGTACGTCATTCTCTTCCTGCCCTGTCTTTCTAAGTTTCCCAATATTGGTAATTTTGCTTCAAGCTTAACTAAAAAATGCAATATGACTAATATCTTTAACTATTTGCTTGACATATCTAATTTATGCTAAATCTAATGCTTCAGAAGCTGTTAATTACTTTTATGTCTATTTATGCAAATACATAAATTTTTATTTTCCATATGTGTCTGTTTACTTGCTATTTCTCTGTTATATGATATTTGTTATGGGATTCGTAAAAGCAGTACTAATGCTCCATCTGTTGTAATGAAAAATGCAATATAATTTATTACCACATGCATTACAAAATACATTTCCATAGAAGGTGCACTGAAAACTGTAACACTGAATACATCCATCAGAGAGTAACTGCCAAACAGATAGAAATCAGCCCTTAATAAAAGGACAGATGTCTGTTTGTGGTTGTCTGTGTATCTGTGTGTTAAAATAGGAAAAACATGTAGAGCAAGGGTAAAAAAATCAAAAATAATAATAAAAAAACTAAATAAGGGTCTAAAAACAAGAAAATTGGTCTTATCAGTGTATTCTGTAATTCATTGTTGTACGTTAACAACAAAAGCATGGTAGCAATTTTTTTTTTTGCAACTACTTGTGCCACAAGAAAGAAGTCTATAGGTGTACTGCTAATAAATTGAAGAAACTGTGTGGGGACCTAATCCAGGTCTTTGAAATTGTCATCAATAAAGTAGACCCAACTGAATTCTTTTTAGTAAATGGCAAATCATTTACTCAAGGACACCAATAGAAATTAAGAGGAAATGTATTTTAAACTGAAGCCAGAAAGCACTTTACTGAAAGAATTGGGGAATCTGCAATAAACTACAAAGTCACGTAGCTGAAGCAGAAACCTTGACAACCTTTAAATTGTATCTGCATGAGATACTGGGACAGCTTAGCAATTAGCTAAACAAACAAGCTTGATAGACTGAATGGTCTCCTCTCTTTTGTCAAATTAGTTGTGTTCATTTGTTCTTTTATTCTGACAACTGCATGAGTTCTTCTTGTATATGACTGAATTTTTGAGGTAAGGAAGTTATTTGAGAAAAGGAAGACAGAAATTTTAGCGTGAGTTATAGTGATTAATCTTATAAACCTATAATCAAGGAGCAAGGGAATAGCAATGTGTTGTTTTTTGATTAGCATATGCAAGTAAGAATTTCATTGTACTCAGTATATGTGATGATAATGACCCCATAAACCTATACATGTCTGATGTAGTATTTAATGTTGTATTCACAATAATAGCTAGTTAATGCATACTCTTGTATACATGGTCTGTTGTTGCCAATAATTTCACTAGTCTGTGGAGATCATGCAAGTAAAATTTACAAAGTAATATAAACACATGACATGGTGCACATGGTGTGACAATAGATAGATAGATAGATAGATAGATAGATAGATAGATAGATAGATAGATAGATAGATAGATAGATAGATAGATAGATAGATAGATAGATAGATAGATAGATAGATAGATAGATACTGTACTTTATTAATCCCAAGGGGAAATTCACATACTCCAGCAGCACCTTACTGATACAAAAAACAATATTAAATTAAAGATTGATAATAATGCAGGTAAAAAACAAACAATATCTTTGTATAATGTTAATGTTTACCCCTCTGGGTGGAATTGAAGAGTCGCATAGTTTGGGGGAGGAACGATATTCTCAGTCTGTCAGTGGAGCAGGACATTGACAGCAGTCTGTCGCTGAAGCTGCTCCTCTGTCTGGAGATGATACTGTTTAGTGGATGCAGTGGATTCTCCATAATTGGTAGGAGCCTGCTGAGCGCTCGTCACTCTGCCACAGATGTCAAACTGTCCAGCTATGTGCCTACAATAGAGCCAGCTTTCCTCACCAGTTTGTCCAGGCATTAGGCGTCTTTCTTCTTAATGCTGCATCCCCAGCACACCACCGCGTAGAAGAGGGAGCTCGCCACAATCGTCTGATAGAACATCTGCAGCATCTTATTGCAGATTTTGAAGGACGCCAGCCTTCTAAGGAAGTATAACCGGCTCTGTCCTTTCTTACACAGAGCATCAGTATTGGCAGTCCAGTCTAATTTATTATCCAGCTGCACTCCCAGGTATTTATAGGTCAGCACCATCTGCACACAGTCACCTCTGATGATCACCGGGTCCATGAGGGGTCTGGGCCTCCTAAAATCCACCACCAGATCCTTGGTTTTGCTGGTGTTCAGGTGTAGGTGGTTTGAGTCGCACCATTTAACAAACTCTTTGATTAGGTCCCTATACTCCTCCTCCTGCCTACTCCTAATGCAGCCCACAATAGCAGTGTCATCAGCGAACTTTTGCACATGGCAGGACTCCGAGTTGTATTGGAAGTCCGATGTATATAGGCTGAACAGGATCGGAGAAAGTACAGTCCCCTGCGGCGCTCCTGTGTTGCTGACCACAATGTCAGACGTGCAGTTCCCAAGACGCACATACTGAGGTGTGTCTTTAAGACAGCCCACGATCCATGCCACCAGGTATGAATCTACTCCCATCTCTGTCAGCTTGTCCCTAAGGAGCAGAGGTTGGATTGTGTTGAAGGCGCTAGAGAAGTCTAGAAACATAATTCTTACAGCACCACTGCCTCTGTCCAAGTGAGAGTGGGATCGGTGTAGCATATAAATGATGGCATCCTCCGCTCCCACCTTCTCCTGATATGCAAACTGCAGAGGGTCGAGGGCGTGTTGAACCTGTGGCCTCAGGTGGTGAAGCAGCAGCCTCTCCATGGTCTTCATCACATGTGATGTCAGAGCAACAGGTGCATTAGACAGCAGATGGTTACCATGTAGTTTATGTGTATACATGAAATCAAATATTATATGTATTTTCTAAATTCCTTTGACTTTAAATGAACATTTTTTTCTCAGTCTGATCCTTACTAAAACAATAAAACTTTCCTTTTTCCCATGGGCTCTCACACGGGCACAATATCCATTGATAACTTTTTGAATGCACTTAGTCCGTTACTGAGAGGACAAGGCGCTGTCATGCCGAGGCTTTCATTAACTCATGCTGTGCTACATCAGCGGAGGACTGTGAAGCATCACTGCTGACCACTGTGCCACAGAAAGGCCACTATACCTTCCTCAGAGTAAAACATATTTTCTATATGTATTTCATTAAAATCTAATTGGTATGAAGTTTTCAATTAATGTCACTATAAAAAAAATAATTTGTTGCTTAGTCATAAACATGAAAGTTAAAGATGTATAGGATATGTATGGCAATTAACCTGAGAGGGCCAAAACTGTACAATAGAGCCCATACTGAATTTAGACATTTCAATGGAGTCCAGCTGCAGACCTCCAGAACTCCACTCCATTAAGGAGATTGTTGCTTTACAAGGGGGGACCCAAAAATAATGAGAATTTTTTTTTTCTGGAGGCTGGAGGGGAGTTAGTTCCAACATTTGTTGCTAGGGGAGCGTACTAGACTGCCCTCTGCATCATTTGGCCAAGGGCCATCCTTGAAGTGTTCAAGCAATTGCGTGATGTAGTGCGTAGAAAACGACCCAAATTGTGACGTTCAGACAAGTGTCTTCTGCATCACGACAATGCTCCTGCTTACACGGCATTGGGCGCCGGTTTCTCACGAAAAATGGGATGACAACGGTCCCCCCCCCCACCACCACCACCACCTCCCTGGACCTTGCACCCTGTGATTTTCTCTTATTTCCAAGAGTGATGGGGGACCTTAATGGAAAGTGTTTTCACGATGTAGTGGAGGCACTGAAGGCTATCACTTTTCAAGAGTTTCAAAATAGTTTTGAACAATGGATAAAGTGGTGGGACAAGTGTATTGTCTCTCAGGGCGAGTATTTTGAGAGTGATTAAATTTTGGAAGAGTTCTGAGCAATACACAATTTAAAAAAAAAATTCTCGTTATTTTTGGATGCCCCTTCGTATATTATAAGTCAGTGACAACACCTAGTTATATTATGGTTGAGATTAGGGTGGGGGGAAGGTTATCTAACTCAAGTTATCTGACATAAGTAAACCAAGTGACAAAAAACCTGCAAACCAATTGGCTAACCAGCTGGGCTACTGAATCGTGGGACTGTGGAGGCCTGCAGCTGGACCCATCTCAGGCTTTTACTACTTGTTTTGTGTAGGCACAGGTACTGTACACTTCTTTTTATAACCCTTCAGCTTGTATAAGATACAAACACAGGCAAATATGCTCAGTGGACTTTTACAGTTCGGTTCAACATGAGCATATACAATAAAAATAAATCTGTACTTAATTAGTTAATATCTAGGGAAGTGTGTCTTTTTGTGCCTGTATACCTTAAGTAAAATGATTTAAGAACAACTCCGATCCTTATCAGCTGCTTCATATTTAGTATAGCCAGAAAGAAAATTCTTCAAAAACAGTTTACTGGTGACTCACATATTATTTTAAGAAATCCTTACATCAGGATGGGTGAGAACAACACCATGTAAGCCATAATGATATCTATGATAACTGCTGACTACCCTCAAGGGAAGGATTCAAAATATTCTTTGCAAGTTAGCTTCTGCTTTCTATAAAAATGCTATATTTTTGTTTTATAACGGAGGACTGCTGAATTGGTGTGGTGTAATGCTAAGGAGATTGACACTTCTTTTGCAATTTTCATTTGGCTGGTTTTATAGTATTAGTATTAAAGTACCTTCAGAGAATTTATATGCTTAAGAAAGCACAATGCTTTTGAGATCCAGACAGCAGTTACACATGATCTAAGGTTGTTTTCTTGAAATGATTTTATGTCTTTAATCTATTGAATAATGCATCATTGGAATCCATAATTTTGTGTGGCTGCTAAGTAGCAGAAGCCATTGACCCTTACAACTGACTTGATTAAAGCAAAGGGATTAAAGTAAACATGCAACTGTCCATCCATCTATTACTGAAATTTGTTTTTCAGTTCAAGGTAGTCGGGGCAATTTTTGATGAGGGTTTCAGTCTGCCACAGGACACAACCTCGCCAGCACCCACACTCACACTTGCCATGTCTTAGAGCACGGGTGTCGAACTCCAGGCCTGGTGGGCCGCAGTGGCTGCAGGTTTTCATTCTAACACTTTTCCTAATCAGTGACCAGTTTTCACTGCTAATTAACTCCTTTTCCCTTCATTTGAATAGCCCTGTTTTTAAGAATTCAGTCATTTCAATTGATTCTTTTCTACATTAAATGGCATCCAATCAGAAATGAGATGTGAAACAAGCCAACAGATGACCAGCTAAACTGGGGTTTCAAACTCCAACCAATTTCACTCCAACAAGTTTCTTAATGAGAAGCTAATTCTTGCTGTTAATTAAACCCGTTAGTTAATTCCATGGCTTGCTGCTGCTCTCATTCTGCTACAGCAGACATTAACCAAACTGTTGATTTTCCATTTCTGATTATTGACCTGGGAGATCAACCATACCGAGACCCTCACCTTACTTTATGTTCAGATAATGTGGTTAGCTGGTCGCCTGTTTGCTCGTTTTGTGTCTCATTATTGTTTGGCTGCTAATTAAGGCAATATAAGGAACTAAGGGGTCTGAGCCGAGTTAATTAAAACTAAGGCAAAAGAAGTTAATTAGCAGCAAAAACAGGTCACTGATTAAGAAGGCGGTTAGAATGAAAACCTGCAGCCATTGCAGCCCTCCAGGACCGGAGTTTGACACCCCTGCTATAAACATTATTATATTATATGTTGTATTTGTGTATGTCTGATTCATGTTTAGCTTCTCTGCAACCCTGCCTTGGATAAGCAGGTAAAGGAAATAGATGGGTGGATGTTTTAACATTACACTTGCTACTGAATCAATTGGCATTCACTTTATTCATTTTAGTCTCTATCTTGTGGAAGTTCAGCATCTTTTACCTGTGGATTGTGTCTTCACAGCAGATGTGAGAAGGTGCCATCACGCTGATCCCAGCGATAGACCTGCTCCACTGCTCCAAACATCATCAGAGTGTTAAACTTGGAATGTTTTTCTGTGCTTTGTCAGAATAGCCAGGCACTGATTAAATAGCATGACAAGAACGAATTGTATTCTAGAAAAGGTGAGGTGTCAAGCTTGAGTTTTATGTTTTCCTGTTTGCAGTTTTAATTCTGTTCTTAAATGTAATGTCTATATTTGTCTTGATACACTGACTGATAGTCTTACATCTGCTGAGGTGTTTAGCTCTTTTAAGCGTGCAATAATGTGAAGAGTGGAAAAGGAAAATATGTTTTTTCTTTGCAAATTGCATTTGTCACAGATCTCAATTTGAATAAAAACAGAACACTGACTGCAAGAAATGACTGTATCTGCAATACATGAAAAACATAAAAGAAATCCTCTTATTTAAATGAAAGCTTTAGTGAGAAGCTTATGCTAGTAATCTCGATCACAGGAAGACTAAGACCAGTTTTGTAACTCTGCCCATTTGCATTATTTCTATAAGAAAGCAACACGAGAAAACAATTTTAAAAAGAGAGCAGGCTATTCAGCCTGACACAGCTTGTCAGTTTCATCTGATGTTTCTGAACTAATAGAAAGACAAATTCATCCATCTATCCCTTTTCTAAGCCCACTTTATCGTAAGTAGGGTTGCCTGGAAGCTGGAGCCTATCCCAGCAAACACAGGAATTTTTTTGTTGAACTTTTCAGCACTGTTGTCTGAAAGATTCCACATCCATGTGCTACATCTCTCAATGCCAACTAAACAGCCGTTTTCTAGGTTCTGTCAGGTTTGCTGCTTTCACTCCTCAAAGAAGGTGTTGGAGCAGAAGTTTTTATGGCTGGATGCCCTTCCTGATGCCAACATCCTTTAGCTTTTTTTTATTTTTATGTATTTATTTTTCTATGACACGCACGTGGGATGGTGACTTTATTTGAATGTCAGGTCACAGGTGTAAAGAGCTACTTGTGAAAAACACATCAGGTAAATTTCTTTTTTAACAACTTTTTTTGTATTCACATATTTCCTCAAAAAGGAATATGGATTTGAAACAATTGAAGCTGAACAATCTTGTGCAGAAGTGAGGGCCTCCGAAGACACTTTTACAAGAGAACCATAGGTGTAAAGTAAAAAATTCACTCATTTTTTATTTTTTTTGCATGAATTATTTTTAAAATTGACAAAGATCCCCACATTCTAATTTCATGATAAATACATTAGGAAATACATCTTCCTAATCAAATGTTTACAAAGATTTTTATACTTGTACTCTTAAGAAACATGTCTAAGAATGATGTGGATTTATTAAAATTGCATGTAATTGAAACATAATCTTGTTTTTGTATAAATCCCAGAAACAGACACTTCATGATAAGCAAGAAACAATCTTACATAATATATTTATATAATGATGAGTTTATAAAACATTCAAATTCAGTTACATTTATCTTTATATAGTGCCTCATTATGAGGATTTACAAATGTACAACTATAAAACAACAAAAGTAAAATGAACAATACTTTGTAGGACATGAACCTCAATACAAGGGTAAGTCTGATAAATAAATAATAATAATTAAAAATAATAAAATAAAAAAATATAAAATAAACAAAATTAATACTATTAATAATAATAATAATAATAAACGGATAAGTGTATCTGTCTGTCCAGCTCCTGTGTCTTTAAGTCATTCCTAAAGATGGTGCATCACAAACATTTTTAGTAATAAAATGCATTGCATTTTGTCACTTCAATAGATGGCGCACTTGTAGTAATTCATTTTATTACTATAAATGTTTGTGATGAGCCATCTGTTTTGAATGACAAGCACAATGCATTTTATTAGTACATGTATGACAAAATACATTCCAATACATGGTGCACTGCAAATGTTAATACTGTTGTCTACATTGATCACTTAGATTTCCACCCGTTTAAGACTGTTAGTACAGCTAGTATACAAATAGATGTGTAGACTTTGATGATTAAAGAAGCTGAAACATAATTTCAGTGTTAAAACTCCAAATCCTTTTAATATCTTTAGCTTGTACAAATAGCTGTACAGGGAAACTAGGATGCACTCCTGGAGCCAGGCCTAGAAGTGCTGGACTATGTGGGCCACCCTGTGAACTCAAGGAGGCCAAGTGACCCAGGTAGCCCAATCAGTCTTCACCTCGAAAAGGTGTGTGGAGCTGGCATGTGAGCTTACCACCCACAAAGTAAAGGGAAGGGTTGCCAACCATCCTCATTTTCCCTGACATGTCCTCATGTGTTACACACCATGGATTGTCCGGGAGGAATTTATAAAATTTTGAAAATGTCCGAAATTTTGGATCCTAAAATTTGAAGATCTCCTTATCCTTATCGTTGGTAAAATTTGAAAGCCTTACAACAATCAGCATTTGTAGAAAAAGTGCATGCACTTTTTTTCCCCCCAGAATCGTTCTGGTAGTAAACAATGCAGATATTGACAAGAATAGAAACACCCTTTCGAGTTCTTGGTTTTTGTCTGTCCAAGTTGGCTTTTTCACTTCATCTTTTGAGTTCAGCTTTATCTTCTTTGTGAGTAGACAGTTCATTATAAATGTTGTTCCATTCCTTAATTGTTTGCAATCCTAATTCACTGTAACTAAGTGAATTTATTCAAAATCGAAATTACAACTTCATGTCTTATACTGTATGTGAGCTCTTCTTTCAGCACCTTGGTTAAACAAGAAATTTCATATATCCGTGTATAGGTCATCATGTATAAGTGCGCGTAAGTATCTGCTTTGTAATATTTTAATGGAAATTATTGTTATTACCGCCAGTTGTTTCAAAATAAATTTATAATTTTAATGAATGAATCAACTATTAAACTTTCAGTCAATTAAAAAGAATTACACGTTTATTATGTCATATAAATGCAAAATCTTTTTAGTTATCAGTTGATCAAGTAATAAGTTACTTCTTCAGATAATTTAATAATATTTTCATAGTTCTTTCATTTACATTATGCTGAAAAGAAAGTGCAAGTTCACAGACTACTTGAACAACAAATATCCTTGTTTTATGAAATTATTAGATTATATCAGACTAGCAAAATACCCGTGCTTCGCAGCAGAGAAAGTAGTGTTAAAGAAGTTATGAAAAAGAAAAGGAAACATTTTAAAAATAACTTAACATGATTGTCAATGTAATTGTCGTAAGCTTATTTTAGTATTGAGAGTGAATTTGATGATTGTAAAGAATTTAATTTATTATTGTAAATGTTGTGTATGAGAAATGCACATATTTAGAATGTAAGGATCTCTCTGTAAATGACGTTTGCAGTTCTGTTGTCGGGCTGTAAAATGACCAAGCTGTCTGCTGAGCTTACTCTTGAGCATGCAACGTACAGTTGGCCATGTGAGAAGCAATCTTGTGTCAAGTCAATGCCGACCTTTTTCAGAGTCTGGCCCTGTGACTTATTTATTGTCATAGCGAAGCAGACCCTTACTGGAAATTGGAGGCGTTTGAATTAGAATGGGAGGTCAGAGGGTATGAGAGGGATGCGAGGAATAAATACAGTCTCCCCTGAGCCAGTTCCAGTGAAGACAGTTGCCTCAATGATGTTCTTGTGCAGAGATTTGATCTGAAGCCTGGTGCCATTACAAAGTTTTGGTGGTTGTAAGTTTTGTAGTAACATAATTGGTGCGCTGACCTTCAAAAGTAGAGTATGCAGAGGCATGCCCAGAGGATTAAGAGTGTGAAGAAACGAAATGAAAAGGCAGAAGTCACCAGCAGGAAGACGTAAAGCAAGGCGAACAATAACAGGCTTGAAGCGGTGGAGTAAAGAAGAAGGGAGCAGTGAGCACGACGAACAGCTGAGGAAAGTAAGGAAGCGAGTGGGAAGGCACATGAGCGTGGGATGTTGTTAATGTATATAGGCAGGGATCCAACCATGTGGTAGGTGCACAAACAGCGGCCATGTGTAAAAAGGAAGGGGGACCAGGGGCGGCCCTTGTGTGTCTTTGCCGTGAAATAAATCCTCTGTTAACAGAAATAAAGAATGAAACCGCCAAAAGGAGAGGTCAGTTCCGAAAGTTCCTTACAGCATAATGGTGAGAACAGCCAAAAAGAAGACATTTTTGAAAATTCGTTACGGGGCACGGCACGAAATGAAACAGACTTAACGTTAATAAGTACAGTGTAAAGGATGAGCATGGGAAATTTGGGCTTCCTACATATATTGGAAGTCACAGAAATAGTGAGGAGGGGTTTCCCCTATCTATATATACAGTTTAGGGGGTACACCCATTTCCCCCCTTGGGTGTTGCTATAGGACATGAAACATACCTAACTTTTGTAAGTACACTGCAAGGAATGAGCTTGCAAAATTTCAGCTTCCCACCTATATGGAAAATGGGAGAATTAGTGATAAGTCAGTGAGGGCTTTGCCTTTTAGATGTATAGATTTACTGAAAAAAAATAGCTTCAATGGAAAAATATAAAGGAATGCAGATAAATGCAAATAAACTACGTTGAAAAGAGCAAAATTAATTTTATTTTACTAGAACTGAATTTACCATGTGTATAATTTTTTACGACAGTTAAGCTATCCTAATAAAAATGAAAGGAATGAAGTCTGTTAATTTAAGAGGCTTGACATATTCAAAATATTTAATGGGTTATTAGTTTGCCAGTGACTGTGAATGTGGCCATCATATTATGATTATCATGATAAACTGTTACTAAATGCTTATATCATTTTAAAAAGTTAAAAGTCCTCATTTTTTGACCCAAATGTCCTCATTTCCAGAGAAAGAGAGTTGGCAGCCCTAGTGAAAGGGGGAAGTCATGTGCTATGCCAGTCAGGTGACAGACTCAGGCAAGAAAGGATTGAAAATCTGTGTCAGAATATGAAAAAAAAACAACAAAATTCAGTCGGATTCACACAGTGTCATGTCTTTATCCAAATGAAGAGGTGCCAGTTGAGATGGTTTAAACGTTTAGTTAGGATGACCCCTGAATGACTATCTCAGATGGTTTATAAAGCATGCACCTCTTAGAAAAGACCAAGGAACAGACACAGAACATGTTAGAGATTATATTTTTTGACTCTTTGAATAGTATCTGGGTATTCCCTAAGAATGGCTGGAGGATGTCGCTAGGGACAGAGAGAACTGGTGAACCCAACTCAACCCTCAAGTACAGATGAAGGAAAATGATGATTTCAAATGTAGGAAATAACAAAATATCTCTGTACAACTACTATTGCAGGAATTTTATCATAAACAAATCAACTTGATTGGACTTTTTTCATATAAATATCAATAGTAAAAGAGTTTCATCCGATTAATTACTCTGGTGAGACATTTATTACTGCTATGTGATATGAAAAATCATTGCCACAGTCAGTAGATCGGGAGACACGGCAGTGTGGCTCACAGGTAAACCCAAAGTGCCTCTGACTGCTTTTATTCTACTTTTCTCCTCCCACACTCACTCCATTTCTTCTGCTATTTTTGCTCTCATTCTTTTCTCAAGTTTCCTCTCTTTATTTTCTGAGTCTGTTTATTCTAATGTAGGAGATGGGAGCCATGGCCTATTTTGATAACACTGATCATAAGGAAAGAATGAGTCCATTCACATACATTCATACTTACTACATAACCTAACACACGTGACTTTAGCATGTGAGGGAATAAAAGTACATTAGAGAAGACCTACACACTCATAGTGGAAAGGGCAACACCACTAACCACTGCAGTAAAATATCACCTTTATCTCTAATAAAATGATTTATTTTTACAATTAATTGTAGTTTTGTGTAATTCACCAAGTGAATTATTTGAATTTTGGAATGAAATAGACATCAGTTATGAACAGGAATAAGAAAACAGCAATACATAAGCCTGTGCATTGTTTTGAACTGTATGTTTGTAAGATTTACTGCAGTATTGGAAAATCTTATAAAACTATTCTTCACAAGATACCCAGGCCATTAATATTAATTTTTGTGTAAAAGATTTTCAGAATGAATAAAATATGTGCTGCTGCCTTAGTGATAAATAAAATGCATTGTTTCAATTGCAAGTTAAATGAAAAATGCAAAAGTTAGTCTATCCAGAAGACATCTATTAATTTCTTTTAGCAAGACTGGTTTTGTAATGTGGCATTCTTTCATAATTATGCTAAAAATGTTATGATCCTGATTGCAGAGCAAAATACAGTTCAATATTAAAGGCTTAAATAAGAAGCAAACAGTGGTATTATTAAATCTATGCAGTTTTGATTAAATAGCCTAATTATTGCCATGTTTTAATAATGCAAAAGAAATACACAAATTGTGGTACATTAGATTCTATATAAAACACGAAATAATTATTTAGTACCTTTGTGAGATAGAGTCATATTCAGGCATTAGAGATGGCAGAAAGTGTTTACAGGAAAACAAGAGTACTTGTCGTTTAAAGGTTTATTGGGTAGAAAAAAGAATGGTGCACATGTATTGTGCTCGATGTAGCAGTGCAGGTGAAGGTGATGGCAGTCTGGATTAATTTCTGTGAGGCAATTCTTTTTATTACCAGGCCATTCCTTTTCTTGAAAGATAGTACTGGAAAGGAAAAGAGCACTAGTTGTACTGAATGTGGGCTAAAGGTTAGGGTCTTATTTCAAAACCTCAACATGTAGATGAGTCTTTTCACAGTAGCTATGATCAGATTTCTTAGGTAATGTACTTTGTCCCAACACAGATTACTCTCTTAAAGGCTATGTCACATTTCACATCTTTTCCATTGATTTTCAGTCACAGCCTTCATTTACCATTTACTTCGTTTACTTAGCGAGTCAGAAGCAGTTACATAGGGTGACATGCCCAGCTACTCACCTGTACTAGTCTGCGACTTGGTCCGATCAAATCAAACAGGTTTGATTTTGTCTTTAGTTGTAGGGTTGGGATCTGCATACATGAGACCTGACAACAAAGGACTGCCCATCCATAAGTGCAAAGCATGGAAAGCAGCCACAATTAATTAGAAACATTCTCTGTATCACCAGTGTACTCAGTAGTAGTGCAAGTCCATTATGATTATTGTGTTAATTTTGTGAAAGAATATAAATGGAGATGACTATGAGACAAGCTTATACAGTGCTAACTGTTTGAGAAAACATTTTGTGAACAATTGCTTGTGTGATCCTCGTTTCACAAAATACATGTCTTTCCCAGTGTTCTTTGGAGGTTTTGACTATTTCTGGGTTCATCCTTCAGTCCATAGTAGGTCTATCAGTGTGTTTCTTCTGTTAATTAGTTTATTTGCATTGGGACACCACTGCTGCAAGATATTGGAATTATTATTTCAAAGTATAGATCTTCATAGAATTTAAAAGTAACAAAAAATATGGGATCTGAAAAATGCATCAATCTTTGGTCTGTAAATACAGTACTATTCCAAAGAGATTCATTCTGCTGAAGAATTAAGCACACATGTTTATGGCTTCATTGTGGGCTGGACTAAAATCTGATTGTCATTCATTTCCCCCAAAGACTCAAACAATAAAGACTTCACCCAAGAGTCTTTCACTACAAGAGAGTGTATTTTGACATTTACCACCATGACTATGGAGGTAAATGAAAATGATGAGCAAAGTAGTTCACCAACTTTTGCTCACTATATCATACTTAACAGAAGTACATGCTTCTTTGATGAACCTTATTTTAAATTAGAGAGATATATGCATGCAAGGTGTGATACCATGCCTATTTACAGTTATGTACTGCCTCAAAAGAAACAGTAATGATGTTTAAGTGAAAGGACCAGGGGCCTCATGTATAAACGGTGCGTACGCACAGAAATGTTGCGTACGAACGTTTCCACGCTGAAATCGCGATGTATAAAACCTAAACTTGGCGTAAAGCCACACACATTTCCACGGTAACTCATACTTTGGCGTACGCAATTTATCCACCCGGTTTTGCAGACTGGCGGCACCCAGCGTCAAAGCAGTGCTACTGTTCCTGTGTGATCACCCTTTCTTTTTTAGATCCACATTCCTCACCCAGCGTCAAAGCAGTGCTACTGTTCCTGTGTGATCACCCTTTCTTTTTTAGATCCACATTCCTGGCGCGGCTTTATAAATACACTGAAATTAACTGCATATTGTTTATTAGTGTAATGCATCTGACTGTAATTAACCTGTAGCAATATAATGGTCCAGGGAATAGCCATAGTATTCCAAATACCATAACTACTTTAGTGTTGTAACTCTCACTGCATCTTCTTCTTCTTTCAGCTGCTCCCGTTAAGGGTTGTAACAGCAGATCATCTTTTTCCATATTACTCTCACTGCACCACTCAGAGTATTTATATCACTGTATCTGAGTGGGAAATCACAGCAGCAGCTGATCAGAAAGAGAATTATCGGTACACAGCATGAAGCAGACGCTGCCTGAGCCACAGCAAAACGCTTTAGAGACTTCCCTGTATGGACTTCGCGGTTTAGAAACAGTTTCATCCCAAGAACTATAAATGCACTAAATCAGTCCATCAAGTGCTCCTTGTAGAACTGTTTGTACTTATAAGTACAATCACCTCACTGTAAACTTGGGATACAGTTATAATATTGCACAACCTGCGCCACTTTATAAAGCTCGTATTTACATATGATGACGGTATTCATTTTTAAGATGAAATGCAGCAAAATATGTTGATTATATTATACAGATAAAACTTTTAACTCATTTAAATAATCTGTATTGTTAATAATTAAACATGTGAGGACATGGTGCTGCAGCGCTACCTAGTTCAGTAATTGTTCCTGCATTGCATTGTATTCTTGCTGGTGCTGACGCGACACTGGAAAGATAGATGGATATATTAATTAAACATGTACTACGAAGATATTTCAATGTTCCTTAAAAGTTCTGCAGAATCAGCGTTCTAAGCTTACAGATGGCTTCACGTCTATTACATAGCTGATTGTGTGGCGATTGGGTTTTTGGAGAAAGAAAAGTAAGGACAGGAATTGGAGGTTAGTACGTTTGAAAGAGACAGTACTGCTGTGATAAATTTTTTCATTGAAGGTCGCGCATGGCGCACAAGCCTCTTGCGTGAGACATGAACAAGCACTGCGCCACCGTGTTCCCATGTTTAATAACATGCTTTCATTCCAATCATCATGAAAAAGATATCACGTATACATCTCAGTATTTTAATTATTCAGAGAGCGGTAATTTCACGAATGTAATGGAGTATGTGTCCTGTCGGAGAAAGAGAAAGCCCGTTTAAAAAGCAGGTAGTGATTCACACACATAGAGCACATAGAAGATCAAATACAGAACAAAGCATTTAACATGCCACTTTAGTTACAATGGGATTTGAGAAACTAGTAAATTAAATGATTTTAAGATGAAGTTTATGATGTTCTACTTTAATGGCAAAATAAACTACGTGATTAAAGTGGAAATTTCGAGATTAAAGTTGACATTTCGTGCTTTTTTCCCACTGTGTGCCTTTTTTTTTGTCTGTACCCTAATAAGCTTTCATATGACACTCAGACGGTGGGCTACGACTCGCCTTTTCACGGCGACTTTGATATGTGATTTCTTTTTTATTTCGGGCACTGTTCGACTTTGTGAACTTGAGCCTTCGAGTTTCTCCGACACTCTGTCACTCGATCAACTTCCTTTTGTTGATTATACCACTGTTTAAACCAACAAATAGTACGTTTTTCCTTTGCCTCCACTTGGTATTCGCTGAAATTCTTATACTTTCCCCCGTGCTTTTCCCACAGTCTTTTCACAGAACGCTATTTATATTGATTTGCATATTCAAAGAGATGTAATTCTGGGAGGAGTTGGGGCGGGACAGAAGGCGCGTGCACATGCGTTACTTTTCACACTGATCGGGATTTATGTAGTGGAAGAACGTGAAAGTTTGCGTACGTACTGATTCCTGCATCTGGATTTTTCTGTGCATACGCACATTCCCGCTTTTGTGCTTACGCCATGTTATAGTGTGAGTTCTACGCACGTATACATGAGGTCCCAGGAGATGAGAAGTAGTCAGAGTATGAACTAAGTACTTTAACAAGAATTTCAGTCTATCTGTGCTGTTTCAGTGCATGCTCACAACCTCTCACTCTCTGTTTTTCTCTGTTTTTAACCCTGTCACGTGCGACTAGGAGCGAGCTGAATGGACCAAGTGGAGCTGATTACCTGCCGAGCTGGGGGTGGCGGGGTGCTCTAAACCTATTTCTGTTATTTCTGCAGATCAAATACGGGAAAACCTGCCTGAGCTGACGTCACTTCCTGTTCCGGCAACCAGACTGACGTCACTTCCGGTTCCGGTACCCAGACTGAAGTCACTTCCGGGTTACAGACTTTAAATCCTCCATCATGCCAAACTAAGTCAATTCATTCTGGGATCTCAAACGAGCAACATCATTTTGTACAATTTAAATCTTTTGCAGCCAGGAACAATATACGGGTGGCTGCCCCAAACCTTTTTCAGTGTGTTGAGACTTGTTCTTTTACAACCCTAATACACTAACCATTGTCTATTGAGGTCCAAAGGTCAGTTTTACACCAGAACACACCCAACAATTTTCATTCAGAGTTATCCGAATCTCACATGACGTGGAAGTACAGGGCTTCCATTTATACAGTGTCACACACTGCAGCTGACGGGCTCAACGACGAGTGATAACACAAAGAAAGTGGGTTTTGTACAGGGAAATAATATCTCTCTCTCTCTCATTCAACAGAAAAACAGAAGAATAAACGCACCATTTTGAAGACTGGCAGACGATTCCATGCACACAATAACAAAGCCATTACTTCCGACCCCACCTGATGACTGCACTTCTGGCTTCAACATTCCATGTAATTTCTGCCAGACCCTTTTCCCACCATTCCTTCTGTATCTAATTTCCTGCCAGCTTCACTACAAAAATCCATTCACCTACTGAAATGTTGTCCTTTGTTTGATTCTTTTTTGCATGTATCAGTGGGAAAGTTTGCTTTGGACCTTACACTACATGGGGCTAACAACCCAAATCTTTATAAGTGTGTTGTCTCTAATTCTTTCTTCACAACAGTTGTACATCAGGCATTGCACACCCTCAGGTGATTCTAGATAATATCGCTATGGTATCTTAAAATGCAAGTCAAGTCAAGTCAAGTTGGGGAGCATGCACTGGTACAGCATGTTGCTACACCCACTACACAATGAAACAACTCTGGATCCCGGTTTGCAATCCCCCAGGCAGACACGCGGACCAGTCACACCCTCTGGAAATAACCCTCTATCTGCTGCAGCCAGGTGTTACATGGGTGACCCCTTGACCTGGTTCAGCCACTCGTGTCCCCAACAATGAGGATCTTATGAGCTAGATCACCCTCTGGGAAACGTGCCACATGGCCGTAGTGCCGTAACTAACACTCCCTCACAATGCAGGTAATATGCCTCATTCGGGACTCCATGAGCAACTGCTCATTTGACACAAAGTCAAACCAGCGGTGCCCAAGGATTTTCCGGTGAGACACAGTACCAAAGGAGTCCAGTCTTCGTCTCAGGTCACTGGACAGCGTCCATGTCTCGCAACCATATAGCAAGACAGGGAGCACCAGGACTCTAAAGACTTGGACCTTCGTCCTTTTGCATAAATATTGGGAGTGCCACACACCCCTTTCCAGTGACCTCATGATCCCCCATGCTCTCCCAATCTGTCCACTTACTTAATAGGAAGAGTCACCAGAGACATGAATGTCACTGCCAAAGTAAGTAAACCTCTCGACGAGATCGACACTCTCTCCACAGACAGACACTCTGTTGATGGCTGCGCTCAAGAGGTCATTAAAATGCAAACGTCCAAAAATGGAAGTGCCCATAATAAAACCAAAATTGAGTCACAACACAATGCAAAGATTTGTCAACCCTTTTAGGATGCTTGGAATGTATGAATGAAATTCTTTGGATTAAAAAAAAAAATTGGAATACTTGTATACTTTGTTGAAAACACTTTAGGAAAGCCGATAAAAAATAATGAAAAACACAAATCAAAACAATTTCATTGAACAAGGGTGTTGTCTGATCCCTTACTTTAATCTAAATCATTCTTGCAACTGCCATTATGATCTGTGAAAGGCTGCAGACAATATTTGCTTCTTTCCTCAGTTTGTTTCAAAAGTATCACCTCTGGGCCACCACCTAAAGAAGAATGTTCACTACTAGTATGCACAGGCTTTTCAAAAGGCACATTTGCTCAAACCTTCTCTGTGTTCTGTATTGCAGGTCTAACAACTATAACATGTGATGCCCCTGTTGCTGTTTTTGGGTAATTCATCCTCTGTTGCATGGTGGTATGGAAAGACATATGCTTTGCAGACATTCACGTCTGTTAAACAAAATTATTCTGTAGTGGAGAATGTTAATGGTACTTTACCTTGCATGACAGGCCTTTTGCCATCTTTCCAGACTCCCTGGCCACCATGGCAATTTTTGAATACAAAGAGATCAACAAACCCCTCAGTTTGTAATGGTGGACAGACAGCCTGAGCCAATAAAAGGAAGTGAAAATTTCACTTGGTCAGCAGAATAAAATAACAGACCTTTTATCTTGAGCCATCATTAATGACACTGAACCACTTCAGGTTTTTATACTTCATACTCTTCTGTCTCCGTGAACAAGCTTCCCAATGTATAATTTTTGTAGGAAAAGATGACCACCATCTTTGGATTGGGAACTGTGGAGATGGCATGTGTGCCCATCATTGTTATGACAATAAATGTCTTTATATAAAAAGAGGAAGGATAGTAACAGTGGAATTTCCAGATTCATCATATGAGGATCCAAAAATTAATGGAATTTGTCAGTAGCACAAAAGTAGGGTGTGATTCTTGAATAGGTATGGTATGTCTACAGTCTGCCAAGTGGCATAGTGGTGAGTTAATTGAGCACCTATTTCTGAAGTTTATTCTACAATCGTGGAGGTGACTTTCTGGATTTTTTTGTCCACGCCACCAGGACAGATTTTCAAGAGACAATGGTAATCGTTTTTTCCACTTTGTTGTTCAAATAGAGTTTATTCTATGTGAACAGACTGTTAATAAAGGACATTATCCTGAAGTGCTGAGGTGTCTACAGGAAGGGATTCTAAAAAAAAAATACGTCTGGCGTAGTGGTACATGCAAAACTGCATTTTGCACCATTACAGAGCACCTGAACACACAGTGGTATCAGTCAAACCTTTTTTAATCAAAAACAACATGAATGTTCCTTTTAACCTCCCTGTATTCACCAGATGTCACTCCCTGTGACTTCCTTTTGTTCCCAAAATAAAACTAAGACTGGATGGGCTACCATTAAAAAAACACAGGAAAAAATATCAGAGACTCTAGACCTGGCAACAAAAGATGACTTCAGAAAATGTTAGCAGGAATGGGAGAAGCACTGGAACAAGTGTATTGCATCTCAAGGAGAATATTTTGAATGTGACTAAAAGGGGTTTTCTGAAAGTTTTAAATAAAGGTTTTGTTTTTTGGGTCCCCCCTTGTATATGCCTTGTAATGGATTGTAAGGATGGACTCGCTTCCTGAATGAGGTGAATGAACCCTTGCCTGAAAACCTGTATAGTGGAAGGAGGCCTTAAATTGATGGATGTCCAAACCAAGATGGTTGGCGCTCCCTTTCCTGGGCAGAACAGTGAAGCAGAAGGACAGGAGAAGACTGCCTGTTAGGGCTACATACTCCCCCAAAGCACTACATATCAGTGTCACGTTACTGGATCACCCGAGTGCACCCCAATGGGTGCATCCCAATTATATACCCGTTGTAGGCCCTGCTGAGTAACAAGGGTGCCGCCAGAGTCAGCTGCCGAGAGCAGATATTCTTATTTTGAAATGCTTCCGTCTGACCTGGAAATACTTCTGCTGTGCAATGCTCTGTCTCCTGAAGTACTCCTGGGTCCATCATAAAAGGAACCACCTCACCTCAATCTGGAAGTCAGAGTCAGGTACACAGGAAGGACAACGCTCATTGCAGAGGAGTGGTTGAGAGAGAAGAAAAGAAAAGACATTGATTGTGAAGGAAGACATATTTCTTAAAATAAAATAAAAAGTTTGTCTTGAACTCGGGACAATGTTGGTGCAGTGGTGTCTGGGGATTGAGGCTCTGTTGTGCCCACTAGTGGTGATCGGCTTTATCCAGTCTTTGTAGACTGAAATGAATATATCTTATTAATTTTACTGTTTTTTATTAATTGAACTTTGATGTCTGTTCTCTTAACTCTGTAAGTTTTTACTGTTAAAGGCATAATGATAAGTAAAAAATTGGAAAAGAAAAAGGTGTAAGGTATAAAAGTAGATTTTAAACTTGCTGGCATGGAGAGCTATCTTGTGTATGAGTAGTCTTTAGGGTTAACGGAACAAGATGTGCAGTGAAGTGTGCCAAGAGCGAGGCATGCGATTAAACAAGATAGGGGATGTAATATCGGTGGCTTTGTTTGCTCATATTTATCCTCTTTAACATTTCAAGCATGTTTTTGAAAAAAGAAAAAATGTATTTGAATTTTTTTTACCCTCTTTCTTTCTTTTTTAGTTTATATTTAGAGTATTTCTAATTACATAGAGGGCATTGTCAGTTTATATTTGTTTAAGTGAAATGTCCAAGGGAGGAATATGAAAATGAATCAATTACATCTACATATTATACATATAATATACACACATATGTATGTGTAAAATGCTAAGGAATGTCCATCTTTGAGCCTTAATCATCATCTCAATTGACAGTTTATGCCATGATAAGTATAACACAACACATGAATTGAACATACAGGGTACCTCTGCCATGAAATTCAGCTTCAGGTCCTTTTCACAGCAGGCAGCTGCATGAATCATGGCAAGCAGCGACATGGATGTATACCGTGGCGGACATCCTTTTCATGGCAGGCAGCAATGTGGACACTCACCTCACAGCAAGCAGTGATGCGAACGCACACCATGGCTGAAAGTAAAAACAAAGCACCGTGTGGTCAGAGCCATGGCTCACAAAAAAAGAGCAGATACGCAGCCTCAGCTGAGATAACTGCTATTGGTATGCTGATCATCCACAGGCTAACACAATGCTGGCTACAGATAACAAGGGAACTTTTCATCTTATCATCCCCCCACCTGCTTGTGGAAATGGTCGTGTGTCCATGTGCCAAATCACTACCGCATGCTGAAATCCACCACCCCTCACCACGCTCGAGGAAACAAACGTGTGTGCTGAAATCACCAAGGGGCACCACCCCTTCACTCATGGAAAAGATCTAATGTTTCCATGCACTGACATGGAGAGTGGGAACTACCACACTACATGTAAAGAACCTGGAGTACACATGCTGAAATGTTAGAAGTAAGTTCAAGGTTCAAAGAGCTTAATTTATTAAGTCATCGTGGGACCTGTGGGGGTTTTAATCTGGCTTTGGAGTCAAGCCAAATGGATATGACGTCTACTGACAATGAATGAGAAATGATGAGATTGCAGGGCAGTGCAGCATATATGAAAGTGAGAGGTTGGCCTAATGAACAACACCATAATAATAAAGTACAGTGATAAACATGGTGACATGACAGACAGAAAAGTGGGGCTGGACCAGAGGTTCCTAGTATAAACCGATTGGTTAGAAAAACGTGCGTGTTCTGTTTTCTCTTCACCTGCTATGATCTGTGAAAGATAAAATTTTATTTGTGAATTGGTTTTAAAGAGTACATACTCAATGAACATTTTTAAAACATTGCATATTTAAAAGCTTCAGCCTTCTGTATCACTCTCCATTTTGAGGGGTACTGTGAAAAACATAAAGCAATGTGTTCCATGTGCAGCAGAAATTGTCTGGTGCTCTTCTGTTGTTTCTGTCTGTCTACATCCTGACTACTTGGCAAATTATTCATTACTAGGCTAAAAAATTACTTAAGCTGCTAGAATGACATCGACATCTCCAGAGACCACTACAGCTTTATGTTTGTCTCTTGATGATTGCAAGGCTGAAACAGTTTTGCTGGCCCATAATTCTGTTGTTCTAAGACAGGAGATTGAGCTTCTGGTCAAGGTCCTCCTGCGTCCTCAGTGACAAATCACAAATTAGCTCTCTCTTCTTTAGAGTGGACACATTTGCCTTAGAAGCGCAGTCAGGTTGACCTTTAAGATGAACAGCAGGGTGGCTCAGCCTGTACTCACTCTCTCTTAAGCAGTGACGTACTGTAGTTCAGATGGAACAGCATTCCATTTAACTGGAAATATCAAAGAGTGGCTTCTTTAGGTTCATTTTATAATGTTGAACTCTATTTACTCGTATCTGCCTGCTCATTCTTTTCAGCAGACCTGCTTCTAATTAGACTTTATAGTTTGTTTCTCGAACTTTTAAATTGTTTCTTAGAAATTATTATAATTACCTTCGTATAATCTAAACACTGAATAATCTTCCAGGAGTGTGGATTATTCCTTAATCCACACAGAGAGTTGGCAATCAAAACATCTGTCCAAAGGATGATATTGCACACCAAACCTTCACCCTCACTAAGATACAGACTTTTGTAGATACAAGTAGTTAAGCTTTTTTTTCTACTTACTTATTCTGCATATGAGATGTCCATGTTACCAGTTTACTTTGGACCTGCTCACACAGCTCCTTTTGAGATTTGGACATTTCAATTTACACTTGTCAAGTTGCAAGTAGGTACTGACCTCTTACTGTTTTATTTTCTTGGCTTGCTCCTATAAACATAAATTTCTGCAAAATGCTGTCCAATCACCAGTTATATTTTACACATGAGATTAGAGTTCAGAGGCAAACAGGCCAGAAATGGTGTTCAAAAGACACTCACTGAAAAAAAGAATCAACTGTACAGTTGCTGGCACTCATTCACTGTCTGGCTTGTATTTGTGCAATTGTGCCAAAGGTAGCTAAGGGCTCTCTGCCTCAAAAGAAAACTGGGCTGTTATTTGGCAAATGTTCAGTCAAACATATGAAAACTAAATCAATCAAAAGATGATCTAGAGAAACCATTATAAACATGGGAGCTCCCTAAATAAATAACTAAGGTATGTAATAGGCTGCAATAGATGAAGACGAAAAGTAGCAAATATTTTTGGTTTTGTTGCACTTTTAAGTATGCTGTTCTGGATGGTGGATGTGTGCTGAAGTGTTCAGGGGAAACATTGTTTACTTCTGTTTCCATTTTCATGGTATGACTTGCAGGCCATGTCAAATCAATAGTCTCCACCAATCACATGTGGTTACAGGTCAAAAACAGACAATGGACAAGAAATCTGCAGAAAAATGACACCACTAGATGGCCATCCATCTACTCGTAGTAAGGTGAGAAAATGTTGATACTGTTGTGAAGAAATATGAAAAGGCACAGAAAAAGGGTTGGGGTACAATAAGGTATGTCCTGTATAATGGAAGAAAAATAAACAGTGAACAGTTCTTCACAAAGTTAAAGATCAAACAGATAATTCAATCAAAATAAGAGATCACTACTGGTGCTGGTTGTGGCACTCAGACTTTGGTTCCAGTATTGAACGCCAATCCTGTAGGCGCAGCTCTTTAGATTTGGTCCTAGGGAAGTGGTGAGCCTTGTCTGGGGGAGGAAATGATGTCAGTTCTCTTGTAATTGATCGGTCCTGAAGGTATAAGAGGAGAGGCTGTTGCCAACAGCACCACCTCTCATTTGGGGGTGGTATTACAGATTTTGAAGCTTTGTAGTGGTCCCCATTGCTTGTGTCTCAAATTTTTTAATTTAGAGTATTCAATCATTGCAAGCAAGTTTCTAGTTGCGTGCAAGTGGAATTACTCAGCAAGTGGAACTGTGATGTTTCATTTTTTGTGGCCAATCGTTTATTAACAAAATATTCTTTTGCGAAAAGCCAGACATTGTGTCCAAATGAACAGAGATGAAGAGAATGAAAAATCTCATTGTCACAATGTAAGCAATGATAACATAGAAACCATGAAGCAAGTCCTTGATGGTCCTGCAGTCAAGAGTCGGAGAGTTTCAAAGTTGATTCTCAGAACCACACTGAGAAGATGGAAAGGAAACAAGTAAAAACAAAACAGGGTATAATAATTAACAGAGATAGAGAGAGAGAGAATGTGGATTGAGAGACTAAAAAGACAGCAAGGTATCTGTCTACTAACCTCTATCAGGAGCATATAGATCACTAGAGAATGCCAACCACAGTATTACCCACCCTAGGTACTTTATTTCTGCAGTCAGTGGACTCAAAACACTAACTTTTGTGAACTTGTGGTACTAAACATGCTAAGGGCATAAAGTTGTAGAATGTGGGCAAACAATGGACATTTGACTAGTTGTTAAGATTTCCATTTTGTAATCATGAAACATTTAACAGCAATCATTCAGAAAGCAAAGATTGTTTAAAAGTCAGTAGGTGGATACATACAGCAGAATGAAAATATGGGGTAGAATGATTAAGAGGAAATCAACAGAAGAAGGTCAAAAGTAAATAATATCAAGCTAGACAGGCTGAGAGGACCATCATATTAATAAGATAGCTCCTGGTTGTAGAAGGCATAGGAAATGTCCATGGCATAAACCTATGGGGGTATTTATAGTCTGTGAACCAAATGATTTTAGTTTAGTGTTTTTAGAACATATTTTCATATTTTTGAAAGTGGTGTTTCAGAAGCATGTTTTATTTATTCCAGATATAAAGAAGAGGAAAGGGTTGATAAGGTTTGAAAAGCAATGAGAACTGAGAAAAGGTAAATCAGACAGGCACAGAGATGAGGAACAGAGAGAGGTTACAGAGATTTTAGGAAAAAGCAAACTAAAAGAATATATAGAAGTGTGGTAGTTTTTACAAACTATATTGAACATTCAAAGGCCCAGCTGGCCAAAAATTGTTCCCAGGTATTATAATCTCACAATGACTAAAAAGCGCAAGAGGGAACTCAGTTATAAAGAAAGTTGTGTTCAATTTCCACCTAGAAATAGCAAAAAGGAGGGAGCCATATTCAAACTACCAAAAGGCAAACCTGCCCTCTACACAGTTCTGTGCCACCTGAGAAGGCCTCACCCCAGGAAGCCAAATCCCAAACATAAGTATCAGTCTAAGGCCAGGTTTATACTTTATGCAACACATGCTTCAGCGGATGCTACTGCTATGCAGGCATCTTACTGTTCATATTTGCGCGCATACTTTACATAAATCTGGAAGATTCCACCAGGTGGCAGTGCAAGGTATCATCATGGTGAGAAAACGTTTCGGCTTTGCTGTGTTGTGAATTGCCTGAAACATCCATTAAATTCCAAGGCAGGCCAGTCCTGGAGAGCTACTGTGGCTGCAAGTTTTCATACTAACTCTTTTCTTAATTAGTGACCAGTTTTTGCTGCTAATTAACTATTTTCCTTTATTTTAATTGACTTTTCTTGAGACTCTGACTGCTGAATTGATTCTTTTTTCCTTAAACTGCATCTAAACATAAATTTGATGTGAAGTGAGCCAACATATGACCAACTAAGTTGGGGCCTCAAACTCCAACCAACTTCACTTCATTCAGTTTCTTACTTTGAAGCCAATTCTCGTTGCTAATGAAACCCATTATTTAATTCCACGGCGCTCATTCTGTTATGGCAGACATTTCCAAAATCATTGATTTTCTTTTTTAAGAGCGCTGTCAAAATGTTTTGTGGACCTGAGCAGATCAACATTACTGAGGCCTTCACCTTTCTTTATTTTCTTGTTCTTTTGTTGTTTATGTGTTGGTTCATTTTTTGTCTTAATATTGTCTGGTTGCTAATTAAGGAAAAAAGAAATAATTAAGGGACCTGAGTCTTAAGTTGTGCATCAATTAAAATTAAGGCAACGAATTAATTAGCAGCAAAATCTGGTCACTAATTAAGAAAAGGGTTAGAATGAAAACCTTAAGCCACAGTAGCTCTCCAGGACTGGAGTTGGAGACCCCTGTTCCAAGGACACCTTATCCTCTCTGAAAAGGATGTTTAGTGATTAAATCCATCAATCCAGGGATGTGCCCATTCCAGCTAGCATTGGGCACGAGGCAGAAACAATCCCTGGACAAGGGCATCAGCTCATCGCAAGGTGAATACAAGCATTCACATATACTAGCATTATTTAAGCGTCAGCCAAATCTGCATATCTTTGGAAGGAAACAGGAGCACACTGTGGAAACCCAGCAGGAAAACGTAAACTCCAGGCAGGGAACACCAGAGACATGGCTCCCTGTGAGACAGCAGTGTTACCGCTTCACCACCGTGTCACCATCATGTGTATAATTATTAACAGTATTCATTATTTAAATGAAATTAATGATTTATCCTGTAAAATGTAACATACATACTTTAATGCATTTCATCATGAAAATGATATCAAGTATAAATCTAAGAATTCTAAATGTGCAGAGAGTTAGAATATCTTACATTTAATGTGTTTTGTGTGGGGATCTATTGCTACTTACCTCTGCTGTCAGGTCAGAAGGAAGCCCCAGAAGCACATAGCGATTAACAACTGGGTCGGTTTTAAGATGACGTTTACAACGGTCTACTTTAATGATAAAGTAAACTAAAAGATTAAAGCCAAGATTTCCACTTTAATCACAAAATACACCTTTTCACCATGTCCTTAGTTTTTTTCTCTGTGGCTCAAATACAGCGCTGTACATTCTGTTGCTGTTGTGAAGGTGTTAGAGAGATATCAATAATTAAGAGACATGGCTCACATTTCAAGGTGCACCTCCCAGCATGCACGAGAGTGCATATTATGGGATGTTCAAAAGCGAAAGAGATGCACGTGTACTACAGTAGTCATTTCCACATAGAGAAACATTTGTTTGTGATAACTAAGTGTCAGTAGTGTCCTGAATTACTAAGAAGTGTGCGTTAATGACCAGAGACCACACATACACATATATACCTATTCAAATACAGGTATATATCTTCAAATAAATAAGTCAATTTCATTCTGAGCCTCTGTGTGGAATTCTCTGCATCATTTAACAGGGTCCTGACTGACATTACGGAGTGAACACTATAAGTCCTGAACACACTACAGATACAGTAGCCCTTTGCTACAAATTTTGGTCCTCTGAGCCAGATAGTGTGTTTACAATGGAAGAAAGATGTCAGAGTATCAGTCCTACAGTGACTGAAAGAATCTTAAAGAATTTGAAGTTCAGTATCCTGGTCAAGTTCCTTTCACATCTGTGTGCCCATACAGCACGTCCATCATCTGATCAGGAAAGGTATCAAAAGCACGCCAATAAATGCTACATCCCAATGAAGTCAACAAGTAACTTTACAGCCTCATCTGCTACCAATCAGTACAGTTCCTATGGAGGAGAGAATAGATTGTAAGCTACAGTGGTTCGGTGGGATGTACAAGATATGAAAACACCTTTACTTCAAAAAGAAGATGCTGATTTCTTACCACTGAGATACAAATTAGTTATTCATGACCTTGAACTTGAGAATCAACAGTTAAGACAGTCCACACAGTCCATGGAGGGAGGAGATCAGACGCTTATGGGAGATGCAGGTAGGCATTCAAGAGAAGTTAAAAACAATCAACTGCCCTCAACCCACAGGCAACTGATCCAAGATCAAGTTCCCCAAGTGCCTGCACCCTGAACTCCCATTAGATCAGCAGAGAAGATTGCCTTTAACTTTGATCGAAATACTCCACCAGTACCCACTCTGTGGCATAGACAAGTAGCAGATAAACAGGAATGTGCCTCTCTTGACGGCAGTGAACCTGGTAGAGGCTGAAACTTCATTAACCATAAAGCATCAGGGTCCTCATGTATAAACGGTGCGTACGCACAGAAATGTTGCGTACGAACGTTTCCACGCTCAAATCGCGATGTATAAAACCTAAACTTGGCATAAAGACACGTACATTTCCATGGTACCTCATACCCTGGCATACGCAATTTCTCCGCTCGGTTTTACAGACAGGCGGCACCCAGCATCAAAGCAGTGCTACTGTTCCTGTGTGATCACCCTTTCTTTCTTAGACCCACATTCCTGACGCGGCTTTATAAATACACTGAAATTAACTGCATATTGTTTATTAGTGTAATGCATCTGATTGTAATTAACCTGTAGCAATATAATGGTCCAGGGAATAGCCATAGTATTCCAAATACCATAACTGCTTTACCGTTGTTACGCTCACTGCATCTTCTTCTTCTTCTTTCAGCTGCTCCCGTTAAGGGTTGCCACAGCGGATCATCTTTTTTCCATATTACTCTCACTGCACCACTCGGAGTATTTATATCACTGTATCTGAGTGGGGAATCACAGCAGCAGCTGATCGGAAAGAGAATTATCGGTATACAGTTTCAAGCACACACTACCTCAGCCACGGCAAAACGCGTCAAAGCTTTTCCTGTACGGACCTCGCGTTTCAGAAACAGTTTCATCCCAAGAACTATAAATGCACTCAATCAAGTGCTCCTTGTAGAACTGTTTGTACTTATAAGTACAATTACCCCACTATAAACTTGCAATACAGTTACAGCTATAATATTGCACAACCTGCTCCACTTTATAAAGCGCGTATGATGACAATATCATTTTTAAGATGAAATGCAGCAAAATATGTTGCTTATAGTATACAGATAAAACTTTAACTTCATTTAAATAATCTGTATTGTTAATAATTAAACATGTGAGGACACGGTGCCGCAGCGCTAGCTAGTTCACGGATAGCTCCTGCCTTGCGCTGTATTATTGCTGGTGCTGACACGACACTGGAAGGATAGACGGATAGAATAATTAAACATGTACTATGAAGATATTTCAATGTTCCTTAAAAGTTTTGAAGTATCGGCATTGTAAGCTTACAGATGTCTTAACATCTATTACAGCGCTGATTGTGTGGCGATTGGGTATTTGGAGAAAGAAAGTAAGGACAGAAATTGGAGGTTAGTACGTTTAAAAGAGACAGTACTTCTGTAATAAATTATTTCATCAAAGGTTGCACATGGCGCAGCAGGCCTCTTGCGTGAGATATGAACAATCACTGCGCCACCGTGTTCCCATGTTTAATAACATGCTTTCATTCCTATCATCCTGAAAAAGATATCACGTATACATCTCAGTATTTTAATTATTCAGAGAGCTGTAATATCATGAATGTAATGGATTCTGTGTCCTGTCGGAGAAAGAGAAAGAACGGAAGCACGTAGTGATTCGCACACATAGAGCACATAGAAGATCAAACACAGAACAAAGCATTTAGCGTGCTACTTGAGAAACTAGTAAAATAAACGATTTTAAGATGAAGTTTATGATGTTCTACTTTAATGACAAAATAAACTACGTGATTAAAGTGGAAATTTCGAGATTAAAGTTGACATTTTGTGCTTTTTTCCCACTGTGTGCCTATTTTTTTTGTCTGTACCCTAATAAGCTTTCATATGACACTCAGGTCTGCTATGAGTCGCCTTTTCACGCCGACTTTGATATGTGACTTCTTTTTTATTTCGGGCACTCTGCAACTTTGTGAACTTGAGCTTTCGAGTTTCTCCGACACGCTATGTCACTCGATCAACTTTCTTTTGTTGATTATACCACTGTTTAAACCAACAAATAGTACGTTTTTCCTTTGCCTCCACTTGGTATTCACTGAAATTCTTATATTTTCCCCCGTGCTTTTCCCATTGTCTTTTCACAGAAGGCTATTTATATCGATTTGCATATTCAAAGAGGCATAATTCTGGAAGGAGTTGGAGAGGGACAGAAGGCGTGTGTACGTGCGTTACTTTTCACGCTGATCGGGATTTATGTAGTGGAAGAACGTGGAAGTATGCGTACATACAGATTCCTGCATCTGGATTTTTCTGTGCATACGCACATTCCTGCTTTTGTGCTTACGCCATGTTATAGTGTGAGTTCTACGCACGGCGTTATACATGAGGCCCCAGGAGAGCAGCAAGCTCTTATGGTTCCACAGCCCCCAGCCATTCAATACGTATATGAAGAATCTTCCCCTATGTATGGATCTATTAACCATTGCTCTCCACAACCAAGTTATCTGTTGCATACTCCTACTAGACACTATCAAGATCTCCAGAAGTCAGAGCCACTAGAACTGACTAAAACCTATTCAGTACCTGACGAACACCACTGTTCTTATACTCCCATGTTGCACTCTGCTCAAATGGGGTGACAGAACAGTGTTACTAAGCAAGAAATGACATATAGAGGTCCAAAACCAACCATTCCACATTTCAGCCATAGGGACCCCAGCAAGTTTGCCTGTCTTAGATTAGCTTTGATGAACTTACTGCCAGAAGATGCCACTGAGCTCTTTAAATATCAGGTGTTGTTGGATCATCTGAAGTTAGAAGAGGCACATCTAATAGCTGACTCATTTCTGAATTCGGTTACTCCCTATGCAGAAACCATGGCAGCATTAACAGAAAGATTCGGACAACCTCATCAACTAGCTTTGAGCAAAATAGCTGCAGTTATGGACTCGCCTGATATTTAACCTGGTGATGCAGCAGGATTTGAAAGGTTTGCCCTTCAGATACAAGCCTTAGTAGGCCTACTCCAAATATTAGGTCCAGAAGGTGATGTCGAATTACGTTGTGGCTCACATGTCGCTCGCTTACTAACCGAGTTACCTTCAGAGTTGCAATCATCCTTTAGAAGACAAATGTGCTACCAACCAGGCACTATTTATACCGTTCTGGATTTGGCAAAATGGCTTAAGTTCGAATCTTGGTGCCAAAACTATGAAGAACAGAGCAGAGGCAAGGGACACAAGGATCAAGCGATGCACAGATCAGACAACAGAAGAGATATAGGAGCTAAAACCCGATAGACCACTATCTTTCATGACACAGAGCAATCTTCAGTGTCACCTACTTCGACATCATCAGTATCAGTGTCACAGTCTACAAGTAAGAAGCCTGAGAAGAGCAAAGTTTTCTGCCCATACTGTGATAGCACTGAGCATTACCTGAGTCAATGCTCTCAGTTTCAACAGCTTAATAAGGAGCAGATAATCAACTGGATTAAAACTAAGAATAGGTGCTGGAGGTGTGGACGAGACCATCAAGCTGCTCAGTGCACACTGAAGAAACCATGTCATCTCTGTAACAGTAAGCATCTTCAAATCCTGCATGAAGTAAACGATAGATCACCAAAGGAAGAAATTTGTTTAGTGAGTTCTGCCAGTGAAACTCTGTACCTAGATAAACCCGAAGGCTCCAGCTGCGTCCTCCTTAAAATAATCAAAGTTCGTCTGGAACACCAAGATAAAGTTTTAGACACATATGCTATTCTTGATGATGGATCAGAGAGAACAATCCTGTTATCTACTGCTACCCAGAAACTAGGTCTGAAAGGAGAACCAGAGGATCTAATACTAAGGACCATTAGACAAGATGCGAAGACACTACATGGTGCTTCAGTATCCTTCAGAATAGCTTCAGTTTCTGCTACCCAGAAACTAGGTCTGAAAGGAGAACCAGAGGATCTAATACTAAGGACCATTAGACAAGATGTGAAGACACTACATGGTGCTTCAGTATCCTTCAGAATAGCTTCAGTTTCGCAACCTTTCAAAAATTATCCTATCACAAGAGTCTTTACAGCTGAACAACTGAACCTTGTAGAACACTCATACCCAATAACAGACCTGCAGCAACAATACAACTACTTAAAGGGTCTTCCACTACAGCCTGTTCATAAAGCATGCCCTCTCTTGCTGATTGGAGCTGAACATCCACACTTGATCACCCCTATTGCACCTGTGTGTCTTGGACCACCAGGGGGTCCTGCAGCAGTTAAAACCAGATTGGGGTGGACATTATAAGGTCCAGCACAACTACTTAAAGAGAACATGCAAACACAGCAATGCCTTCATATTACCCTCATCCCTTCAATGTCTGAACCTTTCAGAAATATTGAAAGACATTTGGCAAGCAGACATCATCCCTCACAGAAATGAAAGACTCCTAACAAGGTCTAAACAAGATTAAGAGGCCATAGATCTACTGCATGTGAAAACAATAAAGGTAATGGTAGATGGTGTAAACCACTATGCCACACCACTGCTACGCAAGAAAAACATGCCTTGTCTACAAGCAAACCAAGATGTGCAACATTGAAAGACGTCTGTCAAAGGACTCTACAAAGGCAGGTGCATACAATGAAGAAATTAAAAAACTTGAGGAGGCTGGATATGCTATTAAATTACCAGCAGAAACAATCACCTCCTCTGAAGAATCTTGGTTTATTCCTCACCATATGGTTCAGCATAATGGGAAGAACTGGGTTGTATTCAATTTCTCCTTTAAATATCATGGACATAGCCTGAATGAATACCTGCTCCCTGGGCCAGCCCTGGGCCAGTCAGTGTCTGAAGAAGTACTTAAAACAGTTCTCATCGAAATAGAGGAAATCCTGAACAGTAAGCCTCTGGGGTATGTGTCATCAAATGTTGCTGACTTGGACTCAGTTACACCTAATTTCCTGCCGATGGGACAGCCTGATAGTTCTCTACCACAGGTTGTCTATCCCGTAAATGAGCTGATGGGGCGGTGGAGATGGAAACAGAGTCAAGTGCTTACTGAACAATTCTGGTCAGGTTTTGTCAAATACTATTTACCCAGTTTATAGGCCAGACAGAAGTGGCATAAGGAGCCTGAAAACCTCCTAGAAGGAATGATCCTCAGCTTCCTTGAGCACTTTGGTTAATAGGCCGAATTGTTAGAACCTTCCCTAGCCCAGATGGTCATGTAAGAGCTGTAGAGGTGAAGGTGAAGGATAGACTCTATACTAGGCCGGTTGCTCGTCTTATTCCCCTTCTGGACATTCAACTTCAGGACTCTGATACAAATAAACCATAAGTTTCATATTTTTTTCTGTATGAAATGAATAGCAAATATGCACAGCATATTTGGGGGCGGCAATGTTAGAGAGATATCAATAATTAAGAGACACGGCTCACATTTCAAGGTGCTCCTCCCAGCATGCACGAGAGAGCATATTATGGAATGTTCAAAAGTGAAAGAGATGCACGTGTACTACCGTAGTCATTTCCGTGTAGAGAAATATTTGTTTGTGATAACTAAGAGTCAGTAGTATCCTGAATTACTAAGAAGTGTGCGTTAATGACCAGAGACCACACATACACATACTGTATATACCTATTCAAATACAGGTGTATATCTTCAAATAAATAAGTCAATTTCATTCTGAGCTGCTGTGTGGAATTCTCTGCATCATTTACCAGTGTCCTGAGTGACTTTCCGGAGTGAACACTATAAGTCCTGAACACACTACAGATACAGTAGTCCTTTGCTACAGAAGGTGCCAAAAAAGACAGCACAGAAGATTGTATGTGAGACTTTTAAAATGTATCATGTCATTACAATGGGGAATATGCAACACTTGAATATAAAAGCACCACAAATGCATTTGTATGTCGGCATCTTGCTTCACCACATCGAACCATTTATCAAACATCGAAGCAGGCACATCGATCCCGTAGGATCCTCAAAGTGGCTTTCTGCCACATGTAGATAGTAAACAGAGACTCTGATGTTACATTCCAACTTTTATCACACTGCGCCCCCGATTTTTTCTGGGACTGCAACTCACTCATGTGTTGCGTCAATTTCTGAAGACCTGCTCAGAGGATGTTTCAAATGAACGCTGGGAATGCGATGCAGCCATGATGCATGCGCGTATGCATTCTGAGCATGAAGTATAAATGAGCCCTTACTGCCTGCACAGGCCCAAAAATGGGGCAATTGTTTTTACATATTAACAAGTTCAAATAGATCTTCAATAAGGAGGAGAGAAAAACCATAAAACCTTTGGTTCTAATACACTCAAAGAAATGTTCCTTTAATATTTATAATTAATTTATTAAAGAATTCAAAAAATGGATGACAAAAAGACAAGACAGGGAAATGTAACAAAACTGAGAAATCTAAAGAGCAAAATAGAAGCAGGAACTTACAGAGAAAGTAGGAGTTGAAGCAAGAGAAAACAAACAAAGCACAATTAAAACTACAGGAATTAATGTCAAGAGCATAATGACAAAACTGCAATTACCTCTGCAGCTTTGACTTTTATACAGCTGGGAGACTGCGCCTTAGGCTGTACATAATAAAACAAATACAATTAATACATACAATCTTAACATAGTACAAAATTGAAAAATTATGAATAAACATCACTATATTAAGCAAATAAAACACAGAACTAAACTAAAATCAGAATTCATAGCATGATATTGTATATATTTCATAATCTAAACATTGAACACCAGAAGGTGTTAGAAAAGAGGAAACAAGAGAAGACAGTCAGTGATAAGGAGATGGTGCTGGACATTATTGGAAGGCAGAGGTAATTCAATAAAATTGGCTGGGTAAGTGTGAATATGTTTAATACTAATGTATTTTTAAAAGCAGCTTGAAATCGTTAGTCATCAATGACAATAATCAGTAACTCAAATATACTATAATATTATCTTCATATTTATATCTGGGATCTAGAGATGTAATGGTGAATAAGAAGAAGTCAGTAGGTTCTAGAACTTCGAGTGCAATCTAGGTGGAAGGCAATTCTGTCCTGACGTCTGGCGATGATCCATATTTACTAATGCTTTCTTTATACTAAAAATAGTTAGCTAATTTTCAGTACAGAGAGAAGTCACCAATATGATTAGGAAAAGTAATTGAACTCAGAGAATACATTTGATTACAAACAAAACATATGAACAATTTTCATTAGATTCACTAGTTAAAAAGTCAGTCTTGCAATGTAGAAGGCAAGATTTTGTTTCTGAAGAGTATCAGAATCTGAAGCCTATTTACAGATGCCCAAGATAATAAATACTTAGTCTGAACAAGGTGGATCTTTTATTCGCAATAATTTACATTTGAGGCATTGGTCAAAATTGATCATGAATTTCTTTTTTTTTCAGAGAAACAATAGCAGTACTGCTAGTTTTCCAGCAGTGAGGCATACAGATAACAGTCAGACCATAATGCTTAAGAAATGGTGTCTGTCAATTGGCATCTGTAATATAAGAAGTGAGTATTCATAAAGTAAATTTGATGTCAAATCATAACTGAGTCTTATGAAGAGAGGATTCAAAGCTAGAAATAAGTTCCCCGGCCTTAATTTAGTACATACTGTAGTTTGCAAAGTGTAGTTAAATAGTGAATGATGCATAAATGAAAAACTGCATTATTGATGGAACCAAGAAAGGTATGATAATAGTGATAATGTTGGAAGTTGAATAGTTTTTTTGGAACCTCACGAAATGAATACTGTAAAGGAACAGGAGAATAGACATCAACAAATGCAAAATTGGTTGCCATATATTTTATCTTATAAAAATCAGAAAATATCTGAATTATTGCCACCTGAACCTGTATGAGTCAGATAACTTTAAAATCTGTAAACATGGGTTCTGAATTCGCAGATTCAAGCAACTGCGGATTGAAAATATAAAAAAAAAATAAATACATCCATCCATCCATTTTCCAACCTGCTGAATCCTAACTACAGGGTCACAGGGGTCTGCCGGAGCCAATCCCAGCCAACACAGGGCGCAAGGCAGGAACCAATCCCGGGCAGGGTGCCAACCCACCGCAGGACACACACACGCACACCCACACACCAAACACACACTAGGGACAATTTAGAATCGCCAATCCACCTAACCTGCATGTGTTTGGACTGTGGGAGGAAACCGGAGCACCTGGAGGAAACAAAAATAATACAGAATGTCCCAAAAATCAAAACTTCACTACTCTGAATCCACACAAATAAAGTGATGCTTAAGAATAACCTGTGGGATGCCAGCTTAGGGGAAGAACAGGCAAGGAGTGGCGTGGTTGGGCGAACATGCTGGCTTTCTGCTCTCGACCCTCGAGGCTCAGTAATAATCCTTCCAAAGTTTCACCTACATAAACCTTGTTAAAATTTTTAATTACTCTATAGTCAGATTTGAATGTCTTCTTGGTACTGTACCAGAGGCTGCAAGTAATTGTGGGAGGACAGTCTGAGGGCCTCACTAAACCATCCAAGACTAATAGCAATGGGTGATGTTTACAAAGTGCAGGGACTTAATCAGTGATAGCTCAAGAACTAAAGGCCCATTTATGCTTCATGCATCCCCATCTCCACAAGTGCAATGTGTGCCTTCAGAATTTTGTAACCGTGCGGCCTTGTGCACACCTGTGTGTGTCAACTGCATGCCCTCTAGACAAGAAAACATGTGCTCATTGGAGGAAGAGTTGTTTGAAATGTTACTACCCACACATACACAATCCAACATTAAAAGCACACAGTCATAGTCAAATGTCCAAAGATTCAAGGCAACAAATCGGCCAAACCCTGGGCAAAGATGAAAAAGCAAAGAAAAAACTTCAGAGGAAAAGCCGGGGATTCTGCAACCACGTGGTAGCATGTTAATAGCTGAAGTGGGCTGTAAGGTCAGTAAGAATGAATCAAGCATTCACACAATAAAGCAGAAAGAAGATGGAATTCATGAAAGTGCAAGGGCTCCTCGTTGCTGTTACAAGTAATATAGAAATGATTGAAGTGTACAGGAGGATTTGTGAAGGTTATATGCAAATATTATGCCATTTTATACAAGAGAATTGAGCATCCATGGATTTTGGTATCTGAGGGGAGTCCTGGAACCAATCCCCTTCCAAATACTGAAGGATGACTGTATTATAATATGTTACATATAGTAATAATTTTTTAATAATTTCTGTGCAGACTATAGACTTTTGAATATCAAAGTATATTTTCAGCCAGGTGTTTTGTTCATTTATTGCATCTGGAATAAAGTATATTTTAATTATTAATATCATACACTACTATGACACCATATTGTTTTATATTGTTTTGTCTGGAGGCCAGTCATCAAGAAGTAACTCCCATCTGCTATTGTGTGCATTTTGGAGGTTTCATCATTTGATATTGTTGACGTAACACTTTAAATACAAGATTTGGATGAAGACAAACAGCTTTTGTGCATGTTATTTCTTGTCTTATTGGTTTATTGGTATTTCCTCTTGACTGTGATTTTGCTTAGCATTTTGACGTTGGCAACAGATTTAGTGGCTACTGGTTTTCAGCTTTATTTTGTCTTTGAATACGTTCATCTCCAGGTCCATTTGCAAAAACTTTACTGCTCAATTCTCTAGCAGTACATAATCAAAGGTTTTCATTTGGAGTATTAAAGATGCCTGAGAAACCTGTCTGAAACTGAGAGAATTTATTTTTTTAAATATTTTTTAGATTTCTACCAATAAGTAGAAAACATCTTTAGGGAAAAGTCAAAAATGTGTTCAGATGACATTCTGAAATTTAACTTTCAGGGAGGACTAAAGAACACCAGCAAACCCAAACCAGAAATAAAGGTTTTAAACAAAGATGACTAAATATGAAGAACCTAATCAAACCAGGATTATTCCCCTGAGTGCAACAACCAAGTTTATTTTTTAAAATCAAATCCAAAACTATGATACAAAAGCTTTGCGTGGTCATCATTTATAGGTGGTACAATTTTGAACTAATATCTCTCATGTCTTTATGTTTTTTCTGTTGGCTTTATAACTGATAATAGTGTCCAGTCCTTTTAACCTCCTAAAGTCTAAACCATTTTTCATTGTTTTTCGGTGTGTTTTTATTAATTCTGCCTTTTTGTTGCATGAAGTTAGACAGATTTTACATTTTTTTTACAGTTTTACATATTTTTTCAGCACAAATTGTACTTTACATAAATGACTACTGTGACCGTGTTTAAATTGTAGTTTAACAAAGTGATATAAATATTGGGAAATTGGACAAACACTTTTCAGATTTTAAATTCATCATTGAAAAAAAACAAAAAACATTAATAGACCCAACAGTTTTGGGAAAACAAAATAGCAAAGACATGCCTTCAACAGGTTTTTCAGCATGACTCAACATTTTCCACTCAAAGCTCAATGAACTGCTGTATATACATTTTTTCTTATATCAGAAACATGTCCTATACTCTTCAAAAGAGTTCCTATCTAAAATTAAACAAAGCAGCCCCTTAAACTCCTTCCATTGCCAATCAGTTTCCTGTCTGCAGTTCACACGTTTCCTTCTCCCAGATGTGGCATTTGTGTTGGAACCATTAATGTTTGAAACTCCAACAAACACAAAAGCAGAGTGTTCCTGAGTGGGGGAAATCTGCAGAGACACTGCACATGACTTAGCTGCTAAGCTGCCTGAGTGTATATAAAAGCAAACAATATATTTTAGGTATTTACTTAATTTCAAATAGATCCAAAGTCTCCTAAAATGGTGATTATTCATTCAGGCCCAAACTATCAAGTTGAGACAAAGTATCAGCATTGGCATCACTTTCCAACAGCACTACTTGTTTGGTGGTGAATGCCTTTGCACGTGCGATTTCAACAAATCTGCTCACCTGTTCAGCCACACTGTGTTAATGAATGATGACTTGTTAACTCTATGGTAATTTAAGCCTGTTTCATGATCTCTAAAACAAGGAGACTAATCAAAGAACAAGGAAGCTCTGTACACATCCTAACTTTACATGATGACTCTGCTAATGGGAGCAACTCTTACTTACACTCATGTACTGTATCTTAGTCTCTGATTGGTTCCAGGAAGACAATTCAGGGTTAGATTGGTACTCTAAAATGTCATTCTTACAGTATTCCTACAGGAAGTCCATAAATTAAGCTACTTTGGATCTACAGACCAAAATACCCAACCTCCTCTGAGAGGATTGTGCATATCTCAGGTTCTTTTTTTCCCTAGATTTTCCGTAATGTCAGAGATGTTCAGTTGCTCTATGGAGTTCCTGTTGGGTAATTTCGAGAGCTCTAGTTGTGCCTTTTAGATGCATTTTACTGTTTTGTTTTTCTAAGTTAAACCGATTGTTTCAAATAAGATTTTAAACGCAGGGTGCGTACCAGCTCGTGTTCCTAGCTTGTCAGTGAGCATGATGGTTAAATGTACTGATGTTCTGTGTTCTCTGTTGGTAGGATGGAACCACTCTGATGTCACCACTTCTGAGCCCTCACTCAGGCTGTTTCAACATGAGTGAAAAGCCTCAAGGGTGCTAATCATTTGTCTGTTGAGGCTCACCTCAATAGTGTTTAAGGAAAAAAAAGGTTTGCTGTATTCATAATATTTTCTGTTCCATAGAAAATATCAAATTGCATGTCTAATTTATCATAGACTAGCAAAATACCCGCGCTTCGCAGGGGAGAAGTAGTGTGTTAAAGAGGTTATGAAAAAGTAAAGGAAACATTTTAAAAACAACGTAACATGATTGTCAATGTAATTGTGTTGTCATTGTTATGAGTGTTGCTGTCATATATATATACATATACACACACACATATACACACATATACAGATATATTATATATACATATACACATATTTTTTATATATATATTTTTTATATATATATATATATTATATATACACACATACATACATACATATACACACATAGATGCACTTACAATAACATAGAAATCAATATAAACAACATTAACATCATTATCATATGAGAATATGAAGTAATATATAAGAAGCACATTTCATATAAATATAAATTATTAAACAGTAAAATCTTCTTCTATAATTTGCTACCGTGGCTTTTCGTTGGTCTGTCCAGGATTTGAAATCACCTGTAGCTTGCAAACTGTTTCACCTATTGACTTGAAATCTGGTACACATATAATACGTCACGTCTGCTATCCGCTTTATGGGTGATGATTGTATTACTCTTTTTATGTTTATTTTATTTTAGAATCAACTCCTATCTGCGCACACCAGGGCGGCCGTGGGCAGATGCGTATGGTGTATTCACTCCATGTTATCGTGCATTGCGCTGTCAGTGGTATTTTGATAAAAGAATTTGAACAATATATAAGAAGCGTATAAATTATTAAACAGTAAAACATTAACATTTAAGAAGTAAAGTTACATTGAGTACTACTGCAGTGCCTTCGGGTATACCTCATTTTTTGTTTGCCCATTACATGCTTAAATGTATAAATTTTTTTGGTGTACCTACCCGAGAACACGCGACATATAACCGACCGTGGGAGAAGCATGGATTTTAAACACGCGTTGAGTTCATCTGCTGGTCTCCCTCGTGGAATAACTGGTAACGTTTGAGTAAAATCTACAGCGAGTAAAACGACATTACCTCCTTTTTTTTTTTTACGATCTCTGAGATCTTGCTTTTTTCAGTTCAAGGCTTCATAAGCTCTTTTATGTTCCATGGTGTACTTAATAAGTACTAATTATCCCAAACCATCATCTTTGAATGTTGCAAGACTTTCGCCTTGTATGTAGATCGGGGTAATTACATTCATTGCATTCCTAGTCTGAATCACAATCTGATTGTATGGGTGGTTACCTGGCACTGTAGGGTTGCCACCCGTCCTTTAAAATACGGAATCGTGCCGCGTTTGAGAATTAAATTGCGCGTCCCGTTTTGAATCAATACTGGACGGGATTTATCCCGTATTTTTTTTATCATTTTTTTTTAAAGCAGCGTGTCATGCAAATCATCCCACACGCATTTTATGAAGATGCCTCCTTTCCTACTTTTGATTGGGTAATACTTGATGTCATCGTTAGTTTGATTGGTCTTTTTAACTGTCCAGTGAGGAGGGCGTGTCTTTTAAGTACAGTCTGCAAAGTGTTGGCACTGAGATGTGGCGTCAGCGCCATAGTTGAAGTCCCTAACGTTGCGGTCAGCAAGTCGGCTAACATCCGCCATGTGCCGTCTTTCAGTTGCGAGAAGCAGATCATAGAATGGTTGAAACTGTTGCCCCTAACGTTGCGCCACGGCGTGTGGTTCGTTTATACCTCGTGTCTTGTCATTAAACTTTTATCTCGCGAATATGTTATTGCAATCCGCAGCGGGAGCGTTTCTATAAACTTAATTGAAACTTACGTTTTACACCGTGCTTTGTTTCCCTTATGAACATGCTTGTATGCTTAACTCACTCCGTTCTCAATTGTTTAATTAATTTTTTGCTGTTCGCTGTTTGTGGCTGTTCCTCCATTTCCCCCCACTTCGTTCTTTTATCTCGCGAATATGTTATTGCAATCCTTAACGGGAGCGTTTCAATAAACTGATTGAAAATAGTTTTGCATTTACCTTTTTAGTAAAAGGCGAGCTTTTAAGCCTGAGAAATCACCCCGTAAATGCACACGTTTAATTGGACATGTGTTAATATGTATGGTTACACAGTATTAAAAGACAGTGAACAACGTCAGTTACCTTTCTTCCCGCGTTTGATAAAAGGTGAGCTTTTAAGCCTGAGAAATCACCCCGTAAATGCACACGTTTAATTGCACATGTGTTAATATGTATGCTTACACAGTATTAAAAGACAGTCAAAAATTAACGTCATTTACCTTCGTTCCCGCGTGTGACTCGTGCTGTAAATGTGTTCCTTGTTTTTAGTTCACGTGATTACGTAGGAGGCGTGATGACGCGATACGTGACTCCGCCTCCTCCATTACAGTGTATGGACAAAAAATATGTTCTAGTTATGACCATTACGCTTTGAATTTCGAAATGAAACCTGCCTAACTTTTGTAAGTAAGCTGTAAGGAATGAGCCTGCCAAATTTCAGCCTTCCACCTACACGGGAAGTTGGAGAATTAGTGATGAGTGAGTCAGTCAGTCAGTGAGTGAGTGAGTGAGTGAGTGAGTGAGTGAGTGAGTCAGTGAGGGCTTTGCCTTTTATTAGTATAGAGATTGGATAGAATCCTCATTTTTCATTCTGCTTGTTAACAGATATCTGTTTTTGTGCATGATAGCCCAGACTTTTCTATTAAAAATGTGAGTTTAATTCTTTTATTGAAACAAATTTCCTGACTGACCTTTACAACATACTGTATATAGAAACACTTGTGCACATTTCTCACCATATGCAATAGTGAAGAGTAAATGAAACTCTACACCTGATGAATTGTAGTTCTGTGAATGAGATCTGGTAAAGCTTTATAAACATACCTATTTTTGATATTTTTTATAGAAACTTTGGCTGCAGGTATCATCTTGAAATCTTCATCATACTCTAGATTCAAGTGTATTGTCATGTTTACACAGTGTAATGAGATTATTCCTTGCAGACTAGTAATAGCACTATGTTCATAATACAACAATAGACAATGAACAACCTCCATTAAATACAACATCAGACAACTGACCTTTGTAGGTCCCAAAAGAACTTAGAATCTTCCATGTGTCTATGGTTTTCTATGTGAAGAAAATAACTTTCTAATGCTTGTGCACTGTTTACCCTTAACAAGTTGTGTCACTGTGTTCTTTTTGAAGATCCACCCTAATTTCCCTAATAATTCTGAACTTTTTGCTCATGTCACCTGTTAATCTCCATTTGCTAAAACTGAAAAGGTTCAAAACCTTTAATCTTTCCCCATCGCTCATACCATGTAGTCCTTGAATCAGTATAATCACTCTTCTCTTGTCTTTTTCTCAAGCTAGTATGCCTTTTTTGTAATTTGGAGCTCATTCCAGTAGTATGTTATACAGCTTAACTGTAGCCTCACTTGACTTGTACTCCACACATTAAGTTATATAATTTAACATTGTATTAGCTTTCTAAATCATTTTTGCACACTCTCTGGCTCCACAAATTGGAGTGCCCTGCAACTCATAACATGTACTTTCATATTTCAGACCTCCCATTGTGTATTCAAAACTAACATTTTTGATTCCTATATGTAATGATTTACATTCTTATTCTTAACCTCATCTGCCTCAAGTCTGCCCCAATGTGAATTCTGTCTAAATCTATCTGTAGTGATTGAGCTGATTCTAGATTATCTGTCATTAACCTAGTTAAGTATCATCTACAGATGTAACCAGCTTATTTAAATTCATGTCAGGATCATTGATGTTTATTAAAAGGAGCAGGTACTGTTAAATATTATTATTACTATTATTATTATTAATAATAATACATTTTATTTATATAGCACCTTTCCAAACCTCAAGGACAAGACTGTGGCATAGCATACCAGTATTTTTATCTGGGAATACAAAGATGCTATGCAGTACAAGGGATACGACATCCTCATTAGACTGGCTTTAGCTACTGTATAAGCAAACTGGAGAGATTTAATTTAACTAGAATGTCATTTGAATGTATCCTAGGACCAGTCTCTCAAAGTGTTTCATCTCTCTCATCTAGTGGGGGCCTCTAGTGTGTAATCACTGACCACCAATCTTAGTTAAAACTCATTTTGTATTTGCAGCCACTGAGTGAAATTAACTGTTCATTCAGTGTTTTTTCTATTAAATTTTCCATCTTGTTTAATCCGGTTCAGGGCTGCAGGGGCTTGAAGCTTAACCCAGCAGCATTAGGCACAAGGCAGGCAGTAAGTCACCACAGTAACTGCTAAGACAAACACCCACATTCATGTTGGGGCAGTTTAGAGTTAGGATTTAACATAACAAACACAAATTTGGAGAATTAGAAGAAGAAACTAATTAACCAAAGGAAACCTACTCAAAACTGTAAACAGGCAATAAATAGGCATATTCTGAGGAAGAAGCAAATATGAAAATTAAAATAAATACAGTATATTTAGTTCAGCTCCATGGTATTCAACAACTAACAGTATGTTCATTTATCTGCAATGTAATTACACTTATCAATATTAACCTTTGCACTGTTCATTCCTATAGTGAATCACACCTCTTTTTACTTATTTCCTATACATTGCTACTTCTTCTAAAGTTTACCATTGTTAATATTGTAAAACGTGCTTGAATATGATGATCAATATGTAGGATGCTATTGTAGAGTACCAAAAAAGATTTTTGCCTCCAGACAGCATGAGTTCCTTGAGGTATAGTTTCAATTAGGTGCTTTATTTATTAGGGATTATAGGCCAATGACGACTAGAATAGCACAGTTCCTGCATGTACTTTGACTAACCATTCATGCTGTAAGCCACCTGTTAGAATATATCTCAAAAGTGCTCAGTTGGGAGGAAGTGTGGGGATGTGGTAGTCCATTAGTGTAAACTGTTGTCACTGTCATTTTGTGTCTGTTCTTTGAGATAATGTGAGCTTGTAAAATTGATAATTTCCTATTGGTGTATTATTTGGAAAACCAGTTACATTGTGGGCTCTTGTAGGATGCATAAAGTTGGCAATAAAATTTAAGTACACTACGGCATTCAAATGATGCTCAATTGGTATTTAGAAGATAAAAGTGTGCAAAGATGACTTTTCCCCTCACAATTATACAACATGTTTGTACGATGGACCCAGGATAGAATATATCTATTGTTTCATGGCATTTGTGCCACATTTTGATCCTGCTATCTTCATGTTGTAGGAAAAATCCAATTTCCAATCATATCATCTAGTTGTTTTGATCATGTGCCAACTGCAGCCTCATTTTCCTGTTATTAACAGAGAAGAGTAGAAACAGCATGGTTTACGAGTCTAGCCATTCTACTCTGTCTTCTCTCATTAAAAAGCTGCCTTCACTTACAGAACTGCTGCTTTTTGTCTGTTGCACCATTGTCTGTAAACTTTAGAGACTGTGAAAATGCCAGGAGGTCAGCTGTCTCTGAGATATCTAAGTCCCTGTGTCTGGCATCAACAATCCACAAAGTCATTTAGATCACAAGTCTCATTCATTCTACCATATGGACATCAGCTAAGTCATTTGACCCCTTGTGCAAGGTATATATTAAATTGTAGCCACACAATTGGTTCTTTTTAGGAGTAGGCTATTTGCATTAAAAAGAAGGTCTACCTAATAAAGTGGTCACTAGGGCTACGTTCACACACAGTCTAAATGAAACAAAAGCAATCTCCACTCCCACTACCATTTTCATATCATTTTAGAAAGTACCTTCACCAACACTAAAAAAACGGAAAACATATATAACGTAGACATTCCCACATATTGGGCATGCATGCATCAGTGGAAAAGTCCTTGAAGGAGCGGTAATGCCACCACCAACAAAATTTACTTCAAACCTGTAGCAACCAGTAAATTATTTGCCTTTTGTGCAAAAGTGTGTATAGAATATAGTAAAAACAAAATATGACCATCATTTTTCAGAAAAAAAAACATTAAGTAATATTTTTACTTTTCTTTATATTATGGATATTTTTAATTGTATTTAATGTGATATCATTTGTGATCGCAGATTGTTATTAAATCAATGTTACTTTATGACTAATATTTACTTAGCAAATAAACTGGAAAATTATTAGTATGAATGCATATAAAAACAAGTTTTGGACTTTAACTGTAAATTTTGGCAAGTAGCTTAGCAAGAGTGTGACAAAGAATCGTATCGAGAAACACTGCCGTCATTTAGTGTAATTTGCTTGCTCTCACCGTGTCTCTGTTTATTTCCTCTTCCCTGAATCTAAAAACATAACTGAAAACAGGTCTGGTGTGTGTGCAACCTGTAATGGACTGCTGTCTGGCCCGGACTTTCTTTCTTTGGTACTGGAAATCCCTCCGTCACCATGCAAGACATGTACTGGAAAATGGATGGATGGCTAAGGACTTTTGTTTAGTTTTCACTAAAATGGACATGAATGAAATATTTGCTTGTAAGAAATGCTCAGTGATATTTTGATCTAATATTATTAATGTGGGATATTGAATCATGGGAAGGTTGCTCACAAAGATAAAACAAACATGCAAATTATGACAATAATTAAATTTCCATCATAGTTTGAATATAAACAAGGAAAAAATGATAATTTTTCATATTATGTTAAAATTATTGACAATGTTGTTCATTGTTAGTGTAAGAGACAATCCAAAGTTTTATTGAATTTGCAAGTGTGCGAAGTTAATGATAATGTGTAGCGGCTTTAGAATGGCTGCTGGTGATTTGGAAGAAGACAGACACAGCAATACCCAAATTCTGCCGTTTATTCTACAAAAGCGTCATCCACTTTTTTCTACAAGACAAGCAGTAAAGGGCACAGTCAGCACATGTAACGTCAGGCGCTCTCTGTCTCCTGCAAAAGCGTCCTCCAGCTTTTTTTTTTTTTTTTTTTTTAATTAACCATATATACACAAATACGATAAATACAAATTTAACAATTGAATATAAACAGCAACAATGAAGGACAATAATTAACGTTGCAACATACCTACAAGACAAGCAGTAAAGGGCACAGTCAACACATGTAACGTCAGGCGCTCTCTGTCTCCTGTAGCAAGCCAAACAAAATACCAATAAGGTTGGATCTCCGCTAAACCAAACACTTTTAAAATCCACTTCTGCCGACCAAAAGTGACAACAGACCCTCAAAACACATCAACAACCACGTGGTGTGATGTTTCCACTCAGTTTCAGACAGAAAAACGCTCATTTAAAACTTGTCAGCTTATACAAGAGACGGAGAGCATTGAGAAGCACCTTACCTGCAAAAGCGTCCTCCAGCTTTTGCCAGGAGCCTGCTGTACGTCACATGTGCGTCCTATGGGTGTTACATTAATTAAAGCCCCCCCTGCTACAACAGACAAATAAGAACTATATACAACAGATACAATGATTACATTCACATTAAACAAAATTCACAATATATAAAACAGAAGAATTTCAGTATAAAAAAAATATAGTTTTGAGAATGTTCACAATAAAACAAACTAACTCAGCCACAAATGCACATATTAATTTACAGAAACTCTATAGACAGGTTTCCTTTCTAGTGGACAAAGAAAATATTCCACAACAAGAAGACATTGCAAAATGGATATACTGTATCTTGAGGAGATACGTCTACCATTTATAGATTTAGACATTTATCTATGAATAGGTATCAACAATCCCAAAGTCTTTGAACAATGGCAAATCACACCTAGGAGAGGAGACAGACCTCACGCTGTGAAGACTGTACTTGGATGGATGGTCAGTGAACCACAGGAGGAAATAGACACTGCGGTAAGCTGCCTAAACATACAGTTAATCGTGTGCCAATAACAGAAATAGAAGAAACGTTGCATCAACAATACAATACAGATTTTCCAGAGCACAGCTGCAAAAAGAAAGAAAAAATGTCACTGAAAGACATCAAGTTCATGTGCATAGTCTCAGAATCTACAAGACTGGTTGGTGGCCACTACTGTTTAACTTTGTATTTAAAAGATGAGACAATTAAAACAATTGCCAAACAATCACTGAATTGCAGAACAGCATGCTATTAGACTCAAAAGAAAACTAAACAAAACTTCAGGTTCCCAAGAAGACTACAAAGCTTTCATGAGAAACATAACAGAAAAAGATTATGTTGTCAAGGTACCCAAAGAAAGCTTGAATCATAACAAAGGCCGGGTGTGGTACATTCCCCATCATAGTGTGTATCACCAAAAAAACAATATGATTTGAGTAGTTTTTGATTGTACAGCCACCTACCAAGAGACTTCTATTAATGAACAATTACTTGAAAGATCCTGACCTAACTAACACAATCATTGGTGTCCTTACAATATTTAGAGAGGAACCAGTGGAATTAATGGCAGACATCAAATCAATGTTCTACCAAGTAAATGTCCCAATTACACTGATCTTCTTTGCTTTTTGTGGTGGCCTGAAGGTAATCTAAGTAAAGATTTGGAAGAATTTAAAATGATGGTACATCTTTTTGGTGCTACTTCTTCACCCAATTGTGCTTGTTATTCTTTGCATAGAATATACAAGTTCTGTGTAGATGACTGTTTAAAGTAGGTTGCAAAAGAAGTACAAGTGTGTGAGTAACAGCAGAGCAGATTTATTATCTATTTCTGAAGAAGACAGAGCTCTTGAACAAAAGCATTAAGACTTGAGTCATAGTGTGCTCCCAAAAGAACTTGCCTGGGGTGTCCAGTGGTGCAATGAAATGGAAAGTTTCAAATTTCAGATAAAGTTGCAAGACAAGCCTGCTACAAGGCATGGTATTCTGTCTGTTGTCAATTTAGTTTATGACCCCCTTGGATTTTTAGTACCAGTTATGCTGCCAGCAAAGCTTAAGAGACTTGTGTAAAAAGAAATATGGATGGGATGACGAGGTGCAACTCAAGCATGTACTGAAATGGAAAAAATGGATGAATGACCTACAGTTACTGGCAAACTACAATGTGAACAAATGCATCAAACCTGCTTGGTTTGGAGCCATATTGTCTGCACAACTGCAGTGGGCTGGTGCCCTGCCCAGGATTTGTTCCTGTCATGAGCCCTGTGCTTCCTGGGATTGGCTCCAGCAGACCCCTGTGACCCTGTGTTAGGGTATAGCAGGTTGGATAATGGATGGATGGATGGATGTCAGCACAAATGTACCATTTTGCAGATGCCAATGATGATATGGATATGGTCACATATCCTCTCTTAACTTATAAAAAAAGAAGAAAAAAGTAAATTCTTAATGAGAAAATCAAGAGTGGCACCACTGAAGCATGTCACAATTCCAAGACAGGAGCTAACAGCAGCCACTGAAGTAGTCAAAATGGATAAGATGCTAAAAACCAAGCTTCGAATACCCTTGCAAGAATCTACATTTTGGTCTAACAGCGCCACAGAGTTGCCAACAGAATCTCAGTGATCAGAGATCATTCATAACTGGCTATGTCACGTCTACCTTAAATCCAGCAGATCGAGCATTGAGAGGACTGAGCATAGAACGCATTATCAAAAGAGCAACATGGTCACAAGGCCCAAGTTCTTATTGAAGCCAGAACAGGAGTGGCCAAAAAGGCCAGACCAAATGAAATTAAAATCAGAGTTAACATGACAAGTGCAAAAGAGATCACTAAACCTGTAAATAAACTGTGCCTGCTACAAGAAATAGCTAATACTTGAAATAAGAAATTCTTAAAGTTTGTTCTGTAGTTAAATTGCATTTGTAAGCTATATTTAGTATTTAAGTATAATTTGTGGCTCTTATTGAGGTGAAATGTAGTAATTGTCTCTGCTCCTGCATAAACAATTAGGGGCCAATCTTAGAAAGTTAAAGTTAATCAAATTCACATAAGTACCTGCTAATTTCAATAGAATATCAGCATCTCACAGCTACTTCAATTATGGTATAATATATTACCTCTGGTAAATTAACATGAAATAGATCTTTCTTATCTATTAGGAAATAGTTAGGAATAGTTAGGAAATAGCCTCACTGCTAGATATGTGGACTGTTAGATTAGCTTACAAACAGAACACTGGCACACAGTTTCTGACTGTCTCCTTATCTTTCTACAAATGTTAATGAACATATGAATCTATGACTGTATGACCATATTTAGAGAGAAATGAAATAAGATTAAGTAAACATTAAACAGAAGTTTCTTTAATCAATAACTTTTCTTTGTAATATCAATGTTTTTTCCATTTTTGTTGGAAATGTTTTACTTTCAATTTTACTAAACTTTTAAAATGAAGATCCTTGTATTGTAGCATTATTTGAACAATCGTAACATTATTGCCTGAATTGTTCTATAAATTAAGCTAAAGCTGCAGAATCTTAGAACTTTTGGACAAACACAAGCTACTCTTAGGTTTGTAGTTATTTTAGTAGATGTACAGAATAGATAAATAATTCCACATTTACCAGAATAATTTTAACAACCAAAAAAAATTATTAAATAATTAGCAGTTTGGTGAATCATTATGTGCATAAATGTTGTAAAGATTCGAAAAGCGTTATAAAAAGCCTGAATCATATAAAACCTGTTTACATAACAAATTGAAACGTTCAGTTGAAGAGATGCTGTACTCATGCAAGATTAGGGAGAATAAAAAGTAGATTAGATAAACTGTATTTATACAAATTTTTATTGATTAGAGGATAGATAGATAGATAGATAGATAGATAGATAGATAGATAGATAGATAGATAGATAGATAGATAGATAGATGTGAAAGGCACTATATACCATACATAATATATATTGAATTAATTGCAATGGTTATAGATGAATAAATAAATAAATTGATCTGAATGACACTATATAGAGTCATCGGGAAGGTACTATATACCTTAAATATATTTGAAACACATTATATAGTACAGATAGGTATATCTGAAAAGCACTGTATAATACAGATGGATTTTAAAGGCACTATATGATAGATAGATAGATAGATAGATAGATAGATAGATAGATAGATAGATAGATAGATAGATAGATAGATAGATAGATAGATAGATATTGATTCAGTTATGGTGGTGACATGTACATAGATAAATTAATCTGAAAGGCACTATATAGATAGAGACATACAGTATGTCAGGTACTATATGCCATAAACAGATTTCACACAAGCTATGTAGTATAGATGTAGATTTCCAGGGCATTATATAATATAGATAGATTTGAAAGGAAGTATATAAAGGATAGATCCTGTCTTTTAGTAAGTTCATGTAAGTATATGTGTGTGTCTATGTAAGAAATGTATGTGAAATGCAACTGTGTAAAAAAGAGGGTATAGCATCAGGATTCCTACTCTTGCAAAAGTGAGAATTAACATAACTCAAGCAAAACTCAAGCAATGGTTCGTCTGCAGTGTTTTAATATCTTTTATCATTTATTAATGACACGTCGCTGTTAAGTTTCTCTCGTATTTTCAGCTTACAACACCCTAGTACTACAGACATTGTGAAGTTGAATTCGACCAAGAGCCACATTGCGCATCATTAGCGCCACCTCGAGGTAGCAATTGGCAGTATTCAGTGAGATGAGAAAGCGAGAGGAGGAGAGAGGGATAGATCTGGTCCGCCAATACTCTGCTCAGCAACTCCTACGCAATACTTTAAAAAAGGTTTCCACTGGAGCACAGGAGAGGAGGGGTTGTTAAGATACCAGATCGACTGATTTTCCCCCCTCAATCTTTAGACTGCCACGGTAACCGCAGCGTCTGTATTATTTGTATATATATTCTTTTTTTGGTAATTTCTGCCAAAATGAGCTGCTCAATGGGACAGCAGCTCTTCGACATAACATGCGTAGTGTGCGGGATTTAGTTATTTATTTGATTATTTATTTCTCTTCTGATCGAGCCCACCCCCCTGTGCGCTTTTCCTCTTCAGATGGCAGAAACGGGAGCGCTGCGTGCAGGCAGCATCCCCGGAATGTCGGCATCAAGAGAGGCAAAACCGAACCCTGGCCCTGGGAGCTTTTCGCTGGAGGCACATCTGCATCAGTGCCACACAGCTGCCAGCGCCTGCAGTCTGAGACCAGCCCACCTGAAGTGAACCAAGGCGAGTATATCGTAAGCATGGCTTTTTACTCCTCAGTTTAGAAGATTTAACATTAGGTTATGCTTTATAAAGCGGGCAATGCGACGTGGTTTTAAAACATTCCGTGAAAGTCTCGTAAATGTCACTTTTTCACTTTTATTGAGGCAAAGGACGGAGTTGTGCATGGTCTGTGTGAAAAAAATAAAAATAAAATAAAATAAGAGAAGTGATTGATGTGTGAGAGATCCAAGAAAGAAGAGGTGGGATCGTTGCGTTTTGTCTGTGGTATGCTAGTTTAAAAGTGTCCTAAATGCAGGAATACAGATTTCGTTCTTTAAACACAGAAGCAGAACCGACACTTCCTTCCCACACCACACATACATAAAACCACATCTGGATCATAAGAGGCACATTCGTCATGCGGCGTAAAAAAAATAATTTGCGCTTCTTCTGGCTGTACTGCAGGACTCTTATAACTACGAAGGAGGACTCGTACGTTTGAAAGATTCGTCATTGTACAACTTACTTATAAATGCTACCCTGTAAAAGGGCAGTCCAGACAGCACATCATTTGAAATAATAATACTAATAATATAATAACGGTGATGCAATTTCACATCACTTTTTCTTAAATACAACATAAACAACTAAGACATAATCTCGATGGAAGGAAAACAAAACTAATATATTAGCAGGTATGCTGGAAAATTCTTTCTTTCTTTCTTTCTTTCAGAAAGATAGAACAACAATAAAAAAAGAATCTGATCTGAGCAAACACACTCCTCGAAGGTGTCCATTTCGGGTGAGGGGGCTGTGATACACAAACGTCCCGTCCAGTGCTGTTTCCTGCCGTGCGCCGATACATAGAAAGTAGAAGGAGGGATGTGTGTTTCAAGCTATCATTAGAGTGATCATTTAACTGCTAGTTTTCTCATTTGAAAAAACTGAAAGGTAGAACATAATTAAAAAAAGTCAGGGGCTAGGCTATATTTTACTTTTAAAGAAACCGGTTTAAAACAGTCAGTATTGAACTTCAAACCTTATGTTTGCACTAAGAGTTAATCTTTGTATTATCTTTACAAACCCAATTTCTTTGAAGCAATAAACTTCAAATACCTTCAGATGAAGAATGTGGTGTAGTATAATTAAAACAGTAGAAATCTGAAATGTTTCAGAGTAAAGCATTTTTATAAGGATGTGTTTATAATAATATAAAGAGACAAAAGTAATTCTAAATTTACTATTCTTCTGATCATTATATTTTTAAACAGATATTTTGTTTTGTTTTTCAAGAAAAGCATATGCTGTAATATTTAATAAAGTAAATGACATTAAAAGGAAAAAAGACACATCTGGTGAAAATAGTCATTCAATGAAAATAAGTAAATAATAACCATGTTTGCAAAACATCTATTTTTCCATAATTAAGAAAAGACTTTTAAAGGTAAAGTTTTTGTTATTTTGAATGTCTTATGCCATAGTTATTAGACAGACAGACAGACAGACAGACAGACAGATAGATAGATAGATAGATAGATAGATAGATAGATAGATAGATAGATAGATAGATAGATAGATAGATAGATAGATAGATAGATAGATAGATAGATAGATAGATAGATTCCTGCTTTTTGCAGAGGGAAGACTTTCAAAAAGTTATTATTATTAAGAGAAACCTGCTATAGCCTTAGCAAAGTACTCCAAAAGAGGTAAAAAGCCCATTACTGTGCAGTGCTTGCTAATTTACAGTATGCTAGTTTTTAAAGTTGGTTGAAAAACTACATACAATAAACTTAAAATTGGAGTGATATAAAAATGAAAAAGCTGTCATTTAATGACATGAAGACAATAAAAATATTCCTTATAACCATATGACACAGGTGTTTTAGTTGATGTATTGATTAAATATTCATTGTATTTCAGGTGATGGAAATGAATCTGATATATCAAGTTAACCGCAGAGGTGATTTAATCATTTTCTGCAATCTTGTGTAAGTATATCCTGTTACAAGCAATTCTGAGGATATTGAAGTGAGCAGGCTGAATATGTAGTATAATGTATGATACAAAAATATGTGTATAAAATTTAATGGTGCTTCTCCTTTGTCCCTTTGTGAACATATGTGTATTTGCTTTGCTTTAAACACATAATAATAAATAGTAATGTATTTTATTGATATAGTACCTTTTCCATGCTCAAAGCACATCACAGATTTTCAAACAGGTACAAAAGGAATAATAGCACAGGAAAAATATGAAATTCATAACACTGGATACCAACTAAAATCAAACATTAAACACCAAAATTTGCAATAATATAAGAAACACAATGTTCTGAATTAGAATTAGAAACAACAACCAATATAAAATGCTAAAAGACAAAAAGGAGGAAATAATATAATTTGTTTAAGGTTACATATAAGAATATCAATGAATATGTTAAATGACCCATAAGAATGAGGGGCTAGGAAAGAGGACAGGATTGAGGTTGCAGTTCAGTCCGCTCACTTTCCTAATGTTAATAACTGAATTAATACACCCTAATAAACTTTAACATGATGTCTAGTTTTAAAGCTCTCATAACTACTCTTTAATCCAAAGGAATACAGCTAGAAGTGTTGTATTTGTTTTTTCAGTCACTGAAAATGGATGTTATTAATCTTTCTAGACATTATTTCATTTTCATTTCACCACTCATTGCCAGGTTTTTGTTAAGGATATGCAAGGGCAACTTGTGACCACTTGGTATCTTAGCCCTTAGATAGTTACAGTAAATGCATACACTTTTTGTGTAATTATGGGATTCCATCCAAAGAATTGTTTCACAGATTTGGGCTAACCCTTTATAATTTTTAAGAAATAAATGATTACTGTTGTGTAATGTAATATTTGATGAATGTGGTTTGTCATGCAAAAATACAAGCTTTCTTTTGGCATCAGATTAAAGAATTACATCTTTTACCATGAATATTTAACAGCCGAATTAAGGCAACAATGTAATATGTAGTTTGTGAAATATTTTAAGTGGCTTTCAGCTTTTCTTAATACTGTATATAAGTGAGGTTTGGTATTTGCGGGCTCAGGAGAAGTAAGTCTTTGCCTGATGATGCTCCAAGTAGCACTGCTATCTCACAGCGCTTTGAAGTCAGCCAGTTGCAGGATGAGGTGCCTTCTGAGAGGAGTTTCAGTGTTCTTCCTGTGTCTCCTGCTTCCTTCATATTAAAATAAAAAAAGCTACCAAGTGCATTACCACTTTAAATTGGGTCCATTCTTAGACTAGTAACCCAAGCAGTATCAATTTCTGTCTACCAACCATTATGGTGGGTTCAGAAAATGTAAATGTAAGAAAAGAAAATGGGTGGAATAAAATGGAAGTAGTGTATGAATATCTCACAGGAGGAATGAAGAGATCAGTTCAAGGCAGAGTCAAGCATGGTGGCAAAAGCAATTATTGTTGAAGTAATGAAGGAATGATGTCAAGCAGCGGTGTAAATAGACCTCTGGTAAAATTTGACCCAGTTTTACTTTTGAAATCATCAAAAAACCTAAATTAAAGCAACTCAGGATGAAATTTGTGACTTTTTCAATACTTTTTCCAAATAATAGGCAGTAAAAAAATAAACATCCCATAATTTATACAGCTTTTAACACATTTTTTTTACCTTTCTCTGCCTTTAAGTTTTGACATCCAGTGATGTTAATGGCTTCTCCACTGCATGTAGCAACGTTAGTTTTATCTCAAACGTTACAAAACATCCCATATTTATCTTTTCAGCCTATAAATGTGAAGGCTTTCAGCAAAGTGCCCTAAATTTACAAAAAGCAAAAAGGAATTCCAAATGTCACAGTTTGGTATAGTTGCTCCACATTGTAAACGCTGCCATGTCCTTCAAGTCATTTTTAACTCATCATATGCTGAAGTGGATTTTGCTTTCCACTGAGGGCATTTTGTTTGTTCACAACCCAAAAAAAGCACTTCAGTGTCATCTGTTGTACAGTACAGTGAAAAAATTATTGACTCCTTCCCAAAATTTTCTTTTTTTTTTTGCATATTTGACATAATTAATGGCCTAAGAGGGCGGCACGGTGGCGCAGTAGTAGTGCTGCTGTCTCACAGTAAGGAGACCTGGGTTTATTTCCTGGGTGCTCTCTGCGTGGAGTTTGCATGTTCTCCCCGTGTCTGTATGGGTTTCCTCTTTGTGCTCCGGTTTCTTCCCACAGTCCAAAGACATGCAGGTTAGGTGCGTTGGTGATTCTAAATTGTCCCTAGTGTGTGTGGGTGTGTGTGTGCCCTGCCCAGGGTTTGTTCCTGCATTGTGCCCTGTGCTGGCTGGGATTGACTCCATCAGAACCCCGTGACCTTGTGTTAGGATATAGCGGGTTGAACAATGACTGACTGACCTGACTAATGGCCTCAGACGTTTAGACAAAATCGAATATTAGGGAAGGATACCTGATTGAATCCACAATATAGTTTTTTCAAGGAACAAATAACCAACAGATAACAGATAACCAACACCTCTATTACCCATGTGAAATTCTAATTGCCTGCAGAGTGTCAATGCTAGGTAATTGCCGCTAAGTGTTTTGTATATTAATATCAGTGTTTCACATCACTCTTGAGTAATTTTAGCCCAGTCTTCTTTGAAGAACTGATTAAATTCAGAACCATTGGTAGGTCTGAGAGCGTGAACTGCTCATTTCACGTCCTGCCACAGCATTTCTACTGTCTTCTAATCAGGGCTTTGACTAGGGTACTACAAAACCTGGAATTTTGTTTTTTCTGAGTTTCTCGGCTGTAGACATGCCTTTGTGTTTTGTGTCATTGCTCTGCTGCATAGCCAAATAATGCTTCAGATTCCAGTCACAGACAGATAACTGGACTTTCCTCTTAAGAATATTCTGATACAGTGCAGTTTTCATGGTTCCTTCAATAATGGCAAGTCATCTGGGACCTGAGGCAGTAAAGCAACTCTGCACCATCACACCACGACCATCATGTTTTATTGTATATATGATGTTCCACTGCTCAACGCTTTATTAGCTTTACACTGGAAATATGGAGACCTGCGTCTTCAGATGAGTTCTACTTTAGACCCATCTGTCCAGAGAACAAAATTCTAAAAAGCTTAGCAATCATCCAGGTGTTTCTTTGGCAAATACAAAATGAGCAATAATTACTCTTGGATACCAGAGGTTTTCATCTTGCCAATCTCCTGTGTAGCCCATTTTTATCCAGTCTCATTCTTATCATGGAGTCACGAACACTGATCTTAGCTAAAGATAGACAGGCTTACAGTTCTTTGGATGTTTTTATGGGATCCTCTGTGACTTGAAATGAGCCATTCCTCTGCTCATGTGGTAATGTTGGCAGGCCAGCTTGCCCTGGGATGATTTACTACTGTTCCAAATATTTTCTTTTTGGGAATAAATAGCTTATACTGTGGGACGATTCAGTCCCTGAGCCTTAGAAATGGCTGTGTAACCTGTTCCTGAGGTGAGATCTAGATTTAACAGGTCTGGATGTGTTCAGTCAACTGAATTTAATTATCAATTAATTTTGGTCAGCTGTTTGAGTGAGTATCTAAGGAGGAGAAATACCTTTTCACAAAGGCAATACAGGTGTTGGATAAATTTCTTACACGCACACACACATACACAAGCATATATTTATATACAGTATATAAAAATGGTATTATACACTACAACCAAAAGTATTAGAAACCCTCAGTTTTTCTTTAAATGTAATCATTAGAAATGCAATGAATAATCTATATGGTGACAAGGTAAGCAAAGGTTTAAATTTAAAGTTTAGGTTAGCAAAAACTGAAAAAAAGGAAATAATAGAATTTTACAAATGGACCTTTATCAGGGAACAACTAATGGGTTACAACCTACAGATGTTCTGCAGCAATTAAAGTAAATTAAGCCACAAAAGTCGAAGCAAATAATTTGCCCAGGAATCACAACTTCTGTTAATTACTTAAAAACCTTCTGTCTGCCTGTCTTAAATCAGAGTTGGAACAGACTGTGTTACTAAGTAATACTTGGATAATATTCCAGTGATAATGGCAAGAAAACTGCAATTAACAAATGAAATGAGACAGTACATTATTAACATTAGAAGTGTAGGAATTTCATTTAGAGAAATTGTAAAAAAAAAAAAACAAACACAATCCAAAGGCATTTGGAAACTGTAAGAAACTCTGATAGGAAGAGATCAGGCAGACCAAAAGTCACAACCCAGTCAGAAGACAAGATTCTGAGGGTCATAAGCTTGCATAATAGGCATCTCACAGCATAACAGCTTCAAGCACAGCTTAACAGTGATTGAAAAAAGCAAGTCTCAGTTTATACTGTGAAGAGAAAACTTTGTGCCACAGGTTTAATAGGGCAAGTGGCAGTAAGAAAGCCATTCCTTAAAGGACAAAATAGGGCCTTGAAATACCGGCCGTCGACTACTGCAGACTGGACAAAGTCTCTTCACAGTAGAAACTGAGACTTGCTTTTTTTTCCCCAGACATTAATTGTGACAAATACACAACAAACAGGGATATTAACAAGAGAGCAAAAACTTTGTCATAGCATTCTGAGCTTAGATTCATTTGTAAATCCAACTAGGACGGTCAAATCTGATGTCTATGGCACATAAAAAGGAGTGACAGAATTAAACAAGACCCGTAAGTCACTGCATTCAGGCAGTATATGAAGACATTGTTAGGGTTAAGAAATTATAATTATTAGTGATTCACTCAACTCATTGTCATGTGGCATTATATAGTGCTCTTTTCAATGTATTGGTTATGAATGTTGAAAAAATGTACAAATATTTGACAGCGACAGCTAAATACAGTATAAACTGCTTACATACACATGTATTTATACTTTTCTATACAAGACATCCATCCATTAATAAATGTAAACTTAAGAATTCAATATGGTTTAATGTTTTTTTAAATTTGTTAAGTTCAAATAAAGTAAAATAAAAACACCAAAAATGACAGGTAACAAAAAAAACTTGTTTTACAAATTTAGTGAAAGTAAATATTCTGATCCCCCAGATGTTAACGTTCTGGTTGGTTCCTTGTTGAGTAATATATTAACTTTTCAGATGTATCCAAATTATCAGTATATTTATTCTTTTTCTGAACATGATTTTCACACCAAAGGAAGGTGGATCATATTCCAGGCATTATACATAAGCATTAAAGAATAAATAAATGAAAAAATCTCAGAAGTACAAAACTGTAATGTTCATTATTTTAAATAACTGATTTGCTCTTTCTAAATAAAGGTCTCCAGCCATGCAGTGTTCTTGGAAGACTGTTCTTCTGCTTGCCTTGGCTTCATAGCAATACAGTACACAGTGGTCCAGACCCTTACAGCCAAGCCCAGTGTCATGTTCACTGTCTACTGAATTGTGGTTTAGGACAAGAAACTGATTCCTTTGACTTACTCTGTAATGAGCAGATGTTTTTTCTGTCATCATGGCAGTTATCACTAAATTTTGTGATTAGTTTGCCATTAGCACACAAACATAGATCCTTTATATTGTAAAGAAAGAATTACAGATAGCACACTCAAAAAGATTTGGAGTGGTAGCCCCATATAGTGTAAGGTCCAGAGCAGCCTTTCCAGACTGATACATTCAAAATGAATCGAACAGAGAATGATATTTCGGTAGGTGAATGGTTTTTTTATAGTGAACTGGCAGGAAATTAGACACAGAGGGAATGCTGGGAAAATGGATGGGCGGAAATGATGTGGAATGTTGAAGCTGGAAGTGCAGTCATCAGGTGAGGTCAGAAGTAATGGCTTTGTTATTGTGTGCGTGGAATTGTCTACCAGTCTTCAAAACGGTGCGTTTATTCTTCTGTTTTTCTGTTGAATGAGACAAAACCCACTTTCTTTGTGTTATCATGCTTCATTGAGCTTGTCAGCTGCTCCCTAAGTGCACGTGTGTGACAATATGTAGAGGTTGCTTGTGTTTTCTCACAGTATTGAGCAAGCTGAACTTTTCCATTTTTTGCAAAACTTTATTTTGTTTTCACCATTAAAAAATTCAGCTTCACAGTGACCAAATTGGTGGTCTAATTTTGCTAATTAGTAATCCTCAAGCAAACATTGATGTAAATATGTAAAAACAATGCTTGCATATGCGTGGAAATTTTGAGTATTTGATGATTTTCTCAGTTGTCAGCATGTATTTCTCCGTCTTTGTAATTTGTGCCTTCTATATCCCACACTTGATGGTCAGTGGATATTACTGCTCTTCTTATTCCTCTTCCTATTATGGTCTTTGTCACGTAATTGGCAGGTGTCCCTGCTGTTTTTATTCTTTCCCCTATGTCACTTGGTTTTGCAGTCACTTTGCCATAAGAAGCACACAACCACAGGTCACTCTGCCAAGGTTGCCTCTAATTAAATTTTTTTTAATTTCCAGAATGTATCAAGCTATAAGCATTTGATTAAGACCAATATCAAAGTCAGTAAGTAACTCCATGACAGATGGACAGTTCTTGGAATTTTATTATATATGATTTCAGATGTCCTACCTCTTGAAGCCAAGAAAGAACACATGTACTGTATAATCTGCATCATCAGTGTCAGTTTGACTCAGCACATTGATGGATGTGTGAATGTTACTTACATATGAATGTGTCATTTCCTAACTTAATTAATCACTATTAAAACTGCTATACACCTGGGTAAGAGATTATTTAGTATACGCTTTTTGAAAGATCATCAATGATTCCTTAATAATATCCTTCCCTGTAATACATTGGGCCAGTTATGAATAGCTTTACATTTTAATTTTGATTAAGAAAATTCTAGAATGTTTTTGTAGGTGGGGAGGCAGATCAGGCTCTGAAGGTATCATTTTTCAGGATCCTTAATTACCCAAATCACCCCCAAAAATGTATCTTAGTATTTTTATTTTAAATCGAGGGAGTTTTTCAGTGTCCTGTTTTCTTACATTTCTGAATAGACTTTCTGTTCTGTGTTTGACTTTTTCTCGTCAGTAACTTACATTTTCCTTTTTACATCACAGATACTGTAGCATCAATACAAATTGCTCATTCTAAATGAAGGTCTCCAGCCATGCAATGTTCTTGGAAGGCTGTTCTTCTGCTCGCCTTGGCTTCCATAGCAATTCAGTACACGGCGATCCGGACCTTTACAGCCAAGCCCTTCCAGATGTGTCATGTTCCCAATCCACTGAATTGTGGTTTAGGACAAGAAACTGATTCCTTTGACCGACTCTGTGATGAATATCCATATTTCATGTACAACATCTCTAGAAAGACGCATATTTTGATTCTGGCTACTACCAGAAGTGGATCCTCTTTCATTGGACAGCTGTTTAATCAACATTCAGATGTATTTTATTTGTTTGAGCCTCTGTATCATGTGCAAACAACACTGATTCCACGTCTGTCTCATAGCAAAAACACAGCAGATCGGAGAGTCATGCTTGGGGCCAGCCGAGATCTGCTGAGAAGCTTGTACGACTGTGACTTGTATTTTTTGGAAAGTTACATTAAACCTCAACCTGTGAATCACACAACAGACAAACTGTTTAGAAGAGGTGCTAGCAAGGCTTTATGTTCACCTCCAGTGTGCGATGCCTTTCAGCCCAGTGAGGTCAATATAGAGGAAGGCGACTGTATTAAAAAATGTGCTGCTCTGAACATGACCTTAGCTAGACATTCATGTAGAGAGCGAAGGCATGTTGCAATTAAAATTGTGCGGGTTCCAGAAATCAATGATCTCAGGGCATTAGTTGAAGATCCACGACTAAACCTAAAAATTATACAGCTGGTGCGAGACCCTCGAGGCATCCTTGCTTCCAGGATTGAAACATTCCGAGATACATACAGACTTTGGAGAATATGGAGAGTTACTGGTCGAAAACCATATAACCTAGACATTTCACAGCTGACTGTTGTGTGTGAGGACTTCTTGAACTCTGTTTCAACTGGACTCAGTAGACCTGCATGGCTGAAAGGAAAGTATATGGTTGTGCGATACGAGGATCTAGCAAGAAACCCCCTTAAGAAAACCAAGGAAATCTATGAATATTTAGGAATGTCCATGGACAGTAATGTAATACGGTGGATACAAACAAACACCAGAGGAAGCAATGAGCTATCAGCAAAACACAAATATGGAACGGTACGTGATTCTGCAGCAAATGCTGAAAGTTGGAGATTAAAACTTTCCTATGATATGGTAGATTATACCCAAACTGTATGTAAACAAATTCTGAACCAGCTAGGATACAGAATGGTAGAATCCCCTGAAGAACTTAAAAATTTGTCATTGACGGTGGTTGAAGAAAGAAGTTTTGTACCATTTTTGTAATGAAAGTCTTTGTGGACAATTATTTTTGATATGTTTATAACTGTTGCCTTATTTAACAATTTTGCACTAAAAATAAAAAAAAGTCTTGGAGGAATCTTTTAGATACACTTTCTTACAAATGCAGCACAAAAAATAAATATTGAACTATATGAACTGAAATAAGCCAAGCTGGTGATGTTGTATGTTGTTTACATTTCATAAGGTGGGGAATATGAAACTACTTCAGCGTTTTCTAAAGATCAGCTCTGTTTACATCATGCTCCCTTCTTCCTCCTATAGTTTAACAACTGTTACATTGATCGAATGTGTTGTTGTTCTTTGTCCGTTTTAAGTATCTGGGCTAAATAACTGTGAAAGCATGAACTAATCCCAGTGGTGAAGATGCTTCACAAACTGTTCAAGACAGTGAAGTGCAAATAAAAGCCAAATGTTGCAGATTACAAAAGTTATGCTTATTCAGTATTATTAAATTTTCATTTCACTATGGACCTAAATCTGTTCGGAAAAACAGGTAATCACAAGACTATATCTACTTACTTGTCCGTAATACAACTGACAGGTGAGACTTTCCTAAAATTGGAGAAATTAGTCTTGTTATAGTAAACTGTTAAGGGACATTATTATTCTAAGGGGCATCTATTATTATTACATATTTTGAAAATACGCATGCACATGAACATGTATGAAATATATTGTCAAAACTGGTAGAAATGTGAACAGAAACATGTGATAGAGTAAAAATACTTGTACTTCTGGACTCCTTACTACAGCAGCATTTAGTCTTTTTTGGCTAGTAAATGAGAGCATCCCTCTCTCTCAGTTTCTCTCAATCTGACTAAGAGGTTCTCCTCATTACAAGTGATGAGTGAACCCTGCAGAGTTTGCTTTGCCATGAGTTAGGCAAAATCACAGAAATGTTAGGGAACTTTGCTGAACTCCATGAAATGCACTGAAGTCAATGGAGAAGGAGGAACTGAACTAGTGTTGAGAGGATTATAATGGTAAGGAGGTCTTTTGATTGTCTTAGAGTGCTAGGGAAGTTTCTGACCACTATGCTGGACCAATTATTGTGGCCAAAAATGTGATTTGAGCTGTGAGGCAGCAATACTAACCACTGGGCCACAAACAACAAAAGGCACAGACAGAACGATACACAAACAAAATACAACAAATGGCCACAAATTAGCAATAAGTAAAAATATATACATATATCACTGTTCTCACAGAGATCAAACTCTCAGGGCTGTGCCTCAAAGTGTCTGTGCGGAATTGGCTCATTCCGTTGTTTGAAGTCACAGCGCAGCTGGAATGTGTTTTTTATTTCTCATGTAGCTTTTCAGATACTTTAAACTTTTTTCCTTCCATCATGAAGATAAAAAAACCTTGTAAATAGTAATACTTGTGATCTTCCATTATTATTAATATTTCACAGGTACTTGTGCTTCCTGACTTAGGTGGGAAGGCTCCTTTAAGACTTGACTTGACTCATAGTTGCAGCACATAATAATAATAATAATAATAATAATACATTTTATTTATATAGCACCTTTCCCATGCTCAAGGCACTCATTATGCTGTGCTGCACAGTAGTTAGTGATTAAACAAGCATACAGGGATCAGCATTATATATCTGGTGGCAGTACTCATAATAATACTGCAAGGATTTTTTTTTAATGCAGGGGATGTAAATCCAGCTGGATCAGGTCATAACATCACTCGTGTGAAGCAGATTAGGTAACAATCGGGCTGCTACAACTGTGTGATATCATGCTGGTGTTGCAAAGCATCATGAGGCACTGGGAAAAAATGTTCACCGCATGGTGAATTTCTTGGAAAATATTTGGTGAAAAAGGTCGCATGCAAGTATAGCATATTCAATGTAAAGATTTTGCCAATCAAAACTATTCACTATCATCATAGTGGAAGGAATTTTTTAAATAACAGACCTTTTAGTACTTTATTCTGGATAACACTTACAGGTAAATGTCAGATCTTTGGAGCTGTAGGATTGAAATGATACAGATACATAAGAATATCTAGGATAACTTGTATTCCTAATTCTTTCAAGCATAACCTGGAAATAAATGTAACCACACAAACAAATATATATATATGTATATATATATATATATATATATATATATATACAGTATATATATTCAATATTTAAGAAGTATGTCACTATGAATGTGCAACAGAGCAAAAACATTTAAAACATAACTTGAAGAGAAGCCATTTGAAAAATGAGAAGGCATCAGTAATTCAAGCGTGTTTACTTAGCTAATAACTCAATGTCATTCCATCTTGACATTTTTATAGGTCATCAAGGTTTACTCTTCAACCCACATGACTATTCAAGACTGCAGTAGTTGGAAATTTCAGTTACCCCTTGCTACTGTCTGGTTTGTCTACTGTCAAACTCTTTATCTTAATGTCCACCAATCCATTTGAGTGTATTAACTCATTAACTAAAACAGTCTGATTGTATTGATAACATTAAGAAGAAAAAGACTGATATTGGAAAGACAATGAAAGAAATGTAAAGCTACAAATCAGTTTGCATGTTGAGATTTTACAGATTGTGAAATAGAGTGTGAAGAGTCAGATTGCGGGCAGAACACAAAAGACAAAGGACCAGGAAAGGTTAAGGGTAAATTTCATGCAAATATCAGAATTTTTTTCTTCACCCGGAGAAATGCAGATACGTAGAATAAGAATTCCAGTGTGGAAGATAGTTGTACTTCAACTTGGAAATATTTTGGAAAACGTTTGGTTATTAGAGACTGGCAAGCCATGTTTTTTTCATTTGTTGATGACTGAGGAAAGGAAACATAAAGGCAAGCAAAGGTGAGGAGAGTGAGGGCCTGAGTTGTATGTGCAGGCCTTCAATGAGTGCCGCCTTTTTCATCTTTAAGTTTGAGCCACTGTGAAACTTTTTTTCTTATACACTGTAGCTGTATATATAAACATCCATCTGATCTCAGAACACACATTTCTTTTTAAAGGTTATAGGCAGCCGAGAGCTTTCTGGCAGAATAAGGTGCAATCCTGGAACCAATTAAGGACAGGAAGCATACACAAAACCCATGTTTCTAGTCAGGTAGAAACATTTGTAATGTGGGAGGAATTCAAGTACCAAGAATAAAGAAAGAAAAAAGCATACATAGTTAAAGCATGCATATGACACACAGAAAGGCTAACTAAGAAAGAAGTGAACATAGGTCAACGGAGCTGTGCAATTAAAGGCAGTCCACCTCTAGACACAAACAAATAATCCTTTCTATACCATTTTCATTTAGGAAGTAAACCCCATTATGCCTTTTCAGTGTAGTTTTCATAACATGTATGAGACATTGCATTACAAGGTACACTTCTAGACTACGTCTTTTTAAGATTTTACTTTACTCTTGGATAACTTATTAACAATATGTCATAATAAGAGTAATGACAGTAAAATGTGCAAGTGCCCTATTTTTCCGCCAGTTTCCATTCTGAAGCCAAAACAATTTAGAGCACCATAAACCTTGATTAATTGTATGCTGTATATCATTATGCAGTTCACGGTGTTGATGCAGGATTTGTTCTTCCCCTGCGACTCTTTCCAGGCAAATCAATAATACTAACCAGGTGTTGGTCTAGAACAACCTTAAAGTATACCATGTTCCTTTTCAAAGATTGTGTGTTATATGTGGCTTATTTATATTTTTGCTTGATGTTTAACTTCATATCTTCTCAGCATTGGTTTAGTGTTTTTAGCTCTATTCCATTGATCCCTTATTACATGCACTTATTCCAATCAAAGAGGCTCATGAGTCCAGAGTCTAGCTTAGCAGATATGGGGGCAAGACACGTACTGTAACAATGCCAAAAGGGACTCTGCTCTGTTGGGCCCTTGAGCAAACACCCATAACCTGCAATTGCTGAGCGCTTTGAGTAGTGAGAAAAGCACTATTTAATGCAAAGAATTATTATTAATTTGTATTAATTAACAACTCTGGATGGACTATCGGTTCATTGCAGGGCATAGTTGTTTTGTATTCCAGCACTCATTCACACAGAGAACATTTCAAACCGGTCAGTTTATGTAACACACACTTCTTAGAAGAACTAAAGTATGTATAAAAAACCCTCACAGATTTAGAGAGAATGAGCAAACGTGAGGACTCTTGACCTGTCTGTGGCACCATGCCATTTTTATTAGGCATACTGTACATTAATGCAAAATTACCCTCCTAAAACTGAAAAATGCAATGCAGCTGCAATTGTTAAAATATAGCAAGTCTGAATTTCCTCATTTATTTTTAAGTTTTAATCATAATGAGGAGAAAATATGTTTCCAGCATATGGCTGTGAATATTTCAAACTAATCTCAGCTTTTGGCACCTCGTTCATTGTATTGCACAGGTAATTTTAGTGTTCATTTCATACAGTGCATTTACTGTTTCAGTTGATCTGGTGAATAAACATTTAACATTGTTAAAATAAGTACAAAAATCATTTTGTAATTAGAGTAGTATTTAAAAATAAAGCTTTTTACATAACTGTGCACTTCAGAAAAAACATACCATCAATAATGTATTCAAAGTCTCAAAAGACAGCTCATAGATGTCATCATTCTGAATATTAAGCACACCAACTTGTGGGTGTACAAACTTAATGTGTTTCACTTGCTTTCATCATATCATTCCTCTCCTATCTGAAGATAAACAAGTAAGCACTTAGAACTGAATGAAATCATGAGCAGCACACTAATGAGGGAGGAATAAGTCACAGGATTAACTGTGTTAATTATTCACTTAAAAATACTTTGTAGCACACATCGCTTTTTTAACTGTTAGGATATCGTATTTGGGTTACTGATTTTTCTGCTTGACTTCCTTATAAACACTTAAATATATGCATACACATTTAAATATACACAATGTATGTATAAATACAGTATAAACAGTGCATTTAAATAGTATTTAGAAACCTGTCCCTTATACACATTTTGTTATGTTACAGCTTTATGTTAAAATCTTTTAAATTCATTTTTTCTCATATCAAGCAACTCTCAATACCCCAGATTGACAAAAGGAAAACAGGATTGGAGAAATTTTAAACAAATTAAAAAAAAAAAAATTAAATAAAAAACTGCAATGTCACTTTGATACAAGTATTCAGACCCTTTGCTACAACACTTGAAATCTGCCTCAGGCGCGTCCCATTCTACTGATCATTCGGTGGATCAGCAATGCTAAACTGGCTCTAGTGTCTGTTTGTGTGTGTGTGTGTTTGTGTGTTAGTGTGTGTTTGTGTAATGGACTGGCAGCCTGTCCAGGGATTGTTCCTGCCTTGCACCCTTTGCTTGCTGGGAAAGGCTTTGGCTTCAACCACCTCAACTCTGCTCAGGATGAAGGAGGCTTTGAAAATGGTTTGGTATTACTGAGATGTTTCTACACTTTGTCTGGAGACCACCTGTGATCAATTCAATTGATTGGACATGATTAGGAAAGGCACACATCTGTCTGATGAAGTTTCCACAGTTGACAATGTGTATCAGAACAAGAACTAAGTCTTGAGATCTGAATTAACTGCCTGCAGAACTTTGAGATAGGATAGTGTCAGGGCATGGATCTAGGGAAGGCTACAAAAGTGTCTGTAGCATTAAATATTACCAAGAACAGAGTGGCGTCCAAAATTCTTGAATTAAAAAAGGTTGCAACAATTCCTAGATCTGCTGACATGGCCAAAAAGAACAATTTTGGTCAGGTGTTGGGTGGTGGTGACCAAGAACCCAATAGTCACTCTGGCCGAGCTCCAGAGACCCTAAGTGGAGATGGAAGAAAGTTCCAGAAGGATAACCATCACTGCAACACTCCACTGCTCTGGGCTTTATAGCAGAGTGGCCAGACGTAAGCCTCTCCTTAGTAAAACACACATAAAAGCCCACTTGGAGTTTGCAAAAAAGCATGTGAAGGATTCTCAGACTGTAAGAAACAAGAGCCTCTGGTCTGATGAAACCAAGATTAAACTGTTTGGCTTCACATCTGGAGGAAACCAGGCACCACTCATCACAAGTACAAGAGTGAGCGTCCATGGTTGTCTGTCTTACATGCTTTCCTCAACTGCAGTGTGCCCCAAAGATGTGTGCTCTTTCACCTCTTCCATACATCATCTACACTACAGGATGTTGGAGTAAATTTAAAAACAGGTTCATCGTGAAATATGCTGATAACAAAGTGATTGTAAGCCTACTGGATGAGAATGAAACCAGTCATGGTCCAGTGATAGATTTCGTTAACTGGTTTCTTTTGTTCTTTTGTTAGTCTTTTTTACACTTAAACCTTACAAAAACTAAAGACCTAATAATCAATTTTAGGTGAAACACCATTCACCCACAAGAAACCATTATCAATGTGTGGATATTATTGACAAATATAAATATCTCATGACAATCATAGACTCAAAGAGAGAGAGAAGTTAGAAGTATGCGCTGATACAGCACTTTGGCACACCCACCACAAGACAAACCACCTCAGGGTCCCAGATTACGACCTGAGTGCACTCATGCAATGGGTGACACCTCAGCATCACACTAGTTTAGACGGAATGGAACAGTGTGAAGTTTTTTATGGTGGCTGGAGTGCCAATCCTGTCACTAATCCCCAAGTTTTCTCTGCAGGTTGGAGGGCCTACTTGCAGGGATGGATGCAAGTTAATGTCATACCCAGGATGGAGCAATTACAGGTTAAGGGCCTTGCTCAAGGGCCCAATGGAGTGGAATCACTTCTGAAAAACTGATTTTTAATTAAAATACAGAAGCCATATGCAAAATGAGACAGCAGTGCCTCTACTGTTTAAGGAATCTGAGTCTTTTTAGTGTGAGTCCTGCCATTATGTCACGCTTTTATAAATCTTGTATTGAGTTTGTCTTTACATATGTTCCACTGGCCTAGTTTAAAAATCTTAAACAGAATCAAATTGTAAAATGCAGCCGTAAAATAACAAGATCTCAATGGTCAAATCTCAAAAACCTTTTTAATGAGTAAATATTACAGAAAGCATTCTCTATTCTGTCAGACAAGACTCACCCAAAGCATTCTCAATTTTAGTTTTAGCCTTCAGGTCTCTGATTCAAGGTGTTCTAAGGATAAAAAGCAAGCAGCTCAAGAACTCTTTCAGTCCAATTGCTATTAAACTTCTAAATAAGTTCAATTTTAACAGATATCCACAGACTTAAATCAAAGTTTGAGCAGTTAGCATTTGCATCAATCATCCATCCATCAGTCCAATCTAAATGTTGGTTTAGTTTTTATGTGTAATATGTTTGCCCTAATATTTCACCATAAGTATCAAGCTCACTGCTAAATTACATTTATTTATACTATGTTTATGTTTTTGGCCATGTTCTTTGTGGTGGGTTTTTAATGTTACATTATGGTTTCTTTGTAAAACCTTCTACCAAACCAAATTTCCTTTTTGGACAATAAAATCAGACTGAATCGAATTGAATACCATTCCAGTGGTAAAGCATGGTGGTGGCAGCAGGATGCAGTGTGGCTGTTTTTCAGTGTTAGGGACTAGGAGACTACTCAAGGTTGAGGGAAAGAAGAATAAAGCAATGTACAGAGTTATCCTTAACCCTTTTAACTGAGCCCCATTGTTTTTGGACCCATCTGTGGTACTGAACAATAATACAAAATTAAAAAAATAAATGTATAGAATCACTGATTCCCTCATTGCTATAAGTAAATTATAGTGTTTTGCCATTACAATGCCATATTGCATACCCCAATAACATGTTGCAATGTTTTTCTTTCTTCATACCAAGATGGCTGCAGTGCTGTACCACAGCAACACCTGTCCCCAAAATGGTTTTCTTGAATATCCTAATTCAATTATGTACAATTTGACAGACAGGGTGTTGTCTACAAAATGAGAAGGATGTTTCAGCTTTCAAATGGCACCACATTTATATTTTCCACTTTATATATTTCAAATTTAATTTTATGTAATTTTTAGAGATGTTTTTGAATTTTGAAACTATTGGTGTTATCATTTGAATACACAGTATAATTTCTTCAATATATGTTCTATCAGAGTAAGATCTGTCCTTCAAAATAATACATACGCCATGAGTCTTCCATAATGGATATGTATGCTATGGACACTTATCTGAAAACAATAGTAAAACAAGCATATTATTGGCAGATATTTCATAACAATTTATTTCTGGTTATTTCTCATATATTCACTGACACTTTTATACTTTTTGGGAGATATTCAAATAAGAATAACATTCAAAGTGTATTTTTTTGGTAAAAACATTACTGAATTTTGCAACTTTTTCTGCAGCAACATATGTGTACAACTTGTACAATTCATTGTCTGGACAAAAAATTCTGAGACAGAAATACAGTATCTGACCTTTATTTTGAAAGAGTAGAACATCAATATTGAGTGAACAAGGATCAAGTTATAGCAGATAATGGACATCATTAGGACTGAGTTTAAAGGGTTAATGAAAACCTGCTCCAGAGTGCTCTAGACCTCAGAGCTAGCCAAAAGTTCACATTCTAACAATAACCCTAATCATAAAGCAAAGACAATACAAGGGGGACTTAGGGACAACTCAGTGAATGTCCTTGAGTGGTGCAGCTAGAGTGTAGAATTCAGCCCTACTGAACATCTCTAGAGAGACCTGACGCTAGCTGTCCACTAACAGTCTCCATCCAACCCAGCAGAGCTTCAGACAAGAATGACAGAAAATCCCCAAATCCACGTGTGCGAAACTTGTCATGTCATACTCAAGAAGACGTTAGGCTGTAATGGTGCTTCAACTAACTACTGTGCAAGGGTCTGAATATTTGCATTAATGTAATATTTCAGTTTATTACTTTCAATAAATTTGGAAAAACTTCTACATTTTTTTTTGCTTTGTCATTCTGAGGTATTGAGAGTTGCTTGAGGTGTGAAAAATTGATTTAAATGATTTTAGCATAAGGCTGCAACTTGACAAAATGTAAAAAAAAATGTGAAGGAATTTGAATACTTTCTAAGTGGACGGTACAATCAATGTACAAATGCAGCATACATAGTGAATAAGAATAAATGTATTACTGTATGTATAGTTTGTATGTACAGTATATATACAATATATGTCTGCAAATATCATAAGTTGGATGTTGAATATGTATAAATGTCCATGTCTGGTAGCACTTGATGGTGGAAGAAGAACAGATGGAGAGAACAACAACAACAACATTTATTTATATAGCACGCTTTCATACAAATGATGTAGCTCAAAGTACTTTACAAGATGAAGACGGATAAAAGAAAAAATATAAAAATAAAAAAACAAAATCTGCAGGGGTTCCAAAGCCATGAGACCGCCGAGCCCCCACTAGGCATTCTGCCTAACACCAATGATCTCAATCATTCCTCATGGTTTTCAGGCTTCACATAGAAGAATTAGACGATGATGGTCATGTGGACCTCTGGCATTCAATCCATCAATGTAGGGACAGCACGGTGCTTTGATCAGGTGGTGGTGGTGCAGACTGCCACCACAGAAAACCAGAAAAAGAACAGCACAGAAACTAGGGGTTAGTACGGATTTCTGAGCCATGGAAAAAAAAGATAACTAAATGCATATACAGAATATCAGGGTTACACTAAAATGAAGCTATGAGAAAGCCAGTTAAAATAATGAGAGAAGGTGCATCTACTGTTTCAGTTTCTCTGTCTTGTGAGTTCACAAGGTTGTAACACAACAGAGACAAAATGATGGGGTGCTACATCACCTATTTGCATGTAAGGGTTGATCTTGTCCTTGAAGTACCTTTTAGAATTTTAATTAATTACACCAAAAATACAGAACATAAAAATGGACAGCAAGATTAAGAAATCAGTTGGTGCAGTAAGTAAAGAGAAGAGGGTCTACTGTTTTTTTGGCCAAATGTAAGTTGACAGCCATGAAGGTGTTTGTTTAACATTAATTATTGATAGCGATGATATAATCTTGATTCTTGATTAGGTGTTCATATTGATCGTTTAACTTCAGCCAATTCCCAAGTTTCATGAAGAATGCATGAAGTAATCCTGCTGTTGCTTATATTTCCATGGTTGTATTATTGTGGTGTATTCATCCATTTAGGATTCTTTAATGAACAGGATGCCAGTCTGTTGCAGGGGACATATTTTACATCCTCACTTAGCCACAGTCAATTTAGAAACTCCCATTGACAAGATAATATGCCATTGATCTGTACATGGATAACTACAGACAGAGAGACAGTGTAAATTTAATACAAAAGCAGTGGCTTCAGAATGTGGAATCAAATCAGGGGATCATGAAATCTAAAGCATGCTACTATATCATATGTAACACCATATCATTCACACTGTGCAGATAGATTATACATGTTTAGTATTTTTCATCTAAATATTTTAGTTGTTAAATGATTCACCAAATACAAACAGGGTTTTGCACAATATAAACACACAGTTTTTCAGTCCTGCAGCATTTTGTGCCATTTTTAAAATTCCTTTAGTAAAACCATTAAATTAGACATAGATAGATAGATAGATAGATAGATAGATAGATAGATAGATAGATAGATAGATAGATAGATAGATAGATACTTTAATAATCCCAAGGGGAAATTCACATACTCCAGCAGCAACATATTGATACAAAAAAAAAAACAATATTAAATTAAAGATTGATAACAATGCAGGTAAAAACAGACAATAACTTTGTATAATGTTAACTTTTACCCCCCCGGGTGGAATTGGAGAGTTGCATAGTTTGGGGGAGGAACAATCTCCTCAGTCTGTCAGTGGAGCAGGACAATGACAGCAGTCTGTCGCTGAAGCTGCTCTTCTGTCTGGAGATGATCCTGTTTAGTGGATGCAGTGGATTCTCCATGATTGACAGGAGCCTGCTGAGTGCCCGTCACTCTACCAGAGATGTCAAACCGTCCAGCTCCATGCCAACAACAGAGCCTGCCTTCCTCACCAGTTTGTCCAGGCGTGAGGCGTCTTTCTTCTTAATGCTGCCTCCCCAGCACACCACCGCGTAGAAGAGGGCGCTCGCCTCCGTCTGATAGAACCGTCTGATAGAACATCTGCAGCATCTTATTGCAGATGTTGAAGGACGCCAGGCTTCTAAGGAAGTATAACCGGCTCTGTCCTTTCTTACACAGAGCATCAGTATTGGCAGTCCAGTCTAATTTATCATCCAGCTGCACTCCCAGGTATTTATAGGTCTGCACCATCTGCACACAGTCACCTCTGATGATCATGGGGTCCATGAGGGATCTGGGCCTTCTAAAATCCACCACCAGCTCCTTGGTTTTGCTGGTGTTCAGGTGTAGGTGGTTTGAATCGCACCATTTAACAAAGTCATTGATTAGGTCCCTATACTCCTCCTCCTGCCCACTCCTGATGCAGCCCACAATAGCAGTGTCGTCAGCGAACTTTCGCACGTGGCAAGACTACGAGTTGTATTGGAAGTCTGATGTATATAGGCTGAACAGGACCGGAGAAAGTACAGTCCCCTGTGGCGCTCCTGTGTTGCTGACCACAATGTCAGACCTGCAGTTCCCAAGACGCACATACTGAGGTCTGTCTTTAAGATAGTCCACGATCCATGCCACCAGGTATGAATTAACTCCCATCTCTGTCAGCTTGTTCCTAAGGAGCAGAGGTTGGATTGTGTTGAAGGCGCTAGAGAAGTCTAGAAACATAATTCTTACAGCACCACTGCCTCTGTCCAAGTGGGAGAGGGATCGGTGTAGCATACAGATGATGGCATCCTCCGCTCCCACCTTCTCCTGATATGCAAACTGCAGAGGGTCGAGGGCATGTTGAACCTGTGGCCTCAGGTGGTGAAGCAGCAGCCTCTCCATGGTCTTCATCACATGTGATGTCAGAGCAACAGGCTGGAAGTCATTCAGCTCACTAGGACATGATACCTTTGGGACTGGGGTGATGCAAGATGTTTCCAAAGCCTCGGGACTCTCCCCTGTTCCAGGCGCAGGTTGAAGATGCGCTGTAGAGGACCCCCCAGCTTCCGATGCACAGACCTTCAGCAGTCATGGCGATACTCCATCTGGACCCACTGCTTTGCTGGCACGAAGTCTCTTCAGGTCTCTGCTCACCTGCGCTGTTGTAATTGTGGGTGGGGATGTCTCTCCTATGCTGGTATCAGCAGAAGGATCTATGGAGGGTGCAGTACTCCGAGGTGAGAGTGAGAGTGGGTTAGGGTGGTCAAACCTGTTAAAGAAGTTGTTCATTTGGTTTGCTCTCTTCACGTCTCTCTCAATGGTGGCACCCCGCTTCGAGCTGCAGCCAGTGATGATCTTCATCCCATCCCACACTTTCTTCATGCTGTTATTCTGCAACTTCTGGTTCAGCTTTCTTCTGTACTGCTCCTTCGCCACCCTGAGCTGGACTCGGAGTTCCTTCTGCACGCGCTTGAGCTCATGCTGATCACCGCCCTTAAAAGCCCTTTTCTTCTGGTTCAAAAGGCCCTTGATGTCACTTGTAATCCATGGCTTGTTGTTAGCATAGCAGCGTACAGTTCTTACTGGAACTACAATATCCATACAGAAGTTGATGTAGTCAGTAGTGCAGTCAACAACCTCCTTAATGTTCTCACTATGTGATCCCTGCAGGATATCCCAGTCTGTAGTTCCAAAGCATTCTCTCAGGGCCTTCTCTGTCTCCGGGGACCACTTCCTGAATGATCGTGTAGTTGTAGGTAGGACCCTCACTCTTGGTTTGTAGTGAGGCTGAAGCAGAACCAGGTGATGATCTGCTTTCCCAAGCGCAGGCAGCGGGGTGGCGCTGTATGCGTCTTTAACGTTTGCATACATTAAATCAATAGTCTTATTTCCCCAGGTGTTACAGTCCACATACTGGGAGAAGGCAGGTAATGTTTTGTCCAGCGTCACATGGTTAAAGTCTCCAGCGATTAGCACAAGCGCCTCAGGGTGCTGCGTTTGTAACTTAGCAACAGTAGAATGGATGATGTCACTCACTGTCTCCACGTCCGCCCAAGGAGGGATGTATACAATAACGACAATGACGTGTCCAAACTCTCTGGGCAAGTAATAGGGACGCAAACTTACGGCCAACAGTTCGATGTCCCTGCATCAAGAGGAGACTTTGACATTAACATGTCCAGAGTTACACCACCGTGTATTAACATAGAGAGCGAGTCCTCCTCCTTTGTGTTTCCCACAGGTACTTGCATCTCTGTCCGCTCTAACTGTGCTAAACCCGGGTAGCTCCATGTTAGCATCTGGGATGGTGGTAGTTAGCCACGTTTCGCAAAAGCACAACAAACTGCATTCTCTGTAGGTTCTGACATTTTTCACCAGCGCAGCCAGTTCGTCGATCTTATTTGTGATTGAGTTCACATTTCCCAGAATCACAGAAGGCACCGAAAGCTTAAAACACCACTTTCTCGCAAGCCGCTTCATTTTTAGCTTAGTGCTGCTGCCACGATACCGCCTTCTTACCTCGTCCAATAAATAGGGAACCACACCGGCACTGGCATTTGTTCTCAACACTCGAAGTTTAGTACTTGAATAGACGAGTCTCGGCTTGTTAAAATCCATGCCCACGTTGTAAAAGTAAGTGTGTCCAGGGAACGAATCCACATAAAATAAAGTGATAGGAGTGATCATTAAAAAAGAGAAAAAAAAATAAACAAAAAATAAAAGTAGAAAATAAAGTCATACACGGAGCTGCTGAAAAGGCTGCCACTCTAGGCGGCGCCTGAGTCATAGACCATAGACATGTTTTATTGGGTGTCAATGCATGTGCATGGTAAACAGCTTGAAGGCTTAGGTGATGGTAGTTCTCTGCTGAGACAGGAGGTTGTGCTGTACTCTATCATCCTCTCTTCTTCCCCTTCTGCAGAAAAGATGATTGACACTGTTCCATCTGACATCACTTCCAATGTCCGTCCACTAGACCCGCCTCTTCTACCCAGAATGCCTTACATTTGGAGGAGTGGCCATCCTGAGCATTCATCCTGAGACAGCAGTCCAGAAGACTCATTTCTCTGCGATTTATACACTTTATTTTCTTTCCAGATCTTAAGGTCTGCGGTGGGTTGGCACCCTGCCCGGGATTGGTTCCTGCCTTGTGCCCTGTGTTGGCTGGGATTGGCTCCAGCAGGACCCCCGTGACCCTGTGTTTGGATTCAGCGGGTTGGAAAATGGATGGATGGATGGATGGATCTTAAGGTATAATTATACGGAGTTGCCTGCAAGGTGTCTCAAATCTTTGATTTTGTCCTGCACTTTCGCTGACATGGGTCATATATGTTAAAATGTAGTCCTTTAGAACCTGGAATAAAGTTCAATTAGGAATGTGACACATAAAACATGCTTTTGTTTTCTGAAAAAGCAGCATACCATGATTTGAAGATATATTTTCATATTATTACTGTACCAATTAACTGCAGTCATACAAATGCCAATAACAAATTGTTTAATTATAGTAAAAACACAAAAAATACATTTTTAATGTAATGATGGTAATTTTATGATGGTAACTTCCTTGAGCTTTGACATGTTCATATTACGGATTGACTTTTCATGTTTATACTATTCACTACTACAATATAAGTAACATATTGACATGAGAACCAGCAGTTCTTATTTTTACATTACATGTTGGACTCCACTTTTAAAAAGTACCTAGAATATATGTGCTATGGGATAAAGTCAAGAGCTGCATTCCACAGGCCTCTTGTTGTACCTGCTATTCTGGAAAACACTATAAATGACATAAGCAATAAATTACATAACTTACAAATTGCTTTCAGTGTTGCTTTTCACTCCAAACATTTTGGGAAGTTTATCAGAACATTAACAAGCTGTATTTAGGATTCTGGGGTCTGCTTCACACATCAAATCCTTTGGACTATAATGAGATATTTAATGTTAAGACATTTGCCAGTCTTGCATGTGTAGCCTTTTTACACAGAACCATTATGTAATACTTTCATAAATGTGTATGTGAACTCTTCGAAAAATGTTGTTCATTACCTCAGCATTTTTCATATATTTTAAGGCTACTTTCACATTACAAGCATCATTTCTCAATTCTGATTTTTTGCTCAGATCTTGATGATTCACATTCATAAGTACAACTGACCTGCATCTAACGGTGATGTGAATGCATCTGTCCTTCGAAACAGCACTCATGCGCACATTGATGCGTTTGTGCCCAAGTCATCTGCGTCACCAACAACAAAAAACTATATATTTGTGAGGTATTTAATGGTATTAAAATCGACATAAGGGATGCATTAGCAGCTAGTGTATGCATCACACTTTGCTCCTGAGGACAGCAAACTTTTTGTTAGCTGTACATGATTAGGTCGAGAAGGCAAAAAGTCATATGGCTAGCTTTTGCTGTTTTGCTGCTGCACCAAGAGATGTGTGGGTGTTAGAAAGGAGTAAGCAATGGAGGGACCGTGGCTGTTGTCACAGCTGTAGCTCTCCTCAGTTGTTGTTTTGTTGCATTGATGCCTGATGATGGCTGCACTTAGCTCATGCCTATAGGCAAAAAAACCACATGAATGCCGATCTGACCTCTCTCATTGATGTTGCATCGACATGAATCCGATACATATCTGATTTAGGACCACATATGAAAGTGACTCAAATCTGATTTGAAAAGATCAGATTTCTGTGTCCATACAACCCTGAAAACCCTGTCACATTAACACAAAACACTGGATTTGAGTCACTTCAAACGAGTAATATGAATGTAGCCTAAGAGAAGGTTTACACAGTTTCTTACAAAAAAAAGGATTCTACGTATGGAAAAACTTCCTTTGTTAAATTTATTAAGAGTTATGTAGAACATTACCATAATGTTCATAAAATGACCATAAAATTTGCCAGTCCTACTTGCCAATTATTTCCACAGTTACTTTGAGTCAGGTACTGAAGGTCTCTAAAGTCCTGGGGTCTCATGTATAAACGGTGAGTACGTGCAAAAATGTCGCATACTCCCGTTTCCACGCTCAAATTGCAATGTATAAAACCTAAACTTGGTGTAAAGCCATGCACATTTTCAAGCTAGCTAAAACCCTGGCGTACGCAAGTTCTCCGCTCGGTTTTGTAAACTGGCAGTACTCAGCGTCAAAGCAGTGCTTTTGTTCAAGTGTGGTTTCCCTTTCTTTTTTAGATCCACATCCCTGACGCGGTTTTATCATATACACTGAAATTAACTGCATGTTGTTTATTAGTTTAAGGCATCTGATTGTAATTAACCTGTAACAATATAATGGTCCATGGAATAGCCAATGCTTTAGCATTGTTACTCTCACTGCACCTTCTTCTTCTTCTTTCAGCTGCTCCCGTTAGGGGTTGCCACAGCGGATCATCTTTTTCCATATTACTCAAACTGCACTGCACTGCACTGTATTTATATCATTGTATCCGAGTGTGGAATCGCAGATCTACAGCAGCTGATCGGAAAGAGAATTATCGGTATACAGCATCAAGCACACGCTGCCTCAGCCATGCTGCCTATTTGAACTGCTCTAATACAACAAACACTTCAGAGTCTTTCCTGTAGGGACCTCGCGGTTCAGAAACAGTTTCATCCCAAGAACTATAAATGCACTCAAATCAGTCAATCAAGTGCTCCTTGTAGAACTGTTTGTACTTATAAGTACAATTACCTCACTGTAAACTTGTGATAGTTATAATATTGCACAACCCAAGCCTCTTTATAAAGTGCGTATTTACATATGATGATGATATCATTTTTAAGATGAAATGCAGCAAAATATGTTTATTACATTATACAGATAAAACTTTAACTTCATTTAAATAATCTATATTGTTAATAATTAAACATATGAGGACACTGTGTCACAGTGCTACCAAGGAGCTGGCGCTCCGTTCACAGATTGTTCCTGCATCGCTCTGTATTCTTGCTGGGGCTGGCGCAACACTGGAAGGATAGATGGATAGAATAATTAAACATGTACTACGAAGATGTTTCAATGTTCCTTAAAAGTTTTGAAGAATCAGCGTTCTCCGCTTACAGATGGCTTAACGTCCATTACAGAGCTGATTGTGTGGGATTGGGTATTTGGAGAAAGAAAAGTAAAGACAGTAATTGGGGGTTAGTATGTTTGAAAGAGACAGTACTGCTGCAATAAATTATTTCATCGAAGGTCGCGCACGGCACAGCCAGCATCTTGCGTGAGGCATGAACAATCACTACGCCACCGTGTCCCCATGTTTAATACATGCTTTAATTCCTATCATCGTGAAAATTATATCAAGTATACATCTCAGTATTTTAATTATTCAGAGAGCTGTAATATCACGAATGTAATGGATTCTGTGTCGTGTCGGAGGAAGAGAAAGCCCATTTAAGAAGCACATAGTTATTCACACACATAGAAGAACATATACAAAACAAAGCATTTAATATGCCACTTTAGTTACGATGGGATTTGAGAAACTAAAAGAAGTTGGCGAATGCACAGATTTATGCATCTGGATTTTTTTATGTGTATGCACATTTCCACTTTTATCCTTATGTCATGTTTTAGTGTGAATTCTACGCACGCATTATACATGAGGCTTCTGCTGTTTACCATATTACTTAGTAATATATTCTACGTGTCTGTGGTTCTCTGTGTAAACAAGAACATGTGCCAAATTTGCCCCAAACAAGTTTTCATCTGTGACTCCGTGTTTGTGGATTTATAGTACAGCATTGATTATCCAAATATTAATCATCTGAACTGTCAATTATCCAAACCATTGATAAATAAAATTACAGCATCTACTTTTAGTACACTGTTTGTTATGCTGAAGTATTACTCCTGCTGCTTAATGCACTCATTTCTTATTTTTCATTTGAAAATATTTGCAGTGTAGCTAGTGATTAGCAAAAGAACAGATTCATTTAATGTGCAGTTTTGCGAAATTCATCTAAAATTAGTTTTTATGTGTTCTTTTTATAATTGTTTTGTGTAAAAAGTAAGGAATGTTGTACTTTAAAGGTTATTCCACAGTTCCTTTCATGTGGCTCCACATGGTCCCTTCTGCTTCTTGCTTGCACATTCACCGCTCCTTTCGGGTCAGAAGTAACACCATCTGTTTTCACTTTCCCCAGCTCCATAAGCTGATCCAAGCCTGTATCCTTCTAAAAGGGCTTGTCAGTGACCACTCGCCCAGACCAATGAATTTTAGTAGAGAAGTAGTGCCCCAGAAATGTGTGCAGACACTTGCTCTCTATCGGCATCCTCCGTTTCCATATTATGCATCAGAATAATAATGCTAATGCTTTTGCACAATGAGAAAAAGGCTACAGACAAGATAAAAAAAATATGTTAATGGATGAAATTGCAGTGACCTGGGGTCTCATGTATAAACGGTGTGTACGCACAAAATTTTTGTTTCCACACTTACATTGCAATGTATAAAAACTAAACTTGCCATAAAGTCACGCACATTTTCAGTCCAGCTCAATCCCTTGTGTATGCAAGTTTTCCATTCGGTTTTGCAAACTGGTGCCACCCACCGTCAAAGCAGTGGTACTGTTCCTGTGTGGTTTCCCATTATTTTTTAGATTCACATCCCTTACGTGACTTTATAAAATACACTGAAATTAACCACATATCGTTTTTTAGTTCAAGTCAAAATTGTAATCAACCTGTAACAATATAATGGTGCACCGAATGGCCAAACTATTCCAAACAGCATAGCGACTTTAGCATTGTTACTCAAAGTGCACCACTCAGAGTAGTTTAACCCGCTGTATCTAAGTGTGGAATCACAGCTCCACAGCAGCTGATTGGAAAGCACAACGGCAGATTGTGTCAAGAGCGGGGAGAAATATCGGAATACAGCTTCTAAAACCCACTACCTCAGCAATGGGCACAGTCTATTTGCTTCAGAGTCTTTCCTGTACGGACCTCACAGTTCAGAATCAGTTTCATCCCAAGAGCTATAAACGCACTCAATCAGTCCATCAAGTGCTCCCGGTAGAACTGTTTGTACTTATAAGTACAATTGCCTCACTGTAAACTTGCATTACAGTTGTAATATTGCACAACCTGAGCCACATATGCTTTCATATTGTACATTTTTCACTGTTTTTTATCCTGTTATTATTGTTGTTCTTGTTGTTATTTTACCATTTTATAGGAAAATAAGTTCATGGAAGATTTGAAAATTGAATCTCATTGTACCATACTATAACAATAAAAGAATTCAATTCAACAAAAGAGAGCGCATATTTACAGATCATGATGACGATTTCTAGGCGGTATCTTCTTGGAGCTCTTGACATCATTTTTAAGATGAAATGCAGTAAAGTATATATACTGTATATATTACATTATACAGATAAATTTTTAACTTCATTTAAATAATGTATATTGTTAATGATTAAATATGCAAGGACCCAGTGGCGATGCGGTAGTGATGAGTTGATGCCCCATTCAGGGATTGTTCCTGCCCTGTGCTGTATGCTTGCTGGGTCTGGCACAACCTTGGATGGATAGATGGATGGATGTACTGCCAAGATATTTCAATGTTTCTTAAAAGTTTTGAAGAATCAGTGTTCTAAGCTTACAGATGGCTTGACATTTATTAAAGAGCTGATTGTGTGGTGTTTGGTTATTTGGAGAAAGAAAAGGAAGGACGGGGATTGGGAGTTAGTACATTTGAAAGAGACAGTAATACTGCAAAAAATTATTTTATTGAGGTTCGTGCACGGTGCAGCAAGCATCTAACAGGAGGCAGAAACAATCTCTGGAAGGGACACCAGGTCGTCGCTACCACTGCGGCACTTTGCCTCAATGTTTTAAACATGCTTTAATTTCTATCATCATGAAAATGATATCAAGTATACATCTTAGTATTTAAATTGTTCAGAGAGTTGTAACATCATAAGTATAATGTATTCTGTGTCCTGTCACCATAAGAGAAAGCCTGTTTTAAGAAAAACGTAGTGATTCACACACATAAGAGAACATAGAACACATAGAATGCAAAGCATTTAACATGCTACTTTAGTTGCGATGGGATTTGAGAAACTATTAAATTAAATGAATTTAAGATGAAGTTTATGACGTTCTGCTTTAAGGACAAAATAAACTGCGTGATTAAAATGTAAACTTATACCTTTTTTCCACTCTGTCCCAGTTTTCTTTCTTTTCTCTTTTCCCTAATATGCTTCCATATGATGCTTAGATGATGACTACGAGTCGTCTTTTCACGGTGAATTTGATATCTGACCACTTCTTATTTATTTCGGGCACTGTGGAACTTTCTGAACTTGAACTTCGAGTTTCTCTGCCACTCTCTCATTTGATCAACTTCCTTATGTTGTTTATATCACTGCTTAAACCAACAAATATTATGTTTTTCCTAGCCTGTACTTGGTATTCACTGAAATTCTTCTTTTTCCCCCATGCTTTTGCCATTGTCTTTTTACAGAACACAAAATATAAGGGGCTATTTATATTGATTTGCATATTCAAAAGGGCGTAATTCTGGGAGGAGTTGGGGTGGGGCGGCAGGTGCGTGCACGTGCGTTACTTTTCATGCTGACCAGGATTTATGGAGTGGAAGAACGTGGAAGTTGGTGTACACACAGGTTTATGCATCTGGCTTTTTTTTTGTGCATACGCACATTTCTGCTTTTGTCCATACACCAAGTTTTAGTGTGAATTCTACGCAAGCTGTTATGAATGAGGCCCTTGGTATGAGCAACAGTTGCTGTGTACAAAAATTAATTCTTGTATGGTTGAAAGAAAGATTACCAACAGTATTTTATTAGTACTAGGGTGTTGTAGCGTGTTAGCCACTATTGATGTGGTGAGAAGTAAAGCAAAATGACAGCTTTTATTGGCTAACTTATTGTATTGCATTGCATATTGTAATCTTTCTAGTTAGCCAATAAAAGGTGTCATTTTTCAGTGTTTTAAAAATTACACCTCCCCAAGAATCATTATACTCTTTATTTATGTGCAATTACTAGTGTTTGTTTGTTTGATCAGTTTATGCAAAAAAATGTGATGTAACCATAAAGTAAAAATAAACATAATGCAGTATATGTTGTTTCTCCAGAACCTTTTGGTTATTATTTACAAACCATTTTCTGAATTAGTTATTTTTGTAATATTTCACATTTCAAAATACAGTAGCAACAACCTTACAGCATGTAGAATAATTTAATTGCAGGCCTAATTATAATTTGTTTCCTATAAACTGGATGCTCTTATGTATTTTTGATTATCTAAACTAATTGATTAAATGAACCAAACTTGGCCCCAATTAGTCTGAATAATCGCCATTCTACTGTATATTAAAGTGACATCAGACAACCAAAGTGCTAATTATCCTTGCAATTTTAAAAGCTTCAATTACGTAACCTCTTAATCTACATTTATTTGAACTTGCTGATGACGCCTCACTTGCATGTTATATAGCTTAAGCGTAAACTTCCGTTGACTTCTACTTTAAACACTGTGCAATATTACTGAACATCTTTTTAGCATTTTTAATGGCTTCTGTACCCTGTCTGCATTTAGATAGTAACAAGTCCACTATGACACTCTAGGACAGACTAGCATTATCCATTTTGCTAGGCTGGAACCCAAATCCTGGCTTAACAAACTGCTGAAAGACACCCTTTTTACCAGATAAATGTCTCAGTTTACCTGAAAGACCTCCCTTTCGGAATGCAGCATCTGCAGCGTTATCTGATAAGATGATTGATACCACACCATGTAACAGACTTGGACATCTTTATCTAAGGTGTGAAATGGACTCAAGTTCTGAACCATGGACAAGTAAGTAACATTGATGGACAAAACTTTGCACAAGTGGTCAACAAAGAGGATGGGATTATGTATAACCAAGAAGCCAATGACAAAGACCTCTATTACTCCCTATAAAAACCCTTATAACACCTGAACTAACTGCTCTTTTCTCACTATGCTGCTGGTTGATCTGGTCATAATTTGGCTGTTCATAGCCAGAGCCCATAGCTGATAGGGTGTGGTTGCAAAAGAGATCAACACAATCCCTTTACTCCAAAGGACAACTGTGCTGGACTGAAAGGGTGGAAGACTCATTTGTGTTGGGAGTTTGGTTGAGGTTGGGGAAAGCTGACCAGGAAAGGAAAAACAAAGCATCGCTCACCTCAAACCACAAGTATACCTTGATTGCTACACAAACACTTGTCCTTTTATTAAGGTGGATTTATTTATTAATTTATTGAGCTTCTATAAAAAGTTAAATTTATTCCTGGAGATGGAGGGACTATCTATCTATCTATCTATCTATCTATTTATTCATTCCCAGCCTTTCAAGGTGGTAGATAATTTTTTTCTGAAAATCCAGATAAATAATATCAAATGCTCTTCTCTGGTTACGTCTCTGTGGAAATCACACAAACCAAAGTACCCACATTAGGGATAAGAACGGCAATATTTGCTCATCAGAGCAAGAGCAAGCAGCCAGATGGGTGCAGCATTTTCAGGAAGTGCTCAAACACCCTGAGCCAGAAGAACCTGCCAACATCACAACAACAGACTACATCCTAGATATCAACATCAATCCCCCTGACCTTTCCGAGGTTAAAACTGCCATTCTATCCCTAAAGAGTGGCAAGGCATGTGGCCTGGATGCAATCCATGCGGAAATGCTGAAGGCCGATATTTTAACATCAACTAAAGTCCTTACCGATCTCTTCCAAAACATCTGGAACAGCAATGCCATCCCTGAAGACTGGTCTAAGGGCCTCATTGTCAAAATTCCAAAGAAAGGCGACACCAAAAACTGTGACAACTGTAGAGGAATCAGCCTTCTGTCCATCCCTAGCAAAGTGTTCTGCAGAGTCCTCCTTAACAGAATGGAGCCAGCTATTGCCCTTAAGCTTAGACAAGAACAAGCAGGCTTTAGGAAAAGAAGAGGATGTATAGACCAGATCTTTGCACTACGAAGCATCCTAGAGCAGTGCTTAGAATGGAACACACCCCTGTACATCAACTTTGTTGATTTCAAGAAAGCATTTTATAGTGGCCATCATAACACTCTTTGGAAGATACTCCAGTACTACGGAATCCCAAATAAGATAATTACAATCATAAAAATCTTCTATGAAAAATCTGAGTGCAGTGTCCTTATGGGCAACACTCTCACTGAATGGTTCCCTGTACAGTCCGGAGTGAGACAAGGGTGTATCATCTCTCCCATCCTCTTCCTACTTGCAATAGACTGGATCACAACCAATACAATAGCAGACAAACCCAGAGGCATCCAATGGACCCTGTCCTCTCAATTGGAAGACTTGGACTTTGCACATGACGTTGCTCTCCTTTCAACAAACCACTCCAACATGCAATCGAAAACTGACAGGTTTCATAAATATGCCAGACAGGCCGGACTTAACATAAACACCGCCAAAACCCAAGTGATGTGCATAAACTCCATCCCCACAGCACCCATCCAGGTAAATGGCGCACCACTCGAGTTTGTGGAGGAGTTTACCTACCTTGGCAGCCTTATCAGCAAGGACAGCGCTGTCCATAAAGACATTAGAGCAAGGCTGGGAAAGGCTCAGGGCGCCTTTTCCCAACTCCGTTCCATCTGGAGGTCTAAACAATACAGCCTAAAAATGAAGATGCTCCTGTATAACAGCAACGTAAAGTCTGTCCTCCTGTATGGTTCAGAGTGTTGGCGTGTGGTCAGTACAGACATGAGGAGACTTGAGGTCTTCCACAACAGATGTCTCAGACGAATCTGCCAGATCTCTTTTGGCCCAACAAAATATCAAACCAACAATTATACAAGAAAACAAACTGTCAATGCATCACCAAGAACATTACATTAAGACGCTTAAGATGGCTTGGACATGTGTTAAGGATGGAGCAAAACCGCATCCCAAGAGTTGCCTTAAGATGGACACCACCTGGAAAAAGAAAAATTGGAAGACCCAAAAACACCTGGCGTAGAACAGTGGTACAAGAGCTTCAAAAGATTAACCTGTCATGGGGAGAAGCACAACATGCTGCAAAGGACCACAGGTGATGGAGGGAGCTCATTGAAGCCTTACGTCCCACAAGGAACGAAGAGGATTGATTCTCTGGTTACATGTTCTTGCTGCTTCCTAGAATTCCAGCATATTTGTGAAATAATAGAGTATAACATAACCTGCTAGACTGTATAATTTCTATAAGAAACATTAGGTTATGTAATAGAAGGAAAATATTGATTTTTCTTCTTCTTCTTCCCATTTTTATATGGGGTCACTATTTTTTATTCGATTTCTTTAGCTATATTAAATATGGATTTACTTAGTCGTGTTTTATTCTTTCTTATTCAAATGTATTTTTGTATGTTATCAGTCATTCATTTATCTTCTTAACTTGCTTATCCAAAGTAACGTTGTGGGGCAGTTAGAGCCTATCCCAGCAAACATCGGGCTCTGGGAAGGAAAAACATCTAAACAGGGTGCCAGCCTGTAGCTTGCAAACCTATACACCTGCAATTTGGTACACATATACTACGTGACCTCTACTGTTCGCTTTTAGGGTGATAATTTTTATTACTCTCTTTATTTTTATTTTATTTTATTGTAGAATCAGCTCTCAGCAGCGCACAGCAGGCCATGTGGCGCATGTGTACGGGCGCCGTTCTCATTCATACCACCTTTGCCATCACTTTCCCTACCTCATCATATCTTAAATCATTCTTGAGGCAGTTTGAAAACTTAAGTGCAAACTTAAGTGAAAAATTAAGGAAAACATACTAAGTAATTGCAACACAAACACTGACTTAATCAGTTTTAACATGAAAAGACGCTGACGAAAGAAGAGAAGAAGCGGGTTGCTAGGGTGGAGAAAAGAAGAGCTACTCAGGAAGCAGCAAACACGTCAACCTCTGAGCAAACAAATGCTAAACGTACAGAGAAAGAGGATGAAAACTATGAATGCTCAAGTCAAGTGTATTCACTGCACGTTATCGTGCAGTGCACTGTTACTGGTCACAGATATATTATTATATCTTCTTCAATACGTACAGCATACTGAAAGGCTAGCAATACAGATAAAATTAAGATAAAATGATTACATGAAGTTAAGGCATTGGACAAGTTCAACTCTCAGATGAACTTGTCATGCAGCAAAACATACAGTCCTATAAGAGTTTGAAACTATGCAGATTGCAGTGGTCTGTTTTTTGTAGAACATGGTGAAGAATGCATCATTTGACTATAGTATATCAAAGTATTCAAGAAGGGGTTTTGGAGAGGCATAATGGCTACCTCACAGTTACAGGCTTTGATAACCAGTCCATTCATTGTGTTGAGTACACATTTTTTATGAGTTTTCAGGGTGAAGCCTGATTTTCTAAGTAGTAAAGACATGTTTGATTGTCAAATCCTAATTGGCCCAGTATGGCTGAGTGTGGATTTTAAAGTGAGTATGCCCTGTCATAGATCAGTGGACCATGAGATTAATTTCTCAGGTACTACTTTTAGGAATGGGACTTGCTTGTTCAAAGCTAATATATGTAAATCTGCATTATACTGTATATACAAGAGGGCTCAAGGAAAGTGAGCTTTATAAAAGAGAAAAAAGGCAAAATATTTGGTTAATAAAGGTCATTAATCATTAGCCTGATTGGCTTTGCATGACTTAGGGGATGTGGGTGGAAAAACAGAAAGCCCACATAAACACAGGGAGAACATACAAAATTCACATGGAACACAACAGGGTGCAGGAACTAAACCTCAGGATGGTGATCTGTGAAGTAGCAACACAAACCACAGCACCACCATGTTATATCCTATGAAAATGGAGAGTGTATTCACAGACATACAGCACTGACTTGTGCAATTGTTTTGTACATCCACAAACAACTAATAGAATTATAGGAAATGAATGAATCTATCTTATGCATTCTATATACTTTTAACCAACAGACAAAAGTAGCCCTTTTATGTCTTAACAGTTGTAATAGACATAATAAGAGTACAAACCGGGTAACATCTTGTAAAAACTAAATGAGTGAACATATTGGATGTTATATGGTATAACTACTACACCTGTAAAGACTGTGCCCCAAATACTTATACAATATTTTGTATGAGACAGAATCAGTTAAAGTGAGATGTCTTGTTTTACACACAAGATGAAACTAAACTTGCTGTTTTATTTGAAAAACTGAGCCCACTTTTTTGATCACTCTGTGGTCTAATTTGTCATCTGCTGAACTGAAGGCTGAATTTAAACAAAGCCTCAAACAGAATGAACATCTGAAGAGTTTGCTGTCAAACAGATGACATCTCTTTTGTGTGTACAACTGTGGACATTTTTACTTTATCTAAATACACTAAAATATATGCATTCCTTTGTACATAAAAACAACATCTCACATGCAGTTCAGCATGGCCAGAACTGTGACTAGTCCATCCACAGATCTATCCACTGAACATATTTTGGCCATTAGAAGGTCAAGAAGAACTGAACAGAAAAATTCAGTTACAATTCCTGTTCTTCCAAAAGTAATATATTTATTTTTATGTGCTGTGTATCACTTTGAAAGATACAAAATATTATTTGAACTAAAGGAATGTTGCCCATCGACAAAGGATGTCTTTTATGTTCAGTGAAAATAAATGTGGATTTACAAGAGTGCTTTAAGATGAAGCTCTGCGTGACAGAAGTTTGTCACACTGTGCGCTGATCATCCACACCATATCTCTAATCAGCTATCTAAATCGGGATCACATGCTGATTCCTAATACTGCAAGAGCAAACTTGCTTACTGCATGGATTTGCAAAGGCAGAATAATGCCTTTGTCCACAGAGAGATTCACTTGGGGCCTCTGTGCAATAACGCTGCTGAGCTGGAAGAAAATTTTTTAGCAATGGCCAGTATACGGGTGTACATTAAGTCGAAAGAGACCCAGAAGGCTTTATAAGAGTTGTAAATATGGCAGCTTTGCCTTTTATTCATTGAGGAAGTTGAGCAAATAATACTGGAGACTGCAAAATAAATCAAAGCCATTGTGACTGAATGAGAACAAGCTGTGAAAGTTAAGAAAGATAAAAAGTAGCAGTTGGAAATACAGCATACACTAGATAAGGAGCGTACTCTTGCAGACACATAAAGAATTATTTAAAGGCAAATGTTATCAACACAATGCAGATAAAAAATACAAGAGTGGGATTTGCTGAACAGGTGTTGATAAAAAAATAAAATTGTAGGCTATGATAAAAAATGAAAATGAAATATAAGAATATGGCTAAGATTACTATCATTTTTGTGGAGTGTTAAGCTTTAAGTCAAAATAAGAACACAGTCTGATCGAATTTCAATTTTGTATTGTATTTGTGTAATCAAATGTAAGTACTTACCACTGTTGTTTTGTTCTTTTCTTAAATACCTTTCTATGTTTCATACTGTAATGAAAAACAACCAGTTGTATTTGGGTCAACGTTTGCAACAGTTGTTGCCCCCCTGCTAAGGGACTGGATATCAACCACAAGGTTAGCAGGTCAGTCCCTTCTTAGGGTTAAGAACACACACCTTGACTTAACTATAAAAATGTGATTTATTGTCATTCATTTTGTTGTTGTGTTTTGTATTTATTATCCATCCATCCATTATCCAACCCGCTGAATCCGAACACAGGGTCACGGGGGTCTGCTGGAGCCAATCCCAGCCAACACAGGGCACAAGGCAGGAACCAATCTCGGGCAGGGTGCCAACCCACCGCAGGACACACACAAACACACCCACTCACCAAGCATACACTAGGGCCAATTTAGAATCGCCAATCCACCTAATCTGCAGGTCTTTGGACTGTGGGAGGAAACCGGAGTGCCCGGAGGAAACCCACGCAGACACGGGGAGAACATGCAAACTCCACGCAGGGAGGACCCGGGAAGCGAACCCAGGTCCCCAGGTCTCCCAACTGCGAGGCAGCAGCGCTACCCACTGCGCCACCGTGCCGCCCTGCGTTTATTATACTCATTCATTTTGAAATAAAACTACTTAGAAGATGCTTAATATTTTTTTTATTTGTAGGTTGACCTGTGAAATAAACAGCCACCACAAAAAGTATATAAAGGAAAGAGGACTATGTAATACTCCAACTCTTGCCAACTTTCTCCTAAAAGACCTTATGAGTTTCTTAATGATCATGCTCATCCTTTGTATTATAAATTCTGTTTTAGAAATTTGATGTGTGAAATTTGTCATTGTTCATCCATATTGCATTCTTTGTTTTGCATATTGTTATTAATTCTGTTTTTTCTAATTTATGCATTCATTATTGCTTCATTTATTGTTTATTTTGCTGATTATTAGTGTTTTTGTTAACTGCCCTGTCTACTGTATATGAACGAATGTTCGCGATGCACCATCTGTTGAAATAACAGACATAGCAACAGGATGGATACACAGAAACTCTGACACTTATCCTTTTATTTAGGTGGGCTTTGTAATAATTCTGTTTTTTTTTTTTCTGTGATTTATTTTTTCAATCTTGAGCTATTTTGCAATGTTGTTTTATGTTTGTATTATTTATATTAATCTTATTTGTTTTCTGCCCCGTCCGCTTTATGTAGACCCTAACGTGGTAGCCACCTGATTTTGCAGCTGGGTATTATGATTTATTTTTCTTGAGTTTTTCTAAGGCTAAAAAGTTCATCTTGGTGTCAGGTTGGGAGTTTTACCCTAAGATTTTAATTCTGTACTCAGCATTTTACTTAAGAGTTTCCGTTTTAAAGTCACTTATTTTTTTTACCGTTTTTTCTACTTTGGATTCACAATTGGCACAGCTATTTTGTAGCTTTGGCAATGTAGATTTCCCTGTGATGCATCGGGGCTGCATCAGATGTGATATCATTAGTGTGTCGGTACAAATAATTTCCTAAAAACAACCAATTGTATCTGAGCTTGGAGCAAACCTAGCAATTTATTTTCCTTGATTTTTTAATTACTGGCTATTGAAACAAAGATCTACCGTTTAATATTTCTTTTTGACTTCCAGTTTTGGCCTTTCATTGCTTTTTGACTCCTGATCCTCACTCATTGATTTTTCGGGTCTGACTGGTATTTATTCAGAACACTGGAGCACTGAACTCACCATGACAAATGGAGAGGCTACTGCGTTCATGTTTTCTGCTCTTAGTAAATTTTGTTTCAAGGTCATTTAACACTTTGAAAGAGTTGGACATCACAGTGTCTCCCAGTTTTTATAAGTTACTGTCTCCAGTTATTTCCTTGTAATTACTGCAGTTTCATGCTTGATTTACTGTGATTTTGTTTATGCTTTGGCACAGCCATTTTGAGTAGCTGTTGCTAGTTAGCGGGTCCTGGTTACCAGGCCACATCCTCTGGACATCACATCACATGAAGTCATCAGTGATCAGTGACTTCTGAGATTGTTGTTAGTACTTTCAGAGCATTTACTTCTTCTAGAGAACTTTGGTTTAAGAACTACAGCAAGCTTTTTTCTGACTATGAAATTGGCCTATGAATTTCAGCGTTATTGGTATTGGTGCCTGGTTCTCTTCATATACTGTTTTTGATTTTTGCTACATTCAAGGTCACACTCATGTCCTGATCCTTTTCTGCCAGCATCTTTTTGTAGCGGGGAAGTTTGGATTTAAAAAAAACAAAACTGATGGGCTTTGTCTGTGTTGAGACCTAACTGAATGGCTTTCTAGCGTTTATTTTTTCTGGTTCTTTCCCTTCACGGTAGTGCACTCCCAAAAGCTGCAGTATTACATTCATTTGGATTGCTGTTTTTGAGATTTTTTTTTTATTTACTATTTTCAACCTCTCTGTTGGCGTTTAGGTACTGCTTTTGTTTTTTCACTCTTTGCGTTCAATCCTTTTACAATATTTATAATAAAAATACTGTGATGGACGGCTGGCAGCTCAACCTGACCGACATGCTCAAAGAATGGAATAATGGGGGAAGGCAGCTGCTTTGGGACACTGCCTCCCCCAGGACGCTAGATGGCAATTTCCCTGCAGCATAGAGGTGCCCCAGATTCCCACAGGGCACCATGGGATATGGAGTTTGGCTTCCTCTATAGCCCGGAAGTACTCCCAAGTCACAGGGACTGAAGCCCCGAAGTACTTCCGGGCTGAAGAAAACTCAAGCCCTCCATTTGTCCCAGAAGTGTTGGCAAGTCATGTGGGAGGGAGAACAGAAGCACTTTCGGGTTGAGACCAATGTGAAGGACTGCTGTGAACCCAGCAAGCGAGCTGGAGTTGAGAAGTGGTTGACAGAGCTTGCTGGGAGTTATGGAGGAGAGAATTATTATTATTGTTGAGAGTAATTATTGTATTTATTAATATTACTGGCTTGTGTATGGTGGTTGGGGTGCTTAGAGGCACGAAGGAAAGAATTAAAAAACCTTTTTGTGCTTGTACCTGGTGTCCTGAAAGTTTGTCTTTCAGGTTAGAGGAGCGACAGCACCCTCTAGTTTCACAATACATATTAAAGGAACTTTGTTTTTGTCTTTGGACTAGAGGTTCTCATGACTTCCTTCTCTTCCTTTAGATATTTTGAACTTTAAAAGCCTTTGCCACACTTCTGGGTTCGGGGCTAGGCTGCCTGGGATGGTACTTATCCAGCCAGCCCAGACCTATAAAGAGGGCAGATATGAAATGTGGGTTTTTGAGGCCTACTCCCATTTTTTGAGCTTTATCAAAATTACAATTTAAAGCCTTTGTCCCATTTTTGAGCCTGTGCTGGCTGGAAGCCTGTTTTTAGAATTTCTGGCTAGGTTACCTTTGGTGGCAAGGCCTTCTCTTTTGTTACAGACCCATGGTGAGGGGAGGTTTGCCTTTTGTTTATTGAAACCAACAACTCTTTTTGAGATTTTGAAATGGCAAGATCAAAACACAATTAAGCTTCCTTAGAGTAAAGGATAATTCAAGAAATGGCTACAATAGATTAATAATTGCATTTTGTGTGTTAGTAAGTCTCGCTGTATATGTCTTTCATTTTGTGTGATATATTTGTAATTTTCTTAAAATGCAAATCAAAAAGTACATGAAATCTTGTGTTGCATCCTCAAAATCTGCCTAGCTCTTCTTCTCATACCGTAGCTGCATATTTTAGAGTAATTTGTATTGATAACAACAACAGCAGTGCACAGGATATTTTATACAATGTGACTCACAGATCACAATTATCTACACTAATAGAGGAGTTGGTCCATTTGATTCTGTGAAGTTCAACATTTATGCTTTACTTAGAATTGGCCGTGTTGCTGTGAGTGCAATGTGCTTTTCTTTATTAGCTGAATTAATTCTTATCCTCCATTAGTGATCAGAGTCAGTTACAGAATACCTGCAGGATCGTGGATGCTGAATTACATAAGACAGTTTGTTATATGATTTTAGTGTGCTGTGCCATTCTGGCTCTTGTTGAAAAGCTTAATTTTGAAGTGCTTTTCATTAATGCTGTTCAAAACGTAAGGACTTTAAGATTTCATGAACTCATAAATTCATGTCAGCATAAAGCTGTATCATTTACATCAAGCCTTATCATAATATGGGTATATATTGCATTAAATAAATGGAAAGAGAAGAATATGAGACACAGTAGTCATGGCAATTTTAGGTGAAGTGAATGTACTGTAAATACTCTTTTCTTTTTTTTTCATGTCTTGCTTATCATGTTGAGTTTTAAGCAATGTAAAAGTACTCTCCAAAAAATGTGGGCTTTTAAATCTTATTTTTATTTTCTTGCAATTTTCCACTCTATTATTTACTACTCTAGCTCAGTCACAACAGACAAACTAAAAATGAAGAAAAGGAAATCAGACTTAACCATAGCACCTTTTGAAATTTCACAGTAGTAAAATCAGCATTCAGATTTTATTTAAATTTTGTCATGATTGTGTTTGTTTATAACCTTTTATTACATTTATGATACTTACCAAGCACTGCATGTTCTTGCATCTCAAAGTTCTGAAAATCTCTATGATTAAATAGATGGAACTTTATTTGATCCCAAGGGGAAATTTGCCATTTCACAGAGGCTCTTTAAATAAATAAATACATAAATAGGTAGATAAGTAATTAAACAAATAAATATACAAAACAATTTGGTCTCAACACACATCAGAATAAATATAAAGCAAGAAAATTAAAAAGAAAGAAAGTTCTGATTTGGCTGTCACAGTCACAGTGAGGCATCATGCAGGCGTAACTGTTGTTGGTATACATGAGCCCCAGCAGTGTTTCTTGACACTCTTCTGCTGAATAATTTGTTGGCTGAAAGTCCTCAGTGTTAGTGTGACAGAGAGGGGATGTGGAAGACCATGCATAATGTAATAAAACTTTCTGTTGTCATTTATAGGGCTGCAGGACTTCTGTATAATTATACTTTTTCCCCCTCGGTCATGTTGTTGCTTTTGTGCCACTGGAATAATTACTTCTAGGGCATTCACTCCGAGGACATGACTTACCACTTCCTAGTGGTTTCTGGAATTGTGATTTCTGTTGTTCCAGTCACACTCGCCTTCTTTACTGTCAGGATGTTGTAAGACTTTGTTCCTGCTCAGTTTTGTCTACGTGCTTTATACATATAGACTTCATTTTTAATCTGAAATCACACATTTCTGCCCCAATATGGCAAACGGCACATGGAATAACCTTTTTTCTGCCACTATAACAATAAGTGAGACGCCCTCAGAACTTACTTACAGAAGCAAACCATGTACCAAACCAGTAAGGTTCCCCATAGTCTTAAAATAGGACTAAACTAAAAGACCACACTAAACCCATTATTGCCAGCAAATGAAATGGTGATGAGGTAACACAATAGGCATAGTGAACCAAGCCAATCTTTATCAAAACAAAAAATAAATACTTTAAATACATATGTACTGTATGTATGCCACCTTAACCCAGTATAAATCAATTAGTTATTAAACAATGCATCCAAGACATTGTTATTCACCCAATGTATTTCTTGATTTTTAGAATTTGCATGCTTATTTTTTTGTGATCAAATATTAAGTCAAATAATAGACAAAAGATATCAAATAGAACACATTTCAAAAAGAATCCTCCCCTATACGACACCTAGCACCATATCACATATAGTCCTGTGCACAGGAATGAGAAAAGGGGGGAAAACGTCATTGGACTACAGGCATCCATTCCATAAGCAGCAACTAATCACTTGTTACTGGTGTCACTGGACAACCCATTATTTTGATACTCAGAAAGTTCAAAAGAACTAAATGGTATAAAGAAGACTTGTAGAGGTAAGGAAGAAATTACACTCTGTAAAAAAACCAAGATGATTTTCTGTAAGTGACACATTTAACTTTTCTTGGGTCTTGGATCTGGGTCAGATGTTTAATGGAAGGTTTTTTTAGTGTTCCAGAGAAAATGAGAAAGGAGAACTCAAACCAATAGTTGGACATACCAATGTTTAGAACCATTATGAAAATCTCAGTACCAGGACATTAACACAAGGTTGTTATTGAGATGGACAGAGTAATGTGACTTATTGGGATAAGCAGTTCAAGAAGGAGAAGAGCAGATTTGATCCAATTTAATTTATATGCAGCCCTATCTCTGAAAAAAAAGTTTAAAATCATGTGATAGATCATTTGAGGCATTACCCAAGGATGCAGGCCTACAGGGAAATCTTATAATTAGTATTGTGAATGGTTATAGGATAAAGATCAGGTCAGATTTACAAAAGGCAAAATTGTTTGGAAGATTTATATAAATGGAAAGTTAGGAAATATTTGAGATAGTGAGCAAAATGACAAAAGGGGATTCCATTTCCTCCAGGCCTGTCATAGAAAGATCTAATTTACCCGACTAAGGTCCTTCTCTGTGCTGACAGAAAGGAGGGCAGCAGGACTTGACAGGGTTGGTACAGCATTAAGTGGCATTAAGTATCAGATAGTGTCTGAAGCTTGGGAAGATTTAATGAACCCTGCCTGATTAGGGTAAATCAATTTATGAACCACTCTCTGAAGACAATGTGTCTCTACCCCAAACTCAAGATACAGGCTTATGGCCTGAACAGGCCCAGTAGTGTGGTGAAGGCTTGTATAGTCAATATACCTAAAAAGGGAAAGAGGACAACTGTAAAAAGCTCATGCCTTTCCAAACAAAGTAAAGATTTATTAACAAAAAGAAAGAAACTTGAAAACAAAACTAAAGTAATAGATGTCAAAAAAGATTTTGTATACCAGAGGCAAACCAAAGGCTAACAAAAAAAACCAATATCAACATCTTCATCTGATCCAGAATATCCATAAACTGAAGAATTAATTGAATAACACAAAAATCAAAAAAAGAATGCAGAATTAAAGAAACAGTAACAAGAACAATATCAAAGCAGTTTTGACGGGCTGCTAATCTTTCAGTATTGCTGAGGCAGTTCTCCAGCAGCACTGTCAGATGGTCCTGGACTCCTAGTTTCCACATATAATGGACAAGACACATAACAAAAGAAACATATACCAATATAGAATAATAACTTACACAAATTGTTTGTTAAGAAAATACACACAAAAACGCAAAACTGTAATTAATACAAATATTTATAAAACCTAAAAAAGGTTTAAAAACAACAAAGGTTATAAAACAACAAAAAGGTTAAATTGAATGAAAACACACTTACATCCAGAATGAAACTCTGGCTATAGCATAACATATTGGTGTTCTCAAAACTCAGGAAATCCAAAGCATCCTTAAGTTCTGAGAGAAAGTAGGGTGAAATGACACCTTTTATTGGCTAACTAATAGATTGCAAATGCAAGCTTTCGAGGCAGCTAAGACCCCTTCATCAGGCAAGGTGTGGCCTGATGAATGGGCCGTAGCTGCTTCGAAAGCTTACATTTGTAATCTATTTATTTAGCCAATGAAAGGTGTCATTTCACCCTACTTTCTCCTGTATCAATCTATGGCTAACATGGTACAACACTCTACTGCTTAAGTTCTGAGAGGTAGACTGAGGCATCTAACATGGAAGAATCCTGGGCCAGATTACCTAGGAAAAGAAATGAATGTTAAAGAAACACTAATTAGCAAAATTTTCTTCATTTAAATTTAACTAAAAATAAAGCAAGACTACAGCTCTTAACAAATGCAAAGTTGTATTTAGCAAGCACAAAAGAACACTGCATACCCCTTGTAACACACTGATGACCAGGTGAATTCTCTGTTGTTTGATATCTTGTAATGTATATTTGGCTATATGAAGTTTACGTGACATGCCAGTGACCCTCTGCTGTAAACATTACTCATGAGAAAAGTGTTTCAAAAATGAAAATGAAACATTTCAAAAAATGCTTTTAATTATTCTTAAAAGGGTTATGTGTATGTAGTACTATGACCAAATATACTTAAAGGTGATTTATCCAAAAACTCAAGTGTGTTAAAACTCAAGTACACATATAATGGTTTTTACATAAAAAATAAAAATATTCTAAAAAACATTATAAATAAATCATTGAGATATATTAAAATTTAACTAATTAAACTCAATGCATATTTTCAAAAAGCAGACGTTGACAGCTAAAATTTATAACAAGGGAATCTGAGGAGAAATTGGAAGAAGAACATTGTTTGTGGTCTGTGGTAAATTGATAAAAAAAAGAATGCCAAGAATACAGATGGCTTTCAAATAAAAAAAGAAATCTGGAACTCACATGGGATCTTAGAATTAACAGGCTTCTCATAAATTATAAATGAGAATGTATACAAGAGGATTCAAAAAACAGGATGACGAAAGGCTACATACTTTCATTCTGAAGTTTTTGGGGTTTTTGTTTTATTCTAAAGTTTAGAAATGTATTATATGCTTTCAAAGTGTCAAAGTATTTATTGTCAGAAAACCATTTTGCAAACAGCAGAAATAAATAAGACTTTTTTTCTTTATTTCAGGTGCTTCTGGCAAAGACCAAGGCTCTGAAGCTAGGGATATGCACTGGCAATCGGAAGGTTGCCGGTTCGAATCCCGTAAATGCCAAAAGGGACTCTGCTCTGTTGGGCCCTTCAGCAAGGTCCTTAACCTGCAATTGCTGAGCGCTTTGAGTAGTGAGAAAAGCGCTATATAAATGCAAAGAATTATTATTATTATTATTATGCAGATTTCCTATCACAGAAGGACCTTCAAGCTGTAGGATGATGATCCAAATCTCCCAAGTATTCATCATCTCTCCTGGATTTTTATTATTTTTCTTACTCCAATGGTTTGTTTTTTACTGATTAAGACAAAAAATGAAAGATCATTCTAAATAATTTCTATGGTAAGAAGTAAGTAAAAAATTACATTCTATAAATAATCACCCTTTTCTAGTCTCAATTTCGTCTAGTCTTCCCTTTGTTATTACCTGCTAAATAAACTGCATGCTCTGGTGCCACCAGTTCTCATTTAAATTTAGATATTCAGATGAATGGAGCTCACCGAAGGGGTGTCACTTGAGTTCAGGTTATGTAAATCTGTGTTGTGGAAAAATTCTGACTTGTGGTTTCACAATGGTTCAGATAATATAACCTTTATTCTTTCATATGGTTTTCTTATCTTTAAAGCAAAAACCTCAAACACTGTGGAGAAGAAGCAAGCATCCACATAAGCCATGTTTACTTTTTGTCTTCAAACCAAAATAAATTGTGTCCCTGCTGGCAAGTAAACAAAGATGTATGCGATTCTTCATAAGGTGATGATAGTTCATTACTAGGTTATCCTCCCACTCCATAACAGCAAACATGCACCATTATAGGGTGTGTTGATGGTTTAGCAATAGCATAATAGTATGTTACCTAAATATTACATTAATTCTTAATGAAATTCATAATAAAATACATAGTAAAATCCAAATACTCCGACTTAATTACATGAGGACAAGCAAATATGAGTATGTAAGTGTCCAGCTCACAAAAGATAGATATTGAAAGGCAGTATATGTAAGGCACAACATATAATTTAAGGCATATACAGATATAAAAAATATTTCCCCACAATTGTCTCTTGGAAATCCCATGCTTTGTAAATAAAACAACCAATTAACTCTTTTGTACTTATGTCCATTTTTGGACTGTTTCATCTAAATTTTTCATTTTATATTCCTAGCTGTCACAATTGCATTTTGGCATAAACATCTATTTAAGATCATTATTAGCAGTGTTCTGGACCATGATAAACAAGATCATATTATCTCAAGTTGCAGTCACTGGAGGAATCATGCTATTTTGCCTTAATTTTTATACTTTTTAAAGTGCATTCCATTTTATTATGATAACTAATAATGATCATAATAATGATGCTTAGGATTCCAAGGATTAATAAAATAACAGTGGGAGGTCGAGCTTTTAGTTACAGGGCCCCTAAACTGTGGAATGGTCTGCCTGCTACTATAAGAGATGCCCCTTCGGTCTCAGCTTTTAAATCCCGGCTGAAGACTCACTACTTCAGTTTAGCATATCCTGACTAGAGCTGCTGATTAACTGTACAGACTGCATCTCTGTTGTTAGTCATTAGCACTTAAACATAAGTAACATGACAGTTATAATTGTATACTAACCCTCACTTATTCTGTTTTTCTTCTCGGTACTCAAATGTGGCACTTGGTGCCACGGCCCACGTGCCAAGTTGTTTTGCCTGCCTAAGGTAAAGTCATCCCAGATGGAGGATCACAGGAATCGTGGGAAAGAGGGGTCCTTTCATCGGATTGGCTGGCCCAGCACTGTTTCAGCCGTGGAATGGCCAAATGGGGGAGGCAGCTTGAAGGATGAGGTCTCCAGGACTCCAAATCTTATTATGGGATATATCATCTACTGTTAAATTCTGCTCTGTACTTCTAAAATTTATATTTTTTATTTCTTACTATATTGAGAAATTGTTCTGTTCTGTGTACTGCATTGTATTGTATTGACCCCCTTCTTTTGACACCCACTGCACGCCCAACCTACCTGGAAAGGGGTCTCTCTTGAACTGCCTTTCCCAAGGTTTCTTCCATTTTTTCCCTACAAGGTTTTTTTGGGAGTTTTTCCTTGTCTTTTTAGAGAGTCGAGGCTGGGGGGCTGTCAAGAGACAGGGCCTGTTAAAGCCCATTGCGGCACTTCCTGTGTGATTTTGGGCTATACAAAAATAAATTGTATTGTATTGTATTGTATTGTATTTTATATAAATAAAACACTGGGTACACTTTTGTGAATTATAAATGGTCATACATCTCAAGTGCACATTACCCTTGACCCATCTGTCTTTAGGCTTTTTCTAATATCTCTAACTACTTAAGAATTATGTGACAGCTGGAAGAATGCATTTAAACAGTCTGTAAGTGTGATGTCTGGGCTTAGCTGGAAAAAAATCCACAGACTTAAGACAGACAGAGGTGTGGTCCTCCCTCATGTTTTACTTTTAATATGGGGCAATGAATATTTATATCTGCAAAAATCAAATAGCACTGTGCCCTTACCTGCATGGTTAGCTTTAGAAAGAAGATCCTTCTTCATTTTTCTAAAGGTCTTTGTAAACTAATATTTAAAACTTACCATAAACACAGCAAAAATATTGCTCACTGTGAATTTGGAATCAAGAAAGGCAATTTTTGAAAAGAAAAGGTTACTACCACTGCTGCCTTCAAATTAATCATATTATTCAGTCCATTACAATATTTAATACATGGAACATATGCAGCATTGAAGCCTTTAGTGAGTTGCATATTGATTTTGACCATAAAAATATTTCTAGCATTATATACATTATAGAACAGTGGTTTCAATAAAGCCAAGTGTGTCTACATTTCTAGTCTAACTTCATTATCTGCTGTGAAGGTTTAACTACAAAGTAGTAATTCTGAAAAGAAGTGTCTCAAAACTAAACCAGTCCTACTGTAACAAAATATTGTTGACAAAATAAGAAACAAATATATAAGACGCTGAGAGGGAAATAAATGAAGTCCCTGTTTGATAGAGACTTGCTAAAGGATTATTACAAAGGAAGTCAGGTTAAATATGGCAACATGAGTGAAACTTGACTTCCTGTTGCTTAATCTGTTTATACAGATGGACAGTTTCAGACGGAGTCAGAGGTGTGTCTATGGCTCTTTTCATTTCTTGGAGCAGAGGATGAATATATCGAAGTGGCTGTGCTGCTTTCAGATCCTTCCCTAGTGAACTCTTAAAATCATTCCCCTACAAGTTTCAAAGCATCCTATTTACGGATGACAGCATCTGTAAATAATCTGAAACAGCAAGGTGACATAATGTTACATTTAGATATTTAGACAGTAAATGGAAGACACTCTTGATTGAGGCATGATACATTCTTTCTCAATTTGTGTGAGACACTGTTTAGTTCTATAGAAGATTACTCGTGCCAAATGAAATGTAATCCAATGTGTTAACTATGTTGAAATGCAATACATATGCATGTGTGCTATTTAATTTTGGTAGTTTTATCATGTCTTAATTAAAACATATCAACTAAATAATCAATTGCTTTTCACTAGGGCATGCAATGTTTGTGCTTGCTTAAAATGAAGTACACAAAAGTGTTGCATTTTAATTCATGTTCATAGATAGCAAGTGTTGGATATGGCCGGCCATTCATCCCGGCCAATGCCCCCAGGCCGCTAGATGGAGCCCTCCTTGCAACATGGAGATGCCCCGAATTCCAGCAGAGCATCATGGACTATGGAGTTTTAATACACAGCCCTGCTGGATAACGTCGGGTCCGCCAGGGGAGGGAGACACAGAGACGTTTATTTTCCATACAGCCCGGAAGTAAATCCCAGTCACATGGTTGGAATAAATAAAGTGCTTCCGGGCTGATGAAGAAAAGGAGTTTTCGTTTGACCCGGAAGTGCTGGATAATCACATGGACTGAGGGCTTAGAAGCACTTCTGGGTCATGAACTATATAAAGGACTGTGGGAGATCCCAGAGTTGAGCTGAGCTGGGTGGAAGGGTGGCAACGCGTCTGGGAGAGTGGAGGATTGTTTATTGTATTGAATATTGTAGTGATTTATGAATATAGTGGAGTGGAGGGTGCTTGGTGCACATTATAAAATAAAGTCATATTGGACTTTTATCTGGTGTCTGGCGTCTGATCAATGGGTTCAAGGGAGCGAGAGTGCCCCTTATCTGTTACAGTGGCGTAGTCGGCAGGATTCTCTGGCCGTCGGTTTGGCAGAGGACCTGTATGTACAAATTTCTGTTAACAGAGAACCTCAAAAAGACAATGTCAGGACACTCAGAGGAAAAATCGCCAAACTCTACAGGTGGCGCTGCGATATAGTAAGCCTTTCTATATTTCGGTCCGGGATGGGGAAGAAATCAGGAAAAAAGGAATGGGAATACCCAAAAGGAGCAGACCCTAAATGATGCCGAGCGGTTATGGACATACCTGACGGGAAGTGAAGAAGACAGGGCAATGATTGATGCCAAGAGGACCCGAACGTTACGGCAGCAGGAAGGCTGTCGGACTTCGGACACTCAGGATTACCTCTATGAACTAGGAAAACGCAGTCAAGGTTCGGAGGCATGTGCCAGAAAAACGCCCAATGCGCTGGGACCTTTCTTTAATTATTTTTCAGAGGCCTGTCTTCTGGAATCAGATGGTGAGTCGGAAACCTACTTCCTACCTGGGCAAGATGGCCACTATGATGAGGAGGCTAGCCGATCTAGGAGTCTGAAATTGGGAATCCCATTCGATGAGAATATTCTCGTGGACTATCCTGGGACAGGCTGGGTAAACCAAAAGGAATACAAGGTATCACCTGACCAGGAGGGGTCCCTTCCATTCACCGAAACAGGACACGTGATCTCTCCCGAAGGATTATGGGAAGGAGAAGGTCAGTGTCAGTCCATAGGTGAGGTCATCATTTCCCCGACGGAACCGAGCTCCCCGAAGGGGAAGGGGGAGGCAAGCGAAGCAGCGCTAGCCATAAATAAAGGTATATAGGGACAGGATATGACTAAACGGTCCGCCATTAAATTAGAAAAGGTGGATCGCAGTCAGACAGTAGCGGCACCCCGGACCTCTGCCAAACAAAACTCCAATTCCCAAGAACCCTTGCGAAGCCCATCAGAGCACGTGCCAGGAACGGACGTACTCATTGGCTCCCAGTCGGAAGGTAAGGCAAGTGATTGCCTGAGCCTACCTCCAGCTGAATTAAATAACTCTATGGATGTGCGGGTACTTGAGAAGCTAATCAAGCTCGTATGGAGTTTCTTTCAGATGCTGACGGAGATTGAGAGTAGGATAAAGGAACTGGGAGCAACGGCCGAAGTGCCGCTGAAGAATTTAGAGGAATACCTACGGCGATTAGGTCAGGAGTCTCCCGTCATGATTGATTTGGCGGTACAGGGGAGTTTTAGCGGTACCATACAGAATAAGGGGACGCAGAGTGACACTGGCCCGCAGTTAATTAGTAGCGGGTGCCAAGTCAACGCGAGCCCTACAAGGGAGTCTGGAATGATGACAGAAGGGGCGGGGGAAGCACCGATCGAACCGGAGCAGCTGAAAAGTGCTGTCTCCCGGAGCGATGCAGTGCTGAAGACACCGCCTCCTGTCAATTCAAAATCAAAGGGCATGTAGACAGTAAAAGGGCTCTCTTTTGCTAATAGAGAGACCCAAACTGTGGACAAGCCCCAGATTATAAAGGAGATTCCAAAAGAGAAACGGGGGTCTCCTGATAAAATAGAAAAGGGTGTTAAAAGTACAGAGGCGGCTGTGGAACCCTCCTCAGCGAGAAAAGGGACGAAGCCTGAGTTCCCCGAATGCTTCCAGCATCGCAGAGGGAGAATTCTGGGAGGACAGAGGCGGTGTTCTGGATGCCAACGGCCAGGCCACATTTGGCGAAACTGTCCCTGGAGAGCGGGGGATAAAGTGGCTCACTGTTATGATATTCTCCGTAGGTTCTCCAGGGAATACTTCAACAGGAACAGCCAAGGTCCGACCAGCAGTCCCACCTGGTGGAAGACATCCCTTGCGGGGCTGGCTGCTCTGAATCATAATTCTTCGCTGGGGGGGGGGGGGGCAATGCCCCCAGGCCGCTAGATGGAGCCCTCCTTGCAACGTGGAGATGCCCCGAATTCCAGCAGGGCATCATGGACTATGGAGTTTTAATACACAGCCCTGCTGGATAACATCGGAGCTGCCAGGGGATGCTGCTAGGAGACACAGAGATGTTTATTTTCCATACAGCCTGGAAGTAAATCCCAGTCACGTGGCTGGAAGAAATAAAGTGCTTCCGGCCTGATGAAGTGCTTCCGGCCTCATATTGGACTTTTATCTGGTGTCTGGCGTCTGATCAGTGGGTTCAAGGGAGCAAGAGCGCCCCCTATCTGTTACACAAGACATAACTAGAAGAAAAACAGAAGAACTGTGTTTTGCTTAGCAGTAGCTCCGCATGTATTGTATTTTACTGCATTTTAAACTGACACAAAAGTTATATGCCATGATGAAAAGCAATCGATTATTTAGTTGATATGCTTTTGATTATAGCACAATAAAAACATTAAATAGCTACTTTGCATATGTATTGCATTTCAACATAGTTAACATGTTGGCTTGTATTTCATTTTGGCATGAATAATCTCCCATATAGTCCAGCTCCAAATATGTAATGCATGTACTTCTCTTGACTTAGTGCATCAAAAATATATACTCCTGATTAGACCTTACTTGTGAGAGAGGCTCTCAGGCACTCGTTTCCTTTAGTCACCTCTTAATGAACTACAATATTTACTTGCTTCTCATAAACAGCCTTATTAGGAATATTACTAGGTGGAACACCCTTATTTAATGACAACTCTCTCATGAAGAATCACACATGTAGTACACCTAAAGGGAAAAATTATATCTTGAATTTAAAATTAAAATATAGGGAAGATGTGGCCATTTTGCTGAACTTGAGATAAAAGCACATGAAAGGAATGTAGTTAACCTGGAGAAGGAATGTTGATAATCAGATCAAAAAATAGGTTGTTACCAGGAGTTCCCTCCGATTGTCTGTCAAAACGAAATTGCTATCAAAAAACCAAAATATAAAGCCAGAATCTAGAAATGCCTAAAATGCACTACCCACGCCCTAATGACACATGAACAGAGAATTTCTTTGATTTACGCATAAACTCGAATAACCTGTTATCCCACTGCAGTGATGACATATATAAGTGCCACGTATTTCTGAGTGGTGCTGTATGACAAATTGCGACAACCTCTTCTCAAAATGGCAGTGCACATGAATAATATGATGGTGTCAAGAAAAGATGCAAAGTATTTATTACTATAATAAAACAGAATCCAAGCTACAAAATAATTAGAGAAACTGATTCTGCAACCCAAAAAAAACTATAAGGTATAAAGTATTTCAAAAAGAGTTCAGGAAAACTAGCAAAAAATTAACAGATGTAACTGGCATAGCTTTGGAGTAGTAAGCCACTGTATCAATGAGAACACTGCCAATAGATGGCTCAGGGGTGTATGGATAACAGGAGCCATAGGGTGAATGACAAATGTGTCTTGTGGCCATATTGCAGTTATACGACCATCCCATCCATAGAAGTAATTCCAGGATTTGGCTGAAAGTGACCCTCAGATTAAAGGCTGCTCTTCAAAGACTTACTGAGGGCTGAGTTGGAAGGAGGGTTGTGGCAGACCATTGACTATTGGGAGATAAACAGACCTTATCTGTAGCCAGAGAGAGTAATATTATGGGTGTGGAAGAGGAATAGATAGATAGATAGATTATCTATCTATCTATCTATCTGATACTTTATTAATCCCCAAGGGTGAATTCACATACTCCAACAGCAGCATACTGATAAAAAACAATATTAAATTAAAGAGTGATAAAAATGCAGGTATAACAGACAGTAACTTTTTATAATGTTACTCCTTCGGTCGGAACTGAAGAGTCGCATAATGTGGGGAAGGAACAATCTCCTCAGTCTATCACTGAAGCTGCTCCTCTGTCTGGAGATGATACTGTTCAGTGGATGGAGTAGATTCTCCATGATTGACAGGAGCCTGCTCAGCGTGCGTCACTCTGTCAGAGATGTCAAACTGTCCAGCTCCGTGCCTACAATAGAGCCTGCATTCCTCACCAGTTTGCCCAGGCGTGAGGTGTCCCTCTTCTTTATGCTAACTCCCCAGCACACCACTGTGTAGAAGTGGGCGCTTGCCACAACCGTCTGATAGAACATCTGCAGCATCTTATTGCAGATGTTGAAGGACGCCAGCCTTCTAAGAAAGTATAGTTGGCTCTGTCCTTTCTTACAAAGAGCATCAGTATTGGCAGTCCAATCCAATTTATCATCCAGCTGCACTCCCAGGTATTTATAGGTCTGTACCCTAGGAGTACCGAAGTACTTTCAAGTAGGTAGGTATAATTTTCATTAGCCTGCCCTATGTGATTTTAAAGTACATTAAGGAAATCATTACTGTAGGTGTTGGCAATGAGGTGCTTACAGGATTATGTCGGTAGTTTGCTAAAAAGGTGCTAAAAGATACATGGTTACTTGAGGAGCAATAAAGCCCCAACCTCAGTATTCAATACTGAAGGTTTACAGGAAGAAAACACTTGAAATATAAAAGCCTACCCCAGTGGTACTGTGCAGAAAATAACACTTAATAGGATGCTATTCCATTATATTAAACAAATCAGAAACACATCTGTTACTCAAACCAGACTAATTTGAAATTGTCTGCCATTCTAACAGCATATGTCTTTATAGCGTAAGGTATTTTAACCCGAGTGCCCAGCAACAATCTGCATGGTCATAGGGTTTAACATGCAAATGCCACACAATACAGAATATGGATTGCACATAATTAGAGCTGGGGAAATAATTAGATTTTTTATATACTTTGTTCTAGAATATTAATTTTGCCTACATTAAATATGCATTTATGTAATCCAAAGTGTATGTATTAGGTTAGAATTATTAATGTAATGAAGAAAATCCCTCCCAACTCTTTATCCCTTTCCAATTATCTATTCATTAGGGAATTGCTATGACTAATTTTTCAAAGGCAATGATGATCTGTATAGATATCTCCAGACCAGATAAAAACAACCGGGGGTTAGAAACACAGCTGGGTACACAATGTGGCTGTACAAATAAAATCAGCAATTCTGAAAAAAGTACTTTATTATATAAAGCTCTCTTTCTCATTCCCTGGATCTGTAAGATGTGAAATGCAATGATGAATGACTACCTTGAGACAAGCTGCATAATGTGACACAATGATGCATTTTCCCAGTGCCATTCCTAGTATCATGTTGTGGTGACCATATCACACGTTTGTCATTTATTTTCCCCAGACAGAAACAGTCTTTCCTTTTTGATAAGTAAGGGTTTTACTTACTTACATGATTTGAATTAATTACATATTTTCAGTTACAAATTCCGGAAACCTACAACTATGAAGGATGAAATGCATTAAGAATGCTAAAATCACACCTGCCCAATCTTCCTGTTGCTTGACAAGATATAGATTACCCAAGTAAAGAGGATACAAGATAAACTACATGCAATGAAAAAACGCTATGCATCCTACTTAAATGTAGATAATTCCAGTAAAGCAGAAACAGCATTTCAGATTTTGGAGCAAATTGTCCTGAAACAAAGACAAAGCAATTAATTTCCATAAGTGGAATCACCTGGAAGCCAGGACTATAACAGATGTCTGGAAGAATACAATTAAATACTTCCACCGGCTTTGCCATGATTTTCGGAAATCTGTGGGCAGATTTTGAAATGGCTAACTTTCTAAAACCTGTGCAATTAATGTATGAACAGATATAAACCTTATATTTCATCTGGAAAGAGAGAGCTCTTATACTCAACTATGAGGTGAAAAAAATATTTGTACCACACAATTTTGGGCACTGTGTCTCCTATCTTCATTGTAAAATTCAAATGAAGTATGCTTTTTTAGTGATCCAGACAGTACCTTCAATGTGCGACATTCCTTGTCTTACTGTCCACAATTCCAGTGTAGTCTCACAATGACAGACCTTACAATGACCCAAAAGTTAAGTGCAAGTGTAGATGAAAGGAGAGTTTCGTTCAAGTCTTGCCTTTAATTTGTTACATATAAAGGTTCACTCATTCAGATAAAGGCATTACAAATTGTTTATTAACACTAGAATTACCAGACCCTACGAAAGAACTCGTAGATCCGTCCCACCTTAAATCACTTCACACTTCTCCATCAGCCTCTTTTGTCCTGTAAATGTGTTGATAAGCAGCCAGCAGCCTACTATCACATCCCCCACTGCTGCACAGTTTTCTCAGCTCAAATCTGTTTACCAAGGCATCTGAATGTTATCAACCTGTAACAATATAATGGTCCACGGAATGGTCAAGCTATTCCAAATATCATAGCTGCCTTTAGCATTCCTATTCTTAGTGTAACACTCAGAGTGACCCACTGTACCAGAGTGTGAATCACAGCTGTACAGCAGCTGATCGGAAAGCTTTGTGGTGGATTGTATCAAGAATGCAGAGGATTATCGGGATACAGCATCTACCCCTGGAGAACATTTATAGCATGTGCTGCCTCAGCCATGCTCACAGTCTATTTGAACTTCTCCCATTTGGCAAATGCTTCAGAGCCTTTCCTATAGGGACCTCAAGGTTCAGAAACAGTTTCATCCCAAGAGCTATAAACGCACTCAATAAGTCCATCAAGTGCTCCTGGTAGAACTGTTCATACTTATAAGTACAATTACCTCACTGTTAACTTGCACTACAGTTGTAATATTGCACAACCTGAGCCATTGTATGAACCATTTGCACTATCTGCACTATGTGTACATGAATATTGTATTCATGCTTTCGTATTGTGTATTTTTCATTGTTTTTTATCGTATTATTATTTTATAGGAAAAATAAGTTTATGTAGGATTAGCAAACTGAATCTCATTGTACCATACAATAACAAAAAAGGAATTCAATTCAATAGAAGACAGCATGTATTTACAGATGACAAAGACTCAATGTGGAACTTAAGGAGGCAGGGCCACCTAATTATAGAGTTGGGGCTCTATTTGAAAGTTTAGAATATTTCAACAGTTGTGGCATGGTTAGTGAGTGTGGTTTGTTTTGAATCTCACTTTAATTTTCTTCTTATGTGATTTTTCTGGCATATGATCTTTGTGTTTTGAATTAAGATACTCTTTTGATTATTATTTTGAGTTGGTTACTTTAGGCAAAACCCATTTTTTTACTCTGTTTTGTTAATGCATTGTTTTTTTCTTCTTTCTGTTTTTGATTAAATCTTTAAATGTAAACAGATTGCTTTTTTTGTGTTGGATCAGAGATTTCAGCATTTCTATCTTCTCCATGTTTGTACTTTCATTACTTATAAAGCTAGTGCCCTGTTGCTGGTTTAGTGCTTTTTTTTGTTATACCTGTTATTATGTGGGTTTGTGAACTGGGCTATGGTCAATGTGCTTTGCCTGCTATTGCAGTCATAGTGCTACATAACTAGTTTCTACCTCCATGGACCTATCGTTAGTATGTTGTGCTAAATTATTCTTATGTTTTGGTTGTGTTCAATTTGATGGCTATGGAAGAAGGTGGAGAGAAGGGTAGGACTTTTTTTAGTCCTGAGTATTTGTCAGGTATGGGGTATGAATAAACAGCATGTGCCTTTCAGTTCTTATTTCTTTTCTCTTTAACAATAGGTATTATCTCCATTACCTCTTGGAATGTCTGGAACCTGAAAACTCAATGTTTGTGCTGTCTGTATGGTTTCTAACATTATCAGATTTATTAGTTGTATTTTGCAAATACATTTTTGAGCATTTTAACTACTCTTGGGTAACTTTACTAACATTGTGTAGAGTGTGCATGCCACCAGTCAACTTTGATATAGAATCAATAATGTAGTTCATAGTCTGAATCTCCCCACACTGTCATTTATCAGTAGTACCAAGAAGCCAGCAACAATTATTTGCATTACACAGACCTTGTTTATTGTGAACACAATTAAGTAGGGCCCACAAGCCATGTAGGAGTTCAAAGCATGGAACTTAGAGCATCTACTAGATGATGGTTAATCACCATTGGACTGATGCTACTTTACTTCAGGAACTGAACTTAAAGGCAGTTGATATGAAATGCTGTTTAAAAAGATATTATGAAGTCACTGCCTCTTTATCAGCTCCTTATAGGAAATGTGGTGTACTTGCACTTGTTCTAACTAAATTGCGTGTAAAATACATTGCTTGATGGGTTTCAAGAAGGAACTTGTTCACCTGTATTTTCTCCAATAATTATCAAGGCTCTTTCTTATCTAATAAAGGAACCCAACTGCTTAACATTTAAGGCTACAACCATACTGATACGAATGCATTTATTGATAAGTCTCCACCCTACCTCTCACCAAGGACTGGCCTCTCTCAGCCAGGTCTCTTTGTAGATTTTGTGTTGACATCAAGCTAATTAATAGAGTCTGTCTTTTAAATATATTAGCCTGAGAATATGCTTTCTTTTCTTCACATTCATTTTTGCTCCTCTCAATGTATCCAGCATGTTCATATATACTGATTTTGTCCTTTTTCTAGTTCCCTTGTCTATAACTCAGTTTCTTCAATGTTGTTCATTTTCATGTATTCTTTACCACAAATTCTTGCTATTCTAGACCAATGTACGTTCATCTGCCTGGACACCATAATAACGTCCTCCTCACTATCAGAGACGATAGATACTAGAAACCATGCTAAGTAAAAACTGACTTATCTGAAATTATTCCATTTAACCTTGAAGATTCCATCCACAATCACAATTATAGCCATTTTTTCAGTAATCCTCATCACATTCTTCACATTTGCGATTAAATCCACAAGAATATTATTACAAGGTATTTCATGATCTTCTGCAGCAGTGCATTTAAACCAGGAGCTAGGAGTCATTTCCTCACATAAAAGAGATCTAAAACCAATAACCAGCTCATTTAGGTTAAAAATGTCTATACAAGATTCTGAGATAACTTAGTTATTAGTTAATCCAATGAGTTTGATGGACAGAATATGTTCTGAGCACAAGTAAGCTCAAACTTGTCCTGCAATGTGGTGACATCAGAGCTTTTCAACATAAAAGACAGCAATATATACTATTAAGCAAACGTGAAATAAAATAATATAGAATGAATACAATAAAAAAAACATGGAAGCATAGCATAACAGTGTATGATGCCTGACAGAAGAATGGAGTCATTTTCAACATTCAAAAAAGGCTGTCAATATAGAATAATAATGATAAGCTGTATTGCAGGGTATGGATATATACTGTACATATCTGGCAATAATTATTGGAATGATGCATTACATCGCTCTCTACTTTAAAATAGCTGTTATTCCATATGATACTACATACTTTACATTAATTTTAAAATATCTAAAACACATCATGTCCTGTTAAACAAGTGAGCTTGTAATGCAGTGGTTAGTGCTGCTGCTTCTACTGCCTTTCAACAGTTTCTGTCCAACTACATGATTTTCCTCCCATATCACAAACATGTCTGTTAGGTTAATTGCCCACTCTAAACTGGTCTCATGAGAATTTATGGGCTCCATCCAGGGTTCCTAACTGCCTTGCACTGTGTAATCCTGAATTGGATAAAGTGTGTATAAAATGAATTGAACAGTGGGACTGTTAAATTTATCATAATAGGACATTCTGTTTGTTGTATTTTGTAACAGATACACTGGCGACAAACTACCAAAATGCAGTTCTCATTCTTATTCTCTCTTGATTCTGCACTGTCTTCTGCCCACCAGGTATGTATGTGCCTTTCCTGTCTTGCTGACTCTATACTAAATTAACATCTGAGGTTTCACTGGCTTTTCAATTTCCTCTTTGGACCTCTTTCCCTCTGAACAAACTTCTAGGTTCAGGGTGTGATAGACACCATGCCTGGTGATGCATAATTCCCTGGGCTTTCTGCTGCCTTTAAAGAGCCAGGTCTAAGCATCCTCTAGTAGCCTGTTCTCTCAGAGGGACAGTACAGTTCCATACATTCTTTCCAAGGATAATGTGTTCTTTAACAGCCAGGACACATTAACCATTAACATCAACCTCTTTCTCTTTGCAAAATGCGAGAAATTCCTTACTAAGTAATAAGTCCTCCAGTCCTTTATGTCTGAAAAGACTATTGCCTTATCCAACCCTGACTTGGATTGTGTCTTCCTGACTTTAGATTATCTGGCCACCTATGCCACATCATAGCAGTTAATGAGCAGGTAAATGCTTACTCATATATCTAAATACAACAAGATGGATAACTGCTTTGCCATAGTTCACATTATTGTTCAATTTTGAATTAATAGAATTAGAAAAGAAATAAAACTACATGAACTGGTCATTTGTTTAAGAGACTGGTTAAAAGAAAAACCTGCAGCTACTGCAAATCTTCATGGACAGGGTTAAATTCTCCTGCAAAAGGCCAGGTAGAATACAGGATAAAGTTTATTCCTAAACTGTAAAATTGTATTTTAATGGATGTTTTTTCCCCAATTTCACTGAACCTGAAGGATCATCCACAAGAGACAGCTGCACCAAACTGTAAGGATTATCCCCTGCAGAAATTGTTTTCCATGCTTTAGTGTATGAAATCTTACAGTTAAGACCTCAGCTTATCTAGAATGAAAGCGCAATTTGCAATGAAGGTAGAAAACTACAGAGTTAAAGAAATATGATTACCTCGACAGCATTTCATTTAAATTAGAAATCTCATGGGCTGTTCTGTTGTGGATTACTATGCTTAGTTGTGGCTATGGACAATTATTTGGATGACTTGATGGTAATGCAAAAAGAAAAAAAGAAAAAATGAAATAAATATACTTTGCTAAGCGTGTGGGTTTGCAATATGCTTGGATTGTAGAACATGTATTAAATGTACAGGGCTATGGAAAAGTAAGTACACCCCATGACAAGGTTTTTACATTTTTGAACAAAAGGATATTTGTTAGTCTTTTCAACAATACTGATAAGGGTAATCTAATTTTAAAATAACATTGAGAAGTCAAAATGTACTAGTGTGGAAAAAGTTAGTACACCCTGCCTTTAGTGTTGTATCAAAGGCTAAAGATTAGAATCATGTGCACATAAGCAGAACTTCATTAGACATAACATTTTACTTTACCCCTATTTAAGTTAACTTACACGTAAATACACATTGTATTTCTTAAAGATGCCATGTACATAAGTGCTTTTTTGATTTACTTTAGTTAATTGCATTGAAACACTTGACACTTTAATTTGTTATTTATTCACAGATATGTGAAAAAAGAACACCACAGTCTGTAGAGAGACTCCATGAAATGCTACAAAATCCAGACTCTGGTGGATATCTGCAGGTCCAGATCAGACTCATGGCAGACAAATGTAAAGTTATTGTGCAGCTTCTGGACATCTTCCAGAACAGGCGCCCTATAACCACCAGGATTTTTAACTATCTTGAGGATCTACAGATGAATCTTACTGCAAACAAACAGATGCATTATGACACCTGTACCAAGGACTTTGAAGGGCTCTGAGGCTAAGGATCTGCGCTGGTATCCTGAAGGTTGCCGGTTCGAATCCCCGTCACTGCCAAAACAGATCCTACTCTGCTGGGCCCTTGAGCAAGACCCTTAACCTGTAATTGCTCCAGGGGCGCTGTACAATGGCTGACCCTGCGCTCTAACCCCAAGGGGTATGCGAAAACTAACAAATTTCTAATACGAGAAATCGTATAAGACGAAATAAAGAACAAAAACAAACAAAAAAAAAACACTTATACAACAACGCAGAGGAAAAGCTCACCAAATACATGTCAGATGGACAACCTGCCATCAGCTTCCTTCAAGAAGTCAGGGTGTTTGACTCTCATCACACTTCATTTATGAATAACAGAGCTTCAAGCTACAAACACATCCCAGGCTTCAGTGCTATTCCTTGAGGCGAGTTTGATGCCTACTTCAACTTCCTGGGTCCAGCAGCACTCAGAGCTTCAGTATGTGGTGTGATTGACCTAGATGTGTTTTGGGATGGGCTGCAGGAGAGACTTCCTGTGCTCAGTGTCTTGGCCAAAAGATACAAAGACGTCATCATAAACTCAGCAGATGCTGGATGAAGCAACAGTATTTACAAGCTGGTGTTGCCCAGACGAAGAAGATCAATCACTAATTAAACAACCTTAAAGCCTTGGTCTTCTTGTACCACAACCCAATCAACGCCTTACTTTTGTAAGGGATGAGATGGAGAACAACTGTGAGGAAGACTCAGAGGAAGACATGGAGAACACTTAGGCAGCTTTTAGGACTGACTCTCATTATTTCTGACTTCATGAATTAGGGTTTCATGAGTTATGAGTTCTCAGGAAAATAAAGTTTTCAGCTTTGTTATGGATGTCTGTCAGTATAAATTAGTATTTTTCATCTTAAGAGCAGATGTAGACCAAATTCCTGAGATATTTTTGTTGATTTACACTTTATCTGATGTGTTGTAAAAACAATGTTGAGTGATGTTCAGTGGTATTTTGCTCACTGTGTATAAAGGTAATGTGAAGTTCTGAACGTTGATGCAGGATATGCACTTTGGTTTTGCACTTTTTTTATTAATGGAGTTTTTCAACATTTCATTTGATTATTTTATGTATATTAAGTTTATTATTTTAAGAAAGTACTTGACCAGATTTGTTGTCACTGACAGCGGATATAAATGTTCTGTGAAGTTTAAACCTTAATATTGTTGAAATCCTGTGCCTTTTTTGGAAAGTTTACATAGAACACTAAAACAGTGTTACTATTTTTGTAAATTCATTTGTTCTTTCAATGTTATAGAAAAAAGTAAAGCCTCAAATAATTGCAACTTTCACTGCAACATTTTGAAAAAGATGCTGCAAAATCAGGAATTATAGGCCACAACAATCACAAAAAAAGCCTGCGAAATCGAGGAAGGACTGATAATTTTACATTCAATTAAACCAACACAAAAATCAGTATCTTAAGCTGTTTGTCAATGCAACACCAACAAACATGCAGTGCCAGCTATTTAAAGTGTTACATCGATAATGTCACAAATGCACCACCTCTAGAACAACAACCACGCAGTGTTTTTTAAAAATTGTTTTCAAAAATGGTGGCACCCATGGGAAAACAAAATTGCCCCAAAGCAAAAATAAATAAATAAACAACAAAACAAAAATATAACTATATACTGTGAGCTGGCCAAGCACAGGATCAAACAGAGCCAGAACAAATGACAAATATTTAGTACACCAGCTGGGTAGTCCCTTTTAATTCCCTATTATTTCTCTAGAAACTTAAACAAGTGCATTTTGGCAACACTTAACATAACCCCGCAGGATACAAAACAGCCTTTAAATCTAGCTGTAGTAACAAAGGGAGGCTTTTCATAGAGCTCTCACTCATCTGGAACTGGTCTCAGAAAAGACAACTCAGTGGAGGCAGCCGGGCTTTTTATAACGGCGGAGCTAATTTCCCTCATTGGGAGGTTTCTGGGAGCTGCGGGGAAAAAAGGAAACACAGTTAGTGTCAGCACCCCCTCTCGCCCAGGGTGGTTACCATTTACATTGAATGAGCCAGCAAGGAAATCCTCGGACACACATGCGTGACGATACATGATTCCAGAAGCTTAATAGGGATACTAAAATTATAGTATAATCACACCCACCTGATAAAAATAATAATGAATGTACTAGAAAAAAATTTAAGTATAGAACAACTGCTTCTCAATAGGAGCCATTCAAGATGGTTTGGGCACATGGTTAGGATACTATTGAATGCCATTCTTAAGGGGTGTGCCAGGCATGACCCAATGGAAGAAAATGAAGGAGCAGACCCAGGACACAACAAAGGGCTTACCTCTCCTCAACAATATCTAAAAATTCCACTAAAATAGCCACAGGAAGGTATTCAGCCCATCCCAATATATTACCCTCATTAGAAAAAGTGGAATAATAATAATGAAAATGAGTATTTCTTTCTCTTCAGAAGCTGTGTTCAGATGATATTTGCACCCTCTTTTAAAAGCATAGAACAAGATTCCAGTATATTGCTTTCAAGCAATTGACATAAAATAAGCACAAAAAAGAAAAAATATTAAGAGGACAAAACCATGAAATTGAGCACTTTATGTTCAGAAAATGTAAAGATCTAAGGTAAAATGCAATCTCTGTCTGAGCTAGTAGATGATTGTTTTATAATCATACACTGAAATTGTGAGTGCAAGCACTTTTCACAGCAGCTTAGATTTGATGCTTGTCTCCTGCTTGGTGCTACTAGGATAGGCTTCAGCTGCCTGCACCCAGAAACTGAATTAAGAAGCAACAAACTGAATTATTAAGCACAACAAGAACAGCTATTACATTTTTCAGAATGGAGCTAGCTACAACACTACATTTGCATCCACAAAAGTTATTGATTGCTGCAATGAAATTCTGAAAAGGCATGTGGACTATTACATCTGTACCAACATACCAACAATAACTTATTCTCTATTAGTATTTAATGCAATGTGATTTCACAGAAGGCTGCGTTCTGATAGACCATCTAACCTCTTGTTTCTTGCTGTGTCTTGCATGAATGCTTACGGATACTTTTGGCAAAGTTTTTAATAGGCAAAAAGCAGCCATAGAAACATATTGCTGTCATGGCTTGGCCAGTGTAACAAATTAACAAACTATAAAGAAAAATAAAATAAAATAAAACTAAAGTAACTTAGCATGTCAGCACCTGAAAAGAAAAATCTTTAATGTGATAAAAAAAGAACAAAATTTTAACTCTTAAAATATCAGGTAAAGCTGTTCTAATTAGATACAGGAAGTATACTTTTAAAATATAATATTCATAAATTATGATATATTATTATAGTAATATTCTTTAATAAAACCAAATAGAATTTGGTTTCCATAACTTTCCATTCCCCTTTATTTCCTTAAAGGATGTTTGCCATGTTGGATGAGCAATGAAAAACACAGTCCAATGTAAGAATATTTTGGGTTACTTGTAGATATAAATGATTATTTTCTATGTTCCCTGCCACTACTTACTTTACTCATTGAACTAGCTGGGGCCAAATATGTTAACAGGTTTACATGTTTTCATCTATCAAATGTCTTTATGTCACATTACGTTTAATGAGCATCATAGGAACGACTATTTAACCTGTTCTCTAAAAATTACTTTTAAATAATGAATAAACGTTATTTATTAAAAAGTAACCAAATAGTTAAATATATTTATAAGTCATGGGTAACTAAATTGAAAAAGGTATATACTGTATTAACATCAGTTTTAACAATAATAATAATAAAAATGTGAACGTACAGTGATAAAAAATTAGAACAACCAAGATGGAGAATATTTTGAAATTGCTATAACAAACACCTAAGGAAATGAATCTGCTATAAATGATTAAGTTGATTGTTGCCTAATACCCAAGCTATTCAACTGTAATATCATCAGCATTTTGTCATGGTCATTTTTATTTTAAAGCACATCGTGTCACAAACATAAAAGCACCATGTCCATACCATGCTAAGTGAATATACAAACACAGTCGTTACAAATTTACAAACAGGTATGTTGATTTTCCTTAATTTATGCATTAATGGCCTGAATTTCAGGGGTGGAATGTGCATGATTCTGTCTTTTGGCACTGTTTCATCTGGTAGCAATTATGTTGCTTCAGGTACAAGTGTAAGAAAATTAATTTATATGTGGATGAAGACACAACAATAAATATGACATAGATTCTGTGTAAAGCACCTACTGTGCAGCTGACCATTTTTGTACAACATTTCACCTTCCTAGAGTCTACTGGACTGCTCTTTATAGCAATCAGCTTATTCTGCTTGGTCTAAGCAAAAGTCTCAGGCTCATACATAACATAGTATTCAGTAACAACTGACACAAAAAAAAAAAAATCCAATAGGATCAAAGATCAGTTTAGTAAAACTTTTGCACAGTTCTGCAAAAAAAATAAAACAAAGAAAAGTACATTGTGGTTTGTTTTGCTTTATTTGTGTTTCCCATTTTGTTTTTATGGTGTTTGTGGTATCACGGAAGTCTTTTACGGTAGACATTTTAGTCATATTTTTTATTATGTCACACACATGCATTTAGGAGGCAGTCAAAAAGCCTAAAGGTGAGTGAAACATCGCGAGACGAGGGGTTGTCACGTGGTGCTTACCTGAATCTCTTGATCTCCCAACAGAAAAACCAAAGAAAAATAACTCCATCCATTTCCGGGTTCCAAAATGGCCACCATGATGTCACTTCCGGTGCCCCGCCATTGACATCATGTCCGGCCACCATAGATGACTTCACTTCCAGCTCCTGAAGTCAACATCATTTCCTGCCAACCATTTCCTGTACTCATTTCCCATCTGTATTTAAACTCCATCTTGTTTCATAAACTGCGGTGGGTTGGTGCCCTGCCCGGGATTAGTTCCCTGCCTTGCACCCTGTGTTGAGCTGGGATTGGCTCCAGCAGACCCCCGTGACCCTGTGTTCGGATTCAGCGGGTTGGACAATGGATGGATGGATGGATGTTTCATGAACTTTGTCAAATGTTACTGATTCCAGTACTTTTGATTATTTACACCGTTTTTCATTGCTTTATTTTGTCCGTAGGACAATATACGGGGACGGTCCCCAAAACTTTATTTTTGTGGAGCTTCTTTTTTTTGTTATTTCCACAATTGTTATGCACATATGCCAATGTATGATGTTATTGGCAACAATCCTCCTTACTGTGTTGTAACTTTGACCAGTGTAGGGCAAACTCTGTCATTCCGTTTTTGTTGTTACAAAATTAGACAACTTCAAGAATTAAATGAAATGAATTTTATTTTGTTTCGCTTTGTTTTCTAATGTTACGGACCTGGGGCCTCATGTGTAAACATGTCTCAAGTGAGACATGTTTAGCAATAAAGTTCAAGCCGATTTGCAATACAGAAATACAGGAAAAGTGGTTACTTTGCATCCAACTCAAGCATAGAAACTACGTCAGTTTAAATACTAGTGCAACTCTGTTAAAGCATCCCACACGACAAAAAGGGAGATGGGTGGATAACTGTATATATTGTCACGCTTGGGTCACAGATTTGCACAGAGACACAGGAGGTTGTAGAAAAAAAAAGGAACTTTATTCAAAGCACTGCAAACAAACATTTGTCTTTTTTTCGAAAGTTTAAACGTGCTCCATGACAAGTCAGAGATGACAGTTCCGCTAGGAGCAGAGAAAGTCTGAGAGAGAGATAAGGAGATCAATTTAACAAACTGAGAGAAGCCCGTACAGGCTTTTTGAGAAGGTGGAGCACCGCGCGAGAGGCAGATTACACGACAGAGCTGGCCAGAAGGGAAAGGAGAAATGTGAAGGTAGCCTGTCTATGTTTCCTAGGGGTTTCCTAGGGGTTTTCCCAGGGGTGTCTGTATCTTTTGGGGGTACGATTAGCTTCGCAGCTCACAATATACTGTAGTTCACAAGATTATTTCTTTACACCTGGGGCCTCATGTATAAATGATGCGTATGCACAAATATGTTGTGTATGCCCATTTCCACACTCACATTGGGATGTGTAAAACTGAATCTTGGTGTAAAGCCATTCACATTCTCACACCAGCCTCCCCCCTTGCATACGCACTTTTCCTTACTCTGTTTTGCAAACCGGCGTCAAAGCAGTGTTATCATTCCTGTGTGGTTTTCCATTCTTTTTTAGATTCACATCCCTGACGCGACTTTAACAAATGCACTGAAATTAACTGCATATTGTTTACAAATTTAAGGCATCTGTAACAATATAATGGTCCACGGAATGGCCAAACTAATTGAAATATCATAGCTGCTTTAGCGTTGTTACTCTCAGTGCACCATTCTGAGTATTTTAACCCACTGTACCTGGTGTGAATCACAGCTATACAGCAGCTGATCAGAAAGCTCTATGGCGGATTGTGTTGAGAGTGCAGAGGATTATCAGGATACAGCATCTAGCCCTGGAGAACATTTATAGCACACGCTGCCTCAGCCATGCGCACAGTCTATTTGAACTTCTTTCATTTGGCAAATTCTTCAGAGGCTTTCCTATAGTGACCTCGAGGTTCAGAAACAGTTTCATCCCAAGAGCTATAAATGAACTCAATAAGTCCATCAAGTTCTCCTAGTAGAACTGTTTGTACTTATAAGTTCAATTACCTCTCTGTTAGCTTGCACTACACTTGTAATACTGCACAACATGAGCCACTTTATGAACCATTTGCACTATCTGCACAACATGTACCTGTATATTGTACTTATGCTCTCAAATTGTATATTTTTCATATTTCTTATCTTATTATTATTGTTATTGTTATTTTATCATTTTATAGAAAAATATGTTTATGGGGGATTTACATATTGAATCTCATTGTACCATACAATAACACTAGAGGCCCAGACCCCTCAAGGAGCCCGTGATCAATACCTGGGACTGCAGCTGGATGATAAATTGGACTGGACTGCCAATACTGATGCTCTGTGATACCTGTCTGTCTGTATACCTGCATTGTTATCACTCTTTAATTTAATATTTTTTATTAGTATGCTGCTGCTGGAGTATGTGAATTTCCCCTTGGGATTAATAAAGTATCTATCTATAGAAATTCAATTCAATTCAATGGAAGAGAGCACATATTTACAGAAGACTGCCTTCTAAGTCGATTTAGATTTCCAAGAGCTATCTTCTTGGAGCTCTTGATATCATTTTTAAGATGAAATGGATTAAAGTATTTATATTACATTATACAGATAAATTTGAAACGTTTCGCGCTGACCGGGATTTATGGAGCTGAAATGCATGGAAGTTGTGATTCAAAAAAAAAAAATTTGTGAATTTTTTCAAAACTGAGTAGGATTCCAAAGAAAAATAAAACAAAAAGACATTTTATTTTCTCCTGAGCATTACAAAGGGCAAAACAAAGCAAACTAAACAAAAACAAATACCAAAACTCCCAGTGAAAAAAAATCTTGAAAAAAAGTCGTAAGATTAACTAGAATTCCCTAAATACTGTTACTATGTCAGGTTTAGAGTATTTACAGTATATATAATAATTTCTTTTGGTATTATTTCTCAAGGTAATTTGTTGAGACCATTTAATTTTCGTCAAGCTTTCTTGAAAAGATTGTGCTGTACAGAGTTTTAAAAATTGAAAATCTCCTACTTTATCTTAAAATGAAGAAACATTCTCTGCAACTTAGAAGTAGTAGTTATTATACTGTTTCAAATTTACCCTGGGCTTGGGTCAACTCACAGAGAGATGGGGAAACTGTGTAATATACAGGTTGCCTCTGACCCCGGGTGAGCATAGTGAGGTGGAGCCAGACGGAAGAAATCAGCAGAGCCATTTAATTTTACCATAGCAAGTTGAAAACTAGTTGCACTCCCTGGGTTTGTGAGATTAGGCATTTGGCTTCACAGAATGGCGACACTGATTGACTCCCCCTCTCTAAAGTTATGTTAATGAAGGCTATGACTGAAAACTGCTGAAAAAGTCATATAATGTGACATAGACTTTAGACATGTCCTTTAGTTGGAGAATAGCTTTGACTGCTCTGTTCTGGACAGCATTTACAGCCGCTATTGTCTTTTTTTGCAGCCTGGTAACTAGAAACTCCACAGAATATTTCTCAAATGCTGTTTAATTAGCGCAGTATACAATCTAAGCTTAACATACATTGATTTACAGTACGTCAAGCATACCTTATTTAGCTTCTTACTTGTCTGGATGATGAGAATTTTGTGTCAACATAATACCCAAATTCCTACTCAGCAGTTGCTTCCTGTAGATTAGTGTTATCCATCTTATCTTTAAACTTAATACTCATATTCCCTACATGTAGTGTTTTGCTGTTATCTACATTAAACTTAATATACCAGTTATCACCCCAGTTTTGATTATACTAATTATAACAGAATCCCTGTAATTAAAATACTGTAAATAATAAACAGTTAATTCCAAGTACAGGTCCCTAGGGTAGTCCACCAATGCCCTCCCATTGTGGAGCAGTCTCCTCTTACTTGCAGTACTAGCTACAATTCTAGTAGTAGTCATGTCAGGTGAACATAGTATAGTAAATCTCTTACTTAACAGTCCAACCAACATGCAACATGTTATCACTCTGTCAACACTCTTGCCTTTGCTACAGTATGTTTATTTTCATCAGTTTTCAAACTTAGGCCTTGCGTAATCCTGTGCTCTTAGTTTGATACAATCTGTTAATACAAAAGCTGTTTTTAATCTCACATTTTTAGCCCAACAAAGAGATTGCTGTTTATTTTTCCTATTTACATTTATATAAACAATGGGCAAATGTTTTCCTGGCGAGGTTTTAAAATAGAGCACTAATAAGGTGATGCAGGCTAGGAGGAAAGACATAATTAACTAGATTTAGGAGTAAAAAATTTCCCTACAGAACTGCATGCAAGGCTCTTGACCGCTATACCTTGTTTATTTTTCTGCTAAAATATTCATGAACAGAAAACCTAAAAGCCATTATTAAAAGAAGCTTTGTCTCTAGTGTATTAACCATTTAAAATCCAGGTTCTTAAATTGTTACCACATATAATGAGAAGTCAATTTCACAGGGAAGTGAACTTTGAAGTGGCTCCTCAGTCTTTATAACACTTGAAAACACATCTCTTGTGAACATTGTATCAGACCATGGTAGTGAAAAGGGGTCTACGTTTTGAGGCAAATTTTTTCATATACTGGTTAGTCTACATCCACATAAATGTTAAAATTATACAAAGTTATTGTCTATCTGTATACCTGCATTGTCAACAGCATTGTTATCACTCTTTAATTTAATATTGTTCTTTATCAGTATGCTGCTGCTGGAGTATGTGAATTTCCCCTTGGGATAATTAATCTATCTATCTATCTATCTATCTATCTATCTATCTATCTATCTATCTATCTATCTATCTATCTATCTATCTATCTATCTACTCACCAATGGCCAAGAAGTCTTGCTTCTCTGCATCAAGAGGAGTCCACTTGAGATGGTTTAATCAGGTAGTTATGACGCTCCTGGCCCTTCCTTTGGAAGGTGTACAAGGCATAGCCTAATAGCAAACATACAACACTCTGGAGAAAATATGTTTTTTATCTGAACTGGAAGTGTTTCAAAATTTCCCAAGAAGATGGCATTAAGAAAGTTGTTGTGGAATGTGTGGCTTGGTTGGCTCAGCTCCTTGTGTTGCCAACACAACTCTCATTGGGATAAACAGAATGATAATGATTATAATTTATCAGTTTCCCCTAATTGTTATTCACCTATATTCGTCCATCCATTATCCAACCCGCTATATCCTAATACAGGGTCACCGGGGTCTGCTGGAGCCATTCCCAGCCAACACAGAGTGCAAGGCAGGAACAAATCCTGGGCAGGGCGCTAGCCCAACGCAGGACACACACACACATGCACACATACACCAAGTACAATTTAGGATCGCCAATCCACCTAACCTGCATGTCTTTGGACTGTGGGAGGAAACCGGAGCACCCGGAGGAAACCCACACAGACACAGGGAGAACATGCAAACTCCATGCAGGTAAGACCCGGGAAGCGAACCCAGGTCTCCTTACTGTGAGGCAGCAGTGCTACCACTATGCCACCGTGCCGCCCTATTCACCTATATCTTTATTAGAATTACTTCACGGTTTAAACAAATTTAAAAGCTTAAAGAAAATTTCCACTTTCACAATGTTTTGGGAGATTTTTTTTTTAGTTTTCTCAGCCTGAAGAAGTTACAGATTTAGTTCTGTCAAATTTATATTTAAACATTCTGTACAACTCAAATTGTGGCACAATTTATTGATTTACTACTGAAAACAAGAGCTGTTTTAATTGTTGTATGACTCAGGGGTGTCGAACTCCGGTCCTGGAGGGCCGCAATGGCTGCAGGTTTTCATTCTAACCACCTTCGTAATTAGTGACCTGTTTTTGCTGCTAATTAACTTCTTTTGCCTTAGTTTTAATTAAGTCGACTCAGACCCCTTAGTTCCTTCTATTGCCTTAATTAGCAGCCAAACAATAATGAGACACAAAACGAGCAAACAGGTGACCAGCTAACCACATTATCTGAACATAAAGTAAGGTGAGGGTCTCGGTATGGTTGATCTCCCAGGTCAATAATCAGAAATGGAAAATCAACAGTTTGGTTAATGTCTGCTGTAGCAGAATGAGAGCAGCAGCAAGCCATGGTTAAGTAATGGGTTTAATTAACAGCAAGAATTGGCTTCTCATTAAGAAACTGGTTGGAGTGAAATTGGTTGGAGTTTGAAACCCCAGTTTAGCTCGTGATCTGTTGGCTTGTTTCATATCTCATTTCTGTTTGGATGCCATTTAATGTAGAAAAGAATCAATTGAGAGGACTGAATCCTTAAAAACAGGGCTATTCAAATGAAGGGAAAAGGAGTTAATTAGCAGTGAAAGCTGGTCACTGATTAGGAAAAGTGTTAGAATGAAAACCTGCAGCCACTGCGGCCCTCCAGGCCTGGAGTTCGACACCCATGATGTATGTGGTCAATTAATCTTTATTTTATATAGCACTTTTCAAAGAGTAAATAATCACAACTTAGCAAAACAAACAACAATGCAATACAATGCAACAAAAGGGAAGGAAATAATCCAGATTAGTCTCTGTTGGAAAAGATCAATTGATGGTATATGGGGGTAGGCAGTCAGTATGAGCTGAGAATACAGTAGGAATCAGGATAGGTACTGTGGTGTCTGAGTGCAGAATCCTAGAATGCAAATGCTCATTTGTGATCGGTCTGCTCATTTGTGATTGGTTTAAAATGTGGAATGGGAACTTTTTTTTTAATGTGTGATGCATCTTGGATGCTTCTAGAAGAAACGAGAGAAAAAATGAAAGAGTGAGCATTGTGAGACTTGACAGAAATAAAAGTTTGCTTGAATGAAAAGTCTGCTGTCCATGTCTTTGGCATAAAATCGGGAGAAGAAAGATAAAACAGGTACAGTTAAGGAGATTCAAGTTAGAGAACATAGTTAAAGGTAATGCAAGTTTTTAAACATGAAGTTCAATCAGTGGCCATATTCAAATGATAAGTAGACATTGTGGTATGTAGTGGGCGAAGCATCTCCCAAACTGTTTCCCACCTGCGCAGGACAAAGCACAGTCAAATAAAGGGCATACAAGACTTTCTTTTCCTTTGTATCTTTCTTCTCTCTGTCTCTTCCGCCTCCACTACTGCAGGAAAGCGTCATCCTCTCCCTCCCGACGCAGTTCCTACAGCAGTGGCAGCAGGGTTCTTTTATCCTACACCCAGGAGTACTTTACTGGCCTATTAGCATGGTCCAGAAGCACTTCTGGATGAGGAAGAAACCCGACCAAGTAGGGCTCTGCAGTCACTGCAGCACCCCGTGGTGGCACCCATGGAACTCAACAGGGCTGTGTCAAACTCCAACTCCCATGAAGCCCTGTGGGAATCTAAGGCACACCAGCTAGCATTCTGGGGGAGGTAATGCCCTATGCCTGTTTTTGCCCCTGGTCCTTTCATTACTAAGGCATCCCAGCCAGGTAAGGGCCCTGGCCATCTGCCACAACATGTAAAATGTATAGAGAGAATATTCATTATTTATAGTTAATCATTATTTATTTATATATAACCATTATTAAAGTCATGTGTAAATAATGCTAAATACTTTGTGTTTCTTGGATAAATCAAAAGCCCCACCATAAAATCAAGGATTAAAAAAAGATCAGGTCAAGAATGGGAACTCCTAGTAATTCGAGATGTGTGATTCTTCAGATCTAAGGAGGTTGGTACACCAGAGAACACTGAAAGGTGCTAAAATCTGAAGTCTCTAATGTTTTCATGAATGAGCCCTCACCTCAGAATTAATAACCACAAACAAACCAAGGACGCGTTTGAAATAGCCATTTACTTTCATAACCAAATAAGCTGAGAGTGGTGTGGAAAACTGAACTCTGGAAGAAAAGAACACTTGAGAAATTAGAAAAGTAAGAGAATTTTGGACATCAGACACTAGGCAGGGTAGCTGAGACCTGTTAAGGTAGCATTAGAGATGGCTGAATTCTTTACAGAGTTTTGTGCTTAGATTCTAGCTACACTACCTTATTGTGTCAGTTAAGAAGAATACTTGTGCCTCTCATCTCAATGTCAAATTCGAGAGGCATGATGATGCAGAGTCAAATGACAACAGATGGATGGATGCCTTCAATAAAGTTCCAACTGTGAAGAAAATGAAAGCTTACTGCACATCTATTTTCCATGTAACAGGATTAAATCTTGCAGAAATTACAGCTATGTCTTCTTCCTTTTTTCATTAAGTCCACTCAAGGAATTATTTCAGAGCTTTAGAAACAAAGCTGTTCTAGCTTTACTGATTGTAATGTTCACAACACAGGAAATTTGGGGGCAATTTTGTAAGCAAATGAGTTGCCTTTCTATCAAAGATTAATAATGCTGGTAGCTTTCTGACAAACAGATTTTTCTAATTTCAAAATGCACAATAAAAAGTATGCTGGAAAATATAGCCTACGGTTATCTACTTCAAGCTATGTTTTTACAATAAGGATTCAGCAATCATCAAATTTTGCTTTTACAATTTGTAAATTATTTTAAAAATGGCAACTCCCATCACTAAAACCTTATGAATGGTAATTTATGCTTGTAGCTACTTTTGTAATTTTCCATCTTAAAGTCTATACTTTTTAATTAATTTTTAATTACCTATCAATTATGAAGAATCCACTGCATCCACTAAACAGTGTCATCTCCAGACAGAAGAGCAGCTTCAGCGACAGACTGCTGTCACCGTCCTGCTCCACTGACAGACTGAGAAGATCGTTCCTGCCCCAAACTATGCTACTCTTCAATTCCACCCGGGGGTGGAGGGGGGGTAAACATTAACATTATACAAAGTTATTGTCTGTTTTTACCTGCATTGTTATCAATCTTTAATTTAATATTGTTTTTTGTATCAGTATGCTGCTGCTGGAGTATGTGAATTTCCCTTTGGGATTAATAAAGTATCTATCTATCTATCTATCTACAGTACTTTTGAATATGTTAAATAGGAATGTAAAAAATGAAAAGAAGATCATTTTAATAAAGTGCTTAGCAGTATAGTCAGTATAAACTGTCTTATTTTGCAGTAGTTTTAACCTTTTTTTCTTTCATATTCTTAAATGTATAGTTGGTCAAAGCACAAACTCAACATTTAATTAATAGAATTAAGCAAGAACATGCAATTCATGTGACGTTAGTGTGGTTGCGTAGGGATCAAGTTATAGTTCCTGTAGTTATTGGGAAGCAAAGACTTAGTTATGGGCACATGTGACACAGATGTTATCTTTAACTGAAATAGCAATAAACCACATAGAATCCCAACTTTTCAGATTAGATTTACACCACGTTTCTACACATTAGTTGGATTTACACTCAACTAATGTTGCCTCACTATTTAAGCAACCTTGATTATATCTCTGTATTGAAAATCAAGATGGATGGCAATGCCAAATAAGCATACCAAGGGGGAAAAAAACAAGGTGGTGGACATAATAAGCATTTGCCAGCCTGTTGTCAGCCAGTGCAGCTGCAGCCCAACTGCTGAGCTTTTTCAGGTAGAAATGGCATTGATATAAGTAAACAAATGTTCCCCTCAACATTATTAAATGGTTATCCAGCTGTTTTCTTTTACATGAATGTCAATATTCATAAGAAAGTTATTCTTAAAAACTTGGGATACAATAGCTTTGTTCATTTGAATCTCAATAAAGTCACAGATGAAAAAGAGTTCTAATGTTCTGGTGATGCCTATATTGCAAATTCATGTATTATGTGACTATTGAAATACTTCTGAAACATATGAAATTGTAAAGCCTTAGTTAGCTATTGTGTGGAAATTAAAAACTCACTGTTCATGCCCTGTTCAGGGCAAATATTACTATTAATTACATTAAATTGAGTAGAGATATTCACTGGTTTCAGCACTTGCTCAGAATATGGAGAAACCTGAAGCCTGAGATTTTACTGTCAAATGCACCTTTGAAACACGCCTATATATTTCAATTATCACAAAAGTATGCTATACATTATTTAACATATGGAATATGACAGTTTTGCAGATTTGTATATTGACAATATATTTAAATCTTTTGAACAATTTTCCCCAAAATATTTGTTTTAATGCATGCAATTTAAACATTTTGCTTACCTAAATCTCGCCAACTTTTTTCACTAACTGCTAGCTGTAGTAAATAAACAGGTAGCATCTCCAAACTACATAAGTGCTTTCAAAAGAATGTATTTTAACATAATCTGAGACAAGATAATCTCTAGTTAAATCTATGAGTCAACTGTGAATGATGTTGCCAGGTATCTGCTACAATATGTCAGTGGAGGTTTTCATTCCAATGAATTTCTTCTTTTAACTGGACTCCTAAGTTACTTAAGCAATATGTTACTTCCTGTTTTTGTTTTTTTGTATCAATTCAGAAATTACTAACTTACAATTTCTTTTACTGAATGATGCAGGAATTCATATGCAAGGAAATAATTATTAAAAAACAAAAAACTTGGTTATATTATTTATTTATGTCATTATTCTGCTTCAGCCTCACTATAAACCAAAAGTGAGAGTCCTACCTGTAACCACACGATCATTCAGGAAGTGGACCCCGGAGGCAGAGAATACTCTGAGAGAATGTTTTGGAACTACAGACTGGGATATCCTGCAGGAATCTCATAGTGAGAACATTGAGGAGGTTGTTGACTACACTGCTGACTACATCAACTTCTGTATGGACATTGTAGTTCCAGTAAGAACTGTACGCTGCTATGCTAACAACAAGCCATGGATTACAAGTGACATCAAGGGCCTTTTGAACCAGAAGAAAAGGGCTTTTAAAGACGGTGATCAGCATGAACTCAAGCGCGTGCAGAAGGAACTCCGAGTCCAGCTCAGGGCGGCGAAGGAGCAGTACAAGAGAAAACTGGAGCAGAAGTTGCAGAATAACAGCATGAAGGAAGTGTGGGATGGGATGAAGATCATCACTGGCTGCAGCTCGAAGCAGGGTACCAACATCGAGAGAGACGTGAAGAGAGAAAACCAAATGAACTTCTTTAACAGGTTTGACCACCCTAACCCACTCTCACTCTCACCTCGGAGTACTGCACCCTCCACACATCCTTCTGCTGATACCAGCATAGGAGAGACATCCCCACCCATAATAACAACAGCACAAGTGAGCAGAGAGCTGAGGAGACTTCGTGCCAGCAAAGCAGTGGGTCCAGATGGAGTATCGCCACGACTGCTGAAGGTCTGTGCATCGGAGCTGGGGGGTCCTCTACAGCGCATCTTCAACCTGAGCCTGGAACAGGGGAGAGTCCCGAGGCTTTGGAAAACATCTTGTATTACCCCAGTCCCAAAGGTATCACGTCCTAGTGAGCTGAATGACTTTCGGCCTGTTGCTCTGACATCACATGTGATGAAGACCATGGAGAGGCTGCTGCTTCACCACCTTAGGCCACAGGTTCAACATGCCCTTGACCCTCTGCAGTTTGCATATCAGGAGAAGGTGGGAGCGGAGGATGCCATCATCTATATGCTACACCGATCCCTCTCCCACTTGGACAGAGGCAGTGGTGCTGTAAGAATTATGTTTCTAGACTTCTCTAGCACCTTCAACACAATCCAACCTCTGCTCCTTAGGGACAAGCTGACAGAGATGGGATTAGATTCATACCTAGTGGCATGGATCGTGGACTATCTTAAAGACAGACCTCAGTATGTGTGTCTTGGGAACTGCACGTCTGACATTGTGGTCAGCAACACAGGAGCGCCACAAGGGACTGTACTTTCTCCAGTCCTGTTCAGCCTATATACATCGGACTTCCAATACAACTCGGAGTCCTGCCATGTGCAAAAGTTCGCTGATGACACTGCTATCGTGGGCTGCATCAGGAATGGGCTGGAGGATGAGTATAGGGACCTAATCAATGACTTTGTTAAATGGTGTGACTCAAACCACCTACACCTGAACACCAGCAAAACCAAGGAGCTGGTGGTGGATTTTAGGAGGCCCAGGCCCCTCATAGACCCCGTGATCATCAAAGGTGACTGTGTGCAGATGGTGCAGACCTATAAGTATCTGGGAGTGCAGCTGGATGATAAATTAGACTGGACTGCCAATACTGATGCGCTGTGCAAGAAAGGACAGAGCTGACTATACTTCCTTAGAAGGCTGGCGTCCTTCAACATCTGCAATAAGATGCTGCAGATGTTCTATCAGACAGTTGTGGCGAGCGCCCTCTTCTACGCGGTGGTGTGCTGGGGAGGTAGCATTAAGAGGAAAGACGCCTCACGCCTTGACAAACTGGTGAGGAAGGCAGGCTCTATTGTTGGCATGGAGCTGGACAGTTTAACATCTGTGGCAGAGCGAAGGGTGCTCAGCAGGCTCCTATCAATTATGGAGAATCCACTGCATCCACTAAACAGTGTCATCTCCAGACAGAGGAGCAGCTTCAGCGACAGACTGCTATCACTGTCCTGCTCCACTGACAGATTGAGGAGATCGTTCCTCCCCCAAACTATGCGACTCTTCAATTCCACCTGGGGGGGGGGTAAACGTTAACATTTAACATTATACAAAGCTATTGTCTGTTTTTCACCTGCATTATTATCATTCTTTAATTTAATATTATTTATTGTATCATTATGCTGCTGCTGGAGAATGTGAATTTCCCATTGGGATTAATAAAGTATCTATCTATCTATCTTATTTACTAATAAGCACACAGATGGGTAACACAGAAAGTGTTGCTTGCCCAGGTGACTGCTATGCTTCTCATTAATTGCCAGTATTCAGATATAATTAAGACAGCAAACTCCACAATATAGTGAATTAAAAAAGAAAATGACAGAGTTAAGCATTGTAATTTCATTTAAAAATGTAAATCTAAAACTAAGGCAATTTCTTGAATGCAAAATAGGATAAATTAAAGGACAGCTAATTAAACACTGAGATTAATTAAAGGTAAAAATGACAAGCTCAATTGTCTGGAATTAGAATCTGTAGCCATAGGGTCCCCCTAAGACTGAACTTGAGAGACCCTGCTCTAGATCAGGGGTCACCAACTCCGGTCCTGGAGGACCACCGTGGCTGCAGGTTTTCATTCTAACCCTTTTTTTAATGAGTGCCATGTTTGTGCTGCTAATTAACTTCTTGTGAATTCATTTTAATTGACTTGTTTTTAAAGATTTGTTCCTCTGAATTTCTTCATCGTTCCTCTGAATTGCTTCATTTCTTTCCTTAAATGGCACACAACAGAAATGAAATATGAAGTGAGTGAGCCAACAGAAGACCAACTAAGTCAGGGCTTCAAATTCCAACCAATTTCACTCCAACCAGCTGCTTAATGAGATGCTGATTCTTGTTGTTTAATTAAACCCATTCTTTAATTCTGTGGCTAGTTGCTGCTCTCGTGGTGCATTAGCAGACCTTTCCGAAATTGTTGATTTTCTCATTCTAAGAGCACTGTTTAAATGTTTTGGGGACCTGAGCAGATCATCATTCCTGAGACTTTCATCTTTCTTTATTTTCAGATATTGTATGATGGACACCAGTTGTTTTGGCTCATTGTGTATCTCATTATTATTTGGCTGCTAATTAAGGAAAAAGAAATAATTAAGGGGTCTGAGTCTTCAAGAACAAGTCAATTAAAATTAGTTCAAAAGAAGTTAATTAGCAGCAAAAACAGGTCACTCATTAAGAAAAGGGTTAGAAAAGACTGGAGTTGGCAACCCCTGCTCTAGATCAGGGGTAGGCAACGTCGGTCCTGGAGTGCCACAGTATGTGCAGGTTTTTGTTCCAACCCAGTTTCTTAACGAGAACTCAATTATTGCTGATGAAGCACATATTGCTTAAGTGACATTTTAATGCTTCATTTTAGTGGTCTCGCTTGTTAAGGTTCTCCAACCTTAATTGCTTATTTCAATCTTAAACTGCTGCATTCAGTGTTTTAATTGCTCCTTATTAGCAATAAGATGTAAAAGACAAAGCAGCCAGCAGTTCTCCAGCTAGCTTTTTTCCAATTACATCTGTGTGTGTTCATCATGCACGGTTTGATTTAATAAAACACTTAATAGAAAAATGTGACAGACTGAAAATGATCTGTTTTAAGCTTCAAATCATTTGGATGATATCCTTGGAAAGGAAAAAAATCTACGATATAAAAGCCTTACATTGCACAGACTAACAAGCCATAAAATTAAATAAGGTCTGAGATTGGCAATGATTGGTTTCTAATTAAGCAATTGGGTTGAATGAAAACCTGTAGCCACTGCGGCTCACCAGGACCAACATTGCCTACCCCTGTTTTACATCTTATTGCTAATAAGGAGCAATTAAAACACTGAATGCAGCAGTTTAAGATTGAAATAAGCAATTAAGGTTGGAGAACCTTAACAAGCGAGACCACTAAAATGAAGCATTAAAATGTCACTTAAGCAATATGTGCTTCATCAGCAATAATTGAGTTCTCGTTAAGGAACTGGGTTGGAACAAAAACCTGCACATACTGTGGCACTCCAGGACCGACGTTGCCTACCCCTGCTCTAGATCATGCTTTGAGAAAGTTCTTTGCTAAGAATGTGTTGGGATAAAATCTTTGTTTATTAATCAGCCTTTCAATAACAACAATCACTACTTCTCCAACAGGTCTGTTTTGGGTAGAGGCTGATGGAGATATATTTCATACTTCTTGTTAATAAGTCAACTTATACTGATTATCCAAAAGAATTCTAAACTACCATAAAGCTGTAAGGAAAAATGATGATTTATTTTAGCCTTACATGTAGGGAAAAAAATTAATTTATTTGTGTGGAACTGTTCAAAAGTTGTTTCAATTCTACAGGCATCTCTATATGTATAAAACAACAAAACGTACGTCATCTTGAATCTGGCATCCATCTGTGGTGTCCACATCCGGTGTCCACAAGAGAGCTGGAATGTTGAATGAACAAAGGCAACAAGATTCACAAAGAAAGATGAATGTAAGGGCTTGCATACCCTGTGAACAGAGGTTCCTAACTGCATAGCGTGATCGAAACAGACAGATTTACCATTGTGCCCATTATTATTGTTGTCAATAACCAGACATGGCTCCTTTATTGCTAACCATTTAAATATGTAATTAACTTTGGATGATTATTTCATATTAAATCTTCCTTTCCTGTTCCTTAGTTGGACAAGAGGAGGTATCAGTGATGCTTCAAATAAAATGTAATACTTACTGAGTTCATGTATTGCACTAAAATCTTTAAAATCATTAAAATATATAAAAAAGTATTTATGCACATCCTAATTCTATATTCTGCTTCCCATACATACTCTGAAAAAGAGAAATGCAGATACCCAAGTCGATTTGTTCAGAGTAAGACACAGAGTTCAGCTTTTTTCCCTCTTCAGTGCTGGCTTTCTGTTTGTAGTTACTCCATAGATGCAGCTTATGTTATTTTATGTAAGTTCTTTCTTGAACTTTAACCCATGTGTCTTCATCTAGTTTGTGCACAGTGCAGTGGATGTCAAGTCAGCATACATTTTCTCTGTAATGTTTACAGACTTGGCAGCATGGGGGTTGGTGTCAAGGCTGGGTTTGCTGCTAGATGTGGTATGATCTGTAGCTGGTCCTGTTTGGGACAGCTGTTAAATAGGGGTGTGGGGATAGTGGGTATGCCCCGTTATTATTAATTTTTTATGTCTTGGGTTACCTGAATGATTGCTTTAATTTTCTTAATTCCCTTGACTCGGGCTTCCTTATAGTTTTTCCTTTGCTACCACGTTCAATCCACACTAGATTATATCTGTTTCTCAGTTGCTGCCTTCATCTCTCTCTCTCTCTCTCAATCTGTCTTTTTGATTCTTACTTGGATATGATCTCCCTGTCTGACTGTTTCTGCTGTCTGTCAAGCCTGCATCTCTTGATATTTCCCATGTGCACCGTATGATAGTACTTTAATACATCTTTGCTTAGGACTTCTGAATTTTGTTATAAGCTTTCCTCAGTGTTGGAGAATTTCTTGGCAATTAGTTCTAATTCTGTCAATGAAACCACTACTCTGGTGCTGCTCTTCACTCGTTGACCCACACGGGCTGTACTTTAATTGTCATCCATGAACTCTGAACTCCACGGGGCTCATTTAAGATTATACAGGATGGTGGGTGCGTGATTGGGTTGTGATTTTAAAAACTGATGTTTCCTTATTAAAGATGTTGACACTTTTGTATCTCTTAATATAGGTTTGATTGCAGATGTTTTCATCCATGTTCAGACTTTTTTCTGTTATGTTATAGGCAGTCTGTATTTCCTGGCTTATGCTTATTTTCCTTTTCTGTGTTTCTTTTTTATGTTAAATTATTATTTTTTCATGTATTCATGGTATTTATGTATTTTTGCTCTCCTGTGTTCTGTTTCTTTTGTTTTGTGGGTGGAACCAAAGAGGTTGTTCCTCCTTAACATCACATTTGTAGGACCACCCTCAGCCTATATATTGTGAGGCTGGTAAGTGGATTCTTCAGGGGTTCATTGTGATTCACTGTAATAGATTACACTGTAAATTATCATTCAGAGAGTGCACACTGTATTGTTGTTCTGATTTTGGATCTCAAGATTTGATTTTTGGCTTTTCAATTATGGGATTACATTTGTGACTTCTTTCAGTTGGTTTACACTCTGTTGTTAGTCATTAGCACTTAAACATAAGTAACATGACAGTTATATTTGTATACTAACCCTCACTTATTCTGTTTTTCTTCTTGGTACTCAAATGTGGCACTTGGTGCCACAGCCCACCTGCCAAGTTGCTTTGCCTGCCTAAGGAAAAGTCAACCCTGATGGAGGATCGCAGAGGTATCGTGGGAAAGAGGGGTCCTTTCATCGGATTGGCTGGCCCAGCACTGTTTTCAGCCGTGGAATGGCCAAATGGGGGAGGCAGCTTGAAGGATGAGGTCTCTAGGACTCTATACAAATACAAATCTTATTATGGGATATATCATCTACTGTTAAATTCTGCTCTGTACTTCTAAAATTTATATTTTTTTATTTCTTACTATATTGAGGAATTGTTCTGTTCTGTGTACTGCATTGTATTGTATTGACCCCTTCTTTTGACACCCACTGCACACCCAACCTACCTGGAAAATAGGGTCTCTCTTTGAACTGCCTTTCCCAAGGTTTCTTCCATTTTTTCCCTACAAGGTTTTTTTTTTTTGGGAGTTTTTCCTTGTCTTCCTAGAGAGTCAAGGCTGGGGGGCTGTCAAGAGGCAGGGCCTGTTAAAGCCCATTGCGGCACTTCCTGTGTGATTTTCGGCTATACAAAAATAAACTGTATTGTATTGTATTGTACTATCAGTTCCTTCAATTGTATACAGTCTGTGTGTGGCGTGTTCTCTTAGCCAGAGGTTTTACAGCTCTTCTCCTTTGTAGGGTAAATCTGTGTATATTTGAATATTTTGGGACATTTAAAGAAGTATTTTGAACTTTTGAAGAAAGACCACGTTTGGGGTCTGTGTCAGCTGTGCCCTGACTGTAGATTTTGGGGTCAGGCTGACTAGGATGAGGTCTACTGTACTGTATTTCCAAACAAGCCTATGGCTTTTAGAGGTCTACAACTTTTCTGCTTTTCACATGCACTCATAACCATTTTCGGTAGCACTTTATAATAACTTTCATTAACAAAGCATTAATAAGCATAATGTAACATTTAACAGATCATGAGTTCATGTTCATTCAATTAGTTATAAATGTTATTAAATGATAGTCCATACATTAGGTAATGTATTTTTACACATTTAAAAATTATTTTAAAAATGCTTAGTAAGGCACTTTTTACGGTTTGTTAGCACATCACTCATGTTGACACTGCATTCACTAATGTCTAGCTGATTAGGGACAAATATCTTTAAATATTAGCTACACATGTTTCATTTATCATATGCAAGTGTTTGGTTCATGAGTTGTACAGTCTGTAAAACTGGTTATTTTATGTTCTGGCCTGCTTGTAACAATGCAAGAATTTTTGCCAGCTTTCACACTGCATGTTTTCAAATCAGTTTTTCATGAATTGCAGATGTTTTAAACAACTTGAGCACTGTAACCATTTGTGCATTTTATAAACCATTTATTCATTAGTTGTAAATGTTTTTGCAGTACCCAATCTAAAGTTGAAACTCTTCATGCATTATACAGGTTTACACATGTTTATATACCATTTACTAGCAAAATACCCGCGCTTCACAGCGGAGAAGTAGTGTGTTAAAGAGGTTATGAAAAAGAAAAGGAAACATTTTAAAAATAACGTAACATGATTGTCAATGTAATTGTGTTGTCATTGTTATGAGTGTTGCTGTCATATATATATATATATATATATATATACATACACACACACACAGACACACATAAATGTATATATACATATATATGTATATATATGTTTATATATATATACATATCCACATATATACAGATATCAACATATATATATACACACACATATACATATATACATATACACATACATACATACACATACATATATATATATATATATACACACACATACATACATTCATACACACATATATATATACACACACAGACACATATATATACATATATATATTTACATATCTACATATATATACACATATATATACATATCTATATATATATATACATATATACTGTATATATATATATATATATATATATAAATATATATATTTTGATTGTTATAGTTCTCTTTGTATACCACGTTGTCAGTTCAGCACTCCGGTTGTAATATGACCAAGCGGTGCAAGCACACTCTTGAGAATGCAACGTATAGTTGTACAGGAGAAAAGCAATCTTGCGTCAAATCAATGGCAACCTTTTGTACGTCTATGAACTTAATTTAAACTTTAGGTTTAAACGGTGCTTTGTTTCCGACGTGCTGCGTTCAGTCAGTTCACGTGAGCTGCTCTCTTGTGTGATATTGCGATGTCCACAGCTTTATTTAATGTTAGCTAAGACCCGGCACTTCAAAGTTTCTCGCTACAGCAATTTTAACTCCGTTACAAAGTGATCCAAATCTCGTTTATACCTCGTGTCTTCTCATTAAACTTGTATCTCGCGAATATGGTATTGCAAACGGCAGCGGGAGCGTTTCTATAAACTTAATTTAAACTTACGGTTTACACCGTGCTTCGCTTCTTATTGTTTCGCTGCCTTCTCAATTATGTAATGAATGTTTTCTTCAGCGCTCTTTGGGTACGTACTGCGTTCACAGTCAGTTCATGTGATTACGTGGGAGGCGTGATGATGCGATACGCAACTCCGCCTCCCATGGCCAGCGAGCTGCAGTCCATTACAGTATATGGACAAAAAAGGGGTTCCAGTTATGACCGTTACGCTTTGAATTTCAAAATGAAACCTGCCTAACTTTTGTAAGTAAGCTGTAAGGAATGAGCCTGCCAAATTTCAGCCTTCCACCTACACCGGAAGTTGGAGAATTAGTGATGAGTCAGTCAGTCAGTCAGTCAGTGAGTCAGTGAGGGCTTTGCCTTTTATTAGTATACTAGCAAAATACCCGCGCTTCGCAGCGGAGAAGTAGTGTGTTAAAGAGGTTATGTAAACATATATATACATAAACATACTGTATATACATAAATATATACATATACACATCCACATATATATACATATATCAACATATATATACACATACATATATATATATATATATATACACACACATGCAGACACATATACATATATATACATATACATATTTGTATATCTACATATATATACACATATATACATATATATGCATATACATATTTGTATATCTACATATATATAAACATATATACATATATATACATATTTGTATATCTACATACATACACATATATCTATCTATATATATATATATATATATATATATATATATATATATACACACATAAATATATACACATATATATATATATATATATATATATATATATATATATAGCTGATTAGCCAGTGGATTCGCTCAGTGAGTGCAAGAGAAAAAAATAAAATGTATGTATAAAATAAGTTAAATTGCCAAATTTATTTTTCCACAAATAAAGAGCACTTACAATAACATAGAAATCAATATAAACAACATTAACATCATTATCATTTGAGAATATGAAGTAATATATAAGAAGCACATTGCATATAAATATAAATTATTAAACATTAAAATGTTCTTCTATAAAACAGTACCGTGGCTATTAGTTTGTCTGTCCAGGATTTTAAATGAGCTGTAGCTCGCAAACCGTTTCACCTATTGACTTGAAATTTGGTACACAGATACTACGTCACGTCTACTATTCGCTTTCCCACACATATGAACACATATATATATATATATATATACACACACATACATATACAGACACATACACATATATACATATACATACATAGTGCGTTGCAACACGGGCTGTGATTGTTACATGGGAGGGAGACGACAAATCACAGCTTCCCGCTTTGTAATCGGGCTTGTGATTGCTGCTTTGACGGATGTCCAGATCCCACAGTATTTCCCCTTAGGAGAGGCGTTAGGCAAGTGTAATTGAATAGCGGTGGTGCAAGTTATTACTCTTTTTATCTTTATTTTATTTTATTGTAGAATCAACTCACAGCTGCGCGCACCAGTGCGTGCGTGGCGGATGCGTACGGCTGACGTTTTTCATTGTCTACCACCTTCGCTAATCATTGTTGAGGCAGATTGAAGACTTAAGTGCCAGCTTAACTGAAAAATTAAAGAAAACATACTAAGTTTTAAAAGAAATCAGTTTTAACGGGAAAAGATGCCGACGAAAGAAGAGAAGCAGCGGGACGCTAGGGTCAAGAGCTGCTCATTAAGCAGCAAGCGCATCAACCTCTGAGCAAATGAATGGTAAACGTAAAGAGAAAGAGGATAAATACTATGAATGGTCATGTCAAGTGTATTCACTCCACGTTATCGTGGAGTGCGCTGTTACTGGTATTTTGATAAAAGAATCTGAATAACATATAAGAATCATATAAATTATTAAACAGTAAAACATTAACATTTAAGAAGTAAAGATACATTGAGTACTACTGTAGTGCTTTCGGGTATAGTACATTTTTTGTTTGCCCATTACATGCATAAATGTATAAATTTTTTGGTGTACCTACCCAAGAACACGCGACATGACCCGGCAGTTAAAAATTTATCGCTCCAGCAATTTTAACTCTGTTACAAAGTCATCTAATATGGTATTGCAAAGGGCAGCGGGAGCGTTTCTATAAACTCAATTTAAACTTACTGTTTACACCGTGCTTTGAAGATGCATAGTATGCGACACGTGTTTCGCCGTAATTGTGTGCTCATCAGGAGTACAGAGTTACTGCACTCCCTTACGGGAATCGATCCTCGGACGTAGAGGCGAAGCCCCTAACGTTGTGCCACGGCGTGAGGTTCGTTCATTTGACAGCATGTAGATCGGGGGTAATTACATTGCAGGCATTCGTAGTCTGATTCACAATCTGATTGTATGGGTGGTTACCTACCAGGTAACGCTTGTGGTTGGTGAGCAAGTCGGCTAACTTCTGCCACGGTGCCCTCTTTCAGTTGCGAGAAGCAGATCATACAATGGTTGAAATAGTTTAATATATATAGCAAAATCACCGCGCTTCGCAGGGGCGAATATGGTATTGCAAACGGCAGCGTTTCTATAAACTTAAAGTTACGGTTTATACCGTGCCTTGTTTCATATTCTTTTCCTACCTTATCAATTGTGTAATGTGTTTTTTGAACAGGTTTGATTAATGCAAGTGATCACTCCTGCTGCGTTCAGTCACTTCACGTGAGCCACTCTCTTGTGTGATGTTGCAATGTCCACGGGTTTATTTAATGTTAGCTAAGACCCGGCAGTTAAAAGTTTCTCGCTACAGCAATTTTAACTCTGTTACAAAGTGATGCAAACTGTCGTTTATACCTCGTGTCTTCTCATTAAACTTTTATCTCGCGAATATGTTATTGCAATCCGCAGCGGGAGCGTTTCTATAAACTTAATTTAAACTTACGTTTTACACCGTGCTTTGTTTCCCTTATGAACATGCTTGTATGCTTAACTCGCTCCGTTCTCAATTGTTTAATTAATTTTTTGCTCTTCGCTGTTTGCGGCTGTTCCTCCATTTCCCCCTACTTCGTTCTTTTATCTCGCGAATATGTTATTGCAATCCTTAACGGGAGCGTTTCAATAAACTGATTGAAAATAGTTTTGCATTTACCTTTTTAGTAAAAGGCGAGCTTTTAAGCCTGAGAAATCACCCCGTAAATGCACACGTTTAATTGGACATGTGTTAATATGTATGGTTACACAGTATTAAAAGACAGTGAACAACGTCAGTTACCTTTCTTCCCGCGTTTGATAAAAGGTGAGGTTTTAAGCCTGAGAAATCACCCCGTAAATGCACACGTTTAATTGCACATGTGTTAATATGTATGCTTACACAGTATTAAAAAACAGTCAAAAATTAACGTCATTTACCTTCGTTCCCGCGTGTGACTCGTGCTGTAAATGTCTTCCTTGTTTTTAGTTCATGTGATTACGTAGGAGGCGTGATGACGCGATACGTGACTCCGCCTCCTCCATTACAGTGTATGGACAAAAAATATGTTCCAGTTATGACCATTACGCTTTGAATTTCGAAATGAAACCTGCCTAACTTTTGTAAGTAAGCTGTAAGGAATGAGCCTGCCAAATTTCAGCCTTCCACCTACACGGGAAGTTGGAGAATTAGTGATGAGTGAGTCAGTGAGTCAGTCAGTCAGTCAGTGAGGGCTTTGCCTTTTATTATTATTATAGATATTCATTAATTATGGTGGTTTTTGCAGTACATAATCTAAAGTTGCAACTACACCTGCATTATAAAGGTGTGTAAATGGGTAATTGATACATTAATAGGCACTGGGCTGCAATATGAACAGATCTGTGCCCTGCTGATGAAAACAAAAAGGAGTAGTTAGTTGAACAGTTTAGTTTTATCCTTGTAACAGAAATTAATGGCAGGAATAACTCAGTTTGAATCAACACATCATGTTTATTGCTTCAAGAACAGATTTGTAATGCAGTGCATTCTAAAACAGATATATCTGTATTTCATCATAAAGTAATAGTAATGCTTAGACTTTGTTCTAAAAAAATCTTTAGATTTTTATATAAGACTAACAAAAATATCAGATTTTATTCATCATTCAAGTTACGTCTCAAGGAAACATATACTGTAACAGACCTCTCAAACAGTTTTATTATGGAAAAAATTTCTCAATTTTTGCCACTTTGATTTCCAAGTCTGATACTTACAATTCACAGTGACTCATCTCATCTCAACTCATAGGGGTCTCCCTCTCCTCAATCCAGGACATGTTTCAGACGTGCTGTCTGCGTTGAGCCTTACCATTGTGAAAGACGTCTCTCGCCAGATAGAAGATACCACAGTATTAGGACCAGCATGGCTAGTTCCTATCACAGCTTCTTTTCCCAGGCTGTCAGACTTCTCAACTCCTACATGTCACCCAGTACCATATCTCTATTACATTTCCCCCAATTATCTACTGTCACTTTACATTCCTCACTTTCCTATGGATATTGGGCATTGTTTGAGCTTTATAGTCCCTTCATTTTTTGTTTTGTTATGTTGTATTATTGCACTGGTTTTGGTAATTTTACGGTGTATGCTAAATGTATGTTGTTTTAACTATGCATTGGGGACTGTAAGGAATTAAATTTCATTCATCCATATACTATGTACTGTATGTGTATGAATAACAATTAAAGTTGAGTTCAACGAGTTAATTAAATAATCATCCCACATTTGCTGCTTCAATTATAAAATCAACAGAGCAACCAGGAATGCTTCACTTTAAAAGCAAGGGAATAAAATGGAATGACGGTGGCTGGTGCTGAGGCACCATTTGTCTCCTTGTGCAAGCCTGTTGTTCTTCTTTGAATTCTGCTCCATCAAAATATAAGAAATAAATGTGCAGTTGTGCCAGATCTATGTTGTGTGTCAATTCATGAATAAGGATATGTGATCAACCTGTCTGACTGTATCTATCACTAAACTTTATAAATTCTCTACCAAGACATGAACTCAGCACATACAGTACTAATTGCATCTGTTTCACAGATTCAGTAACATTATCCTTCAATTGAGTACTAGCAAGCGCCAATAAAATGCCTGTAATGCACAATATTTTAATACCTTTACATCGTGAAGACTTTACCATGCTTGGCAAGCACAGTTTTACAATAGAAACTGTTTCATTGCAGACCAGACAGATCAGCCGAGCATTTTGGAATGAGGACATTATGAAGACATACTTTTTGGTCCATTTTTCATTGAAATGATAATGATTCTCAGTACCATTTTTTTTTCCTGTCTTCATTTTGATTAACTGATTTGCTAAATTAATTTTAAATGTTACTTCCTGGATAAGTAGTAAAATTTGCATGATTGGGTACAGTGTCTGAATTTTGTTTAGTTATATTTTTTATTAAAGTTTTACTTATTTCAAGATTTTTGCATTATAATAGAAGAGGTGTAATGTACCTATCAAACACACATTGCTATAAGCAAAAGATAAAAATCAGTCCAATCCATAATACAATCAATCCAGTGAATCACAGAAAAAGTCATGATCCATTAATCATAACACTAAAATCCCATCCCACTGTGGATTGGAATGATAATAACACCAGATTAAATTCAGTGCAGCATATGCTTGATGATTCTTATCTTACATACTGTAGAAATAAATTTGATAGCTTTAAACTTACTTATTGTGTGGGGTTTAGTGAGTGAATGAGATGGGATGTATGTTAAAGTGGGTGATGTGCAGCAGCAGCAGAAATGTATTAGTTCTGTGAAAATTTGGTACCAGATGAAAAATCTGATGACATCTGCCTTAAAATGTATTATACCATGTATTGCTCAAACCAAAGTTCTGGTACAAGATCTGTAGAAGACAGAAAATCTTTGGGAAAACTGCATACCACTAGAAACACTTCTGAGATACTGTTTAACCTTGAAAGATGAAACAAGCATCATCAACTGATTACGTTATCTTGCTGCTGCCTCTACCATCATGAGTTACATGAGACCTGCATGTTTTCTTAAAATTCTCAAATTCTTATGAGCAATTACTTTTGAAGATGAAACACCAGGAATGCATGTGAACTTTTTCAGAGCCAAATAAAGGTGCCTTGCAAATGAAGCTCTGAGCTCTGATTCATGCTCAGGTATTAGAGTTACTCACCATGGATCGGAATGTTCATCAATAATGTATTTCTGTGGAGTGAATTTACTACAGTGCTGGTGTGTCTGAACCTTGAACAATGTAGGGGTTTTCAGAAATGTGAATAGTAGAAATTCTTCAAGAATCCAGCTGATATTACCCTCAGAAAGACCCAGAAGGAACTGATTGAGGAATGGGCGTGTTGCCTGTTGAAGAATGGCCATGTGTATACATTACTGCACAGACAATGATATACTTTTGTTAAGGAATGTCTGGATGCCTGTGGATGCAACCCAGAGCCTAATTGGCATGGCACATGCAGATTCCAAAACTCATTACAAGAGTTAATATTTACAGTTTCCCACAGAATTCAAGATACTTCAATCAGAAAAGGAAATTTCTGTGAAAAGTCAATTGAGAACACTTTTCACTAAGTCTGACAATAAATCAGGACACACGCAGACTGGTTGTCAGCTAACTCGGGTAGAAGAACTTAATCAAGATTACCACTATTCTGCAATACTGAATCATAGTCCTTCAATTACTACAATAGTTAATCAAAGTTATGATTAATTGTTTGAGATTCTGCATACACATGTGATACACCTGGAATAAGGGAAAAGGCTTTGAAAATATATTGATCTTCCAGATCAGTGTCAAACCAGAACAGGGGGGTATTTTTCGTACGTCGCTTAAATCATCCGAGATCAGGTGCCTCATCTTGGATAAGTTAATGCCGGTGACACTCATCCGGGATATGTCGGTTTTTCAAACGCAGCCGTGCATTAGATTAGTCTAGCTGGATCTAATCATACAAGATGAATGCGTGCGCCTGCGCTGAGTGAAAAGCCCATATATATTGAGTCTAGAAAACATGATCAGCAAGTCTCTGATAGGCTGTAACAAAATGACAAAAGAACGGGCGCATTTTTTTTTTTCACACACACGGCGCAAGGCACTTATTCGAAGGACATGAAGAATTTCAAGATTTAATATGCACAAGGGGTAACACTGCAAAAGCAGCCCAGACCAGAAAAGATGGCTGGCAAAAAGTGGCCGACAAATTAAACGCTAAGTAGTGTGCATTGTACTTACTGAATGCAGCGTTTCATTTCCTATGTGTCAAATTAATTATTATTTAATATGTCATAATTCCAGATCAAACGTGAGCACAAGGAGAACATGGGAACGGGTTAAAGTGAAATACAAGAATATACTTCAAACTGGTAAATATTGGTATATAACTATTTAAAGAATTGTTGACATAAATAATCATATATAATATAAAAAACATTAATTTTAAAGCTAATAAGAAGTCAGACAAGCAAAAAACAGGTGGAGGTCCACGCGGTCCAGACCTAACCCCTGCAGAAGAGTTGGCTCTTCAGCAAAATGCCCATCACCCTGTTTCTGAGGGCATTCCAGGGGGAAGCTCCTCTTCAGAACCAGTGGCAGGATACAGTGGTCACTTCATTTCAGGTAAAGTATGGTCATTGCATATATTTGTCCTCAATGTGTGCCAAAGGTATGTTCCATATAGCCCTCATTTCTGTTGGGTCAGTTGCAGGGAATGTCATATCCCTTGAACCTGTGTCTGACAAATGAGATATTGTTGAAGGTCAAATATTTCATGAAGACACTGTGTCTGATTATTCATCAGGAGGAGAGGTACATTTTCCAAATAATGTTTGATCAAACTCCACTCTGATCAGTCCCATGTGCCCCCATCCCATTTGGAAATCCTGGTAATGAGAATGTTAGGCTGATTGAGCTTCTTCATGGAACTGTGGGTGTTTTAGCCTGTGTATTACCTACCTGCAATGGCATGAAACACCTCTTTTATTGTCTGCACACACAGGTGTCCAGGAAACACTATGAAAACCTGAAGGAAATAGTTCAGAGCCAAACAGACTTTACGAATTGCCTGGCAAACTGCACTCTTAGTTAGATTTTCTGCATCACATACAGTATATAAAAAAGTGCCGCTTGTAAAAAACCTCAAAGCAATGCCTACTGTCTGTGTGGTTGTGAGAGCCCGACTTTGCCTAGTTTGACTTTGAATATAAGGTTCTAATAAATCTTTGAGGTACAATCTTCCCCCTCGGCTAAAGCGGTATCTTTCGAAAAGAATTTCCTCCAGGAGCAATAAAGGATCTTGCCGATCGCGCAAAACCCTCTCTGTATGAAATTCTCTTCGTATAATTTGCGCACCAATATCAATTGGTCGCTCATTAATGAACGACGAAGCCATGACTGGATGACTTCCACACACTGTCACTGATTACGTGTGTAAACTAATCCTTGTTTACGTAGAACAAACCTGCTCGGGATTAGGATCTGTTGCTATGACAACACTTCTAGCAAGAGTTTCGAAAAACCAACAGATCCAGGATCAGGCCAAATCGTCAACAATTACATCCGGCTAAACGTCTAATCCACGTACGAAAAATACCCCCCTGGACTGATAAAGGAAAAACAGATAAAACACCGACATGACGAAAACATAAACGGTTGTGTTAAAGTAAGAAGGTGGCTTTTTACTGTAGAATTGAAAAGACGAAAGGGGAAGGGAAAGGAAGCAAAAAAACTTTTGCTTACTTATAATGTTTAAATGATGTGCATGAGCTCCACTTTTGCTTTTTTTTTTCTTCTTTTTATCGATTTACTCATCCCAAATACATTTGCCGTTGTTGTTTACTATTCAGTCTTTTTGCTAAATGTTCTTTCTTATGTCCTATTATAATTTTGAAATTTATTGTACTTATTGGTTGAGAAATATGGTATTGTTTGGTATATAATTTTAAATCTATCTCTTGTCAAGCTTAAATCTTTAATGACTTTTATTATTATTATTAAACAGTTTTTGTTTTCACCTCAAACAATAAGTATGTTTTAATTTATGACTTTGTACTGCTTTCCTATTACTAAACCTTTGTTAAGCATTATTGTAATTAATATGAAAATAAATTGGAATAATCTCAATTTGAATACTGTTAATTATTTCACTATTTTTGCTAACCAACCAAACATCTTCTCTTAATCTGCTAAATATTAGAAAACTCGTGTATTAACTCCGCCCGGTAATTGTTGTTTTGTAATTAATAACATTCAATTTTAAATGTATATTAATAATTTGGGCTTGTATTAATTGCTCATGTTTCTAAAATTGATAATGAAAATGCAAAAAATACCATTGATCTTTATAAATTAAACCTAACATTACGAATAGAAATCAACTAATTGATCTGAAAACAAACAGAGCAACTAATACTTACTGTTAAGTAAAAGCACTTTTTATTATGAAAATGGAGACAAGGCTAATAAGATTCTTGCCTAGAATTACATAAGAAGAAAGCGCTTCATACAGTCAAATAAATAAACAATGTAGAAATGGAATAAAAATCAACAAACATAACAAAATAAGTAATACTTTAAAAATATCATTAGGGTTTATTCACTCCTGAATGCTTTTCACAAATACTTACTTTAATAAAAAAGATAATCAAAAGCTTGATGCACCATGTATAGAGGAGCTTGATAGACATCCAGGGCTTTCTGTTTTTAAAGATGCTGTTACATCTTTACAGAATGGGACAGCCACAGGCTCATGTGAATATCCAGCAGATATTTTAAAAAAACAATCTCATAAGTTATGTCCATTAATGCTGGGTATGATCAAGGAAGCTTAAAGAAAAACTCTTCTGCATGTAATGTGCATCCCACAGACTAATTTCATTAATTAACAATGATGTTAAGATTTTGACAAAGGCCAAGAATGGGAAAAATCCTTTCATCTATAATGTCTCAAGATCAAACATATTTTTAAATGATTAAATAATTTTTGAAAACATGAGAAGGAATGGAAAATCAGACACAATAATTAAAATCCACTACACTCCTTTATGGTGGCCATCCTTCCACTCCTTCATCCAATCTCAACCCCAAACCTGTATATTCATCTATCTACAGGGTAATATTTAGAAAGAAAATTTAGTAACCTGTCGAAAGGGTTATAAAATGCTATCCTTACTACTGTACATGCTCAAATACACTGGATTTTATTGCAATTTTATAAACTTGATAAATGTAGATAAATAATTAGAAATTTCTTCCTTCAATGTCTGAACAAGTGTTTTTATTGCTAAAACAAAATTACTGAATTATGTAAGGCTAAGAGAAGTTATGGCACACAAATCATGAAAACTACTGTTCTGGTCCACATGCACAGATAAAAGTCTTCACTATGGTTAGTAAAGACTCATGCCAAAGTAAAATGGAAAAATATTTTTCAATGGGGGAACGATGTTTCACTGAAGAAGTTTGTTTAAGGGATGCCATGGCAGCTATGACACCTTAATTTCAGAGAAAGGTTGGACTATGAATGACACTGTCAAGCACCAGGCTCACTAGATCATATATTTTGGGGTTGTAGTTTGTGGTGGTAAGTGTCCTACGTTGCCCCTAGTCTACTTTATATGCTTTATTATGTAAACCTTAACCAAATGCCCATACTCTTATCACAATGTCAGGATTGGCTATAGTTCAATACTTCCCCTTTTTTTAATGTACATCTGTAATCCCAGACAAACAGACAGAGTACCAGGAGAGAACATTACACTTATATTAAGCATTATTCAAACAGCACCATAAACAAAAGCAAAATAATGTGTGAACACCATACAACTTGGTACTGGTAGATGCTTAGCCTTTCCAGGTGGCCCATTTCTTGCGTTTTTTGAAGTGTCAGTAGTAACTCAGAGTATTCTTGTTTTGACTTTTTCCTCTTACTTTATTTTCTAACCAGTTATTTTACTGATCTTATAAGCTTATCTAGGTATGATGTGGTCACCCTGTCTCAAAGACAACTTTGTCTTATTACAATTAAGTTTGTCTCTAAAAAGCACTACACTGGTTAACAAGCATTTTGCTACTTGGATTCTTTTACCTGTACTTTAACAAATTTCACTTTCTGACACCAAATCTGAAAACTGTTTTCGTCCAGCACATCCCATTTTTTAGTTATGATGATCCAGGTCTTGGACAACTAGGGCGGCTGGACAGTAAAGGCGATGCATTTCAGCATTTAACACTAGAATTACCAGAGCCTACGAAAAAACTCGTAAATCCGTCCCACCTTAAATCGCGTCTTAAAGCCGTTCGCACATCTCCGCCAGAGTCTTTTGTCATCTAAATGTGATGATAAACAAAACCTTCTAGCAGCCAGCTATTCCATCCCCCCACCGACTTAGAATGAACTCCTAGCTCATGCTTTGCCTTGATTTGATTATTTGGGATTGAAGTGGAGTTTTACAGTGGAAATAATTCGAGCATTATTTGGAATACACGCATTTCATGTGTGTTCCGTTTCTACAGTATAGTAGGCTGTGCAAACACATTTTTAAAACAGAAACGTTTTTCATATTCTAATAGTAAATGACAAAATGTAGGCATAAACTATATAACGTATGAAGCCTGAAGTCCATATATCAAAGAAACACTTTCACAAAAGGTACAAATAAGAGAACACGTGCGCTTTTCTTCAAAAATATAACTGCACAAAAAAAAAAGCCGCGTTAGCATGCCACATTGACATTCGTACTACAACTGCCGCGGTGGCGTAATGGTATCAGCTCCTGACTGGGGATCAGAGGGTGGTGAGTTCGATCCCGCACGGCTCCACTTCAAGAAGTAATCTGCTCTTATTCTTACAATTTTAGAATAACAACATAAATTTCATTTCAGTCTGTAACAGCCGGTGTAACTTATAATACTGGTAAAGGTTAGCTTTTTTTTTTTTTTTTTAATTCACTTTTCATTCTCGCAGTCGATGCATACTAACGCCCCCCCCCCAAAAGGGTTCTGACACATAAACGCTGGCGAAGCTGCCTTCCTTCGTATCTCACCGTCACTTCATTTTCTTTTTATTCAGTGTTATTGAGTGTTCCTGCCAGTCCCCACATGTTGCTGTATGCTGTTTCTTTTGTACTCCAGGACATGCAGAAGAGAGAATGATTTCACATTATTTATGCTGTTTTCACATAAAGACTGCAGTATACTCGTGACTGCATTCTCGTACCAATGCACTTTTTCCATCACCTTTTCCTGTAAGAAGCAATGTACTCACTTCTCTCTATGCTGTGGTTTCTATTACACACCTGAAAGAGACAATATATGTGAAAACTTCATCGCACTAATGCAATATTATTTGAAAACGAACAGCGTCAGATCAGGTGTGAAAATTTTATGTGAGATACTGGTAAAGGTTAGCTTTTTTTTTTTTTTTTAATTCACTTTTCATTCTCGCAGTCGATGCATACTAACACCCCCCCCCCCCCCCCCCCCCAAAGGGTTCTGACACATAAACGCTTGCGAAGCTGCCTTCTTCGTAGCTCACATAAAATTTTCACACCTGATCTGATGCTGTTCGTTTTCAAATAATATTGCATTAGTGCGATGAAGTTTTCACATATATTGTCTCTTTCAGGTGTGTAATAGAAACCACAGCATAGAGAGAAGTGAGTACATTGCTTCTTACAGGAAAAGGTGATGGAAAAAGTGCATTGGTACGAGAATGCAGTCATGAGTATACTGCAGTCTTTATGTGAAAACAGCATAAATAATGTGAAATCATTCTCTCTTCTGCATGTCCTGGAGTACAAAAGAAACAGCATACAGCAACATGTGAGGACTGGCAGGAACACTCAATAACACTGAATAAAAAGAAAATGAAGTGACGGTGAGATACGAAGGAAGGCAGCTTCGCCAGCGTTTATGTGTCAGAACCCTTTTGGGGGGGGGGGGGGGGGGGGGCGTTAGTATGCATCGACTGAGAGAATGAAAAGTGAATTAAAAAAAAAAAAAAAAAAAAGCTAACCTTTACCAGTATGATAAGTTACACCGGCTGTTACAGACTGAAATGAAATTTATGTTGTTATTCTAAAATTGTAAGAATAAGAGCAGGTTACTTCTCGAAGCGGAGCCGTGCAGGATCGAACTCACCACTCTCTGATCCCCAGTCAGGAGCTGATACCATTACGCCACCGCGGCAGATGTAGTACGAGTGTCAATATGGCATACTAATGTGGCTTTTTTTTTTTTTGTGCAGTTATATTTTTGAAGAAAAGCGCACGTGTTCTCTTATTTGCACCTTTTGTGAAAGTGTTTCTTTGATATATGGACTTCAGGCTTCATACGTTATATAGTTTATGCCTACATTTTGTCATTTACTATTAGAATATGAAAAACGTTTCTGTTTTAAAAATGTGTTTGCACAGATTACTGAACGGAACGGAACACACATGAAATGCGTGTATTCCAAATAACACTACTGTATATTATTTCCACTCTAAAACTCCACTTCAATCCCAAATAATCAAATCAAGGCAAGGCATGAGCTAGGAGTTCATGCTAAGTCGGTGGGGGGATGGAATAGCTGGCTGCTAGAAGCTTTTGTTTATCAGCACATTTAGATGACAAAAGACTCTGGCGGAGATGTGCAAACGGCTTTAAGACGCGATTTAAGGTGGGACGGATTTACGAGTTTTTTCGTAGGCTCTGGTAATTCTAGTGTTAAGAAATAAGTTTGGTCTCAAGAAAAGTGAAACCAAAATTAAGGAAGGTGTTTTTGTTGGCCCTGAAATACGTGAACTGATGCTTGACGATGAGTTCAAAAAGAAACTGAAGCCAATTGAATCAGCACCCTTATTTGTGCAGGTTGTCCAGAATTTTCTTGACAAGCACCGAGCGAAGAATTATACTGAGCTTGTGGAGAATATGCTGACAGTATATTAGCTTATGGGAGCCGGAATGTCACTGAAGACGCATTTTTTACATTCTCATCTCGACTTTTTCCACTAAATCTAAGCGATGTCAGAGATGAGCATGGGGAAAGATTTCATCAAGATATAAAGGTGATGGAAAACTGATATCAGAGAAAATTCACTCTGAGCATGATGGGTGACTAGTGTTGGTTCTTGCAAAGAGAGACAGATATGCAGTACAAGCGCAAAAGCGAGTGCCTCCAACATTTTTCGGCACGCTGACCTCACTTTTATATTGAGGTAAATTGACATAAATATACTTTAACATGTCTCTGGTATCATCTTCTGGTTTGTTTTCAGAATAAACACATCAAAACAATTTTGGTGGGACATAGTCCAAACTCCAGATATCATGTTGATATATTATATTGATGTTCAAACGTGTCAAAACGTCAATGTGTATTTCAAAAATCTGACATGCTAGCTTAATTCAGATTTCATATATGAAATCAGTGTAAAAATTTTTAAAAATAGCTGCTCTGAAGCAAACAAAAAATATTTTTTTGTAAACCAGTGCTACCAGAGCTCATATGCTTCTGCCATTAGAGTTAGGAAATTATAGTGAGGGGGGCTTGTCATCCCTCAAACTTCATAAAATTAAAATCATGCTTCTAAAATCAGCAGCTTAAAAACAGCCAGGCATACTTGTATAACTTAGACAAAACTTATGATACCAAACATGCATTATAGACAGTAGCAAAACATCCATTGGCAATTTAGCACAGCTAATTACAATTTCTGCTTCAATTAATTACCTAACCATTCCGGTAATTCTAAAGCAAACAGCAAAAGCATTAGTGCACAAAATACATTTTCAGTAGCCAAGTAAAGTAAGGCATCTTTTTCAAGGTCCACTTTTTAAAATTGTAAGAAAAGTCCTTTTCGTTCCAGAAGAGGTATACTAATTTCTCCAAGAGGTTATCTTTAATGAAAACTATTTGGATTGGTCTCGTCCATTACGGGAGATGGACGTCTGAAGCGGAGCTCCGCTGCAGTGACTTTATTTTTTCGCTTATTTCTTATTATCCCGAGGTATCCTGTATTTACCCGAACAGAGGAGTTTCTATTACAGTATATAAACATGAGTAACAAGAAAGAGAGAGACTGACCTGGAACAGGCAGGCGAAAGCACAGACTTCCCAGGACTCTGCTCCACTGTATCGTCTCCAGTTGAGAGCGAAAATGGGAGCGAAGGTGCAAGTGATGCAGGTCACGATAGCTCGCCGATTCCAGAAGATCACTTGAAACTAGAGATGGCCTTTCAGTCCGTGCATTCATGTACTCATTGCCAGCCGGAAGCATCGGCTATAACGGGGGTTGCCACTTCACCCGCGGAGCACGTAAGCCGAAACGATTTGTCCGAACTAAAGGAAATGATCGCCACAGCCATAAATGCACTCAAGAAAGACATTCAGAAACATATGAAGAAAGAAATAAATGGTTTTGCTCAAGACAAACGAGAAGTTGCAGCTGGAGCTGCAAGAGATGCAGCAGGAATATAAAGACTTGGAAAAATGTATATATAATCGATTTGATGCAGCCTTTAAAGGTATGCTGGGAAAAATTGAGGAACACATTCAGGAAAATGCGTCTAAACTGAGAGAACTTGCCGATCAGCTGGAAGATGTTAAGCAGACATTCACAACTCGAATTGAAACAGCAGACCATCTGGCATCCAACGCAGATGGAAAAGCTACAGCTGAGAATTCCGAATGCAAAAAACTCAGAGACAGACTTGCGGCTCTGGAAGATGGATGCAGAAGGAATGATATTAGAACCGAAGGTCTACCTGAGAATCGTGAAAGTCCAAACCCAGTGAAACTCGTGGCTGAACTATTCTCAAAAATAATTGGAGAGGAATTTAAATCAGATACCGAGATAGCAGCAGCTTATCGCATGCGTGGATCAAATACCTCTAAACCTAGGACTCTAATTGTCCACTTCGAGAGATTACAATTTAAGCTTAATGTAATGACACTTCTCAGACACAAACAAGAGATTATATTTGAAAATAATTCCCAGATTTCTCACCCTCAACAGCAGCTAAACATGTAGCTATTTTGTTTGTTTTTTTTTTTTTGTTCTTTATTTCGCCTTATACAATTTCTTGTATTAGGAATTTGGTAGTTTTCGCATACCCCTTGGGGTCAGAGCGCAGGGTCAGCCATTGTACAGCGCCCCTGGAGCAATTACAGGTTAAGGGCCTTGCTCAAGAGCCCAGCAGAGCAGTGGCCTTTTGGCAGTTACAATATTAAACAGCGGTAACAGAAAGCCAAAATCAGATACAGCCTCTTGTATCCTGCCAAAGTGGATATTCAAGACAAATATTACTTCTCCTCCACGGAGGAAGCAGAAAAGGAATTAAGAAAGCTGATCCCAACACTTCTTTGAAATACGATAGTGAGTCGCATCCTGTCATGGTATGGCAAGAAGATATTACCTGCTGTTTGATCCGCTTGCAACGACACGGGTACCATAATTATACATCATTTTCTCTTCTTGGTCACTTTTTGTTTATTTTTTAATTACAATTACACGTGTATGTGTGGTAGAAGTTAAAGTAGATTTTTTTTTAACTATTCTAAAGGAGACTGTTAGCATAATACCCTTGGTTTATTGTTATTGTTATTATTGCATTAGGGTTTATTATGCTTATCCAGGGCCACTTTTTAACACCATTCCCTGGATTTACTGTCTTAATATTTCAAGACTGTTGAAGATTATATTTTATGCTTATAGTATTTAGACTTTATCGGCAATAGATAGCTCTACTTTTTAATCCTCAAACGTCGCTGCTGGGGGGCTTGTTTTGTTTTGGACGTGCTCTGTCTCTAGGTAAGTCAGAGGACTGGGACTTTGTGGAGTGGGGTCCAGCCTCACGTGGGGAGGCAAAATGGGGGGCGGGGGGGGGGGGAGAAAGAGAGCAAGCTATATCTAATATATCCTTTTAATCTTTATAATTATAACTTCCAACTTAACAATAGGCTGCATGGCATATAATTCGTGGGAAAATTGGAAATTAAGGTTAAAGCTGTCTCACTTCCAGTTAAGACTACAAAATGACATCAAAAATTCAGAATCAATGTCTCCATGATGGGACTGTTAACTTTGTGAGCTGGAATGTTAAAGGCCTGAATCATGAATTAAAGAGAAAGAAAGTATTGTCTCACCTAACAGGTCTAAACGCTAAAATAGTATTTTTACAGGAGACCCACTTATTAAGCAAGGATCAGTTCTGGCTGCAAAAAGACTGGACTTGCCAAATGTTCCATTCCAGCTTTACAAAGAAAACTAGAGGTGTGGGAATTCTCATACATAGAACAGTCTCATTTGTAGCATCAGATGTAGTATCTAATCCTAAAGGGAGATAAGTGATTGTCATGGGCCACTTATTTATTTAACTGTAAAGTGATTTTGGTAAATGTTTATGCACCCAATGTCAATGATAGGGAATTCATGCAAAATATATTTGCATCTAATCCCAATGTGAACACTCACAAAATTATAATGGCTGGGGACTTTAATTGTGTTTTAAATCCACTCTTAGATAGGTCTCCTGTCACAGAGGGATGGCAGCTAACACTGCAAAGAAAATTACACAGTTTTTAACTGACCACAACTTATCAGACCCCTGAAGGTTTCTAAACCCAAACTCAAAAACTTCTACTTCTAAAATCTTGCTACTCAAGAATTGAATGTTTCTTTATAGATAAAAATTTCTTGCCTACGATTAAATCTTGCAAGTATGACGCTATTGTTATTTCCAACCATGCCCCTCTGATCTTGGAGCTAAAATCATTATGCCCCACATACTGATCTCGCAGATGGCGTCTTAACCCACGTCTATTAGCAGACGAGAACCGTACAGAATTTATATAAAAAAATCAGTTTCTTCCTAGAGACAAATACATACACAGAGGTCTCTGCAGGAATACACTGGGAAACTCTAAAGGCTTTCTTAAGAGGACAGATTCTTACAGAAACAAATTAGAAACCAAGAAGGTATCTGAGCTAACCAGTGAAATTACTAGAATAGATCAAGAACATACCAGGTGTCCAAGTGAGGCTCTTCATAGGAAAAGACAGGCTCTGCGCATTCAGAGCTCAACCTCTTAACAGCCAAAGAAACTGAACAACTCATTTTTAAGTTAAGACATCATTACTGTGAACATAGAGAGAAAGCTAATAAGTTCTTAGCTCAACAAATCCATAAGCAAGAAGTTTGCAATGTAATCCCAGCAATTACCAACACGAACGGAGATAAAATCATTGATCATAAAAATATAATGCACACATTTAGAGACTACTATAAATCCTTATATTCTACTGAGTTTAAAGAAGACAACACACAATCTAATGCATTTCTGGAAACATTGCATATACCACAAATAGATACTTTTATTGCAGAGGAACTGGGTAAACCTGTGGCGCTATCAGAATTACTAGATGCTATAAAATCACTTCAGAACGGGAAAGCAGCAGGCCCTGATGGCTACCCTGTCGAATTTTATAAGAAATTCTCCACTCAGCTAGCTCCCCTCTTATTAGCAACATTTACAGAAGCTAGAAACAATCAAATTCTACCTCAAACTTTTCACCAAGCATTAATCACCGTCTTTCCTAAACCAAATAAGGACTTATTACAATGTGCATCACACAGACCAATTTCACTTTTGAATAATGATGTTAAGATAGAAGGATGGAGAAAGTGCTGCCTTCGGTAATATCACAAGATCAAACTGGATTTATTAAAGGCCGACACTTAGCTTCCAATCTCCGACGCCTGTTTAATGCCTGTTTAACACCTGCAAAGTCAAACACCCCAGAGATATTATCGTTGGATACAGAAAAAGCATTTGATATGATTGAATGGAACTACCTTTTCACTACATTAGAGAAATTTGGGTTTGGCCCGAACATTTGTGCATAGATCAAACTACTGTATATTAATCCATAAGCTTCAGTTTGTATTAACAACATTTGTTCAGACTACTTTAAACTAGAACGTTGTACCAGACAAGGATGTCCCATGTCACCACTGCTATTTACAATCCCCATTGAACCACTGGCAGTTCACTGTCAAAATGCTTATCAGATAAAGGGGATTATCAGAGAAGGACTTGAACAGAAAATTCCTCTATATGCAGATGATATGGTTTTGTATATATCAGACCCACAAAATACTGTGCCTACAGTTTTAACAGCACTTACAGAATTTCAAAAGATCTATGGTCTCACAATTAATTTGATTAAAAGTGTGCTCTTTACAGTGAATTCTCAAGCATACAATATTAGATTAGACACTTACCCTTTTATTATTGCAGATCAGTTTAAATACCTAGGGGTAAATATCACAAGTAAACATAAAGCTCTTTATCAACAAAATTTTGCCATCTGTATGGAAAAAATTAAGCAAGACTTGCATAGATGGTCAACCCTTCATCTCACTTTAGCTGGAAGAATTAACATTGTTAAGATGAATATCCTTCCTAAGCTTCTCTTTTTATTTCAAAACATTCCAATATACATCAATAAATCATTCTTTAAGCAATTAGATTTAACCATAACCTCATTTATTTGGAACTTGAAACATCCACGTATCCAAAAAGCGACTTTACAAACACCTAAGGCAGAAGGTGGCACGGCTCTACCTAACTTTCAGTTTTATTACTGGGCAGCAAACATACAAGCTATAAAAACCTGGACACAAATAGATGAACATACACAGGCTTGGTCCGTAATAGAAATAAAATCCTGCAGTACTTCTTTATATTCCCTGCTTTGTGCCCCAATAAATGCAAATAATTGCTAATATACTAATAACCCAATTGTGCTTCACTCACTTAGAATATGGAACCAATGTAGAAAGCATTTTAAGAAGGAGAATCTTTTAGCTGTGGCACCTCTGCATGAGAACCACCTTTTTCAACCCTCGCAAACATATGCAGTCTATAATATCTGGAAAACAATTGGGATTAAATTGCATAGAGATCTTTATATAGACAATATCTTTGCATCCTATGAACAATTACATTCCAAATTTAATTTTCCAGCAAGACATTTCTTTCACTATATTCAAATTAGAAACTTTGTTAAACAGAACCTGCCCGATTTTCCCCATCTTCCACCTTCCTCTATGCTGGACAAATAATAGCTCAGTTTCAAGGACTCAGGCAGCATTTCTGCAATATATAAAATTATTTTACAGTCCCTCCCTTTCAAAGATCCAAGAGGACAATGGGAAAAGGATCTCTCACTTAACATATCAGAAAAGGAGTGGAAGGGAGCAATGCAGAGAATTCATTCAAGCTCCATATGCGCAAAGCATACAATTATTCAACTCAAAATTATATATTCAGCACATCTGTCTCGCTTAAAATTGTCCAAAATGTTTCCAGGGCAAGATCCAACCTGCGAACGCTGCAATCAAGTTCCAGCCTCACTGAGTCACATGTTTTGGGCCTGCACCAAATTAACATCATTCAGGACAAACATTTTTAAGTGTCTTTCAGACAGCCTTGGTGTCACAATCCCTCCTAACCCATTAACAGCTGTGTTTGGTTTTCTTCCAGATGGGCTTAAAGTGGAGAAGGACAAACAAACTGTGATTGCCTTCACTACACTATTGGCACGCAGACTTATTTTGCTCAACTGGAAGAATCCTAACTCTCCTCTTTTAAGTCAGTGGGTAACTGATGTTTTATATTATTTGAAATTGGAAAAAATCATATTCTCAGTTAGAGGATCTGTGCATAATCTTTTTCAAAACCTGGCAGGATCTAATCAATAATATTTTAGAATAAGCTCTTAAAGCACTGAGGAAGTAGATTCTCTTCCCATGTCTTTTTCATCTCCATTTATCTTTATCCATCTATTAATCTCATCGATTTATTTATTTTTACTAGCTTTAAGTTTTATTCTGTTGGCCATGCTCTCTTTCTCAGGGGTGGGGGTTGATTTGTTTTCAATCCTATTTTTTGTAAAAATTGATCTATTTGTATGGAATGATTACAATAAAATCAATAAAAAAAACTATTATTATTATTCATTGATGTGTCATAGTAAAGGTAGTTGTGGTCAGGGCCTGTATCATCAGTTCCTAGACAACATCTCAGAAAGGGTGCCGGAAGAGGACAGAGAAAAGAGAGTCCCTCAAATGAAAAGACTTCTTTTTCTTTCGGCTGCTCTCGCTAGGGTTTGCCACAGTGGATTATTTCCTTCCACATCTTTCTGTCCTCTACATCCTGTTCTGTCAGACTCATCATCTGCATGTCCTCTCTCACAACATCCATAAACCTTCTCTTAGGCCTTCCTCTTTTCCTCTTGCCTGGCAGCTCTAATCTTAGCATCCTTTTCCAAAAATACTCAGCATCTCTCCTGTGCACATGTCCAAACCAATGCACTGTTCTCTGACTATTGTGGCGAATACAGAAAGGACTAATTTGAATATTGCTAGTTGCAGTAGCAGTTAGACTTGTCTATACAACATTAATGAGTGAAGAAAAAAGTGTCCTTTAGGAAGTGATTGTTTATGTTTGCCACACTATATCCTCCATCTTTGCAACTGGAGGCAACAAGAGGCTTCTGTTGAGTCCCCTGCAGGGTTGTCTAGTCCTTTAAGTAGAGTCATTCAGTAGTCTGTGGCTACCACAGGGAGCTCTGGGCAGATGACCCGTAGGGGTTTTGTCAGGCTATGTCTTGTCCAGTAGTCATCATCTTCAGAGTAGACCAGAAGTGATCTTGGAAGTACTATCCAGGTCATACTTAAAATAAGTCACTGACTTGAATTCAGAGTGGTATTTGTGGACGAGTGCTTGTCTGGTGGGAGGAATTGTCCAGAATTGCTGTGCACGAAGTAATCAGCAGCTGCCGGAGTGTTTCATGGTGGGAGTGGATAAGTCATCCCACAGACTAGAAAGGGTAGTCTTTTTTTATTGTAGCTCTTAGAATTGTTTTAACTTGTGTTTGTTTTAACTGTACTTGAGTATTTTGTAGATAATAAAACCAACCTTCTTTGTTTATCTGTGTCTCTTAGGTTGTTTTATGAGTTGTGTTATGCTGTAGCTATCCCTCCAAATGCCAACAGATATTGTAGGACTTACAATTAATTATAATCCACTAATGGCACTATTTGAAGTAACAACAGATGGATAAAATTATATAATGATAAATTCTCTGTAACTTCATACGCTACATTATTAGTTCTTCATCTTACTTTGCTTAATTGAAAAACATCCTAGCTCACCCTCTATAATTCGGTGGTAGAGCATTATATTATATTATCTCAATTTAGAGAAAAAGTCAATTTTATTTCCAAGTAGCAATTCAAAGCTTCTTCAGAATTTGTCAAAATCCATTCATGTTTTCTAAATAAGCCTGCTGGGCCTCTGCCTCAGTGCTTTTCTCTTTTTGATATTTTAATATACGTGAGGAACCATTTTATAATGTGCCTTTTGTTCACATTGCTTTCTGAACAATGTTTAATTTAATGCATCTTAAGTCTCTTTTGGAAATATATTACTGAAATGAATGTTTTGTACCTATTGTAACATTATTTTTAAGCTCAATAATATTTGTTTTAAAAATCTTTGAAAGTAGCAGTGAAATGAGCTCCATGTAAGCTGAACAAGCTTAATTTAATTAAACCTTACACTTATAAATTAGACTAGAATATATTTCTATTGGTATAAAGTAAGATCATGAGAATGCATAATGAGGTTATTCACTGCAGTTTTAACTTTTTAGTTTTTCTTGTAGTAACTAACTTGTCTCATGTTATCATCAATATATGTATGTATCTATATCTATCTACATCGATATATATAAAATGAAAAGTTGACTGACTCACTCATCAATAAAAACACTATTTCCTGTTTAGTTAAAATGCTGAAATTTGGTAGGGTGGTACATTTAGGGCACTATGTATTCTCTAAAAAAGGATGTTTTCATAAATCAATATTTAGGACCAAACACAATAGAAAAACTAAATGCCCCAAAATCAAAAAATACCTTGATGGACTTCATTGAAATTTGGTGACCTTATAGAAAAAAAACAATTAGCCGACATTTGGTTTTGTATTTGTTGACATTTGTAAATAATAACATTATAGAGAGGGGACAATTGTAATTTACTGTGTCCTCTTCTTGGCACAGCACTAAGAAGTAATCACGCAGAATTGTAGGGCTTGACATGTATGCAAATGAAGGCCACTGACAGAACAGCAGCACTAGCAATTGAAGAGAAGGAGTGAAAAGGTGAAACGACGTTCACAGGAAGAAATAAAGAGGGGATCAGGATTTGAAGGGATCTTCTATTTCATATACTAACGTCAACACTCCCCAAACTCAATTCTCCCACTTCTCACACCAGCCTGCTCCCTTGCAAATGCACTTTTCTGCTCAGTTTTGCAAATTGGCAACATCCAGCATCAAAGCAGTGCTATTGTTCATGTGTGCGTCTCCCTTTTTTTAGATTTGCATCAGTGACGCGGGATTTATCAAATACAGCAAAATTAATTGCATATTTTTTACAAATTAATGGTGCACCGAATGAATAAAGTATTCTAAATACCATAGCTGCTTTCGCATTGTTACTGTCAGTGCACCAATCAGATTAATGTATTTTAATCCGTTGTATGCGTGTGTGGTATCACAGCTGCACACCAGCTGATTAGAAACCTCTATGGAGGGTTGTGTTGAGAGCGCAGAGGATTATCGGGATACAGCTTTCAGCCCTGGAGGACATTTATAGCACATGCTGCCTAAGGAAAGCCACCAGCATCTAAATGGATTCCATTCAGCCATGCCACAGTCTATTGTAACTTCTACAATCCAGCAAACACTTCAGAGATGATGATGACTGGCTTTTAAGTTGATTTCATTTCATTGTTTTTTTTTAACCCATACTTTGGCCATTGCCTTTTCATAAAACACTGAGCAAAGGGGGCTATTTATATTCATTTTCATATTCAAAGGCACATAATTCTGGGAGGAGTTGGGGTGGGGTGTCAGGCGTGTGTATCTGCATTACATTTCACTCTGACCGGGATTTATGGAGCAGAAGTATGTGGAGTTGGTTTATGCACGGTTTTGTGCATCTGAATTTTTTTTTGTGCATACGCACATTTCCACTTTTGTCCATAGGCCATGTTTTAGTGTATACATGAGACCCCTGTTCTCTTCAGTACAATACTTAGTTCTCTCCTGTTTTGAAGCTCACTCCCACCACTACATTAAAACAATTTATTCATTAAACCCCATAAATCTGCAGCTTGTAAAGAACAGTGCTGTTTGTTTTAAGTTAAAGTACAACACGATTCAGTGTTACAGCTTTATTGTCTAGCTTTGCCTAGGACAAAATAAAAAAGAAGCTTGAACAGACAACTGACAAAAAACAGTAATGCTTAAGTGAACAATGTAAAAGAATGAAAATTCTAAAGAGATAATAATAATAGTAATAATAAAAAAACAGTAAAAACTCCAAAATGTTCCCATTATTCTTACTGATTTCCAGATTCAATTCAAAAGAATGGTTTAGTCATGTGCAATTATATGTAACATATTCAGGATTAAAGCACTCCAGTGAACTAATACTATTAGGCCCTATTAAAAAAAACTGCAAATATTGTATACAAATAAGTACTTAGTTATATACTAATTCTAATATATCTGATTAAATAACAGCACTATAACTGAGGCCCATTGTCTTTGGAAATTCAGAAATATAGAAAAATATACCACAGAGATACATCAGGTGAGAATGGTAGAGTTGTTTAACTCATCATCTTAAAATGTTAACTTTTTAAATCTGGCTTTTTGTTAAATTTTTGACTAATCAAATTGTTTGTCTTTTGTTTCTCTTCTCTGTATCAAGAGGGGCCTCTATGACACCACCACCTGGACAAAATTCCCTGAAGCTGGTGGAAAAAACAAGAATATTGAGGTCCTATCCTTGATGATGTCCATTGTCTTTTATTCTTTTCAGAATCTTAGATATATGATAGAATACCAAAAAGGGACAGAGTAAGTTTTGGTCATGGAACCCAAGAGTTTTTTCTTTCCTCAACTGGAGTTTTTTTTCCTTTCCCCACTCATATCTGACCCTTAGTACAATTGTTTCTTTGATTATTGTTTTTCTTTGTTTCTACTCACTACCATCTGTAAAGCTCACTTACTGACATTTGTAAAGCACCTTGAATTATTTCTGTATTAGAAGGCACTCTGTACTCAGTAGTCCAGGAGATGCCATACTAGTGCATTATACAACTTAAGCATAACCCCCCTTAAACTCCACACATAATGATATACAGTATAACCTAACATACTATTAGCCTTCAGGATTGCTTCTATATATTATCATTGTAAGACCTTGAATTTTACTTAGTCCTTTAAAATAGTTATTACTTGTTAGTGTGCCTTCTTTAGCCTATATGACCACCCTACTCTGTGAATCCAATCCAAATAATACCAATTTATGATACCGGTGAATCAATTCCATGTGAAATTAAGCTGAAGGATTATATTAATTAACACTTGCCAATGTTGCTGATATTTTCCAAAACACAAATGTAAATTTATGTAAATTCCAGACCTAAACAGTTTTGTTTCTGTTAGTCTGTTGGAGTAGGATACACTCATTTAATCTATGAATGCCACTGCAAGCTTTAATATTATGGTTTCTGTGGTCAGTGGGTACAATGCATATGATATAGAGTTGGTTGTTATCTTCAAATTAATGAACCTGCAATTTTTTAAGTCCACTCTTGGGTCCCACTTATACACACACACTTAGATTTAAACAGAAGCCAGTCTGGATTTTGCACTTAACTATTTGAAATATGTGGGCAGAAAACTGGAGTATCCCAGTAAATACCCAAACAGACATAGGAACAACATGCTAACTCCATGGTGATCAGGATTTGGATTCAAACCATGAATGTTTAACTTTTCTAGCCAAAGAGAAGTCATCTTTTTTTCTAAAGTTGTGCATACTGACTATCCTTTTCCAAACTAAAAATTTCTAACAGAAATCTACTTGTTGTTGGTGGCTTTTTTTAGAAAGCCTACAGATATAAAGAATGAGTGATTTGTCACATTGCGCAATAACGACCCTGTAATTAATTTTCAGAGAAAATAAGAAGTTTGGAATCTTTCACAATAAGCGGTCAAGAAGATTAGCATTTGTTTTCCTTTTTTTTCTCAAACTCCATCAATATTTATAAGTGGTTTGCATGGGATAATTTCACTACCTGTTCAGAGAGTTAATCATCCGGTTACAGTAATTGAAAATTACCTCAGTGCACTTGTGTGTGTTCAAGCGTTAATCATATGTTGGATTCTATTTAAAATCTTGACTGCTTTCCAATAAATGTATTATTCTATGCAAGGCTAGAACAGAAAAATAAGTAACACCTGCCAGCTGGAAAAACTCTTAATGCTCCTTATTGATCATAAGACAGTCCTTCACACTCACTATGTTTTACACTTTTTTGCCTGAAGTCCTCATAAGTGAACCTATATCAACCTACATCGCACAATTTAGGCAGAAAATTAGGTTGTAAAATCTGTAAAAAGATAATATAGTACAGTCACCAGAAGACTGCACTATGAATAAGACTACAGCAAGTAAGAATTTGAAGCAGTTAAAAATGGACATAGAAAGCATGATCAAACAGGAGGTTGTAAGGCTTTCTGTATATGAGCTATTAAATGGAAATAATCTACAAAAGAAAATAATGTATACTGTAGCTGTAGATGACTGGAATCATCATCAACTTTAAATCAGTTTTCATTTGTGTTTAAGAATCTGTTTCATTCAACAAGCAACTAGCATTTTGGTATTATGATTCTTGAGTGTTCATTCAGTAAAGGAGCTTTTCACTACAGCATATTAAGTTGCACTTAATTTCCGTCTGGTTTTATTTCTGTTGCTCCATGGCATGTTCAAAAAGGAAGTGCTGTATGTCGTTACCAGGTAACTAATAAGAACAGACAATTGCTGTTGCAATTTAAAATTATTATTTTATTGCCAACAAATTCATTTTGTTGAAGTTGGCAACAACGATGACACAAAAATAATAGCATACTTTATCGTACAGTCAAGACAACCTGACTGTCACAGAGTTTCACATCTCACTGCATGGGGCCTCAGCCTCATTAAAACTGAAAAATTAACACCAACCATGTCAAAATGAAGGCTTTGTAGACAAGCCCTGTTTTGAACTACAGCCAATGACTCTCCCTTAAAGGTTACACTCTCTATGCATTTTTCCTTCTTCATATCCATAATTAGATAATCATAGCCAGATGCAGTACTGCACATGTGTCTAATAAACCCTACAGTACAATAACAAAGAACAAACAGTAAGAAAGAAGCAATGGAGAGAAGCATGAGAAAGCATCCAAAGTGTCTGAAGTACTTCAAGGTAAATTTTTACAGTAAATAATTCTGAAATAGAGATACATATTTATAATGAAAAATGCAAAAAAGATCCTGCCAACAACACTTACAAAGAACAAATCTCAAAATCTCAGAATCTGCATTTATCATCAGCATGCCTGTATAATGTTAGGCTTGTGTTTGGAACATCCTGTATTTTTCATTGCTGGTAACATATTAGAGAGTTTTTTTAACATACTCATAAGATAACTATAGTACATGCGCATACATTTGCTATTCATTTGTCTATAAAAACTCAATTTCAACAGCTTTAGGTTAGCAAGAAACAACCACATGTATCCCCTTCTTACCAGCATTCTTCCTCACAGCCACTTCTCCTAAGACCTCATTATCACTTTCAAGCTACTTTGTCTTTCTCAGAAGCCATGTGTTTTTTTAAAGCATTGTCTCCATAATTATTTTTAACTACCTGTAAATGAGCATCTGATTCCATCTCCATCACAAGAAATTCAGTAACAGGAAATTGTTGAAAATACACATTGTCACATAAACCCATTTTGACAGCCAATTGTGTATGCACTGGGAGAATGACTGGTTCATAATTCTTTTTTAGCAAGGAGGTCAACATTTTTAGTAGGCTTTGCATTTGAAAATGACAACTATATCTCTGTATGGAATGATTCTTTGTGTTATTTTAATGTGTGTAGGATGCAACATTCTGAATTTATTCTAAACAATAACTTGATAGGATTTGTGCTATTCCTTTGTTATTTTTTTTTCTCATGCCCTGCAGTTGGTATGTTTTCCAAGTCTGGCACCAAAACCAATATCCAGGCTTTTGGTTTGTACCCTCTATAAAGGAAATCTTTAAAAGGGAAGAAGGGACCCATAGAAACCTCTGTCACAATGAACAAAAACAGAGTTTCCTAAAAATTGGAAAGTTCGGTAACAAAAATACAAGAACTTACACAATCCAATATCCCAAATCAAACATCCAAAAAATAGATCCAAACAACATAAGCAACTGTTAATGCCTTAGCATTCTCTTATGGGATTTCTGACTTTAAAATATGTCAACACAGACAGACAACTGCAGCGTGAGCAGGCACCACCCCTCAGGCTCTACTCATAAAAGGCTGGATATATAATAAATGATGACAAAAAAAAATTACCAAGAGAAAATTAATGATTGAAAAACAGTAAAACAATTAACAAAAAGCACAAAGACACAACAAAAAAACTACATTACATTACATGGACAAATGTAATAATATAAATAATAAATAACAGTAAAATAAATAAAATCTAAGAGAAACTAGAACCAGGACGAGAACCTTTTCTAAACTATATCACCTGTTACTTCTTTGTTTCATTTGTGTGTACGTATCTGGTGTTTACCCTGTGATGGACTGGCGCCCTTTCCAGGGATTGTTCCTACCTCGAGTGTGATGTTTGCTGTTATAGGCTCCAGCTGGACCGGGACTCTGCCATGGATAAGTGGGTCAGGTAGATGGATGTTTGTAGGACTTGAAGTGGGGCAATATGTAGCAGTACGCCATACTGTCTTTCTCCCATTCATTCACTGGATGTATGCCCATAATTACAGATTAGTTCTTATCATTTCAATGCCTGTTACGCGGCCACAGCACCACAATATTCAGTTTAACACTAGAATTACCAGAGCCTACGAAAAAACTCGTATATCCGGCCCACCTTAAATCGCTTCTTAAATCCGTTCACACCACTCCGCCAGCATCCTTTGTCCTCTAAATGTGCTGATAAAAGACAAGCTGCCAGCAGCCGGCTATTCCATCCCCCCACCAACTTAGAACGTGAGCGAAGTTTTCCCAGCTCACGCCTTGATTGATTGTGGGAGTGAAGTGGAGTTTTACAGTGGAAATAAGACATCATTATTCTAAAGTAATCTGTGTAAACACATTGTTAAAACGGAAACTTTTTCATATTTTAGTAATAAATGTTACAAAATGTAGTAGGCATAAACTATAGAATATATAAAGCCCGAGTTCCAAAGATCAAATAAACACTTTCACAAAAGCTTCAAGAATGATTCAACAGCTTCTGTGGCATAGTGTGCTAAGATTTGCCTCTTAGCGCAGAGCAGCTTTTCCTTGCCTCACAGACCTGAGTTCGATTCCCTGCTGGGGATGAAGTGTTGCTTTTTTTTTCTTTTCTTTTAAACCTCAAACGGACATAAAATTTATACATTGGTATGCACTGTCAGTTACTGAGATCGTTATATTTTCATGTGGGATGCTCCTTTTCAAATATTTTTTTAACAATTGAGACTGCAATTAACAAGAACAACTGTCCTTATAACTTATTTTTAAGATCCATAACACACAGACAGACAGAGCACTGCGTAATAGAGAGACAGACAGGCAGAGAAGTCACTAGATATATAAATAAATAGGGAAGCCACGTGTACTGAAAGAAAAAAAGAACAACATGTGCATTGTCCCTGAGGCACTGAATAAGCGCAGGCGCTCTAATATCACCCCTCCCCCGATCTTACTTAGAGAGTCAGGCAGCTGGCAGCTTGTCTTTTATCAGCACATTTAGAGGACAAAGGATGCTGGCGGAGAGGTGTGAACGGATTTAAGAAGCGATTTAAGGTGGGCCGGATATACGAGTTTTTTCGTAGGCTCTGGTAATTCTAGTGTTAACTGAAGCACACACATGCTCTGTCAATCAAGCTGGAACAGGCAGCATCCTCCATATAGTGAAAGAATATATCCGATTATAAATGTGATTCTTTCTGTTATTATCATGTACCTGTCTAGAGAGCAGAGAGAACCATGGTGTCGTGGAGTAAGGCAGATGGGGAAGCTGGCAAAGAAATGAGGCTCACTTTGACTCTGATTTTTAAATGGCTGTATCTCACAACAATGGGTAGCTTTTTTCCTTCTTGAAATGACATGGATACCCTGTTTTGCAATATGTATGTAATCTCAAGATGTGAGTCAACACTCAATAACATTTTTGGCTTGAAGAATTGACAAATTTGGTAAGTTTTGAGGCTTTTCTATCACACATGGATGCGGAGTTCCACAGAGCCCTATTGTAAGCTGCAAGAACAGACAAAAGAATTTTTAAGATCAACGAAAACTCTTCACTTTAGAGCAGAGAATTGTCTGAGGACTTGAGAACAAAAATTGTGGAAAAATACCAACAATCTCAAGGCTACAAGTCCATCTCCAGAGACCTTCATGTTCCTTTGTCCACTGTGCGCAACATAATCAAGAAGTTCACAACACATGACACTGTAGCTAATTTCCCTGGACGTGGACAGAAGAGAAAAATTGATAAAAGACTGCAACGAAGGATAGTCTGAATGGTGGATAAACAACCCCAATCAACTACAAAACATATTCAAGTTGTTCTGCAGACTCAGGGTGCAACAGTGTCAGCTCGAACTATCCGTCGACATCTGAACGAAATAAAACGCTATGGCAGGAGAGCCAGGAGGACCCCACTGCTGACACAGAAACATAAAAAAGCCAGACTGGAGTTTGCCAAAATGTACTTGAAGAAGCCAAAATCCTTCTCGGCGAACGTCTTGTGGACAGATGAGACCAAGGTAGAGCTTTTTGGTAAAGCTCATCATTCTACTGTTTACAGAAAATGGAATGAGGCCTACGAAGAAAAGAACACAGTACCTACAGTCAAACATGGTGTAGGTTCTAAGATGTTTTGGGGATGTTTTGCTGCCTCTGGCACTGGATGCCTTGACTGTGTGCAAGGCATCATGAAATCTGAAGACTACCAAAAGATATTGGGGCGCAATGTAGGGCCCAGTGTCAGAAAGCTGGGTCTACGTCAGAGGTCATGGGTGTTCCAGCAGGACAATGACCCCAAACATACCTCTAAAAGCACTCAGAAATGGTTGAAGACAAAGTGCTGGAGAGTTCTGAAGTGGCCAGCAATGAGTCCGGATCTAAATCCGATTGAACACTTATGGAGAGATCTCAAAATTGCTGTTGGGAGAAGGCGTCCTTCAAATCTGAGAAACCTTGAGCAGTTTAAAAAAGAAGAGTGGTCGGAAATTCCAGTTGAGAGGTGTAACAAGCTTGTTGATGGTTATAGGAAGCGCTTGATTTCAGTTATTTTTTCCAACAGGCATGCAACCAAATATTAAGTAGAGGGTGCCAATAATTTTGTCCAGCCCGGTTTAAGAGTTTTGTGTGAAGTGATGTCAGATTTGGCTTTTTTTCTCTGTTTTTTTGTGTTGTTCCAATGCACATAAAGGAAATAAACATGTGTATACCAAAACATTTGTAATTGCAACAATTTTCTGGGAGAAATGGTGCATTTTCAAGGAAAATTCCAGGGGTGGCAATAATTTCTACCATGACTGTATACAGTAGTTCAAGTAACAATTTCCAGTGTTTAGTCTTACTTAGGAGGATCCCATTTTTATAATGATCAAAGCAAAAAAATCTCAACAGGTTAAGTTCCTTTTTAAGTAATTTTTCCTTAAATATTTAATTGGAATTAAATAAGACTAGACACTGTAACACATGCCATAAATATATAAAAGTGCTTGCTAGTCATTAAGGTCAAATTTCGATAAAAAGAAACTATGCAAGTTTTCTTTCCCAGAGAATATATCAAAAACTGATTAAAAAAAAAAGATTACAAACAGATCACACACTGGTAGATTTAATGTGTATAAACACAAAGACAGCCTTAGTAAAACATAAATGTTTTATATAAAAAAGTTTATTTTGATATACTATTAATAAAATATTTAGTTTTATTTCAGTTGTAATGCAATTCTTTTAAACTACAAATATAATTATTGAAGTGTCATGTTAATATGCAGTTAAGCATAAAATATTAATATTTTATTAAATTAAACATATATAGAGAGTACACTGCCCTCAGATCTTCTTCTTTCCCCCACTCTCCCTTTCTCAGACAGCACTAGAGGTAATTACACTGACTGACAAGAGTGGATTAACGAAGACTTTGGGTGACGAATGTTTAGGTGTGAAGGTTTCATTCAAATGCAATGAATGTGTCACTCTGATTGCAAGACACTGTGGAAAAAAAAGCTTTACATTTAATTATTCTATTTTAACTCTGTCAAATGTGGACTTTTACTGGTATTTAGAGCTTTTTTAAAAATTTCACAGCTGTTAGTAGTATTTGAGGATCTATTTCTGAATGCAAGAATTTGGGATTTCAAATGCTTAATTAGCCTATGAAAACAGGTCAGTGTTGGTAAAATACAGTAGCTGTTACTTATAAAACATGAATACATTTATGCAAATATTGAGTTAATTACTCTTAATGGAACTGTTACTGTGAAAATACAAAATACTCAAAAATACAGAATAAGTCACTATATACAGGTAAATCTACATTTATTAAAATTCAGTATCAAAAATCCCCAATGTTATATACCAGTAACGAAAGCACAGTATTGTTTTAAGTGGAAATACATTCACTTTTCACACAAATTTAAAGCAAAAAATATGCCAAAAGTAGCATCATTTCTTTTCAGATATGTGTTGTTCATAGGCTCTATACATATAATTTGATAAATGTGTATTAAATATTCACATAATAAACTGCCATGTCTTTTACATTTTAACAGTAATTCAATCTTAAAATGCTGTAATTTGCTGTTTCCTAAATATGGTGATTCTGTTTTACAAAATTTTTATTTTATGTCACATTTAATAATTATATGTATATATGTGCAATGTATTAAATGTAAGTAGTGCAAAAAAGTAAAAATATCACTATGTAGGCTGCTTAATAGCCATTGCTCTTTGAATATATTAAAAAAATCACTAATGGTTTTTCTTTGTTTATTACATCCATTGACACATACAATTAGTCTTCATTTTTATGAAACTTGAAGTTGTATTGTTAATCACTGCTTCACAATAGCCTATAAAATTATGATGGTCTGAAGTGATAGAGACATTGACGGCTTAAATCCTTAGTGTTGATCAAACAAATGCTGATGAAAATGTCTTTGTGATTTTTTGATTAAAACATTCATACAAGTCTAATCACCACAGAAAACCTGACTGACCAAAAGCTCACACTTTTTATTTGCGAATCCTCATGTAATAAAATTCTTTTTAACATTTAACCCATAAAGGAATGCTCTTTTGATAAATACATGGCCATTATCTTTATTCCCACATACCTTAGTGAAGTTAGACACAAAAAAGTAGTATAATTAAATTATAGCAAATTAAAAAAATTACTTTTGCTATTCTGCAGTATAATACAGCTTCTGAATAGCAGTATAATAATTCTTTTTTATAATTTTTAAATAAACATTACAGTTGCATCATTGTTTGTTTGTTTGTGAATGTTTCCAGTACCATTATATAAACTTTACATAAATCTTTAGCTCTTAAGAATACCTGCATGTCTTCCTACCCAGCAGCAGAAATGGATCCAACTCCAACCTGCCCCTAATACCCTTTATTCTTTATTTTTATTGTTTGTAACTCGTTTGGGAATGATTTGGATTTATTTAGATTATTCTCAGATAAAAAAAATAAACAACAACATTTGGTTCTAGTTAGTTTATCTTCTAAGTAGACCAAGTGCTAGGATTTTTTTCAGTTTCAGTCTATTAGAGCAATGCAGACAAATGAAATAAGTTACCAAGTAGTGTGGTATACAGCAGAGATTTAGGACTCTTCAAAACCTGACTCTTATTTTGGAGGAATTAAGTGGAAAGGACTGATAAGCTTTGTTGAGCTAAATGGCTAAGTGTTATGTTCTCTGATACAAACATTTTTACTTTAAAATAGAACAATTCAAAACAGTATTTATCTTCAAATATAAATAGTAACTGCAGTTTCATTTACAAGACAATTTTAGAAAAGGAAAGGTAATATTTAATAATAAAGACACTATCTATAAACTCTAGTTCTGTGCTCCATTTACTGCTGAATTTCTGTCTGTATCATAATGCTTTAGGAGTTTTTATTACACATGGTAATTGTTTTACTGAAATACATTAAAAAGTTTTGATTGAAATCTTACAAAACTAAGACAACAACTTCACAGAACTCTGCAAGCTTATACCAGCCCTAGATTTGCATTTGTGCTTAGCTGAATCTCTGAAATTAACAGGATGTGTACAGTATACGGCAGGAAAAAGCATGTCACTCACAGTCCATCAATCCCAGATACTGACTTCTAACCAGTTATATATGAGCTTTGAGATGAGTAGGCCAAGCAATGAGTATAGCTATTCAGTATGTTACTTATTGCTGGATGATGGTTTCATCAAAATTTGGGTGTAGGGAAAATTTCAAAGGTATAAAAATCTATATCGATAGCTGTGTAATTCATGTTAAAAATCTAAGTAACTTTTTAAGAAATATCCTCATGTTATATTTTTGTCCCCCATGTTTCTCTCCATGAAATACTTACCCTTATTTTTCTCCCAGGACCTCTGATTTCCCCTAAAAAATCCCAAACCTTCTTCTTTTTCTTTTGGCTGCTCCCGTTAGGGGTTGCCACAGCAGATCATCTTCTTCCATATCTTTCTGTCCTCTGCATCTTGTTCTGTTACACCCATCACCTGCATGTCCTCTCTCACCACATCCATAAAACTTCGCTTAGGCCTTCCTCTTTTCCTCTTCCCTGGCAGCTCTATCCTTAGCATCTTTCTTCCAATATACCCAGCATCTCTCCTCTGCACCAATGCAATTCTGCCTGTCTGACTTTGTCTCTCAACCACTTTATTAGATGCAAATTGTTCCATGGACCGGTGGTTGGGGGGGGCGGTGGGTTAATGGGGGTTGGGAGTTTGGGGGTTTGCAGTTTTGTACACAATTTACATTACATTTCTATTATTATTAAGTTATTAAGCAGTTCGCATACTTTTGCAACCCGAGATTTTTCTTCTTTTTTTGCATATAACAAAGACATATGCTTTGCATTTGCCATTCCAACAGATTGCACATCACAAACATTAACACTGCTATCTTTTTCTCGCGTCTGCCGTTTCTATAGGAGGGTGACGATGAGTTAAATTCCAATGGATGTTTTTCAAATGTTGATGAGCAATAAGCAAAAGATATCACAGAAAACCACAGAAAACAAAAACAGCAAAAAAAAAAAAAAAACTACGAGGAAAGTTCGAAGAAAGAGATTTTTTTTTTACAATGTTTCTGTTTGGGGATCGTTGTGCAAACGTGCACAACTGAGCCGTGACCACAGATCTAACTGCTCTGTGGATGATTCATTCAAGCATTTGAAAGTCACTTCGTTGTAATGAAAGTATCTGCTGAATGTACTTCGTAGTAACGCGACTTCTATAGACTCATGTCATATGGGGAAACTGTCGGGACCGTAACAATACTTTATTGTAATACTCCCTCACCTCGGTCTCTTTCCTCTCTCTGCGCCGCTGCAAAGCCCCGCCCACCAAGCGTTCTGAAAAGTCTGAGTGAGTCTCCGTTGCCGGCAGTTCTCTCGCGGCCCGGCTGTCAGACGGCTGCGGACCGGTAGTGGGCCGCGGACCGGGGGTTGGGGACCCCTGCTCTAATGTACTCATTTCTAATCCTGTCCATCCTCGTTACACCCAGTGCAAATCTTAGCATCTTTAACTCTGCTACCTCCAGCTCTGTCTCCTGCTTTCTGGTCAGTGGCACTGTTTCCAACCCATATAACATAGCTGATCTCACTACCGTCCTGTAGACCTTCCCTTTCACCCTTGTTGATACCCGTCTGTCACAAATCACTCCTGACACTCTTCTACACCCATTCCACCCTGCCTGCACTCTCTTTTTCTCCTGTCTTCCACAATCCCCATTACTGTGTACTGTTGATCCCAAGTATTTAAACTCATCCACCTTCGCCAACTTTACTCCCTGCATCCTCACCATTCCACTGACCTCCCTCTCATTTACACACATGTATTCTGTGTTGTTCCTACTGATTCCTCTCCTCTCTAGAGCATACTGTATCTCCACCTCTTCAGGGTTTCCTCAACCTGCTCCCTACTATCGCTACATATTACAATGTCATCAGCAAACATCATAGTCCACACCTGTCTAATCTCGCCTGTCAACCTGTCCATCACCATTGCAAATAAGAAAGGGCTCAGAGCCAATCCCTGATGTAATCCCACCTCCAACTTGAATGCATCCATCACTCCTACCGCAGACCTCACCACTGTCACACTTCCCTCGTACATATCCTGTACAACTCTTACGTACTTCTCTGCCACTCCCGACTTCCTCATACAATACCACAATTCCTCTCGAGGCACCCTGTCATATGCTTTCTCCAGGTCCACAAAGACACGATGCAACTCCTTCTGGCTTTCTCTAAACTTCTCCATCAACATCCTCAGAGCAAACATTGCATCTATGGTGCTCTTTCTTGGCATGAAACCATACTGCTGCTCACTAATCATCACCTCACTTCTTAACCTAGCTTCCACTACTCTTTCCCATAACTTCATGCTCTGGCTCATAAATTTTATTCCCCTGTAGTTACTGCAGTCCTGCACATCCCCCTTATTCTTAAATATCGGCATCAGTACACTCCACTCCTCAGGCATCCTCTCACTTTCCAAGATTCCATTAAACAATCTGGTTAAAAACTCCACTGCCATCTCTCCTAAACAGGTATGTCATCTGGACCAACGGCCTTTCCAGTTTTCATCCTCTTCATAGCTGTTCTTACTTCCTCCTTGCTAATCCATTGCACTTCCTGATTCACTATCTCCATATCATCCAACCTCTTCTCTCTCTCGTTCTCTTCATTCATCAGCATCTCAAAGTATTCTTTCCAAGTGCTCAACACACTCTCCTCGCTTGTGAGTAAGTTTCCATCTTTATCCTTTATCACCCTAACCTGCTGCACATCTTTCCCAGCTTGGTTCTTCTGTCTAGCCAATCGGTACAGGTCCTTTTCTCCCTCCTTAGTGTCCAACCTCTTATGCAACTCATCATATGCCTTTTCTTTAGCCTTCGCCATTCTCTCTTCACCTTACGCCTTATCTCCTTGTACTCTTGTCTACTTTCTGCATCTCTCTGACTATCCCACTTCTTCTTGCCATATGCCTCTGTATACTCTCCTGTATTTCCTCATTCCACCAACAGGTTTCCTTTTCCTCCTTCCTCTTTCCAGATGTCATGCCAAGCACCCTTCTTGCTGTCACCCTTACTACATCTGCTGTAGTTTTCCAGCTGTCTGGTATCTCTTCACTGCCACCCAGTGTCTTTGTCACCTCCTCCCTAAACTCAACCTTGCAGTCTTCCTTTTTCAACTTCCACTATTTGATCCTTGGCTCTGCCCTCACCCTCTTCCTCTTCTTGATCTCCAACGTCATCCTACAGACCACCATCCTATGCTGCTTAACTACACTTTCCTATGCCACCACTCCTTATGGCAAAATCCACTATCCTCTGACCTTCTTCATTCCTCTCCTTGACACCATACCTACCCATCACCTCCTCGTCTCCACTGTTCCCTTCATCAACATGCCCATTGAAATCCGCTTCAATCACCACTTTCTGTCCCTTGGGTACACTGTTCATCACTTCATCCAACTCACTCCAAAAATCTTCTTTCTCACCCATTGCACACCCAACTTATGGTGCATGTGCACTAACAATATTCATCATCACAACTCCAATTTCCAGCTTCATAATTATTACTCTGCCTGACACTCTTTTCACCTCTGGAACATTCTTGACATACTGTTCCTTCAGAATAACTCCTACCCCATTTCTCCTCCCATTCTCACCATGATAGAACAATTTGAATCCACCTCCAATCCACCTGGCCTTACTCCCCTTCCATTTATCTCTTGCACGCACAATATATCAACCTTCCTTCTCTCCATCATATCGGCTAACTCTCTCCCCTTACCAGTCATACTGCCAACATTCAAAGTTCCTATCCTCAGTTTCACTCTCTTTACTTTCCTCCTCTCCTCCTGTCTCCGTACACATCCCCCCCTCTTCTTCTCCTTCTTCTTCTTCGGCCAACAGTAGCTCAATTTCCGCCCGCACCCTGTTGGTTAACAGTACTGGTGGTAGTCGTTGTTAACCAGGGGCTCGACCGATCCAGTATGGAAATTTGTATTGTTGTCTGCATATTGATTTGGCAAAATTTTACACCGGATGCCCTTCCTGATGTAACCCTCCCCATTTATCCGGGCTTGGGACCGGCACAAAGAAACACACTGGTTTGTGCATCCCCTGTGGCTGGGTTACTGAACCCAAACCTATTACTCCTTAAAGTTTGTGTTTGCTATGTTTGTGGATGTAATCAATTTTATACATGATTATTTGTGGGCAGCATGGAACACTCATCACCCTCTGTCCACATTTTCTGAAGGAGAGCTTTTTGTCTATGACTCTATGATGGGTCAAATGATGGAATGGGGTAATTCTTCCCACTTATTTTGGAGACACCCAGGTATTTCTAAATCATTTCAGTTTTTAAGATAATATTTTTGGTAGCCACATTAGGCTAGCAATTGAGACATTTTATTAAAGCCTGTATGATTTGTATCTGAACAAATTTTTGACCAGGCACGTCAATCCCATATTACGGGTAATACAGAAGGTACAGTATGACATGCATGCTGTAACATCCATCTAAAATTCTGAGTCCAAAATTCATTGACCTGTATACTATTTTCAAGAGATTTACACTTGTTACTTTTAAATTGTCCCTCCCCATTGGAGAATGCATTCTTCCTTTCATATTTTCAAACTTAAGCTTGTACACAAGCCTACCCCTCCTCATCCAGTTTTTTTTGGTGGTCATCAAGAATATGAGGTCCTTCAGATTTTGTACATCACAAAATGTGATTCCACAGTTAAAAATCTGTTTGACTGATTGTTATGGTCTTTAAGAACATTTATGGACCCTTGCCTGCAATATTCACGTAAGGTTTCTCACCAAATTTCTTTTTAACACTAGAATTGCCAGAGCCTGCGAAAAATGTTGTAGATCCGTTCCACCTTAAATCGCTTCACACCTCTCCGTCAGCGTCTTTTCTCCTGTAAATGTGTCAATTAGCAGCAAGCAGCCTACTATCACATCCCCCCACCGCCACACAGTTTTCTCAGCTAAAGTCTGTTTACCTGCGTGTCAGTTGCTTAGAGTTGTAGTGCCAGTGGTTGCATTGAAGTCACCCATGACCATAGGAGTGTCACCTCACAGGCACCCATCAACCACCAAGCAAAGTTCTGAATAAAATGTCTCTCTCACCGAAACCTCACTCACCTCAGTCAGAGCATACACTGAGACAACAGGCAAGGCACCCAGAGAGTGCCGTAATCTGAGTCTCATAACATGCTTGTTGAAAGGAGTGACATCGGACACCATCGGAAGAAGCCAATCCACTATAGCAGGGGTCTCCAAACTACGGCACGCGGGCCAGATGCGGCCCGCGAGGCCCTCTCATCCGGCCCATGGAGACTTTTTTATCTACGGAAAAAAATTACTGAAATTTACGTGTATCCTGCCAAGATCAGCCGCCGCTTACGTGGACGTTACGTTTTTACCGAATTAAAATAGAGGCGCGCAGTAGTGTGTTATGTTTTTCAACCGATTACTACATTGCAAAACCTTATTCGCTGCTTACTTTTTCTACTTCTGTTCACAGTCAATGAGATGGTATAACGCCATCTAGTGGCAGAGTTTTTAAATGGTTTGCTGCTTGTTCAAGACTTGATTATTTTGATCACAGTTTGCCAGTTGCGGTTGACTGCTGTGATGAGGAGGTGTTGGTGTCAGTTAGCGTCTAATTGTGAAACATGTTGCACTCTATTTTATTTAGTGATAATTTCCTTCACGTAATTACTTACCAGTGTGTATAAAGTATTGGGAATGTCGTTAGTTTAACAAGAATTTTCCGAATATTCTGAAGAGGAAACATTAAAAGCAACAATCTCTCTACCATAAGTGGACATATTTGCAGACTATATTCAGGTAAGTTTAACTTAAGAAATCATAAGAATTTTTAAAAATTGTTTCAGGTCATTTGCAGCTAAATTAGTTCGCATAATCAGGTTTTTTGAGCGATATTGTGTGCACGATACTTTCAGTTTCACTATTTATTCATGTTGAAGTCACTTTATTTTAGTGCCCAACGATGGCCGAGAAGAGGAAAAGAAAAATAGACGATGAGTGTCGGCAGTTTCAAGAAGAATGGAGTTTGAAATACTTCTTCATCAAATCCGGCGAGAAAGCATTGTGTGTGATTTGCAACGAAACTGTGGCTGTGATGAAAGAATACAACCTGCACCATCATCATTGAAGCAAACATCAGGAGAAATATGCACAGTTGGAGGGTAAAGTTGGTGCCGAAAAATTTTCTAAATTACAAAATCAACTCACATCTCAGAGGGCATTGTTCAGTAAATCCTCAAATGAAAATGAATCCTTAACTAAGGCCAGTTATAAAGTTGCCTACGTCCTGGCTAAAAGTGGCAAACTGTTTACAGATGGTGAAGTAATGAAGGAATGTTTGTTGGAGGTGGCTGAGGAACTTTGCCCAGAAAAGTTGAAACAATTTAAAAATGTAGCTTTGGGTGCAAATACCATTGCCCGCCGTGTTGCAGACATGGGCGAAAACATTGTGACTCAAATAGCGAAAAATGCAAGCAAGTTTCGCCATTTTTCAATTGCAATGGATGAATCGCTGGACAGCTGTTCTACCTCTCAACTGCTTGTGTTCATTATAGGTGTGGATGAAAACATGAACATAACACAAGAGCTGGCTTCCCTACATAGCATGTATGGCACTGTTACCGGAGAGGATATATTCAATGAATTGAAAAAAACATTTGCTGATTATAACTTGGACTGGACTAACCTCAGTTGCCTGACTGTTGATGGAGGAAAGAACATGAGTGGCATAAAGAAAGGCTTGGTTGGACAAGTGAAGCAGATGTGTAATGAGAAAAACATTCCACAACCAATGTTCCTGCACTGTATTATTCACCAGCAAGCTTTGTGTGCTAAATATGTGGACATTAGCAGTGTACTGAATCCTGTGGTGAAGATGGTGAATTTAATAATAATAAAATAATAATTCTTTGCATTTATATAGCGCTTTTCTCACTACTCAAAGCGCTCAGCAAATGCACGTTAAGGGCCTTGCTGAAGGGCCCAACAGAGCAGAGTCCCTTTTGGCATTTACGGGATTCGAACTGGCAACCTTCCGATTGCCAGTGCATATCCCTAGCCTCAGAGCCACCACTCCGTCACATGGGCTCAACCATAGACAGTTCAGAGACATGTTGAAAGATACTGACACAGAATCGCAAGATTTACCATATTACACAGCAGTAAGATGGCTAAGTTGTGAGAAAGTTATGAGCAGAGTATTTGAATTAAGAAAGGAAATAGGTGACTTCCTGGAAAGTAAAGGCAAGCCACAGCCATTACTATCTGATGAAGAGTGGGTATGGAAATTGGCCTTTGCTGCAGACATAACTAGTCATTTAAATTTTCTGAACCTAAAACTACAAGGAGAGAAAAATCTAGTTTCTGATCTATACACCCACCTAAAGGCCTTCAGATCTAAACTTGTCTTGTTTTTGGAACAAGTACAGGCCAACAACTTGACGCACTTTCAGCAGTGCAAGGTCTTCATGGCTGAAGCAACAGCTGAGTTCCCCACGTCATTTGCATGCAAGATCATCAAAGACCTCCAGCTGCAGTTTCAGGAGTGGTTTTCTAACTTGGATTCAAAGGCAGAAGAAGTGAGACTGTTTCAAAACCCATTTGAAGCAGATGTGGCCAGTTGCCCAGATGAACTGCAGCTGGAGATCATTGAGTTGCAAGCAAATGACTTCCTTAGGGACAAGTTCAAAGAAGGACTGGTGGGTTTTTACCAGTTTTTGCCCAAGGAAGACTTTCCTAATGTCAAAACTTTTGCATCAAGGTGCCTTTCAATCTTTGGAACAACATACTTGTGTGAACAAACATTTTCAAGAATGAAATACGTGAAGAATAATTTGAGAACAAACTTGTCTGATGATAATCTCAGGTCACTGTTGATGTTAGGGACATCAAATCTAAAGCCAGAAATGTCTGCTATTTTGGCATCCAGGAAACAATTTCACCATTCCCACTAATACAGGTGTTCATGTGTAGTGTATCAATGTGTTATTAAATAATAACTGAATAAAATAATATTAAATAAATAATTTAAAACAACATCTATGTTTTGATTCTTTTTTATTTGGACCTCGAGTGTGTAGTCGGCCCCCAAACTGCTGTTTGATAGTTAATGCGGCCCTCGGGCTGAAAAGTTTGGAGACCCCTGCGCTACAGCAACAGCTACTCCCCGAGTATGACAGTCATCAGAGCGACCAGACCAATAAAAGGTGTATCCACCTATAGAGATCTGGCCAGTCCCAGGTCTGCGCACCTCAGAGAGTTTACACAACTCCTCCAACAGCAGATGAAGATGATCATCAAGCCGGAGGGACAAGACGTTCCACGCACCTACCCGGATGGGCCACATCAAATTGGGACCTGAGTGCTGCTGTGCAGTGGGTGACACCTCAGCACCCCACCAGTTCTGATTCCCAACAGGCCTGTCCCCATTGGTTCTCTGACATTTTCAACTCTTCTGGGGATGAGGCTCCTGAGGGCTTTCCCCCATCCACTTCATGATGCGAGCAGACCTCCTATGGGAAGCTGCAGCAGAGCTACTCCCACGGAGAGCAAAAAGGAGTTCTTTCTGTTGTCTCACAGCTGTGTGAAGTTTTTTTTTTTATGGTGTCTGGAGTACCAATCCTGCCACCAACCCCCATGATTTCCCTGCAAGTTGGAGGACCGCTTGCAGGGCCAGATGCAGTTTAATGTCAAACACAACAATCTTTGGTTCTAGTTGGTTTCTACAGTATTCTAAGTAGGCAAAGGGCTAGGTTTGTTTTGGTTTTGATCATCTGTACCTTTGACTTTGAGTTTTGGTTTGCCCCAGTGGTTTGGTTGCTTAATATATTTTTGATCTCCCGATTTTCACCTTGCCTGACACTTACTATGAATCTGGATCATGTTATTATATCCTGGTTCTTTTGCCAATCACAACAGAACCAGAGACTCCCATCTCATTCCACAATCAACACACTAGATAAATGGTGCACAACATATTTTTAACAGTATTGGAGTATAGAGTTTCTTCCGCATAACTGAATATCTGAAGCAATGCGAAACTGCTTGGAATGGCAGAACTTGGATTAAGGCTGGTAATGAAAGCAGTGCCATTGCTTGTGCACCTCCACCATCCTGTAGTCTGTCTTAAAGAACATAAACATTTCCCATTCTGTTGCTTTCTAGCTCTTTCATGCATATTTGCTATTTGGCGTGGCTAATATTGTCTGTCAATAACTGTCAACTCAGCAGCAAACAATCTTTGTCCATAATATGACATAGATGGTGCTGGTATATACAATACATCAGTCTTACCTGATATTACAGAGTGGTTAGATTAAACTTTATTAAGAATATTGCTGGTATTCCTTAATGCTCTCGCTTACAGTCCATGACTCAACTGGCTAAGGCTGATTTCAGTGGCTTCAAGCCATTCTATTAAAAGAGTTAGCAAATAAAGCAACTCCTTATTTTGTTTTGCCATCTGAAACCAAATGGGGGATTGTCAGGATCAGTGAGATCCGGCGCTGCTTCTTGCTCCAAATTCATTACTACTCAATAACCACGGCTATTTTCAAAGCTTCACTGCCCTTTCTCTGCTTGCAGCGGACACAGCCAATATGCAGCCCTCAATACCCCAGCTTGAGTCTGTTACAACCAGCAGTTTTCTCTTTTTTGAGCCTGAGTTCAACAGATTGACGTTACATTTTGTTTTCTCTTCTTATTTTTTAATTTAAACAATGTCCTGCTACTGACACCACTTGCACATTCAACAAACTGCCTGTTTTTTTGCATTCAATTTTGCAATATATTAAGTATATTTTTATTTAATGTTTAACAAAATGATTTTTAAAACTATAATGTCATTCAAATTTCTGGAATATTAATGATATAATCAGAAAGGCTGGTATGTGACACAAATATCTAAATTGCTAACATTCTCAAATTCCTTTCCAAAGTGGGCACAAAAGAAGTGATTTAGAAATTTCTAGATCTTATTTCTAAAAACTTATGCATATATCTTATTAGAAATTAACAGTTTTGCTGTTTAAAGTTTTGACCTTTTCATCTTGCTAGGTGTCTGTGTGTTCCTTTGACTGCAGAAAAATCCCCTCTCTGAAAAACTGGACAAGCCGTCAAAAGTTCAAGCATAATAAAGCACAATAAAAGATATTACAGTTTAAATAAGAGTAAAATAGCTTCAAAAATGTCTATAACCCTTCTTAAATATTTCTATTTCCTGAATGTCATAGTTCTTCAATATTCAATGAAAGTAAATTTTGTCAATTTCATTTTATTTTTTAGCTAAGATATTGATGCACGTTTCCACCATTGGCATAGGTGAAATTCCAAAACAAAGAGTTCATTCATTTCAATGTCTCCTGAAAACAATAAAAGTAAAGATTCAGGTAATTCTTTCATTAGCCCTAAGCACAGAGTATATGTGCATGCATTCGCACCCAAAGCCTGCAAGCAAACACTACCCATCCTGCACAATGCCACCCAACAACCATCAAAATGTGGCTTCCCTGATTGACTCCTGCCACAAGTACTACACAGATCCCATTCAGTACAGTATATTGTGAATTAAAAGTGGGATTATGCATTATGTATGGATATGTCACTCAAATAGAAATTAAATGTATTGTTGCATGATCTACCAATCTGGTAAAGCTTAATTTGCAAACTTTTTTTAATTGACACTATTTGTGATTAGTCCTATTTTAGATACTAGGCTAAAGAAAAAACTGTAAAAGTTTTACATTGAAATACAGAGAAAATCCTCCTTGTTTGTTATTTGTAGGTTATCCCTGCCATCAGTGTAACTAGACAGGAAAGTTCAAATGCAAATGAAAAGCCGAGCAAACCAGGAGTCTTGAGTTAGAGCAGTACACATAATGTACACTTTCTTCTTTCGTCTTCCCTTTGCGTTCTCTTTTGGCTTTTGCTAGGAGGCTCTTGTAACCACAGTAACACACAGTAAAGAGAAAGACTTGTCTTTCTCAATGTTTTCTTGTTGAATGGCTGTATTTGTTTGCGTGTTTGTGCGTGTGTGTGTGTGTGTGTGTACACATTCACTAAAAATATTAACAGCAAGGTTAATAAAATTTTTTTTAAAATAATGCATGTAATTGCTGTGCTTTATATTGTTCTTGGTTGATTGGAGTAAACACTCCTAATGCAGTGAAAAGCATGAAGCCAGACAGTGGGAGTTAATTGATTACATTGCGTCTGTACATATCTCAATCACCTTTTGTCCTCCAGAAAGCAGGCCTGTATTCAGTGGGGACTTATTTCACCTGTTAGCAGTACAGGCACGGAGATGGTCTGCCAGGCTCCTTGGTCACACAGCTGAAGCCGTGTGCCATTAAAGTTGACTTATGAGCCAGACTTACACCACAAACATTTGTTTGTGCTCATTGCAATTACACTTTCGTTTGCTCCCGTGAGAGGCTGCGTGCCAGTCTCTTACCGTACAGACCTCCGGCAGAGGCAGCTTAAATCTAGTGATATATGTTGCACAGCAGAGCAGAAAATCATCTCCTTTATATTTTTATGTTGACGAATTGTGGAAGAGCTGTACTATGATAACAACTGTAAAAATATATACATCTCCTCGCCATCATTATTCACCCACACAATCAGCTTTCCAAGAAGCCAGAAACTTATTAAAGGTATTTTTTCTATTTCTGAGATATCAGTTTTAAAAAGAAGAAAGAATAAAATTCTGCGCCTGTGCCAAAAGATAACTCAGTGTCAAAGGTTATCTCTCAAGGAAAGCCATGGCCAGCGGCCAGTCGTTGATGGTTTAGTGTTTAAGAAGATCAGCATTAATTTGGCCTGCCATTTTTCAGCTGGAGCTGAGAAAATGGCTGTCATTGGCATCGCTGAAAGGAGTCTCCTGCTGAGATGTGATTTCAAATTAGGTAAATGCCTGGTAGGTTAATTTTGCATTTCATGCCCATCTACAGGGTAAGAACAAAATGTCACAATAGGTGTGCTTCATATCCTACAAAACTCAGTGGGGTCATGACAGTAAAAGTTTACATATTTCTTCTTTTGGAAAATCCAAGTCTACAATTAAATTGTATGCCTTTAAGCTTTATTCAGTTGATAGTTCATAGTCCTAATCTGGCCCCTAAGCCATTTTAATTGGCTATTTGATTTATTTAGTTATTTATTTGTTCTTACAAAAAGGAATTCTCTTGCTGGGGAAACACATATTTCAGCCATAGACTACATTTTAACACAAACCACATGGCAGGTTATTCTTTTTTGCCCTACCCCATCAGTGGTATCAACAAATGTGATTATGCAGTGCTCTCCTGTTGACACTTCTCTTTTTACTTTCTCTGTAGGATGAGATGCAGCCGGAATTCGGCAGTCAACCACCTGGAGTACTTCCGGGTGGACTATAAAAGGGGCCTGCAGCCACTACTCAATGGCCAGAGTCGGGAGGAGGAGGAGGACAAAGCTTGACGAAGGAGTTGTGGTTGACAAAGAAGAGTGTGGAGTTTTGTGTGGTATGTTTTCGGGGAAGACTTGCCCCACAGGTTTTATACGTGCCTCCAGTGTGAGTCTGTGTCGGGTCAGGCGCCTATGTAGTGCCTTTTTTGTTAGAGTATAACATGAGAATGCACCAGACAAAGTCCCAACCAAACTTAAAAATCATGTCTCTGATTCTGTCAAATGTTTGCCTTCTCAGAATTCACAACATAAGTACATGCAGTAAGCAAAGATAGGTCACTATCTGGCCGAAACTAAAAACTACATTAGCTTCTCTATGTGGTTGCATGAATATTAGCAAAAAAGAAGCCTTTTACCGATTGTTGAATATTTTTTTGAAAATAAAAAATAGCATGGTAGCATCTATCAAGAAAATTTCAGTACCAGACTGTTGTTATTAGGCAACACATACAATCCAAAAAAGAAATGAAAGGCCTCCAAAAAGACAAACAAATCAAACCAGGACCTGGCCTATCTAGAGATGGGCCTCACCCTGGGAAGCCTGTCCTGAAACTCCGGAGACACAAAATGTGGAACTGGTTTATCAAGTTCTAAAAATATGCTTTACATGTTCAAAAAGATCCTTCACAAGAGTAGATACTGTCAAATGTATGGCTTGAGAAACAAGAACAAGAAAGAATTGTTATAAATTAAGGAATATATTTGAATAAACAAAAAGAGTATGGCTGAAAGGCAGCCCAAGTCAAATTAGTACAGTCCATAATCCAGAAATCAGAATCCAAAATCCCAAGAAATTCAGTAAATCTAAGAAGCCAAATAATACTTACAACAGAAATCTGCTCTTGACAACATTCTGAGGAAAAACCAGAATATAAAGGCAGAGAAAGTGACGTTATGGTTGCTCTAGTATCACTGATTCTCAGATTAAGAATACACATCTACAGACAACTGTTTAAAAAGTTTTAGTTAATAGTGGCAAATCCACTGCTGAAAACACAAAATAGAGTAAATACAAAATAAACAATTTTATTTGTAGTATTATACATATCTCCAAAGTATACCCTGTTGAATCTCAGCTTGCTATTTTTAGCAAATTAATTTTTTCACTGAAATAGGTTTACTTGAACTACACAGAATAATTTCACAACCTACAACCTTCCACTTGACCCAATCCCAACAAGCTATTTCAAAGAAGTCCCCAATGTGCTTGTTGATAGTGTACTTGATATAGTTAAATGCGGTCTTCCCAGATTGTTCAGAAACTGCAGTAGTTCAGCCTTTGCTCAAGAAACATAATCTAGATTCCTATGTCTTTGACAACTTTAGACCTACAGGTACCTGTTCCCTACATTTTTTAAGTTAAAGTATACAAAAAGCAGTTTTTCAGCACTTAAATGATGACTTGAATAAACATTCTGTTCTTAATAAGTTTCAGGAAGGTTTTAGGATGAATTATTGTGCAGAAACTGTACTGCCACATATCTGGTATTGTTCTCCTAGACCTTAGCACAACATTTGACACCAAAGACTACAGCATTCTTAAAAATCATAGTAGGCAATGGGTGGGTCTCTCTGACAGTGTCTTAAATTGGTTTCATTTTTATTTAACAGGTTGAAAATTCTTTGTTAGTTATGTTGATTGTGGTTCAGCGGTCCGTAATATTGAGTACAGTGTACCACAAGAACCAATTCTGAGCCCATTGTCATTTTAAATCTACTACTCCCATTAAGCCAGATTCTCAAAACACAAGGTGAACTACCACAGCTATGCAGATGACATACAACTTTACCTACTGTGTCTATAACATTTGATAACCCTTTGATAACAGGACTGTCTGATCCAATATCTTACTTGTATTTCTGAATGGGTGAGTAGTAATTTCCTCAAGCTAAATAAGGAAAAAAACAGAATTCTTAGTTGCAGGCAGGAACGGGAATAGTGAAGGTCTTAGAAATAAACTTGATCTTTAGCATTACCAGAGGCAGATGTAAAGCATTTACGTGTAATCATTGACTCTGACGTAAACTTTAAATTGCACCTTAACTACATTAAAGGGACATTGCAATAGTTAGATGCTGTATAATTAGTTTCCGCTTTTGTTTTTAGTTGATTACTGCAATGCACTTGTAACCAGCAAGAATCTTAACCAGAAAAAGAGAGCTTGAGCACATCTCACAGCTTTTAGCTTCATTACACTGGTTATGCACACTCTTTAGAACTGTCTTTAAAATACTGCTAATGGTACATAAAGCTATAAATAATCTTGCACTTTCCTATATTTTGCAGAGCCCATCATTCTTGTAACTTTAGATCTTCTATTAATGGTCTGCTTATTATTCCAAGAGCTAAGCATAAAAAAGTGGCGAAATTTGCTGTTATGTACCAAAAATCTGGAATACTTCCCCAGTAGATATATGCCAGGCTAACACTGTGGCTAATGTGGTGCTGAGGTGTCACCCATTGCATGGCTGCATTGATCATTTTAAAAAACCTCCTTAAGACCCAATCTCTAATTTAACTTTTTTGTAGATAGATTTTAGTGCTACTTCTAATAGACTATACAAGCATAGAATTAAAATCTTCTTAATGGATTTCAATCATTATTAATTTCTGCCTTTCTTTGCTTTCCTTTCCCTTTCTGTGCTACAACCACCTGACCAAAGCACTGTGCAACTGCTTGTAATGTTTAAATGAAAAGCCGATACTCCAACTGTTGATGAGACCCACTACGTCGAATCCTCTAGGACGAAGCCAAAAAAAACAAAAAGGAACAACTTAAATACATTTATGTTGGGTAGAATGCCCAGAGGGGGCTGGGTGGTCTTTTGACCTTGAAACATCAGCAGATTTTGTTTTTTTTTTCTCCAGCTTCACTGCATGGCATAACAGCAGCAAATAATGCTTAGAAAATTGTGTGTATATTCTGGTGTGTCAGTTTTGCATTTCAAATTAATGTTAACTTATGGTAGTTGCTTCTTTAGGTATGCAGTTAGAAGGTGGGTGCTGTGTAGCCTCATCCGTGGTTTTACTTAAGTGCTTGTAATAGCCATTCGTATAATAATATGTAAATGCCTGTATTAATGTACAATTATCAGTTGATTAGCCATGCCTTTGTGTACAATAAGTAGGCACTCTAGATAGATATTAGTCTGTCCTGCTTCTAGCTTTAATTCGGTAAAGGGAATTAGGTTAGATGATTGCTGTCAAGCAGGACATGGGGCAACAGTTTTTTGACCGTTTTAGTTGGGTATGGGTTTAAAGTAAAGAAAATTATATTTTTGGAAATATGTTTTGACAAGTTTAATAAGTTTATTATATTCTTTAATTTACCTGTGTTTTGTAATAAAATTCTTTAAATTATATGGAAGAGGTTAGTAGTAGTTTAACACGTCAGAAATCTTCAATGTTGCTTAAAGTAGCACTTAACAGGGAGTCACTGTTATAATGCTATCAGTTTCAGCAAGCACTTAGTGTTTCAAGTATATTGCCTACAGTAATTGGCATTTCCTGTGGCTCTTTATTATCAATGAGAGTTCAGTAAACTGGGTGTGATGACATAATATATAGTTAGAATGCATATTTTACAATTCATCTTTTCATGGCAACAAACTGCCAATTCTTTGAACTTCACATAGATTCCAACAGAAACGTTGTAACAGTGAGCAGCAGAGATGACATACGTTATTTACATTTGCCACTTGCACAACTATGTCTTTCTATTCTGAAGAACAATTTGGTTTTCCCCTTGCAACAGTCAGTTTTTAACACATATAATGAGTTCTCCGCACATACGGCACATGCTTAAATGTTTAAATGGGGTCAGCCATAGGAGGTTTATCTGTTTTAAGTACAGGTTTCCTGTCAGTTGGATGATGTTAACAAGAGCAACATTGCTCTTTGCTGTTTAAAATCATAATAATAATACTAATAATAATAATTACAAAGCTATAACAAAAAGGAAACAACACATAAGCCTTGGAACAAACCCTGGCTGTTACATAACACGACACATCAATTATCAAGAAGTCTCTGAAAGCTGTAGAGGTTATTTCAGTTGCCTTGAGTAAGTCAAATGACGAGAGTGAAATACTAGAATTGTATCTTTATGTGAGATTTTACAAAGGTGAAATTTTCAATGAGAAATCATTGAGACTAATTCTCTTGGTGGGACACACAGCCAAGGAAATGAATTTTTTAAGAATTTAAAATGGGTAAACTTGATGGTGATGGATGGTGCTAATGCTATAGTGGAGACGTTACTGGCTGCCATTGTTCTACAGAGGAAATTGCTTCACTGTCTTATTCAGAGCATGGCAATATTCCAAAATTGGCAGTGAGTTATGAAACCAGGAACTCTTTTATGCAGATTATAAGTTCACTTGTTTGACTTCCATTCTTGAGGATCAAGAACATTTGTCCTGGGCAATCAGGTTGGTGGAGAGCTCAGGATGAACTGTTTCATTATTTTTGTAACTGCATTAGTACTAACAATATTCAGTGATTTGATAATAAGAATAGTTGAACAAATAAAGTGTAGTGTATGTAGTGACTGCAGAATAAATAAACATTTTTTGTAGCAAACAGCAAAATCTAATCAAGTATGTTTTATCAAGGAAGAAAGAGATACGTATGTAGTATTAAAAAAAAGAACTGGAATGCATAGTTAACCAGTATTGTTTAAAAATATTGTATTTAAAATGAAGAGCACAAAGATGATGTTCACAGTTTAACAGATTGTTGTGTTAGCACAACAGTTGAATTAGCCACATATTTTAACTATTCTGAACATTAATAACCAATAGAAAAGAAAGATGATGTCCATACACACAGACCTGAAAAACTGCCCCTCAGCACTTTATCAGAAAGTGTGGTTTCAGAAAACTTCATTTGTATTACACAGAGATTCCACATTTTTGTGATTTTTTTATATTACATTTTGTCCAAATCCATTACATTTAAGGCATGTAATTCATGAATCCAAATTCTAAAACTTGCATTTGTGAATGGTCATAAGTTCCATTTAGTTTTGGATGGAACTTTTATTCTGTTTTGTTGGTTTGATGCACACCTATTGTTGCATCTTCTGATCACTGAGCCCCAAAGCTCAGACACAATACCACCCAATACAGTCACAGGTTCAAATAAAAGATTTTATTACATAATATAAAATTGCCAAGTGTGTATAAACAACAAAACCACAATTATAGACCAGGGGATGTTCTCTCATTCTCCCTCATACTGCTACTACTGTTGAGTGTTGCCTGCTGCCACCCAACTCTAACTGCCGGATGAGGTAGTGCTGCTGCTTTGCAGTAAGGAGACTGTGGAAGATTATGGGTTCGCTTCCCGGTTCCTCCCTGTGTGGATAGCGCTTTGAGTACTGAGATAAGCGCTATACAAATGTAATGAATTATTATTATTATTATTATTAGATGAGGCTCCTTTTCAGCTAGACATGGGAATGTTTCCTCTTGGAAGCACTTCTGGGTCATATGGAAACCAGTGAGGACCTCCCTGGACAGTGCCCTCTAATAGCACCCAGGCACCCCGACAGGACTGCACTTCCGGACTCCAACTCCCATGTACCCCTTGTTCCCCTGCAGGTAACCAAACTGGGACTCCTCAGGAGGACTACTGTCACATGTCGTATGGGGAATGGAACTGATCCTGGCCTCTGGCCTTCCGTGGTCCATCCTTTCTATGCCTTTGGCTGGGCAAGACCCCTGCTCCTCTTCAGCCTGCATGCCCATCAGTCCCTCTTGGAACTTACACTCTAAAAACACTTTTGGGCCATGTTCTTGAAACTTCCTAGTCAATTTGAAAAAAATGATTCATAGAAATTGAAAGAACAAAGTTGTTTGGTGAAATTGCTTTTTTGTACACATTGCCACGATCAACTACTGAATTATATCCTTCCATGGAGTATTCATCAGCTACTTCTGATTTTTGATTAGTATGTTTTTAACATACTGGGACTTGCAGGTATAAGGTAATCTGTAACATAGTTGCAGTCAAACCCATTTAAATAGCCCACAGCATCTTTGTCACTACTGCCACTGGCCATCACACGCATGACCCCTCGAGTCTTGGATTACTAAATACAAAAAATCTAAAAAAAATGCCAGTAGATGATATTGGTAGCAAGACAGTAGTCAGGCTCCTTGCTTAAAAAAAAAACATCACAGACAATTTGCTGCATTCACATGCTGTGGGAATTTTCTTAGTTACTGCATGTGATGTCTAACATTCCACTTTATTTTGTAAAATTTAATTTCTTATCAGTGTTTTGGGAGAAAAACAAGTTGACTCTAGGCTTATGCTCAATCTGAACAAAAAGCATTTTTTGATGTCAACTGAAGCCCTTGAAAAAGATACACTATACTAGTTTTAAAAATAAACAGGCATCTCTTAAACTTCTTAATGCCATGCATGGAATGAATCTTTAGAGAATTTCCTCAGATGAGTGCATTCCACTGCATATTTTTTACACGTTACACTGTGGCCGGGGCAGAGTGTTGTTTAAGTAAACTGATATTGAATAAAAATGACTTATGCTTCATGATGTACAGTACCATGGGACCTTAAGTGAAAATTCAAGTGAATTTTGCGGACGTTATTAATGGCTTCCCTACTGCGAAAGCTAGGAGATGGCTTCTATAGTAATTAATACAATAAGATATGACCTGTTGTTTACTATATTTGTTTCACATGATGTTAAAATGTTACAAAATATGACCTAATAATCTTTTGTATGAAATGTCATAATAATGTTTTGCATTTGGATTGAAATGTTACATATTATGGATTTATAATGTTCTGTTAGTAACGGTTTTGATAAATGGCCAATATATTCTAAGGCTGTGGAGGGACCCCTTAGAAAAATTTTGCCCTGGGACCTGACTGATATATTGCAGGTTATTATTAGAAATGTCAGTCAAAAACACAGGTTTGCATTTCCATTTCCATTTATTTGCTATGCAGATGCTTTTATTCAAAGTAATTTACAAAAAAGGTCATCATAAGAGGTCAACAAAAAGTAAACATCAGACTGAGGGGCTGTTCTGGGACAAGTGTTACAAGATAAGGGTACAAAATTGATCATCAGAAGTGAAGAGCTCAGAACAAAATACAAAATAGTTAATCATTCTTTAGTTACATAACCTATCAAATCTATTGTCAATTAGACAGATATGTACAGAACAAAAGAGCTTTCAAATGCTGCTTAAAGGAGTGAGGAGAGAGTGGGGATTTGATCAGTTTGGGTGAAGGTGAGCAGTGCATTCCACCAAGTAGGAGCTATGCATGAAAAGAACCTGGATTATGATTTGATGCCTAACTGGGATGACATCACCAAATGCCATTCATCAGCAGACCTGAGTGGGCAAGTAGGAGCATGGGGTCTTCCAAGTGTCTCCAGATATATAGGTGTTTATCCATAATAATATACCTAAGTAGAGAAAGTGCCCTATGGCGAGTTTAGGGAGGAGACTCTGATTTTTTTTCTCACAACAAAGTGTGAACATTTGTGCTTCAAAGACTAACCAAAGCATTTGATACAGAGACTTGTTTCTTAAGCAGTGTATTCTAAGGCCGGTTTATACTTCAAACGGTGTACTGTTTATACTTGTGCGCGTACCTTACATAAATCTGGAAGATTCCAGCAGGTGGCAATGTGAGATATCACAGTGAGAAAACATTCAGCTTCTCTGTGTTGTGAATTGCCTGAAACATCCATTAAATTCCGAGGACAGCTTGCTACAATATTTCTGAAAAGGATGGATGTTAAATGATTTCATCCATCAATCTAGGGATGTGCCCATTTCAGCATGCATCGGGTGCGAGGCAGAAACAATCCCTGGATGGGGCATCAGCTCATCACAAGGTGAATACAAACACACACACTAGTGTCAATTTAACGTCACCAAATCCCCAAACCTTTATGTCTTTGGAAGGAAACTGGAGCACACTGTGGAAACCCACCAAGAACACATGCAAACTCCAGGCAGGGAACACCAGGGACATGAGTCCCTATGAGGCAGCTGCGCTACTGCTCCACCATTGTGCCACACCCACACAGTATTATTATTATTTAAATGAAGTTAGCGACTTATCTGTAAAATGTAACACACATGCTTAACACATTTCATCAAGTATAAATCTAAGGATTGTAAATGTGCGGAGAGCTGGAATATTATAAGTTGAATGTGTTCTGTGTGGCAATCACTTTCTGCCGCTGGGTTGCCAGAAGCACGCAGCAATTAACAACTGACATTTACGACTTTCTACTTTAATGACAAATATAAACTATGAGATTAAACTTGAAATTTCCTCTCTAATCACAAATTATACCTTTTTTTCGTCACCATGTCCCTAATTTGTTTCTCTGTGGCTCAAATATGAAGGTACAAAAAAAAAAAAAAAGACAGCACAGAAGATGGTATGTGAGACTTTTAAAATGTATCACGTTATTGCCTATGTGAGAAATTGATGAAGAAAAGCACCACACACACATTTGTATGTCAGGATTTAAATTTGACGATTTGCTTAACCACATCGAACCATTCATCCAACATCGAAGTGCGCACACTGCTCCATCCGCAAAGTGGCTTGCTGTCACATGTTGATAGTAAGCAAAGACACTGACGTCACGTTCCAACTTGAACACACTGCTCCCCCTGATTTTTTGCTGGTACTGCAACTCGCGCATGTGTCATGTTTATTTCTGAGGACGTGCTCAGAGGATGCATCAAATCAACACTGGGAACATGTGGCAGCCATGTTGCGTGTGTGTGTGTACACATTCTGAGCGTAAAGTATAAACCAGCCCTGACACCTAAACAAACCCATTCTTGAATTACAAGGCCATGAGAAGCCTGCCGTAGTGCTTGTGCAAAAGCTTTGCACTTTCCAAGACAAAGTGACTTAAAGTAATTTTTTACTAGACAAAATGCTTCAGTTCATTACATAGCACAACTTTATAAGCATTTCAATTGCACTAATAACTAGAGTGATGACAGTCTTCTTAGGTTAACAAAAAACAATCAATGTGATGACTTTAACCTCTCTGCTTAATTGTTTCACTGAAGAACCCTTGTCTGTCTTTGCTAATGAATGTTTGCGGTGAAATCAAGGCAGGAGATGGCATCATTACAATGGAAGTTGATTTATGTGCATTTATCAGGCAACCAACAGATGTTCAATCTAGATTCTGGACTGAGGACATCAGCCAAAACAAGCTTCCACAAACTTTTTCTGATTCCACATATACATGTGAGTCTTCATTCTCACGTATGAATGCCTTAAAAATGGACAATCTTGTTTCTTTCAGTAGTGAGCATGTCTATTAGGGTCTTTGTGTGTAACTATATATAAACTTGCCTTTACTGCGTTTGTGAGAACCAAGAATGTAATATTTCCCAGTTTGGAAGAATATATGTTTGCACATGCCTTGTTAAGTGTACTTATAATATAACAAACTAGCAGCCTGCTTGTCATTTAGACGAACAAAGTCTAAGAATAAGACTAAATGTTATTTACTGACAAACTGATGTGTTCCCATTTAAATATTGTTTCATAAGTGTTACTAAACAGTATTTTGATATGTTTTGCCACTGCATGGGCTGTAGAGAGTGGAAGCAGTGTTGGGGTGGAGTCTTGGGGGGGCACACTTTGTAAGGGGCACCTTCCTAGAGAGAGAGCTGAGTGACAGGTATCAGGATTAGTCAGAAGTGGTAGTTGTTGTTGGAACGATAGTAGGACAGCATCAAGTTGAAAAGGGAGCGAACACTTAAGGACAGGCAAGAGGTAGATAGGATGAAGGCAAATTATTTTTTATTATTTTAGAGTTGTCCCCGTGACCCAGACAACGGGCGGCGGTAAGGCACTGTTCATATAGAGGCATATCAAATAAAAAGCCATTTGGAAGACTCCCCCGGACAAGCAGCTCCGGAGTGTGTTTTACTCAACGGGACGGCACAGTATTATCCACATCACATGTCAAGGATAATAGACTATCTGCAGGGCACACCACAGTTTGTGAAACTCAAGGATTGTGCTTCAGGTATGAATGTGACCAACACTGGAGCAACACAAGGAACAGTCCTGTCTCCTTTTATCTATACTCTATACACCTCCGACTACAAATATAACACCAGGTCACGTCTCTTGCAAAAATTCTCAGATGATTCTGCACTTTTGGGGTGTATTGATAAAGCGGATGAGAAAGAGTATAGAAGCCACATGGAGAAGTTTGTTTCTTGGTACAGAAAGAATGGCCTGCAACTGAACATCAACAAAACCAAGGAACTGGTTATTGACTTGTTGCTGCACCAAAGAGCCTCTATGTCTGGTCAAGGGAGTGGATGTAGATGTGATGCACTGCTACAAGTACTTTGGGGTCCACATTAATGATAGGTTGGACTGGGCTTATAATACGGACCCCATGGATATCATAGCAAAAGACAATCAATGCTGCACATCCTCACTCTGACACACTAACACTGAAGAGAAGAAATATGTATAGAAATGCTACTGGGGCACCTTTATGCCAACAGCAAAACGTGTGCATAATGCCTCACTGTGACTGTGACAGCCAATTCAGAAGTTTTCATCCCTTTAAGTCATTCTGGTGTGTGTTCAGACAATAATGTCTGTGTGTATATATGTATTTATATGTATATATATTTATTTAGTGAGCTTCTCTATAAAACCACATTTTCCCCTGGAGACAAATAATTCTATCTATCTATTGTAACAAAAGGCAATATAAGGGCGCCGACCCAACACAGACAAACACGGGAGGCACACTTATATAAGAAATAAACTTTTATTTTCTTCATCTTTGGGCTAAGTCTTCCCCGTATCCACAGACACAACACAGTCCCACACCAAGCACAAACTCAAATAAATACCAATCAAATCTCTCTCTTCTTTAGCTCTTCCACTCCTCTCTGGCAAGCTTAGTCCCTCTCCTCCCGACTCTGGCCATCCATGACACTATCTATCTATCTATCTATCTATCTATCTATCTATCTATCTATCTATCTATCTATCTATCTATCTATCTATCTATCTATCTATCTATCTATCTATGGTCCCAAATGTAGACACGGTACATTGAGAGTTTTTAATTTTAAAACATGCAGATCCATCCTAGAATATGTACATTGCATCTTACTTTATTTATTTGTGTATAGAAGCATACAATTCTTGCTCAAAATATAATAAAAATATTAACTGGTGTAACATATGGCATTTGGTTGACTGGTATGTGTAATGCTGTTTTCATAATTTGCTCTGTAACCCTCAAGTGATGCATCATTATGTTTAATTAAACACTTTTAAATCAGTGTCTAAAACAGTAAAAAAAACTTTAATTTATCTTGATGGTTAAAAACATTATCTGTAAAAGTGAAGTTGAAGCTACACTAATTTATGGCCCCTCTGTCAATTCCAGTTTGATGATTTGGCCCCTAGCCAAAACTAATTGAATAGCCTAGAGTCCAGAGTGATTCACATTCTTGGTGTGATCGTGTGAGGTAGCATTTGAAGAGCACTTTAGTCTGGACTTCCTTAAGTAGCTATATAAAGTATAATTGAATAAAGGTTGTTGCAGAAAGACCCCAGCCTTTTGTATTGTCATAAAAGTAGGCAGGGACCCCTATAGTGACTAAGTTGTTTTAATGTAACTGACAAGGCTTCAAGATTAATGTACTCTATGGATTAAGTGTGACATTGAACTAAACACTTAGAATGTCCGGTCTTTGATTACAGAGAATATGGAAACTATTGTTTTTTTTATTGTATCTATAAAGCATGGTATTTTGGTGTTTTCAATGGAATAAAATAAAATCTGCTTTTTATGTTCAAACATCTATGGTCAAGTTATTGATAGAGTTGCCCCTGGTAAGGAGCTATTCTTTCTGTTGCTTGCATAAGAATGACATAACATAACCTTCTTAGTCCTGTTAATTGAATTCAGGGTTACATGGGTGCCAACAGCACATTCTAGCAGCATTTGGGTGCAAGGCGGAAATTCATCCCTGGGTAGACTGTCAGCTCAATGAATAGTGATGATATGAATGTAATTAGTGCAATGTTTATCTCTCCTAGAATTGCTTCCATTCTTTTTTTGGACCATAGGAAAAGGAGAATAAAGTATTAGCAGCATGAATTCATGATTCATCTTTTTAATATTTTTAGCAAGCATGCTCCATGGTTGGAAAATTTGTGTCAGGGACACAAGGAGTTCACTGGTCATTATCACTAAAATGTCTTTTGTCCCCTCAGGCACTTTAAAACATCTGGAGAACACAGATGATCAGCTTTGTTTGTGTGAACAGATTAGGTGGAATTTTTGTAATTGCTTTCAAACTCTTTCTAAAGGGCTCAGCCAGCATTTTTTTTTCAGACAGAAGTTTTACACCATCAAGATGACACATCCCAGTTTATGAATGGCTAGGTTTTTCTTTCCATGTTTTTGGATTATAGGCAGCATACATGAACAAGTATTTGCCCTCTTTTGACTCTCAATTGTCCCTTCTTGACATCTGATTACACTTATTAACCCTGCAAGTGTAACGGCTCATTTATCTTTTGAGACACCACAGCTAATGCATTATGCTACCTTGCTGCAATTCTTTTTTTAACCTCCATCTAACATTTCTATTCCTTTTTTGACACTTATTCCCTTCTTGCTTTCTTTAGAATTTTCTTTTTACCTTTTTCTTAGTTTCTTGCTTCTGCTGATATATTTAGGTTTAAGTTTGATTAGCTGTTGTTTTGTGTTACTCTTCATTTTAGCTCTTCATGCTTGCTTTGCATTATGTTTTTCTATTTTTTGTTACTACGAGGGGGCTCCCCCCCCTCCCGCTCGCTTCACTCGCCAACCCCGGTGTTTGGTTAATCGGATATACAATTTTAAAACCTTTTTTTCTTTGGAATTGTTTCAATTTCATTATTTGCACTTTTACTTTAAAGCTTCAGTAAAAACAATATTTCGAATTACCTTTTCTTCAAGATCGCATTGAATTGGCTCCAGCAGACCCCCGTGACCCTGTGTTCGGATATAGCGGGTTGGGAAGTGACTGACTGACTGTTTGTGGATTTCACTTTCTCCAAACATCCATCCATCCATCCATTTTCCAACCCGCTGAATCCGAACACAGGGTCACGGGGGTCTGCTGGAGCCAATCCCAGCCAACACAGGGCACAAGGCAGGAACCAATCCCGGGCAGGGTGCCAACCCACCGCAGGACACACACAAACACACCCACACACCAAGCACACACTAGGGCCAATTTAGAATCGCCAATCCACCTAACCTGCATGTCTTTGGACTGTGGGAGGAAACTGGAGCGCCCGGAGGAAACCCACGCAGACACGGGGAGAACATGCAGACTCCACACAGGGAGGACCCAGGAAGCGAACCCAGGTCCCCAGGTCTCCCAACTGCGAGGCAGCAGCACTACCCACTGCGCCACCGTGCCGCCTTCTCCAAACATGTTCTCCAAACATCAAATCTTTTAATTCTCTTGGATATGCCTCCTCATTGTGTAGAAACACTACTTTTCCCTGTTGGCAACACGAAATAGACGTTCTACAAGTCTCTGACTTAAACTTCAAAGCCTTACGATATTTCCATACTTCTGACATATCACCTATGTCCATACCATATATTCGATCTCTATTCGCCTTTCCGTTATTTCACCGAGTAATAATTTCTCTTTTTTAGCGCTAATGTGATCTTTATCTTTTTTTGATACTTTCGAATTTTTCTGCTTTTATATTCTGTAACTTGCTCTGCATGTATATCGCGCCTACATTTTTTTTGTGTCTTTTGAATTCCACTGTTTTTATTATCTCTAACCTGCTCTGTATGTGTTTTGCCCCCTTGTTTTTAACATTTTACTTTGTTTTCTACTCTTTGCCTTTTATTTCTTTTTTTTCGAGTAATAATTTCCTTTTGTTTGTGCTAATGCGATCTTTACTATCTTTTTTGATACCGTAGCGACCTCCGCATCCAGCTCGAAAAGAGTAAAAGTAAAAAAAAACAGACATACGTAGTAAAGTCTCACAAAAGTTTTACTTGAACAATCAAGAAAAAGAACGCTGACTTCGTAACCCCAAACACAACCTTCTAGCACCCTCTCCAACCCCTCCTCCCATCCCGGGTCCCACCCCCTTATCGCATCAATCAATACCCCGCTGTCAGTCTTCCGTGCTGTACACCGCCCTCCCTCAATTGGACCTAAAAAAAAAGGCTTCAACCTGGCTGGGACGCTTCAATACTTTTGAATTTTACTTCTTTCATATTCTTTACCTTTCTCTACATGTGTATCGCACCATCGTTTTTTTTGAGCCTTTCGAATTCCACTGCTTTCATAATCTCTTATCTGCATTTCTTTTCTCCACACTGCTTTTTCTTCTTCACTTAGTCGTTGACATTTCATCTAGAACGTATTGTCCTTATACGCTTTATATGAGCTGAGAGCACAGTATCTGTGTCTGCTACATGCCTTTACACAACTGAGTGTTTTGCTGCCCGTGGTCTTATTTGATATTGGTTGTAAACAGGGCGTGTCTTGCAAGACTCTCATGTTCCACGTCCCCACAACACAGTCCTGGGACAATCTCTTGGCACCAAGTCTCAAGTTTACTGTCCCTGTGAGATGGTCCGTGGCCAATCTCTTTCGTCTCCCGGGTCTTTTAAGTGTCTTCCGAGAAGATCACATCTCGTCTTCCTGGTTTTCCTTTCCAAGATTTTTTTATAATAGAGAGACATATCTTCATTTAACAAGATTCTTTGTCTTGATTTGTTTCTACAAGCCAGAGTTTAACAGTTCTCTCCCTTGTAAAGAATTTTTGAAATATCTTGCTTTTTTTTTTTCTTTGCTATTTTGAACTTTAAAAGCCAGTTTTCCCATTTTGGGGCTGCCAGGGCTGAAGCCTGCAGGTAAAGGTAGGGAGACAATCTGCTTTGGAATGAGACTTCTGGGCTGACCAGTGAAGGCCCTGGCGTTCTGTTGTGGCTCATTTTGTAGGCCTCACATCCCATTTCCCCATTTTTTGAGACCTTGTCTCATTACCCTATATTAAAAAGTGACAGAAATAATAAAATAAATTCTGTGTTTCAGCATGTAAAACTTTATTGTGGTTAGTAGTTATTTTCTGACGGTTAAGACAAAGAAGCAAATAAAGGGCATTATTTATAGAACTGTGTAGATATCAGCACGTTTATTATATCTAAATGGTCTTCCTACCAAAAACATAAATTCATTTATGCTGCATGTAAATGCAATGTATGCCCTACAAGTACAGACAAGATCTACAGTACAGATGTTGATGGATCCCAGAGACTACTAAATCAAAATGTAAATACCACCAGTGCCATTTTTCATTCAGTTTATTTTTGTGTAGTGCTCTTCACTGAATGCAAGCTCAGCACATTGTAACAAGTTCACAGGTAAAAACAATTGCAAACTATTAATTACATAAAGTTTATTGTATGAACTGAGGGCCGATCCCCAGTAAGCAAAAATAATTTTTTGCAGTTTCATATAACGTATTTCTATGCCATTGCAAAGTAGAAGGTTACAGCTTTAACAACATTACAATAATCATTGAGGATGACTATGAAAGGAAGAAAATCCATGTAATTACCAAATCCCTGAATGTAGGACAAATAGAAAACCTGTTTTGCAAGTCTCACCTTGATCATTTTATTTTGCAAAATACTAAGGCCTGGTCATAGTTTTAAAACATAGAATTTGTTTTTTGTGGGTTCAAAAATGGTTTTAACCAAGTTTTCTATTTATCGGTGTACCCAGATAGTGTAATTGTTTATTTTAATTTTAGCTACATTTTCACAATGCCATTTTGTTTTTCATAAGCACCACCATTTTGTGGTCATTTGGATTGCAACATTTGAAGTCACTGTTGTGACAATTTAAATGCCAAAGGCACACCTCACTCTCTAATCGCAATTTGGATAAACAAAACTGGAAATTCTCTTTGTGTGTTTCTTTCTTGTTCTAGTTCTTGGTCTTATATCCTTGTTTTTCCGATCAACAACAATCTTTGGTGTACATTCTACTTTTATAGAATTTAATTCTCAGTTTTGACCCTTTTTCTGTCCCCTGACTATGATTCATTTCCTGGTCTTATGTTTTCAGCTATTCTCCCCCTGTTCAGTTCACTGGCAGTGCACTGTGATGAAAGGAGGTAGATACTCGTAGCTCCTGTCCTGTCCTGGGTATATTTGAGAAAGTCCAGCTCTGCAGGTCATAACAATAGCACTATATAGAGCCCAATCCGGTACAGATTACGCTTGGAGGCACGTATAAAATAAAATAAACTGTTTTATTTTCTTCCCCTGTGGGCACGCGTCTTCCCCGTGACCCACAGGCAATACACAGTCCCAACTCAAACACTATTATTAAGCAGTAACACAAACACGCCCTTCTGGCACCACCACTCCTCCCTTGAAACTTCATCCTCTCCTTCCAACTCTGGCCACTGAGTGGTGGTGGCTGGCCCCTTTTATAGCCCACCCGGAAGTGTTCCAGGTGCTTGACCACCTGGTTCCAATTGCACTTCAGGGTGGGGCTGAAGATTTGTCCAGCCGGGCAGTGGAGGACTCCATCTCTTATGGAGCCCTGCGGGAGGTTGGGGAATCACCGTCGGCCTGGGAGGCTGCCACCAAGCGTCCCGGGGGAGGTATTGAGCTGCCCATGATTGCTCCCCCGGAAGATATGCAGCAGGGACGTCCTGGCCAGGCATAAGACCCGGCCGCCCGTCACAAAGTATTTTCACAGTGTGAAACGTTACATTCTATGTCTATAATAGTTTCAGGAAGAACTGTTCTTTGAAATATTGCTTTTTTCTCTGTTTGCAATTTTGAATACATTTTTTATCTTTTAGGGTAGTGACTGACTATATCTGTTCTGTTTTTGCGAATTCAAAACAGAAAAAAAGGATGAGCAAGTCTCAAAATAAACAAAAGCCATAACAAGACACTGCTAGATCTGGGGCTCAGTCTAGCCCCTAACTAATTGCAAGCTTTTCCGAAATGTTTAAAATATTCAAAAATGTAATTTGGCAAGATAACGACTGCAAACCTGTGGTTTAAAAGACAAAAGCAAACTTAAGTTTTTTTGTATATAAATAATTTATTTAAATAATCAAAAAGAAAGCTCAAAAGGCAAGACTGGAGAAAAAAATAGCAAAAAAAAAAGGTTTGCCTAAAAAGAGACAAGCCAAAGCAAATACAGCCAGTCCAAAAATCCAGTGGAAAAATACAATAATGATCCTAGCTCCACAACCTACAATGTCCTCAGCTAGAATATATATGGGCTGTAGACAGTCCTTCTGGCGTGATTCTGAACAAATCGTAATTTCTACCAAACTATTGGAAGGATTTAAAATGATCTTTTTTATATAAATACTTAAGGATGTTGATACCTTCCGTATGCCAGTAGCTAAATACTAAAACCTCCATAGACGTCCATTCATTCATCCATTTATTCATCCTTTTTATACTGCTTATTCCCACTACTCAAAAAAAATGATTTCTTTATTTCGCAAAGATATTGCCTGTTGCTGTCAATAACATACTGAGGTTCTCATGCGTACTTCAGTCATCTGGTTACAGCTATTGCGAGAGAGGTTAAGTGCACACATAGACTTGAACACATTTCTTAGGTATATATATTTCAATTTTAAACAGGTTAAAGTTTAGTAAGTTTAGTACAGGTGTTTTAAAATAGGAAGAGTGGTAGCACAGAGTTGTCATTACTGCCTCACAGTGCCAGGGTCTGCATGGGGTTTGTGCATGTGCCTGTGCAATTGTGGATTGATTTGGTATCAGTGAGTGTGCTTAACCTTGGTGTGAGTGTGATTAAATGTGTGGACGCTAGAGGTGCTGTTGCCCCATTAAACCCACCAGACAGACGTCCAGGACACACTTGTAAAAGCACCAAGAAGATTTCTTTAACATTCTTCAATAAAGTGCAAAAAGCACCGCACACTCCACAATTCACTAATAATAATACAATAATCAATACAATAAACAATTCTCCACTCCCAGCAGCTTAGTCACCCAACCTCTCAACTCCGGCTCTCCCAGCTGGGTTTTGACCAGTCCTTTAAATAGTCCATGACCCGGAAGTATTCCTTCTCTGGGTCAAATAAAACATCATCCTTCAAGTAGCCCAGAAGTACTGTGGACTTCCGTCCTTGTGCCTCCAAAGTGCTTCCGGGTCGTAACAACAATAGGAGTCTCCAGGTTCCTTGTGAGCTCCCCCTGGTGACACCCACGGCACCCAACAGGGCTGAGGAAACGGACTCCATGTCCCATGATGCCCTGAGGGAATCCGGGGAACCATTTCCATCCAGAGGAGCTGTCACCTAGTGTCCCGGGGGATGCAGTGCCCTGAAAAGTCTGCTCTTCCTCCTTTTTTCTGTTCAGGGACATCCCAGCCAGACTGAAACACCGGCTGTCCATCACAATATTATAATACTGAATACTGGAAATGTGTCTGTAATACTCCTCAGTTAACAAAATATGTGCTTTTATATATGATAACATGTGCTGTGAAGTAAATAACATGCATTACCTTTTTTCATTCCCAACTTTAGCCCCTGAAGATTCGAGGTGTGAGCAAGGGGGCTGATCACACCCCTAGAGGATATGGACGCTCCTCTAAAATACGCTGATAGACTACCTTCACATTGCTCCCTTACTTGCTGGGCTTACTTGCGGCTGCTCTGTTGCGTGATATGCTTGCTGCGCGGTACTTCACATACTTAAAAGCCCGAACAGCACCTATTGTTTTTTGATTGATTGCTTTTCTCTCTCTCTCTCTCTCTCTCTCTGACATTCTCTGCTCCTGACGTGCACTCCTTTGAAGAGGAGGATATGTTTGCATTCTTTTAATTGTGAGACGGAACTGTCATCTCTGTCTTGTCATGGAGCACGCTTAAACTTTTGAAAAAGAGACAAATGTTTAATGCAGTGTTTGAATAAAGTTCCTGTCTCTACAACCTCCTGTGTTTCTGTGCAATTCTGTGACCCAAGCGTGACAAGGTATGAACACTGACTGCTCACCCACCAGGTTTCACTTTTTCAAAATATGTATATCAAATTACTGAATTAAAACAAAACACATAGTTTTTTTAGAGGTTTTTGTTAATGGATTGCACGGAGCTCACTCTTGTCTGATTGGCTGTGCAATTGAGCCCTACACAGGACCGGTGTACTGTCCATCATATCTTGCCTTTCACCCAGTGCTGCTGTGATATAATCACTCTTTCCTTGTGACCCTAAACTGGGTGGATAAAATTTCCCCCTCATCACATGTAGAATTAAATGTACAGTATATGTCTATAACATATGATTAATTCTAGTCAGTAGATTACAAAGTTTGCTTAACCTCTTCCTCATTATCTGTCACATAATAACCAGAGCACCCACATGCACGAGTTTACCAACAGTAGAAGGCAATACATTTGCAAAACAACACAATACTTTTGCAAAATAATGGAATGATTATTGTGAAATAAAGTAATACATTTTTTGAATGGTGGGAATAAGCATCTATATTTACTATAATAATGACACAAACAGTATAAATTCCCTGGCTATCTGATCACTATAGTGAATAGTAGGGCCAAGTCTAACCTGGACAGACTAAGTCATCGTATTCTTAGCAATGTCATTCAGTGATTCTGGGAAATTTCCAACACTCCAAAGTCAACTAAGAAATCTAATCCTTCCCATCTTTTTCCTCAATCTGGTACTGGGTCTCCTCCCAGTATCTAGTAGATCTGCTGGTACAAAGCTCTTTATGCCCAAGTTTAACTGGCACCCTCTCATCCAGGATAAGCATGCCTATTCTGAGATCCTCTTGTACATCTGAACTCCTCACCCTGTCACTGACAATGAACCCAGTAACCCCGTGCAGAAATCAAATTTTGGTTGGCCGTACCTACATCTTCATTCTTTAGGTTGTTCTCCAAAACTTGTGACTATAAGTAAGAATGGAAATATAGTTTGAGGAGGAAATCTACATCTTTGTCTGGAAATATAATTTTCACTTTGTAACTACAGTCTAGTACAAAGTGCACAACTGTGCTGTCACGGCACATACAGTATATAGTAAATAATAGTCTCATTCTTTCCTATAGCCTTATCATGACACACTTCACTTAATGAAGCCACTACCACCCTAAACTGCCACTCTTTTTCTGTATGAAAATCATGATCTCAGATATGAAGATACTAATTGTTACCATGGCACTCAGGAATAAATCAGTCCACTGCATGCTGAAGAATACAGTCTGGTGATACAAAGGGCACAGCATATCTTGATCTTCATTGTTGAAGCTAATGAAGGGAAACTTTTAAATAAGATTAGTTTAACTTGATTTCTAAACTGTGCATATGTAAATAACTTGATTAATGCTAATTAATGTTTTGGTGTTCACACTGTTCGTTTTAAAGAAGGTATTGGTCTTTCCAGTTTCAAATATTCAGCTTTGCTCCTGTAGGAAGCAGTAGCGGCAGATTAGCTAAATGATGTGCAAACTCTTGTTAGGCTGCAAAATCATTATCTTGTATTTATTTCCCACAATGTATGCAATACTGAATATAAAGGACAGCCTAATTCCTAAGGGGTTTTATGACCTCATTATATTATGGACTTTATTTTGTAAACTGTACAATATTCCCCTGAGGGTTCCTCCCTCTTGAAAAACTGGCCAAAAGGAAAAGGCTACCATAACCAGATTATGGTAGTTTACAGCCAACACTTCCTTCTTTTCATCAGATTCCCATACAATTAAGCTTTTCTCTGCTTTTATCGTTAACTAGAATAATTACAACTTCAGAATACAAATAATAAAATCAGACAAAGCATAGCCTTTGTGGTCACCTAGAAATACCTGAAAGACATTTCTAGCTATACTATGCCAAGGATACCAAAAAGACAAACACACCCATAACCCCCCAATCCATTATATCTAGCAGATCAGGACTGCTGTCATTTCCCTAATGTACAAATGCTTCATGCTTTATACCCTCAACATTGTGGTTTATTGCCTCAAGCGGTATTTATACTTGCGGTTGTGTATGAGTGTGTATGAACTTTTTCTTTTTCACTATGAGCCACTGTTTGCTCTTTCCTAAGAGCCTGCTAGAAAATAGTAATTTACAGGAAGGCTTTCTTCAGTAAGTTCAGCATTTTTTTTAGAACAGTACTAGTGTGACTTACAAATGACTCCTCGAAGTGTCTATTTTTTGAGCAACAAATACTATAGGTGATTTGTCCAGAACATTGATTTACGGATGGCTGATAATCAATCTTTTTTGGATTTTCCAACTTACTAGTTTCCATTCTACTTCTCCACACTACAAGGACCGTGATGGACTATAATGATGCCCATTTATAACCAAAAGAAGGAAATCAGTATTCAAATGTTTAAAAATGTTGAAATATTTTACATTTATCTATATATTTTGTCAGTTTCCTTTGTTCATTGTTTCATTGTTATTTGAAGCAATTATATAAAGAGAAAAGAGAGATTCTAAATATATGCAGTGCAAAAATCATTTAATCCACCAGTTTATTAATGTATTCAGGGAGCTGTAATTAATTTCTGTATCATTTGAATATTACTCAATTTATTTGAACCTTTTACTGAAATATGTAGTAATGATGGCACAGTGAGCACAGTTTCCATTAGTGTCCAGTACAGAGTCTATCAGAACTGTTTAAATTACTGATAAAGCATTTTGTTTAGGCCACTGTTTGAAAAATGAATCACTGGAATGGTAGGAGATTTCATTCATTAGGCTTATACTGTCTATTTGTAAAGCCACAATTAGTGCTTTCTTCAGAGGAGGTGTAGAGAGGCGTTTCCGAGATCAAGCAGACACACTAGCAGGATTGATGCATGAAGATAAACGGTCATAGCATCTTCATTACCTTTTGTAGGGATGGAGTTTAATAATTGAAAAAGGAGTGGGACCTTGTTTAATGTTCACTGTTAAACAGGACCCAGAGAGCATCTACAGTGTCTTGTTCTATTTGTCTGCCATCAGAAAGATGCATTGCACAGCAGCTGAGATAACAAATGAGGCTGTCACAGAGCTATGCAGGTGCCTTGCTTATGATGTACAGTACAGACAAAAGCAGGAACTTGATGATCAGAGTGGACAGAGATAAAGTATACAGCGAAGAAAAAAAAGTAAATCATCTTGCCATCACTGGCAATTCTGCACATACTATACAATGCTCCTTTGTTCTTTCAATAGCAGATGTTGCTTTTCAATTTTAAATATTTTGCTCTTACTTTTTGTAATTTCTAACAACATATCTTTGGTGGGCAGTGGCTTAAAAGGGGAGAAGTGGCACTTGATGGGACAGGATTTGTTAAATTTTTATCCTGGACACAAATTAGTGCCCACCTTTATTTCTGTGTTCTTTTCAGTTTCATGGGAAATGTGGTTGTAACTTTGCAGCAATACTAGCAATTTTGGTTAGAATAAGAGAAGAGACACTATACACTTCTACTACAAATACACTTTATTTGCATAATATGACACTTCTTAATAAGAGGAAAGAGCAATTAACAACAATAACGTCTTAACAGCAAATCAAAGTTTTTTCTCTCCATGAAGTGCCTGTGATGAGTGGTCCGTGACACTGGATGAATTTTTAAATAAATAATCGGGTCCCGGTAATGAGCTGACTCCAGGGCTGGTTGGGGTGCCTGACTGGGCGTGCATACCCGTGAATTCGAGCATCATTCTGGTGTCTCAGTATTGCCTGGCATGGTGTGGCGTCTTACACCTGTGCCCAATTAAGGCAATATAAAAGGAGCCTGCATGCCATGGGGTAAAGAAAATGAAATAGAGAAATGGAGGTAAATGGATGGATAGAAGGACAGGAGTGAGCGAATGAAAGAAAGACAATGGGAATGAAGCGATGAGGATGGAGCATGTGGATGGCACTCAAGAGGAAGCCAGGGAGCAGAGCCAACTGCAAAAACTCCAGAGGACTCCCCACAAGGCCGGGGATGGCAGCGGCAGTCAAAGGAAGTGGAGCTTGAAAGCCCCCTTATGGAATGCCATGGGATGGGCGGCAGGGACATGAACAGGAACTGAGGATTGTCTGCACCTGTAGATTGATGTCTCTCCATGCCTGCTGTTGCTCTTGCAATGGATAAACAGTCTTCCACAGACGTGGTGATTGCACTTCGGGATGCTCTTCGGCGTGTTGTCCAGTTGGGGGAGGTCCCAAGAGAGTTCAGAAACCTCACATTTTCTTGAATGAGTGCCGTATTAATAGGAATCTTTCTTGAACGAGCATCACTGAACCACATAAAAACTGCTTTTTCGACGTCTTCAAATGCAGCAGTTCTCATATGTTTGCAACCCAAGATTTTCTTCTTTTTTGCTCAGTATTTAAAGAAAGTTGACAGTGTCGATGGTGAAATTCCAAATTCACTGGCAACGTCTTTTTTCTTTTTACCGCAATCGAGAGCTGCAAAAATGTAAAGTTTTTTTTCTCTAATATGAACTGTTATTGTTTTTTCGTGTCTGCCGTTTCTATAGGAGGGTGACAATGAGTTAAATTCCAATGGATGTTTTTCAAATGTTGACGAGCAATAAGCAAAAGGTATCACTGAAAACCACCGAAAACAAAAACAGCAAAAAAACAGTATGACTGAAATTCACAATATTTCTGTTTGGGGATCACTGTGCACAACTGAGCTGTGACCACAGAACTAACTGCTCTGTAGATGATTCATTCAGGCATTTCAAGGTATTTTGGTCACTTCGTTATAATGAAAGCTGCTGAATGTAATGCAATTTCTATAGACTCGTGTCATATGAGGAAATTGTCGGGACCATAAAAATACTTCAAGTAGATAGATATTCGGAATTTTACCTGTAGTTCAAAGAGATTCTAAAAGTTTTGTAGACTGTAGCTCTCATACGAAAGTGAGAAACATTTTTCTTATGCTTCTGAAAGATTCTTGTGTTTTCATTGTTTTTTTGTTTGTTTTTTGTTTTGTATAATTAAAAGTAATTTCCAGCAACTTCTGCATTATGTTATGCTGTGTTAAATGAAGAACTTTTACTGTGCTCTTTAGGCAAAATAAACACTGTTTATAATCAAAAAAGAAAAAGAAAGAATGAAAAAAATATTCACATTTTATTCTGACATTTATTGATTAATTTTAGAATGATAATGATCTTTGCTGAGTATTATCAGTTATTTACTGAATTTGTGCTATTCATAACTCCATATTCAGCCTCTGCCCCCAACCTTCCCTTTGCAAAAGATCATAAAACTAATATCCTCAAAGTGCACATTGTCTCTGAAAAATGGAGGAAAGACACATTCTTCTCCACTTACCTTTCCGCCTTCTTCTTTGCACTACCTGTTCCACCAACAGCTGAGTGAGGGAGCAGTCGGAAAATGAGACGAGTTTACTAAAGCCATTGCTTGTTGAGATGTTAATAATTGCAAATGATAACTCTGACAAAATTGTGTCTTTGTTTTTCAGTATTTTTCATTTTTGTTAATTTTGTAATTTCCCACACTCACTTGTTTATTCACTGTCTATATTCAATATATTGTGTGTAGTTTTATCACATCTGGAGTGATAAGAGTGAGAGAATTAAATAAATAAAATAATGACAAAAATATAAAACAGTATTTGTTTCCATGTGTGCCAAAATCTCAGGTACATTAAATTATCAATAAAAACGTCCTTGCTAATAACTGCCATAGTAATTTCTGCAGTCAGTTCCCCCAAATTGGCATGCAAGCAGCCATAGTTGTGAAGCCACGTCCCAATTACTGCTATTATAATATGGGGCTACGGACCTGCGAGCAGGCGTATGTCAACAGGTCCCCAATTCAGACAACTTTCCTGAACACTGCTCAGGTAACTCTCCCCTGACCTTTCTCTCTAGACCCGATTGGCTCTCACACAGTGCTATTACTCCGTAGTGATGAAGTAATACTGGGATTCTAGCACTACCATACTCTTGAGCCCCCTCACCTATCAGGCGCAGGGTCCCCATGCCGCAGCCAGCCTTTTTACACTGGCACCCTGTGCCATACCACCTCATTTCCTCAAGGTAAGCAATTCAAAATATTTATAAAAAGAAGAAATAACGCCATAAATAGTTTCACTCTCTGGCTAAAATTAAAAATAAGCAACTCCACTGTTGAAAGAGAAACACAGAAAAGCCAGATTGGTATTTACTAAAATAAATATTGACAAGTTGCAATGCTTCTGAGAAAATGTCCTTTAGACAGACAAGACAAAACTGGAGCTTTATGGAAAATCAAATCAGCTCTATGTCCACAAGTCAAGTCAAGTAAGTTGGGGAACATGCACTGGTACAGTGTGTTGCCGCACCCACTACATGACGAAACAACTCAGGATCCCGGTTTGTAACCCCCCAGGAAGACACGCGGTCCAGTCCCACCCTCCGGATATGACCCTCTATCTGCCGCAGCCAGGTGTTACGTCCACAAACAATAAATATTAAAGCAATCAAAATAAGCTTTCAAAGAAATGAACACCATACCTACTGTGAAACATGTCGGAGGCTCGATTATGTTTTGAGGCTGCTTTACTGTATCTGGTATGGAGTGCCTCGAGTCTGTGAAAGGAACGATGGAATCTGAAGACTATCAAGACCTTCTGGAGTGAAACATACTGCCCAGTGTCAGACAGCTCTCTCTCAGCCACAGGTCATGGATACTACAGCAGGATAATGACCCAAAAACACAGCTAAAAGCACCCAAGAATGACTAAGAGTAAAACATTGGACTGTTCTGAAGTGATCTATTTGAATTCTTTATGGAAAGAGCTCAAACATGAAGTCAGAAGGAGACCCCCTTCAAACCTGATGCAGCTGAAGCAGTTTGCTCAGGAAGAGTTGGCCAGACTACCCGTTGACAGTTGTAGAAGTGTTATTGAAAGCTCCAGGAATCACTTGTTTGCAGTGATTGCCTCCAAAGGATGTGCAACAAAATATTAGGGTTAAGGGTCCTATCATTTTGGACCATGCCATTTTTAATTGTGTTATTATCTGAAATATTCTGTTAAATCAAAACTCTAAAGCATAGTCTGATTTTTGCTAACTATGGAAAAAACAATGATGGGCGTCAATTACTTTTGTTAGTTTCAAGTCATTTCTGAGACAACTATCGACTTTTCCTTTTTGGGGTACTAAGTAATTTGTCCACATCTGTATATATATATATATATATATATATATATATATATATATATATATATATATATATATATATATATATATATATATATATACAGTGGAACCTCGGTTTGCGAGTGTTTTGCAAGACGAGCTAAAATTTTTAATAAATTTTGACTTGAAAAACGAGCGAGGTCTCGCAGTACGAGTAGTATGTATACGCTTTGTTGAACATCATGTGATCACAACTGAGGCTGATGGTTCTCTCTCTCTCTCACTGCAGGATCGTGGGCAATTGTCTCCTATTCTCCGTCTGAGTTGGCGTGCCTCACTCATATAGTCAACATCTGTATGAGCGTATACTGTTTACTACAGCATTGTGACTGTGTGTGTGTGTGTGTGTGCAAGCGTGCGTGCGTGTGTGCTGTGACGTGTGAGTCCCCGTCTTGCACCCCAAAACACGAAGCTGAGTCTCAGTACTTTAGCAACACCAATTTTTTTCAGCTTGAAACAGCAACAGCGCGTTTTTTTATTGTAGCGGGATCTGCCACTCTCCTATACACAGACACAGCAGTCAGGCAGGGTCGTGGCCAAGTAGTACTGTGCCCTGCACATTTATAATGTTCCTTGTTCCTTGTATCACCCATCGATGGCAGGCGCTTATAGCATGTCCGCGATCTTTTCGGATTCGCTTTTACGGCGAACTGTTACAGCGCTGGGAGACTGCGATTGCTTTGGGACGCTCTTCCGCATGTCATCCCGTTGGGGGGAATCCCACAAGAGTTTAGAAACTCACTCACACCAGCCATGATTCTTTTCAAAGGTAAAGTGCAGGTTAATTTGTTTTATGTATTTTTTCTTTATATTTTGTATTAATCATTTTTATATGAATAGTTTTGGGTTGTGGAACAAATCAACTGAGTTTCCATTATGGGGAAATTTCACTTTGATATACGAGTGCTTTGGAATGCGAGCACATTTCCAGAACGAATTATGCTCGCAAACTGAGGTTCCACTGTGTATATGTATATATATATACTGTATATATATGTATATAATGTGAGATTTCTCAGACCTTTTGAGATACTCCCCAACTGTGCTGCATGCCAAAATGTGGTTGACGTGTCTGTCGAGGATTGCTTGTCTGTCATCAAGTCAACTGCAGGTTTGCAGCACCACCAAGGCAATCTGCTAACTGCTATAAAAAAAATGTGTTTTTTTGGTTTTTTTTTAATTGTTTGAGAAAAATATAATTTAAAAAAAAAACATTTTTAAAAATAAAAATAAATTAACACACAATGAAGACTCACTAATGTGCTTATATTGCGGTCTTGTATGTATGTTATTATCCAGTTGACACTCGGAAACCAGCCAACTCTATTTAATTTCAAAAGCAAAGTGGCGTGGTGGTGCTCAAACATAAAGAATGCTGGCAGTCACTTCAAGTTCGCCCTCTGGTGGTCGTTCTGAGTGTCAACTGGGTGATAACATGCATACAAGACCGCAAGATCACCCCCCACCCTACCCAGAAGGGGGTGGGTTATGGTTGATTTCACCCTAAAGTATTTTTAGTCGACCAATGAGAAACATGTGTACCAGGTTTCATGAAAATCGCTCCAGCCGTTCAGAAGTGATGCTGGAATATACATACATACATACACACATTGACTTTTATATATATAGATAAATATATGTATATATATTGTAGCAGTCGGGGGCACTATTGCTCCCTTGAACCCTCAGGTACCACGCTAAACACCAGGTAAAAGTATTACACTTATTATTTTTATTATAAATACGTGCACTAAGCACCCTCCACTCCACACTACTCATATAACAAACAATACTCCAATGAAACACTACCAATACACAATCCTCCTCTCCCAGACACTTAGCCACCCTTCCTCCAAGCTCAGCTCAGTGTTCTGGTCTCTCACAGTCCTTTATATAGTCAGTGACCCGGAAGTGTTTCTCTCTCTCTGTCCATGTGACCGTGAACACTTTCGGGTCAGATAAAAGCTCCTTTTCTTCAATCCGGGAGCATGTCGTTCCTTCTGGTCATGTGATCAGGAAATACCTCCAGGTTATAGGGCATGTAGCATTCCGTAAGCCTCCCTACAGCAGCTCCTGGTGGTCCCCATGGTATCCAGCAGGGCTGTTTATAAAAACTACATGGTCCATGAGGCCCTGTTGGAATTAGGGGCGCCTCCATACTGCTGGGAGGGCTCCACCTGGCGGTTTGCAGGTGTGGGCCGGAATATATGGCCGGCCACCCCTCACAATATATATATATAAATATAAATATATATACAGTATATATATATATATATATATATATATATATATATATATATATATATATATATATATATGATGTGAGATTTCTCAGACCTTTTGAGATCCTCCGCAACTGTGCTGCATGCCAAAATGTGGTTGATGTGTCTGTCGGGGATTGCTTGTCTGTCGTCAAGTCAACTGCAGGTCTGCAGCACCACCAAGGCAACTGCTAGTTCGTAGCCTTGCCGCATAACATGTCTATCGCCTGATGGTTTAAGCAGGGAACATTCTGATTTGGCCACTGATCTGGCCTCATGTTTGTTGAGTCTGTGTGTATTAAAGTGGTAGCTTCTGTTTGAATGAATACCCTGTCTGTTCCTGCTTTGATTAGTATAAATTTGTTTGTTATTTTTGAAGCCTTTGGAACCAGTGTCTCCTCTTGAGTGCAAGACAGTGACTTACGTGCTGGGAATCCACAAAGGGCGAGAATGAAAAATAGTTAAAATAGTTTTTTATTCCTAAGGCTTCAACCCCTACCAGGAGTCATTATCAGAGGAAAATGATTAATTGTACAGAGATCAATGGCAATATATAGCAAATGAGGAAGTGGGGGTAGGTGGGTGTAAGGGGGGTGATTAAGAAGATGAGGTTTAAAGGGTGTTGGTCTTTGACCAACCCCACCTTACTAAAATGGATCACAGACCTTCTATATATATATATTTATATATGTATGTGTATATGTATTTGTATATATATATATATATATATATATATATATATATATATATATATGTTTGTATATTCTGTAGACTACAAGTTGCCTGAAGAAGGGCCCTGAGCTGCCTCGAAAGCTTGCATATTGTAACCTGTTCAGTTAGCCAATGAAGGGTGTCATTTGGCTTGACTTTTCATTGCATCCATAACTGATAATACAGTAGAACACCCTACCACTACTGTGTACTGTATAATACAGGAGTATGGCTATGTTTTATACTACAGTAATCCCTCCTCCATCGCGGGGGTTGCATTCCAGAGCCACCCGCGAAATAAGAAAATCCGCGAAGTAGAAACCATATGTTTATATGGTTATTTTTATATTGTCATGCTTGGGTCACAGATTTGCGCAGAAACACAGGAGGTTGTAGAGAGACAGGAACGTTATTCAAACACTGCAAACAAACATTTGTCTCTTTTTCAAAAGTTTAAACTGTGCTCCATGACAAGACAGAGATGACAGTTCCATCTCACAATTAAAAGAATGCAAACATATCTTCCTCTTCAATGCAGTGCGCGTCAGGAGCAGATCATGTCACAGAGATAGAGAAAAGCAAACAAATCAATAGGGCTGTTTGGCTTTTACGTATGCGAAGCACCGCGGCACAAAGCTGTTGAAGGCGGCAGCTCACACCCCCTCCGTCAGGAGCAGAGAGAGAGAGATAGAGAGAGACAGAGTTTGTTTTTCAATCAAAAATCAATACGTGCCCTTCGAGCTTTTAAGTATGCGAAGCACCGTGCAGCATGTCGTTTCAGGAAGCAGCTGCACAAAAGATAGCAACGTGAAGATAGTCTTTCAGCATTTTTAGACGAGCGTCCGTATCGTCTAGGTGTGCGAACAGCTCCCCTGCTCAATCCCCCTACGTCAGGATCAGAGAAAGTCAGCGCAAGAGAGAGAGAAAAGTAAGCTGGGTAGCTTCTCAGCCATCTGCCAATAGCGTCCCTTGTATGAAATCAACTGGGCAAACCAACTGAGGAAGCATGTACCAGAAATTAAAAGACCCATTGTCCGCAGAAATCCGCGAACCAGCAAAAAATCCGCGATATATATTTAAATATGCTTACATATAAAATCCGCGATGGAGTGAAGCCGCGAAAGACGAAGCGCAATATAGCGAGGGATTACTGTACTTACACAAAAATATTAGTTTCTACTTCATATGTTATTTATGTGCCCAGCAGAAGGAAAAGTGTTGTCTTGCTTTTCACAATTAAATACTGAAGCAGTTTTATGCCAAGCATTTTTATGCATAATCCTGTTTCTTTTTAGAGGACAATACAGTAGCTATGCACTATAAGGATGCCAAATCGATGGGCCATGTGTAAGAACAAAAAGATACTGACAATCCTTCTAGTAGCACTGGCATTATTGTACCTGAAAATGCATTTTGTTAATTTGGATCTTACCCCTTTTCTGTTGTTGTCAGTTATCTCTTGAAGTTTAGCAAACTTGTGTTCACTATCATTGGATTTCCTTTTCTGTTTATTTTGTATTTATCTTTCTTATGTTGAAATTTAATATTTGTCTTCTGAATATTTGCTATCTTTGGAATTTTAAAGTTTTGTTGGATTTCTTCTTTATTTAATTTAATACATTTAAAATAAAAGTTTTGTTCGAATTTTCTTCTCTTTTTGCACTTGTTCAAGGAAACTGTTATTATGTGATAATTGTATTTATCTTAGTTCAGTGCAAATTTGCTTCCTTAAAAATGTCTCATGGATGGAGTAGAGATCAGTAAGAATGCCTCTTTCTGTTTTGCAAAGTGTAAACATGTTTGGTGTCTAAAGAGAGCTCAGTTAAATGTTCTTGATTAAAACAATAATACACAATAAATCAGCATTAAATTAATAAATGTAACAAATTTAATTAAAGTAATCCTTAAAAGTACTTTTAAATGAAAATGGTGTTTCCACATGTACGTTTCAAGTATTAATGTAACACTGCTCAGTTTGTCGTGTATTTCTGGGTTCTTTTATAAAGCCATGTGATCATATAGCTTTTCTTCTTATTAGCATCCTAGCAAAAGTATTTTTCAAATTCTTTAATCAGGATGCATTAAATGATCGTCAAAAAAGAAGCAGCAGCATGTAAAATTGAAAATTAGGTCAGATTATTAGTCTATAAGTTAAAAGATGAAAATTTAATCAAAAGAAGAAGTTTTCTAGAAATGCTATAAGCAAACTAATATTTCTGATAATCCAAATTAATTTCATTTGAAAGACTGACAAAAACCATTTGTTAATATGTGATCAAAGCTGAAAATATGTAAAAACTTTTAAAATCAGTTTATTAGAGCCCAGTTAAAATAATAATTATTGAAAGACATTATGTGGATTTATTACATTGGAAATTACATAAGCAACACAAAAGAATTTTATTTCTATCATGCATGGCTTCATTTATTTTGAATTTGTAATTATTATAAGTTATTACTTTTGTTTCCATCAAATTAGCAACAAAACAACACCATGCATAAGGTGTGAAGTAGAAAGGTAAGAAGAATATTCAGAATAAAATATTCATATTTCTGCTCAACCATACTTATCAGAAAAGAAATACTGTAAAAAATTAGACACAAACTCATCGCCATCAAATGCCCTTTGCTCTCTTTGTGTGCCTGGCATCTCTACCCAGCACTTAAATCAATGGCACTTTGGAGAGACATTACCCTTTCAAACCTACTGTTTCAGATTAAGACGCCGCCAGAATATTTAAAAAAGAATTAAAGCAATTAGAGTCTCTGGGGAGTTTGAGATGGTTATTGAGTCACTCTCAACTTACAATAACCTGAAGCGCAGAGCAAAATGAAAATCTGAACAACACTGGTGTCAGCTCCCAGTAGAATAACAGCCCTGAGACCATTTGCTCGCTCATAGCAATCATCAGTCAAGCTTGCTTAGCTATTAGTAGAGACCGCTATGGAAGGAGAAAAAAAAAGCCTTTGCTTTTCAGCTGCAGTAGAAATACAACAATTAAACAATAATAAACACATCTATCCAAACCAAATGTCCTGAAAAGAAAATAGTCGTGCCAGCTCAGTCTTATAAATTAGTTCAGCTTCCTGAAGCAATAAGGTAACACTGTGAATTTCCTAAATGAAATTCTGCAGACTTAAAGTGGCAGCCCAGACATGACATTCCAGGGCACTTAGAAAGTCAGCAATGCGGGAGAAGAAAAACAGAACTGAACCAATGTCTTTCATCATGAAATTAACTTTAGTAGGGACTGACTTCTTTTTTTAAATGATTTATAATCATGGTATGTAAATTTGCTTTTATTGTTTAAAAACAGAAAATGTTAAGAAGCATTTTAAAATTCATGCATTCCTGATGGTGCCATGAAGGCCAAATAGTTCCTGCAAAAGTCACACATTAATAAATCAACATCAATTGTTACTTGTTTTAACTAATTTAGATGACAATAAATGGAATACAAATTTTTCTCACTGTCACTAAACCTAAGTTCTTACTTGGAAATGTCTTTATTTATCATGTATTTGCATGTTTTAACTATTATGCTCTAATCTTAAAATCTTCCATTGACACATGATTTTTTTCTATACAAACTCGCTATGTACAAGTAATAAAATAAATGTAAAAATACTCTTTTGCCCTATGTGTACCCTCAGCATTCCTCCCATGCCTTTCCTCGATATCCTCATGTGTTTTGACCTCTTTTGCCAATGTTCCCTCTCACATTCCCATAAAACATGCCATTTCAAGGTGCCTTGCTCGCCTCCTGTTTGATTTTTGACCACTGTCAACTGCAGATGGGCCCCATTATCCATCCATCCATCCATTTTCCAACCCGCTGAATCCAAACACAGGGTCATGGGGGTCTGCTGGAGCCAATGGGCCCCATTACCTGTTGTAAAAACATCATTTGTATTGTTGTGGGTCACGTTACACCTCATTAGTATTTCGTGACCCAACATCACTTGGTACTGTACTGCCTAAATGAGACATAAACATTTTTGAAAAGAACCAAAAGAGAAAACATAGTCAGAAACAAACAAGGTTCATTAAGCAGAGGCAATCCTATCTTTTCTCCAAACAAAAATGGCAAAACTGAAATTGTCATCAAAAGCCAAAGAATGGTCTTTTTAAGCCATAAAATTCAAAGAAATGATCAGCAAAGACTTCACAGGTTTTCAACCAATCTCAGATAGATGGTCACATAAATAATGTCATCGTCAAGCTGTCCCGATGAATTATGGGAAACATTCCCTGGGTTATGAGCGATGCAGCATCCACAAATTAGTGGTGTCTGCTTCCCATACACAATAACAATCAACTTTTTAACAAAGCCTTCAGGTAACAAAAAGCAAACTGCAGAAATTGATTCCTTGGGTCTGAAAATCCATAAAAAGACACACAGAACAACATGATCACTACAGAAAACTGCAAAGTGATGTTGTGAGTCCAATCATAAGAGGTATGTTATTTGCTTGTTGTCACTGAAATTCTCCATTTTAACTCCTTTTTTGTAAAAATAACAAAATTGTCACTATCAATTATTAAACACCTCTAACTTATTGTGTTGCCGTCCTTATCACTGAGCCACCAAAGCCAAAGTGACCAATCACATTACTCTGATTCACTGGACGCACACACACACAGAACAGCATTTTATTATATAGTAGATTATACATTTCACTAAAAGCAACTTCTTTTACTGGTTAGACTGGATGGAGATATAGACAGCATCACCAGTCTATAATACATAAAAAAACATTTACTTTACTTGCCCCTTAATGATCTTAGGGAACAATTGGAAATTAATCTCTTAAATAAAATAACAGACAATTAAAGAAATGCAGTCATTCATCAAATATGTTCTAGTTGAATATGTGCCAAAGCATGCCATAGTTAAGCCAAAAATATCTTTTATGACCCATGTTTCTCCTAAAATTGTTTAAAATGTAACCAGGGCAAGAATGAACCTGTCAGAAGTGTCATTAAATGTCAGCATCGATAGGTCACAATTTTTGCAAATACCCTATGCTTAAAATATTTTTGGCACAAATATATTTTGGACAGCCTTGGGATTTAAACAACTCCAAGCACCTTAACAGTAATAGTGTGGATATAGAGTAATACCAGGTGAAATAAAAATGTGCTTTCAAAAATTGGATGTAATATCTTATACCAGGATCCTAATGCACTTTCTGCGATTCATTGTGATACCAATGTCCTATAAAGTGAAGTCCTGTTTTGTCTCAAATAGGAAAATATACAATAATCTTTTCAGAATTTTAAATAATTTTATGTATAATATGCCAGGCATGTGATGAACCATTATATCTTATTTCCTGTTGCGGCCTATAAAAACATTTTACTGCATGCTGTCTTTGATATTTGGAGGTTGAATGTTAATTTTGATTTTATGTCTTTTGCACATGCTGTTGTACTTGCCATGTTATTTTAAAAGGTTGGGTTATGTTCCGTTATTGTGTCTTGCTTCTTAAAAATAAATAAGCTTTTACAAATTTGTGCCATTACTACTTGTGACCAGCATACAATTTGAACTTCACCGTTGAATCCCATATTATTTTATCACCTAAAAACCAATGTCTGACCATACCAATATCACTGGTTATCTTACTTATATCAACACAACTAGGACTGCTTTACTACAATTTTCTTTTAATGGTTTTCCCACAGTCCAAAGACATGCAGTTTAGGTGAATTGGCGATTCTAAATTGGCCCTAGTGTGTGCTTGGTGTGTGTGTTTGTGTGTGTCCTGTGGTGGGTTGGCACCCTGCCCAGAATTGGTTCCCTGCCTTGTGCCCTGTGTTGGCTGGGATTGGCTCCAGCAGACCCCCGTGACCCTGTGTTCAGATTCAGCGGGTTGGAAAATGGATGGATGGATGGGTTTTCCTGCTGGTTTTGTTAACAACATACAACAGTTTCCAAATGCAACTACCAGATTTTCAACTAAAATCAGATACCTTGACAACAGTTTCCCATCGGCAAGCTGGTGTACACTGACTTCATGTACAAAAATGAAGCATTTTGAAAACCACACTGCTGACTTATAAAGTTGTCTTTGCTGGCACTTTTCAATATGAAGTATTCTGTCTATTCTATTTAAACCACTGACAAGGCTGACATATTCCAGTCTAAGCTTTATTCTTTATGGCTCCATCTCTCAATTGTTTTTCCTACATCTGCTTATGAAAATTAAGTTTGATTATTGTTACATGAAAATTATTCCAGATTTTGGTTACATATCATATATATTTATTTAATTCATTCATTTTTCCAAACCCATGTGAAGCCGGGGGTGTACAGCCGCCCTAACCCCGAGACAGGAGACAGGTTTTAGTCCACACAACACATGGTTTATTTACAGTTGCCTTCACAGCACGCAAAGCTCACAGAGCACAACACAGTCCCTTTTGCCGCCACTCCTTCCACCTCTACTCCTCCTCCAGAGCTTCATCCTCTTCCTCCCAACTCAGGCCATTGAAGGACTCCAGATGCCCAACTAGCTTCTTCCAGCAGCACTTCAGGGTGTGTCAGAAGTGCTGCCAGATAGTGCCCTGTAATCATCCATGCAACCCTTGGTGGTGGCCACTGGCCTCAGCATGGATGAGCTTCCATGCTCATAACCTGTGGCCCCACTGTAAGCCAAGGGGGCTGCCCTTGAAAATACTCTCTCCTCCTGTCCTTCCATAATCAGGGTGTTCTGGCTGGGTAAGAGTCCCGGCTGTCCGCCACACCCATTTCCAACTAAACATTTGGGAGCACTGGATCAGATCACTGTAGAAGTCAGCACATCTTAAGAAATAATTGTGGATATGATGTTAGTTTATCATAGGGCCCACTAGGATAGATAGATAGATAGATAGATAGATAGATAGATAGATAGATAGATAGATAGATAGATAGATAGATAGATAGATAGATAGATAGATAGATAGATAGATAGATAGATAGACAGCACCTTATTTGTTCCCAGAGATATTTTATGGAAGCTCAATAAATAAGTAAATTCATAAATAAGTATTATTATATTATGACAAACAATAAACACCACTGAAATACACACCAGAATGACTGAAAAGAAATAAAAATTCTGATTTGGCAGTCACAGTCACAGTGAGGCATTATGAAGGCATACTGCTTTTGATATAAAGGAGCCTCAGCGGCAATTCTTGACACACTTCTGCTGAATAATTTGTTGACTAAAAGTTCTCAATGTTAATATGAACATTGTTGAGATACAGACGTAATATGTGTGTCTCTATATCCAGAGGTGTCCTTTTTGATTTCAAGCATTTTTAAGGTAGAATATATGTTATATTATATATTAATAGTAATGCACCAAAAGAAAATCTTATTTTCCCCTAAAAGAGGCTAGCTTAGCCTTGTTTATGTGACCCCATCTACAGACATATATGCAGTTTAGGTTGGAAATATTGGGCAATAGATATTGAAAAAACAGAATGATTTTAGAAATAAAGTAAAACAAATGAAGACTTTACACCTAATAACTATAAAAATTACCATAGATTTTCACTACACTGAGGGTTTTGACTTCTGGCTTACTGGGTTTAAAAGCTATTGATAGATGGTAAAGTTTGAAAGGTGTACTGCAAGGACTAAAGGTGATGAAGACAGACAAATTTAAATACTTGGGTTCAACTGTCCAAAGCAATGGAAAGTGCGGCAGAGTAGTGAAGAAGAGAGTGTAGACATGGGGGGGTTAGGGGGGGAGTAGAAGAGTGGCAGGAGTGATTTGTGATAGGAGAGTACCTGCAATGGTGAAAGGGAAGGTCTATAAAACCATAGTGAGACCCTGCTATGTTGTATGATTTGGAGAGAGATAAAAAGACTGCCAAAATTATTACTCGTTGTTAATTATTCATTTATGAGATTTGCCCGTATTGTCAAAACTGACATTGAAAAAAACAAAGCAAGAGGTTAATAATCTGGTAACCCTCCTTGCAGCACCAGCAGTAAAAGCTGAATCACAAAGCCTGTTTAGATGGGAAGAATACCTTTATTGACACGTATGTGGAGCCACTCAGTACATGGAAAGCTACAGTGCATCCGGAAAGTATTCGCAGCGCATCACTTTTTCCACATTTTGTTATGTTACAGCCTTATTCCAAAATGGATAAAATTCATGTTTTTCCTCAGAATTCTACACACAACACCCCATAATGACAACGTGAAAAAAGTTTACTTGAGGTTTTTGCAAATTTATTAAAAATAAAAAAACTGAGAAATCACATGTACATAAGTATTCACAGCCTTTGCTCAATACTGTGTCGATGCACCTTTGGCAGCAATTACAGCCTCAAGTCTTTTTCAATATGATGCCACAAGTTTGGTACACCTATCCTTGGCCAGTTTCGCCCATTCCTCTTTGCAGCACCTCTCAAGCTCCACAGGTTGGATGGGAAGTGTCGGTGCACAGCCATTTTAAGATCTCTCCAGAGATGTTCAATCAGATTCAAGTCTGGGCTCTGGCTGGGCCACTCAAGGACATTCACAGAGTTGTCCTGAAGCCACTCCTTTGATATCTTGGCTGTGTGCTTAGGGTCCTTGTCCTGCTGAAAGATGAACCGTCACCCCAGTCTGAGGTCAAGAGCACTCTGGAGCAGGTTTTCATCCAGGATGTCTCTGAACATTGCTGCAGTCATCTTTCCCTTTATCCTGACTAGTCTTCCAGTTCCTGCCGCTGAAAAACATCCCCACAGCATGATGCTGCCACCACCATGCTTCACTGTAGGAATGGTACTGGCCTGGTGATGACTGGTGCCTGGTTTCCTCCAAACGTGACGCCTGGCATTCCCACCAAAGAGTTCAATTTTCTTTCTCATGGTCTGAGAGTCCTTCAGGTGCCTTTTGGCAAACTCCAGGCAGGCTGCCATGTGCCTTTTACTAAGGAGTGGCTTCTGTCTGGCCACTCTACCATACAGGCCTGATTGGTGGATTGCTGTAGAGATGGTTGCCCTTCTGGAAGGTTCTCCTCTATCCACAGAGGACCTCTGGAGCTCTGACAGAGTGACCATCGGGTTCTTGGTCACCTCCCTGACTAAGGCCCTTCTCCCCTGATCGCTCAATTTAGATGGCCGGCCAGCTCTAGGAAGAGTCCTGGTGGTTTCGAACTTCTTCCACTTACGGATGATGGAGGACTCTGTGCTCAGTGGGACCTTCAAAGCAGCAGAACTTTTTCTGTAACCTTCCCCAGATTTGTGCCTTGAGACAATCCTGTCTCGGAGGTCTACAGACAATTCCTTTGACTTCATGTTTGGTTTGTGCTCTGACATGAACTGTCAACTGTGGGACCTTATATAGACAGGTGTGTGCCTTTCCAAATCAAGTCCAATCAACTGAATTTACCACAGGTGGACTCCAATTAAGCTGCAGAAACATCTCAAGGATGATCAGGGGAAACAGGATGCACCTGAGCTCAATTTTGAGCTTCATGGCAAAGGCTGTGAATACTTATGTACATGTGCTTTCTCAATTTTTTTAATTTTAATAAATTTGCAGATATCTCAAGTAAACTTTTCACGTTGTCATTATGGGGTGTTGTGTGTAGAATTCTGAGGAAAAAAATGAATTTAATCCATTTTGGAATAAGGCTGTCACATAACAAAATGTGGAAAAAGTGATGCGCTGTGAACACTTTCTGGATGCACTGTATGACTGACTTACAGATGCTGGTAGCACTTCTTAAATACACTTGCCAATTACAGCAGTGCGTGATTAGATTCATTTCTCTTGGCCTTGCTAGTTATGGTTAAACAGGACCCTTAGTGTCAGGATTCTACTCCATGAGATTATATTGGTCCTCTTATCCATATTTGTTCTTGTGCCTGTAGCAGCGGAAGTGGGTCACAGATCAACAAGCTAAAGGCAAATGCTATCAGATAACTAGGGTATAAGTAATTCAATATCTACTTTATATATATAAAATCCTAAGCCTAAAAGTGCAATGATTTTGTGCAACGATTTTATGTGACATTTTTATGTCAGTTTTTTTGTCACGCTTTAAATCAGGCTTATTTTAAAACCTACATATACAGTATATGTTTGGTATCATTCTGTTCAGAATTTATTGAACTTTAATATGATGTTGTTAGATTTTCAGATTCTTATTCCGTTTTTAAATTATAAACTAAAGAATATCAAGAACTCACGCCCCGTGAGATGAGAATTTGTGCCAAGAGATTTAGCCACGCTCTGCGCCGGAAATAAAACACAAAGAGTAGGACAGCTGCTGTAAAGGCTTTTAATGTTTGAAGCGCATATTTACGCGGCATGGCAGCAGCAGCAGCAATCCAGCAGCTGATCGAGCAAAGAGGAGGTAAAAAAAAACTGTTTCCCATTGTATCACCATTTAAGAGGGGGGTTCGGAGGAGCGACCTTGTCTCCTTGGGGTGTGTTCACCCCCCCTCTTCACAACGTGAGCGGCAAAGACGTGATGTGGCTGATGTGTAGCGCAGGCCAGGGGAGTTGGCGAGCAAAGCGAGCAGGGGGTGAACTCCCTAGTAATCAATATAAAATCAAATAGTGAAAATCTTATGTATCGTTTAAAATCAACTCTCACAAGCGTCACTTGAGGTTTGCCTACCTTACCAAATATTGTTATGATCTGTGTTAATTTGGTGTCATTAGTATATATTTTTGTATGGATATTTTCCCTTTGGGTATTGATAAAGTGTTCATTCTGATTTTTGAATTAGAATTAAAACTAGAATAATCTTTAGGGCTAAAATTTTTTCATGTCTTTTCACAAAACCGTTTTTTATTTTTTCTTAGTTTTTTTGTATAGGTGCCACCATTTTAGCATTATTTTGCTAGGCTGGGTGCCCAATGACTCTCTGAAGTCTTGGTGTATGATGTTACTGTAGAATAGCACACTTTCAGGTTGTCCAAGCTTCTGGAATCAAGAAAAATATTATTGTGGTTTTACTGTATGTTCATTTTTGGGTTTGTTCACTCATTAATTCTGACTTTTGGTAATGACCCCAGCTCTGTTTTTTAAATTCAGTCCACTATTCTTTTTGTCTCATTTTAAACAATTTATCTGATTCTTTTTTATGCAGAAACGTGACAGCAGGTTATCTTGGCATTTAACATTGTGAATACATTTTAAATTGTTAATTTTCACATACTTGGACAGCTCTTCTGTACACTTTTCTTCATTAAAGTTGCCTTGCTTTTAATTACTCATCTTTTCTATTTAAGAATATGTCATTTCCACATTGACTCTGTGCAAACATGGTACACTTTTTTCAGAAAAAGAAATAGACTCTTCAATTGGAGTTTATCAGTGCAGCATCTTCAAAAGGTCAGCTCCATTCAAGATCTACAAGCAAATGTCACTATTTTCAGAGCAAGCTGCTGAACAATGACATTTCAAGGATCAAGAAAAAGGTTAAAATATTCCTATAAATCTATTCATTTCTGTTAGAACATTTCTTAAACTGAAGAAATGTCATCCTTTTGTGGTGGTTTGATATTACATCTAATGGCTTTTTCTTATTTCACATTCAGCATCTCTTTTTCTATATTGAAATAATAAATATAATTCTCTTAATTTATTCATGTAAAACTGCAGCATCAAAGAAACAGAATAGTAATAGATAAACAGTCTTGAAGTATAAGGAACAATAAAAAAACAAGTGCCAAATAAATAGGTCACTTTGATATAAAATCATATTCCTTTATACACAAATGTGTCCTGGAGAGAAGAGTCTTCATTTTCAACCTGTAAATGAACAAACAGGCCGGTGAGAGATGGATCAAGAATCCATGTGATCAGGGAAATAACAAAAAGATTTTAAACATACAAATGATTTCTTAAGAAATGGATTTTAGCCTCAGAATTTAAGGGACATGGGTTCTCGTTCTGCCTAGTCTCTGTCTGCGTAGTGTTTCCATGTTGAGTGTGGGTATATGTGTGAATGGGCCATGTAATGCTCAAGGCTATTTCAAACCTTGTGCCATGGCTTGCTGGGATGTACTGCAGGTGCCTGCAAACCCAAAAGAGGATTAAACAAGTCTGAGAATGTTAGGTTATGCTACATTATGTGGATTTTGCATGGCAATATTTCTTTTATTTAAAAGCATGAAACCTCAGGTACAACCCTTAGGAAACATTTTTGACATGATTACCTATGTAAAAAACTCAGGCCAGGACAACCTTAGCCACACGATGACCCCTGCTACCAACACACCCACCACCCCCCACATTGGCTGACTAATGGATAACTAAAAGGAATTTGTGTGACAATTCAAGGAGAACCATGGTTCACAGCTAGATCAAAGATGAAAAGATACTGAGGACGAAGAGCTCCTAACATCATCAACCATCAGATATTCAGTCACCTACAAGAATGGTGAATGAAAGCCAAGGATGAATTTATACATGTCTGGAACAGAACTGCCCTAAAAGGGCCCGCATCAGCCTCACAACCATTTAAGAAAAAACTGAAGTACCCCATTGACTCTTCTACTTAACTAAAAGTTAGAAAGTACTTGCTGGAAAATATTTTTAAAGTAAAAGTACTAGTTAAATGTGTTCCCTGATTCAACAGTATAATATGGTTTAAGGTGTGCCGACTGAATGTATATTGTGTTAAATACAAAAATAGTACAATTTGTGCCATTTTAATTAAGAACAAGACAGATTACACTTATACGTGTATTCGTTTAATATTATGTTTATATATTCTGTATAAAACAATTCTGATAACAAATTATGCAAAATAATAAATACATAAATTCTTTGCATTTATATAGCGCTTTTCTCACTACTCAAAGCACTCAGCAATTGCAGGTTAAGGGCCTTGCTCAATGGCCCAACAGAGCAGAGTCCCTATTGGCATTTACGGAATTTGAACCGGCAACCTTCCGATTGCCAGAGCAGATCCCTAGCCTCAGAGGCACCTCTCCGCCTTTCATTCTAATACATTCTAATATAAATATGATGTTGTGGTATTGTATTATTATGAATTAGCTCTAAATAGAATGATTCATGAATCAGATGGGTGCTACTTTCACTTGTGCTTTAAACATCTCAATGAAAGATGCTGACGGCAAAACACACACACTTTAAACCTCTAAAGCAGGGGTTCTTAAACTTTTTAATCAGAGGACTGGTACTGTACTAGGACCTAAGAATAGGGCGAGGAACCTTATTAGAATTGGGTAATGTTAAGAGTAGTGTACCTTAGGGGTCAGTGCTAGGGCTGATGTTATTTTTAATTTTTATTAATGATTTGGATAGGAAAATTTGTAACAAGCTGGTTAAGTCTGCAGATATTCTCAAATCTGTTGAATCATTACAGAGGAACTTGGACAGCATATGAAACTTAATGTAAGTTAATGTAAGTAGTACAAGTAGGAAGTAAAAATGAATATCATGGGAGGTCTGAAAAACGAAAGTACCTGATGAGAAGGATTCAGGAGTCATAGTGGACTTGTTTCTTTCAACTGACACACAGCATTCATATGCCATTAAAAAGGCTAACAGAATATTAGGTTATATAGCATAATGTATGAAGTCCAAGTCCAAGGAGGTTATGCTCAAGCTTTATAATGTACTGGTGAGCCCTCATCTGGAGTACTGTGTGCAACTTTGGTCTCCAGGCCATTAATCACCCCCCCCCCCCCCCCCCCCCACATTGGCACCACTGCAAAGAGCCCAAGAAGAATCATGTTATAAAAAGATAATTTCAATAATCAACAGAAAAACAAAGAGGGGCTTTGCACCAAGAGGCAAATGCCAGATTTGCTGTGATACTACCCAGAAAAAATAACATCTGCAGGATTGGATTAAAAGACAGCATGGAAAGGTCTGGAAGAATCAAAACATGGGGTGTGAATCAAAATATGGGGTTGGACAGAAAGGATCGATGAGAGAAGGTTTTAAACAAAAATCCAATAGGAAGTGATGAAGGAGCAGTCCCAAAACATGGAGGAAAGCTCAGCAAACATTTAGCAAGCAGAACTGAAGCACATGAGGGAGTCATAGGATAAACAAAATGGCAAATTGTTTAAATGGGTTAAGATGTAAGAGATGGACAAAATTAAACTCAGTTTGCTGATGATTGGGGTCTCTGGAGGCAGAATCATATTCTTAAAGATGATATTCCAAGATAAAGTAATGGAGAATGGAAGATCACTCTGCCACACTGAATACACTGACAAGGATGTTTATCATATAAATTTGCTAGACAGTTAGGATCTTCTGACACTGATATTGAAACATAACCCTCAAAAAATACTCAGCTTTTGAAGCTCGCCCTGGTTTCTAGTAGGATCGACTACTGCAATGCGGTATTCACTGGATGTTCAAACTGTTCTTCATACAGCTTTCAGTTAATCCAAAATGCTGCTGCAAGAATTATGACAAGAACAAGAAAATACAATTACATAACTCCAGTTCTTAAATCCTTACACTGGCTCCTGGTTAAGTTTAGGGCAGATTTCAAAATCCTCCTTTTAACATGTAAAGCCTTAAATGGCCAAGGTCCAGCTTACTTGTCTGAACTTATCATGACTTACAAACCAGAACATACATTAAGATTTCTAGATGCCGGTCTGCTTATGATTCCAAGAATTAATAAAATAACAGTGGCAGGTCGAACTTTTAGTTACAGGGCCCCTAAACTATGGAATGGTCTGCCTGCTACTATAAGAGATGCTGTTATAGTGGGTTTTGTTATTTTAATGTCACTGTTCTCTGTGTCCACTGTTATGGACTTCATTCATACAGGCAGACCAAGTATGGTACACAGGGGCACAGCATTTTCATTTAGAATTGCTGAGCCAAGCACAGGACTAGAGAGCCAAAAGACAACTGGAGGATTGAATAGTCAGCCTAAAGACCGACTAGTATATTTCTGTCCTCTGTCAGCACATTATCCTTGTTGGGAGAATGAGAACTGTATGTAGGCATTGTGCTATTCCTGTATTTTTGAAGGTGGGGTTTGAGTCCTTTCCTGTCCTTGTTTGGATCCAAGAGAAGGAGCCTGCACATGGTGCAACCCGAATATAAGGATGGATCTACGGCCAACACTTTGAAGCTGCCGGGCGGAAGATTATGTCTTCCGTCCGAGGCCGGGCAGAAGATTATGTCTTCCGTCCGGTGAAAATCCTTTCAGCGTGCAAACGAAAGATGGCAGACTGCGTTGATCAAGACGCCCACATGCTTGATAGTCTGTCATAAGCTTCCCGTTTGTGATATCCGTGTGAAACCGTCAATAAAGAGCTAGATTATCCATTATGCTTCTCGTGTAATCTTGTAACCGTCATATTGCATGAGGGGGTGGGGATAATACCTTTTTTATTTATAATTATTTAAATTCAGGTTAATTAAAACGCCGCAATTCAAAAGAACACATTTCCAGAGAGCTAATGCCTCTTAAGGAAACAGATGCCCCATCGGTCTCAGCTTTCAAATCCTGGCTGAAGACTCGCTACTTCAGTTTAGCATATCCTGACTAGAACTGCTGATAAACTATACAGACTGCATCTCTGTTGTTAGTTATTAGCACTAACACATAAGTAGCATGATAGTTATAATTTGTTACTAACCCTCACCTATTCTGTTTTTCTTCTCGGTACTCAAATGTTAGACTTGGTGCCAATGTCCACCTGCCAAGTTGTTTTGCCTGCCTAAGGTAAAGTCATCTCTGATGGGGGGAATCGCAGGAATCATTGGGTAGAGGGGTCCTTTCTTCGGATTGGCTGGCCCAAAGCTGACTCAGCTGTGGAATGGCCAATAGGGGGAGGCAGCTTGATGGCTGAGGCCTCTAGAACTCTGAACAAATCCAAATCGTATTATGTGATATCATCTACTGTTAAATTCTGCTCTGTACTTGTAATATTTCTATTGCACTATTATATTCTATTGAGGATTACTTGTGTTCTGTTCTGTGTATTGTATTGACCCCCTTTTTTTTGACTCCCACTGCACGCCCAACCTACCTGGAAAGCGGTCTCTCTTTGAACTGCCTTTCCCAAGGTTCCTTCCCTTTTTTTCCCCTATAAGGGTTTTTTTTGTGAGTTTTTCCTCGTCTTCTTAGAGAGTCAAGGCTGGGGGTCTGTCAAAAGGCAGGGCCTGTAAAAGCCCATTGCAGCACTTCTTGTGTGATTTTGGGCTATATAAAAATAAATTGTATTGTATGGTTTGACCTTTATATTCAGACTGAAAAACCACCATTTCTCTCTGGTCTTTTTCAAGTATCAACCTTCACTGCTATACACTATGATAATAATGACGTTACACACTATACACTAACTTGGACTCCTGCTGGTCTTTCTAAAACTTATCAATTTATCTTCTTCTGTTATTTTGTCTCAAAGGTCTTCATACGTTAGTTTTGATTTGTAAGGCTCCTTTTGATTGTTCCTGTAGATAATTTTCATCAGGTATACCTTAGGCCTGTAGCTTGTGTCCGTCAGTGCTAGTGTCAAGTGAAGTTTGCATGTTCCCCCCATTTCTTCAGTTTCTGCTGTCATTTCAAAGATATGTAAGTGTGTTAAATTAATAGCTGGCTTGAAGTTTGCACAGTACACAGTGAGTATGGGGATAGCCATGAATATACAGTATACACAGTCCATATCTAGTGCAGGGTTGGAATCTTTCTTTTGTTGGAATCAGCTTCTGAATCCCTAGCTCTATAATGAAAGAATGAGGTATAAAAACTGAATAGTTCAAATTGCTGTTTTTGAGGTTAATAATAGTTTTTACATTTGATTCTATATTATTATGACTTATGTGTAAAGCATCTTTAAATAGATATAAATATAATACAACTACAGATTTTTTTAGCATTAATCTATTGTATGCTGCATTAGATTTAAGCCCATGGGTTATGATTGCTAATCCTATTTGAGGAAAATAACAAGAAATAATGCTAAATAAAAGACTGCATTCAACCAACTATCACTTCAAACCCTTTTGATCCAATTACAGTGTTCCCTTCTCAACTGTTGATTCACTATCCATTGTTTCAGTTATCTTTGGTTTGAAAATAAATAAAAATAAAATCCAAAAATTAAAAATTCATAGAAATAAATCAACAATGTGCTCACCTGTCAAACAACGTACAGTATTAATTATTCTGTTGTCCACTGTTTAGGGTACCCAAACAAAATAACAGAACAACAGTAACAACATTTATTTATATAGCACATTTTCATACAAATGATGTTGCTCAAAGTGCTTTACAAGATGAAGAAAGACAACTTTATAAAAAATAGAAATATAAAAATAAGATTAGGCAATACTAAGTAACAAAGAATTAAGTAAGGTCAGATGGCCAGGAGGACAGAAAAAACAAAAAACAAAAAAAAAACTCCAGAGGGCTGGAGAAAAAAAAAAACAAAATCTGCAGGGGTTCCCAGGCCACGAGACCACTCAGCCCCCAAGCAGAAGCATATGAAGGTCTAAAAGAAGAAAGATTTGACCATGGGAGAGGGTGGGACAGGGAGCTTTGGGTTCTTTTGTATTGTATGTTTGTTTATTGTTTATATCCTGTCATTTAATAAAAAGTTGATCACAAACTAAAAAGTAACAAAATATACTGTTAAAATAGTGGTGGCACACTCATTATAAACTATAGTTTCTATTTTTTCATTATGCTAAAAAAGAAGTGCATTCAACCAACTATCCATTAATTTCCAAACCCACCTAATCCTATTATATGTCTGCTGAGTGCCCAAGCCTACCCATACATCATTGGGTACAAGACTATAAGCAACCCTGAACAGGACGCCAGTTGCAGGGAACATCTCCATAACCATTCTCCTTCATGGCAAGAAAATTTCAAATGTCAAAGTAACTTACTGCACAGACACAGGGAGAATTTGCAAACGTTGTAAAGAAAGCAACCAAGCCAGGATGTATACCTCATGTCAAGGTCCAGTCAAGCAGCAGAACTAGCTACCTTGCCACAGTGCTTCCTTACTGAAAATCAGTAAATACTTGGTGTTGAAAAATCATTCTAAAGAGATGTGCTACAACTGCACCAGAAGTCCATTGGAGTATTTGAGCATGTAACTGATGAGATCCTGTGTCAAGCTTGGTCGGATACATGGTCATGTTTCTCATTTGTCATTACCTTGAGATGCCACATAGTCTTCAAATTAGGTCTATTCTGTCATTCTGTAATGCTTAAAAGCTGAGATTCTTACTGGGTTATTTTTATCATTTCCCCTTTGATTTTGATTATTGTTTTGCCCTTTAAGTTTATGGTTATAGACTGATTTCTGTTTTTGACATTTTTCCTGTGTCTAACCACATTTTTGCCTGTCCTCTTTGCTCATGTTGACACTAATTTGGCATACTGACCTTTTTCTCAATTGACAATGTCTTCCGGCTAGTCATTCATCAAAAACAAAACTAGCCATAAACAATGTCACGAGTAGGGCCCATCTCTTCACACTGACAAGATCTCTCTGCATCTCTTTAGAATCACTCAAAAGGAAGGTGTGCACGTCCCAGTGCTGGACGATGAGGTGAGCATGAAACAGCAACAGCACAAGTGAAACACGATAATATGATTTTGCACTTTCTGTATTGAACAAAAAAAGGAATTTTATGAATATTCATAAGCATTTCTGCCTTGGATAATAGTATTTTATTTTAATATTGAGATATCTTTTAACAGAGTTGAGCCACACAAGAGACCTGATCTACAGCTTAAAAATAGTTTTAATTATTCATACATATTAAAGAATGAATAGAATTAAATAACAGGTATGCTTGTTTTGTATGTAGTCTCATATTTATTCTTAATTACTAAACTGGTCTTTATTTTATGTAGCACTTACAGGTACAACTCTGTGTAAGATTTTCTCTTTCCACTTTTCATTTATAGCTTTAAGCTATAAAACATCTTAGATTTGTCAGTATCTGAATGAAATGTAATCTGTCTCCTAAAGGTAGTATTGTAAATTGTGTTCTGAGATTTTTCAGGTAAGTAAAATAGAAGTTGACTGTTTACAGTGAATATGATAATACATTCTTAACTCAACTCAAGGTTGTTGTACTCAGTTGCATGTTCATTAGCACACACAAATAAGAACATCACTGCAGTCTGTACATATGATAATAATGACCTTTCTCACACACGTGCACCTAGGGGACACATTCAATGCTCTGTACAGGTAAGAGGTATCATTCCGGACAAGACATTTTCTCCCCTTTTGCCCACAGCTCTGAGAAGCAGAGCCCAGAAAACTCCTGGCCACACCCCAGGCTCCAGCAGCCCCGCCCATTCCAAGCCAGTCATTCAGCCCCTGAGAGGAGGAGGATGTTCATTCTTAGGGACCAATTAGTGGGAGAAAGAGTGACCAGAGAGGAAAAAAAAATGAGGAGCAAAGGCAATTGTGGCTAATATCTTTGGTTAAAATTATATTTTTATTTAGGTTTTAAAAGGGGATTGCTTGGCTGGTACCCCAATCCTTGCTCCTTTGTTTATCATCCTTGACACCTTATAAACATATAAAAGTGAAAATTATATTCCAGGTCACTTTTAACAGCTTATCCAGGGACGGTTACAAGGGATTGTTCAAGTGTTAGGAATTTAACAGGAAGTGAGTTATTGTATTCTTTTTTTTTTTTGAAGTTAGCATAAAATGGGACTTTGTTTTCAGCAGCTGCTTGCCATTTCAGCCTCTAAGGAATTTCTCATCAGCTGAATTGCGTAAAAGAGATTGGTCACGTGAATATAACTAAAAAATGTAAAATGACATCAGAACTTCAGCCATGTCCGCTGCTGTCAGATTCCTTCCACTATGAAAAAGATAACATTTTAATGCAAGTTGTTTCCCCTGGTAATTCATAGTTTTCAAAGTGGAAAAAAGATTAACTGAACAAATTCAGTAGGATAAATTTGTCTAGCTACTTTCTGGAGATTGTATATTTATAGCGGCTAGAATGTGGGAACTTCACATTGAAACAAACTGCAAACAGATTACCCATATTCACTGCTGCAGCTTACTCAGCGTTCAGTCCTTAGGGATCGCCTTGCCTACATTTAACTTAATAAAGATTAACCTTTCACAAATGTTGTTTCTTTCTCATGACCATAACTGCCTACATTTTTAACAAGCGGGTCCCCTTGATAATGTGAAGTACAAATCAATCCTGATTCCTCTTCAGCTAAAGCAGCTTTACTAATTCCCCAAGTCTCTTTGAATCCATGTGGATTGTTTTCACTGCTGTAGTAAAACGCACTGCAGCTGTCCAAATGCTTATGAACTCATAAAACTGTTTCTAAGTGTGCTGCGAAAACTTAATTTGAAAACCCTGGCCAATATTTCCCCTCTGAGTGTCTTTAAATACTCTGTTCTGTGTACAGCTTGCTTGTGAGCTTTTAAACAAATTCACTAAATCAATAAAAACAGCTTTCATTCTGTTATATAGAAAGAGGCTTCTTCTTGACATTTTACTTGACTTAAATTTTTCATGCAGAAAGTTGAGGCCAATCAGTCTTCATATATAAAGTAAAGAGAATGTATGAAAAAATGAATGCATTTGATTTCTGAATTTTACAAGCATTATAAAGACTGAATTGGCAGAATGTTTCAAATTATTTATATTTTATTTCAAATATCATTCTATCTGTCTGTCTGTTTTTTCATGTTAGCTAAACAGCGTACTGTATACACGGTATTAGGTTTAATATCAAGGATTTATACAAAAGGACATAGCAGGTAAAAAAAAACAACAGGATTAGTCAACTGACTATATAACGTATCCTGCAAGAAATACCTTACCTGGAAAATGCTTTCAGTTCGAGCATTTTTTATTTTATTATTTTCATACCTTTGGTGTTCTACATGATATACAATTACATAAGCAGTTTGCAACACAACTTTTCTATTTAGTAGGTACGGAATTAGTGGCTGCTTACTGTCACAATCTGTTGATATCTGTTGTCACAAGAATGGACAGGAGACATAAAAAGGTTTGGGGCAGCCACCCGTGTATTATGCCCTGGCTGCAAAAGGGTTAATTATTGAGGAGTTTTGTCTGGTTCAATGTCCAAAACAGAACTGATGACATGTGGCAAAGATGGTGGCTTTAAAGGTCTGGACAGGAAGTGACATCATCACCGGCGCCGGAAACGGAAGTGTCATCATCTGGACAGCAAGTTGCGTCATCACGGGTGCCGGAACCTTGTAGAATTTCCCGTAAATGGTCTGCAGAGCATTGAGAGAAAAAGTCAGTGTACCTCGCCACCCCCTGGTCAGACATGGAATTGTCACTATTCGAGCCCTTTAGCTGCCTTCTATGCTCACGTGTGTGACAATATGAATTACTATAATGAATTACAGGAAAGCCAACTCTATCACTGGGCAAACCCTAGACACACTGGAAGTCGTAGTAGAGAAGAGGATGGTGGCAAAAGTGGACACCATCATAAAAAATCCTCTCCATCCCCTCCAGGAAGTGTGCTCTTGATGCACTTTTAGCTACAATGTGTTTTATTCCCACTTCTATCAGGCAATACAAAGCTTCCTTCCAGGGCACTGGTTAAGTTCATTTTGAAAAAACAGTTTGAAATTTCTGCACAATATACAATTCATTTATTTATTCATCTATCTATTTATTTTTACTTTTGAGTAATAGATTGGCTGTATTATTTGTTCTCTGATTATGAATCGTTTTTTATGTTTCTTCTACTGTATGCATCTGAATTTCCCCATGGGGTTAATAAAGTTAATCAAATCTAATCTATTGCCTTCAGATATAAATGTTTATACAGCACAGGTAATATAAAAGGAGAAGAGGACTATTCTGCTCTGTTTTAACAAGGTGGCTAGAAGTGCATAATCCAAGACATGCTCAGGAAGACAGACTGGAGGCTAAGAGAGACCATCTCAGCTCAAGAATGTCTTGAACGAGACTAATGAACCACCCCATTTGGTCTCTGGTTTTGAAAAAAGGATGGTTTGTCAGACTTCAACAAAGAAAAAGACACACTTTCTGACCAATGACTCAGACTTCCTGGAGTGAGACAAATGCCACTCATTGGCACTTGCCATATGTAAAACCTTAATAACCTTGCTAACACTTGTGCTATGTGAGATTTCTCTCCTTTGTCTTTCAGCTAGAATGGTAGAACTACTATAGATAGATTGAAGCTCTTTAAATAATAAAAATACATAAATAGATCAGTAAGTAAATAAACAAACAAATAAGTATACACACACACTGGTCTGAAGACACACTGGAATGAGTATAAAGCAAGAAAGTTAAATGGAAAGAAAAATTCTGACTTGGCTGTCACAGTGAGGCATTATGCAGACGTGTTGCTGTTTGTATAAAGGCAGACCTCTACAACGCATGCATAAATCAGTAAAAGTCCAAAAAACTCAACTTTCACTTTATCTCTTTGTTGTTTGGATACAGAGATAGACTGTTTTTCAACAAATAACCTAGACATGCATGCTGCAATAACCTAAATAATATAATATATTCATAAAGCTAATAGAAGATGGACAATTGCAAGAAAGGCACCTAACGTGAAATTTATCTCCTTAATTTGTATCTAAATAATTAACCCAGAAACATCACAGTTCTTTCATTTAGCTGGTTGGATGGATCTTAGCTAGTTATAAAGTTTGTAGCTGGTTTAGCTTCCCTGTGTGTAACAGATGCTACTCTGAGTTTTCTTACTGAATTTAGGAAGAGAAACTTATAATGGCTTTGTCTTATCCTTCGCATAGGTTATAACTTTCAGTTACAGTAATACCAATAACCAGAATATATTAGCTCATAAGTTAGATAGTTCACAGTTCTTGGAGTTAAAGTAGTGGTTTACTTATGGTTTGGTTTTTGTTGACTCCAGGTGTAGGTGATACTTTATCCTTATTCTTTCAGGTTCGACGTTCACTGGCACTTGGAAGGATGTTCAGTGCACTTTTTCTTACTCTGTTCAGATGGCCCTCTCTTTTTTTTGCTTTGGTCTCACCTTTTGGCTGTGTGTGGTACTGCAGTTTGTCTTTCAGTTTCCAAAACAGCAGTATCTTGCTAGCTTAAAATTTATATCTGCTTGGCTGTTGATGATCAGTCGACCCGACTCCCTTCTTCAGCAAGATGACTGTGTTGCCTTATGTATAGTTTCTTGCATGCGCACCTTGCTTTCCTTCATCAAGATTTGGACTCATGCGGTGCTCACATCCAGTTCTGTCACCAATGTGCTTTTATGGTGCAGCACTAGATTACCCTTTGGAGTAAAGGAGATCGACCCAGCCTTTGTTACGGCTACATCTTAGGCAGTAGGCATTTTCCAGGAGAGCAGAAGTTAAGACCAGGCAGAGAGCAGGCAGGCAGCACAGGTCTAGTGCTTGTAATGTGTTATTAAGGAAGAAGTTGACCTGTTTGCCACTGGATTCACATAGGCTTAACCTTTCAGTTGATACTTGGGACATCAATGTTGCTAATGGTTGAGTTATGGCTCTTTGTTAACAGACCAAGTGTTTAAATGGCACAGCATAGAGGCATCTCAGGGTGTCAGTTTCCTGTGTTTGGTTAGTGTTATCAGATGAGACCCAGAAATTGCATTCTGAGGAATGGCCATGTGGGAAAAACTTACACTGTAGCTGAACTTAAATATCCATGATAGTGGACTTGGCAGCTGTTTCCTGTGTGCCAAACAAAGCAAAGCACAGTGGGTAATGCCAATCTGCCCTACACACTGCAATGATGATTATAATAATAATAATAAACATTATTGGCATGGATTGTGTAAAATGTCCATCTGGAGTCCCATTTACTAGTTTTACATTTTTGCATCTGTCCTTTTAATCAACTCCCAGGTTATCTTGGACATGGATAGAAAAGGGCAGGGACCCCTTTTAAAGTGCTATTCTAGGGGCATAGCCAGTTCTCTAGGGTGCTCCTTCACCAGGATGAGAAAATGTGCAGCCATAAAGATTTCTGGGAAGTAGTCCAGCTCTCTTTTGCATTCCTGTCAAATGTTTTCCCATAAAAAAAAGCCTTGATGATAACACAAATAACAATGCATACTTCTGCTTCAAGGTTAAGTGGTACTGGTTCCTCAGCACTGGGCACAAGGTGGGGAACAACTCTGGACAAGGAGTCTAAACACCACAGAGCTCACTCAGTTGCACACTCTCATACAGCCAATTTAGAATCACCAAGTAACTTTACGTATGTGTTTAGGGATACTGGAGGTTAAACACACATAGACACATACAGAACCACCAGGCATGGGATTGAATGTGAGCCCAGGATGTGGCAGATGTGAGGCAGTAGTGCTAATCATTGCACAAGCTTCCCACACTAATATCTGTATATTCATATACTGCCTATGAAAAGTATAGTCACCCCTTGGAAGTTTTCACATTGCGTACTTATCTATCTATAGAATATTGAATCATAGTGGATTTAATTTTCCTTTTAATACACTGATCAATAGAAAAATGTCTCTTTAATTTCAAAGTGAAAATAGATCTTTCAGAAAAGTTGTGTAAATTAATTACAAATATAAAAACACAAAATAATTATTTGCATAAGTTTTCACTCCCTTTTATATAACACACCTGATTTATCATTGGTGCAGCCTATTGGTTATAGAAGTCACACAGAAGTCACACAATTAGTTATATGGAAATTACCTGTCTGTAGTCTATAGTTTCCATTGATTGTACTATAAATGCAACTTATCTGGAACGGCTAACTTGCAGCATGTTCGAACTGTGGTCTAATCTGCACAATGAAGACAAAAGAGCACTCCATGCAACTCTGTGAAATGGTGATTGAAAAGCACAAGTCAGGGGATGGAGACATAAAAATATCCAAGTCAGTGAATATTCCAAGGAGTACAGTTAAATCAATCAGAAAGAAATTGAAAGAGAATGGCACAGTTGTAAATCTCCCTAACTAAGTGATCATGCAAAAAGAAGACTAGGGAGATCACCAAGAGACCTATGAGAACTCTAAAAGAGTTACAAGATACAATGGCTGAGATTGGAGAAACTGTGCAGACAACTGTTGCCCGGATGCTTCACCAGCTGCAGCTTTATTGGAGAGTGGCAAAGAGAACAAACACAAATGCCATCTTGTTTAGAATTTGTTAGAAGAAACCTGGGAGTCTCTGAAGTGAGCAGGAAGAATGCACTATGCTCCAGTAAGTCCAAAATTAAGCTTTTTGGCTATCAGACTTAACACCACATTTGATGTAAACCACATTATCAGAAACATATCATCCCCAGCAAGAAGCATGGTGGTGGCAGTATCATGTTGTGGGATGCTACTCTGTAGCAGACCCTGGAAGGCTTGTGAGGGTAAAGTGAAAAATGAATGCAGCAAAATACTGGGAAATCTTGGGGGAAAACTTGATGCAGTCTGCAAGAAACCTGTGCCTTGGGAGAAGATTTGTTGTCTGGCAAGATAAGGACCTCATGTTTATAGCCAAAACTACTCATGAATGGCTTAAAACCAACAATGTTAATGTCCTGGAGTGGTCAAGTCAGAGTCTAGATCTCAGTAAAATTCGCTGAACTTGAAAAGGCTGTTCACTCATGATCCCCATTAAACCTGACAGAGGTTGAACAGTTTTGCAAAGATGATAAAAAATAGCAGTGTCCAGATATGCAAAGCTCACAGAGAAAACTGTCCACACAGACTCAAGGCTGTCATGACTGCCAAAGGTGCAGCGACTAAACACTAGCTGGAAGTGGGGTGCATAATTACAGGGATGATTGTTTTCTGCTTTATATTTCTAATTAATATAGACCACTTTGATTTGTTTTCAGTTTGACAGTTAAGAATCTTTTTGTACATCATTGTCAAAACAGACAAATTAAGTCCACTGCGATTCAATATAATAATAAAATGTGAAAACATCCAAGAGGGTGACTAATTTTGATAGGCATTGTATACCTACCACTGGACAACCTGTTCTGTACCTATATACAGAATATATATTGTGATGGATTGCCGGCTTTATATTCCGGCCCTCAACCCCAGGCCGCCAGGAGGAGCTCTCCCGACAGCATGGACGGGCCCCGAATTCCAGCAGGGCCTCATGGACTATGTAGTTTTTATACACAGCTCTGCTGGATACCCTGGGGACCACTGGGAGTCGCTGTCGGGAGGCCCGTGGACTCATATGTGCCCTATAACCTGGAAGTATGTCCTGGTCACGTGAACAGGAGAGATGACGTACTTCCAGGTTGAAGAAAAGGACTGTTTACCCTGACCTGGAAGGAATAAGGAATTGTGGACTGTTGGGCAGGAACACCTCTGGGTCAGGGTGTATAAAAGGACTCTGGGAAAGCCCAGACACTGAGCTGAGCTGAGAGGTAGGGTGGCTAAGTGTCTAGGAGAAGAAGGAGAGAGAGTATTGTGATTAGTTTATTATATGAGTAGTGTGGAGTGGAGGGTGCTTTGTGCACGTGATTACAAAATAAAGAAGTCTTGTACTTTCACCTGGTGTTTGGAGTGGTACCTGAGGGTTCAAGAGGTGGACACATGCCTCAACTGCTACAATATATATATATTTACCAAACTTAATTTTCTAATTTCTGTATTGTTCCCAAAACACAGAACTTAATAACACATAACACATCACTTAATTAGCCCAGGAGTCCAATTAAAAACAGAAGCTGGTTGGACCAAAAACCTGCAGCCACAGTGTGCCCCCAGGACTGAAGTTGGGAAACACTGATCTAAATGATTACAGACAAGTGGCACTCACATGTGAGTGCTTTGAGAGATTGGTCTTAAAACAAATTCAATCTATTATCCTTCCCACCCTGGATCAGCATCAGTATGCCTACAGCGCAAACTGTTCCACAGACAATGGCATTGCCATAACTCTCTATACATCACTAACCCATTTGTGTACTGAGCTCCCTTCTATATACCTTGTACACATACAACTGGGATGTCATACATTCTACAAATATGATCATCAAATTTGTGGATGATACAACAGTGGTTGGGCTGATTTCAGGTAGGGACGAGATGGCATACAGAGATGAAGTTGCTAAACTGATAGAGCAGTATTCAGTAAATGACTTATTACTGAACAGCCAAAAAAAAACAAAGAAAACATTTTGGATTTTTCAGAGACAATGTGATGATCACTCTCCTTTAAACATCATAAAAGAAGAAGTAGAAAAGGTTTCCAGTTTCAAGGAACCCATATCATGGATGACCTCACATGGGCTACCAGCTCTGCAGCAGCTCTGTTATTTAAGGACACTTTAGAGGACCAAATTGGCTGCAGAGCTGCTCGTGTCTTTTTATCGCTGTTCAGTTGAGGGTGTTTTGACATAATGTATTATAGCATGGTATGCCAATTGCACAGCAGCAGACAGGAGGGCATTACAGAGAGTTATTAATACAGCTCAAAAGATTATTGGGCTTCCTCTGCCCTCACTAGAGAATATCTTCAAGACTTGCTGACTCCACATAGCAACATCTGGAGCAATACAACTCAACCCTGCCATCATGTCTTTTCCTTGCTACCGTCAGGTAGGGGCTATAGGGCCCTAAAGACTCACACTAAAGGGCTCAAAAAAGTTTTTTTTTACTAGAGCCATCACTGAACTGAACTCCAGTTCAGCTCAAAATCATACATCTTGTATGTCTTACTATCAATTTCTAAATTATATCTTATATAATTTATTCTGGTGTAAATTGTGATGAAGTTTTGGATGACTAGATATATGTACATCTTTGGATTGCACTGCAAATTTTGTTGTGCAAGAATGTGCAATGACAATAAAGGTATTCATCCAACTTAATCATGCTTAACCTGTACACACCGGGTAAATGAATTTGAACTGAAGGCTGACCAGCTTAACCAAGTGTTTTGTTTAATAGTAAATCAAATACTTTCACATTGTGTCTTCTTTAAAGCTGTCCACTTCTTAAGTATAGTACAATATGTATAAAAATGTGTCTAACATAATTAGGCCTTGAGCATTTCGTAAGAAGCAGCCAGATGGGTAGACAAGGCAGAGACACAGAAAAGAAGGTTGGGGTATCACCCTGGTAGCCTTGTTTAACTGAGAAGACAGTTGATAATGACTCAAAAAAAAGAAAAGATTGCACATCAAGGCTAACTGGGTGAATTGTAGGAGCTCTGTCGTCCATGTTTGTCAGGTTAACATCTGATTCTACCTTTTAGGAACGAGCTGTTCTTATATTCTGAAAATCCGAAGGGGTGGGGATTCTTGGGCAGGCAGTGGGATCATTTGTCCGTCTTGGGTATTTTTTCCTGCCTGCAGGGAAGAAAGGAGAAGATAGTGTTAGCATCAGCGCCCTCTCTTGTTCCACCATGGTATTGCTTAACTAATCATAACCAGGTAGTGTAGTTCCCAGATGCACATGTGTGACACTATTAAAGGAGTGTTTGTAGTCATGTTTTGAATCATTTAAAGTATTTCAGCATTAACTCTTCTGCCTCCATGTTCAATTCTCTAATTGGTAGACCAAACAACCTGCTTTGTAGAATTACATAATATTGCCATATTATACATTAAAGAGGATTACCAGCAAAATCAACTTGTCTATAATCAGGAGTTTAATATGAGTAAAAGTTTTCAAACTGCTTGACAGTAGTCTTTTTAAAAGGTTATATCAAATATGGATTAAATCTAAAGGTTATTTTAGTATGAATTAGTTGTCTATACTAATATACTCATTGTCACTTCACAAACGTGTATAATCTATAATGTCTTTTCATTCCTTCTCGTCAGTTGGTCATTTTTTTCAGATACTGCAAAAGCCCGTCATGAACACTCTCTTAGTTTTAAACTATGTTATTTATAAAATAAAAATTAACAGACTAAACGATTGGAGTAGAAAAAAGCAGAAGAGAAATGCTGGCAAAGTTTCCAGTTGTCATTATAATCATTATAATTACAGAGGATACTGTAACTTTGTAGAAAAAAAAAGTGTTACCTGAGCACAGCTCCATATGTTTACTGCTAAATAACCTTTACCAACTGAGGTAAAATGCTTTTTTTAAACACAGAGTTTGTAAGTGCAAATGATAGAGTGCTGCTGTTGTTACAAGAACACTTCTTCTTCATCCACCCTTGCAGAAATATAATAGTATGAGTAAAACAATTTATTTTCTATAATGAATGAAATTTCATTACAATTCCACATAAAACTACCGGAGAAAAAACACCACTACTTTTATACTTTATGTGTCACGTCAATATTTTTTAAATTCTGTTTTATGGGTAATGCCAAAGCGCAAAAAACTACAGTCCTCCTCTATGTGTGTTATCTTCGTATAATAGTAATCTGCACTTTTGGGAACACCTATGCTTTGTTTCAATGACTTAGCTGACTTAGCTGCACAAAATGACAGCTGCTCTACAACAACAACATTTATTTATATAGCACTATTTTTATACAAATAATGCAGCTCAAAGTGCTTTACATGATGAAGAAAGAGAAAAAAGACAAAATAAATAAGAATTAAAATAAGGGAACACTAATTAACATAGAATAAAAGTAAGGTCCGTTGGCCAGGGAGGACAGAAAAAACAAAACAAACTCAAGATGGCTGGTGAAAAAAATAAAATCTGCAGGGGTTCCAAGGCCACGAGACCACCCAGCCCCCTCTAGGCATTCATTCAAGGCACTGAATTAGATGGATCAGATGACACCAGACATTTAAGTTTATTAAAGTGACACAGGCAAGAGTTTGTGTACAAAATAAGTAAGAAGCCTCATAAGGTGTAATGTTGAACTTGACAAATAACATAAAAAGTCAACAATATGGAAAATGTAACAGTTGAGAGTTATAGAAATACAAGTTTCAAAAAATTACACAAACATCCAGAATATCCTAAAGTAATTTTTTGCCATACTGTGTGGAAAGTGTTAATTTAAACAATAATAAAATTTTCATGAGGGGTCAAGACAGATGGCCTAGGAACTTTAAAGAAAGCTTGCAAATTAATTTGATCCCCTTCCCAACATACATCAGCAGAGAAGTAAGGAGGAAAACTGAAACATTTTTTTAAAAAGTAAAGAAGAAAACTGAAACATTTTGCTTCATTATCTTTTCTGTGGGGATAATGTGGAGCTTAAACATAGGAGGGATGTTCAAAAAGTTTCCACACCTTTATAGTTTCGTTGGAAATGGTGAAGGTGGGAGGAGTAGTAATTGGTCATGTCCGAGAGTGTCATGTGACTAGTTCTGTCTGGCAAGCCAGTTGCCCTTGCAGTTTAGTATAAGATGTAATTTGTTTTTCAAATTCTTAACAAATAGAGTTAAAAAAAGTGAGGAAACTTTTTAAGCGTTCCTCGTAGAAGCTTTTAAATCACATTTTAGAACTTTCAAAAAACAAGCTAAACTTAATGGAAAAGCCCTCTGACTACTGCTCAATTATGTCACACTTACCAGCCTGTCATGGAGACTCAGCTGCAAATTTCAGCTAAACTAATGGCCATCGTAAGATCAACTATGGTTGACAGTGTCTATGGTTAAAATACCTCCTCCCTTCTCTTATCTCTAGACCCCAGGCAGTTTATTAGAAACAATTCAAGATGAAACAGGTTCAAATTTTTAATCACGCAATATAGTGAGAAGTAAAGCAAAATGACACCTTTTATTGGCTAACTAAAAAGATCAATAAAAGGTGTCATTTTGCTTGACTTCTCACTACATTCATAATGGCTAACACGGCACAACACCCTAGTACTTCACTCAATATAGAATAACATTCTCTAGATAATATTCGTAATGAGCCAAAAGCAGAAGCAAAGCAAATATATACAACCCAGATGCAGAGCAGTTCTGTCATTAGGAGTCTGGACACTCAGCGTGTCTGTATATCAGTTGGCTTTTTCATTCTTGCATTGGCCTTCTGAGCTGATAGGTCTTTGATGAAGCATAGTCTCTGGATGGATGCTGATACAAGGGCAGAAACAAGTGACTGCTTGTGTACCTCCTTATCTAAGCCTATTGTATCCCTTTGACCAATGGGCTGATGTCATTTAGAAGCTAAGTTCCTTCCGGTCCCCACTAGGAACAACCTATGTTCTTGCACTTTCTAGTAAGCTGTGGTTCTGGGCTAAGGCAAAACCTCTCTGTTGCATATTTAAGTGTGTGCAGCATGTGCAAGTGTTGCTATTTGCGAGGCCTCAGGTTCTGTGATCAGCAGAGCAAGCACAGCAAATAACACTATTTGTGAATAATTATTTCTAATATATTCTTTATCACTGTAGAAAAATATCCCTAACATTAATAATCCTCCTTTTAACATATAAAACATTAAATGGCAAAGGTCCGGCTTACTTGTCTGAACTTATCATGACTTACAAACCAGAGCGCACATTAAGATCTCAAGATGCTTATGATTCCAAGGATCAATAAAATAACAGTGGGAGGTCAAGCTTTTAGGTACAGGGCCCCTAAACTGTGGAATGGTCTGCCTGCTACTATAAGAGATGCCCCTTCGGTTTCAGCTTTTAAATCCCGGCCGAAGACACACTACTTCAGTTTAGCATATCCTGACTAGAGCTGCTGATTAACTGTACAGACTGCATCTCTATTGTTAGTCATTAGCACTAACACATACTGTAAGTAACACGATAAGTTATAATTTGTTACTAACTCTCACCTATTCTGTTTCTCTTCTTGGTACTCAAATGTGGCACTTGGTGCCACGGCCCACCTGCCAAGTTGTTTTGCCTGCCTAAGGTAAAGTCATCGCTGATGGAGGATCACAGGAATCGTAGGGTAGTGGGGTCCTTTCATCAGATTGGCTGGCCCAGTGCTGTGTCAGCTGTGGAATGGCCAAATGGTGGGAGGCAGCTTGATGGCTGAGGTCTCCAGGACTCTAAACAAATCCAAATCATATCATGTGATATCATGTACTGTTAAATTCTGCTCCGTACTTGTAAAATTTTTATTTTTAAACTGTATTGAAGATTTGTTCTGTTCTGTGTATTGTATTGTATTGACCCCCTTCTTTTTGACACCCACTGCACGCCAAACCCACCTGGAATGGGGTCTCTTTTTGAATTGCCTTTCTCAAGATTTCTTCCATTTTTTTCCCTACAATGGTTTTTTGGGAGTTTTTCCTTGTCTTTTTAGAGAATCAAGGCTGGGGGGCTGTCAAGAGACAGGGCCTGTTAAAACCCATTGCGGCACATCTTCTGTGATTTTGGGCTATACAAAAACAAATTGTATTGTATTGTATTGTAATATAAATACAGGGCGATTCAAAAAGATTCATCGGATTTCAAAATTATTTATTTCACTTGTAAATCATTACAGAACAATGCAGTAAATTGTAAATGGTTTAGGTGAGGATAAAGTTTATTATGTAATTTTACAAGTGCTCAATATGACCTCCTCCAGCTGTATAAACAACATCAATGCGAAAGACAAATTCATCCCATGCTCTATTGAGCACGTCGGGTGTCACTGTACTCAAGGCTCTTTCAATGAGATTTTGGAGATCATCCAGTGTTGTTGGGAGTGGTGGCATATAAACAGAATCCTTAACGCACTTCCACAAAAAAAAGAAAATGTCACATGGCATGAGATCTGGTGATCTTGGGGGCCCAAAAGTGGAGTGCAAAATCGTGGGCTTCTTTGCGGCCAATCCAGCGATGAAAGAGCTCGTTGTTGAGAAATGCTTGAACTTCCCGGGGCCAGTGAGGTGGCGTGCCACTCTTTGGTGACAGGCAGAAACTCTTTGACCCCCCCCCTCTTTCAATGTGTATGGGATTGGTTCCTAGGCACCTCATGGTTGTAAAAATATGCCACTTTGAAATCGGATGAATCTTTATGAATCACCCTGTATATATAATATAAAATGTAAAACAATACACCACACAACCTTTAAAAGTCCATCCCCATATCATCCTTCAGAACAGACTTAAAGTTAATTCTGCAGTGAATCTTTATATATAATACGTTACCGTGGCTGTCCTTTTGTTTGTCCGGGATTTTAAATCACCTGTAGTTCGCAAACCGTTTCACCTATTGACCTGAAATTTGGCACACATATACTATGTGATGTCTACTATCCGCTTTCGGGGTGATAATTGACCTCTAAGGTTATTCCTCTTTTTATTTTTATTTTATTTGTTTGTAGAATCAACTCTCAACAGCAGCCAGCAGGGTGGCCATACGATGCATACATGCGGGGGCTGTTCTCATTCCCTACCACCTTCGCCGTCACTTCCCCTACCTCTTCATATCTTAAATAATTTTTGAGGCAGATTGAAGACTTAAGTGCCAGCTTAAGTGAATAATTAAGGAAAATGTACTATGTAATTGCAACACAAACTGACTTCCCCACTAGGGTGGGGAAAAAAAGAGCTGCTCAGGAAGCAGCAAGCACATCAACCTCTGAGCAAACAAATGCTAAACGTACAGATAAAGAGGATGAAAACTAGGAATGCTCAAGTCAAGTGTATTCACTGCATTTTATCATGCAGTGCACCGTTACTGGTACAGTATATATATTGTGATGCTGAGCAGTTCAAAGGTGGCATGAGCAAGCATGTAGGAAGTCAGATTTACACCTGAATGGACAGTCTTCCTTTCTTTATTGCAGAAGGTGATGTTTGAATGCCATGCTCTTTCGATGGTGCCAATTGAAGGATGAAAAAAGGAGTATGAAAACCATACCTAGTAGGTAGAGGATTTGTGTAAAGTTGGTAGAAGATTTTTGGTGTGAGGGTGATATAGGTGATGTCATTAAGAGCAAGCTAGAGCCATAAAGAGAGAAAGAGGCAGTAGAGCACAAGGACAAAAAATGAAAGTAGGGTAAGGAGAGGCCATACTGCTTTCATAAGAATTACTAACAAACAATTTGAAATCACTTCATTTTTTTTTTGGCCAGTGCAACCTGACTCACCTATACAAGAAAAACTCCATGCATGATATACTGTTCAACTCATCTTGATGTCTAGTGTTTGTGAGATGTCAAGCTTTTTAAGGTTCCTTCCTATTTTTGACCCTCTATACCCAATAATCCCTCCTTGGGTAACATTTGTACCATATTTTCTATAGGAAATTTGTGATGAAGAGTAAACCAATAGATGTCTTCAGTAAAAACGACCAAAACCACCTGAAGTTGAGCGTGTCACAGCAACTGACCCTAGGGTTTTTTCCCTCTAATGATATATGAAGGGTCAATGTTACTCTTTTTCACAAAACATTGAAAGAATCGTGATCAGTAGCACAGGCTGGTAATGAATAATAATATTTTTGATATTTGATTTTTTTCCGGTAATCCTAACCCTCTAAGAGCCTCGCCAAGAAAGTTAAAAATTACAACTTTCAACCACAAGCATTTGAGGTATCATTGCAAACTATTTCAAGGTCACTGATTACAAATATAATCCTTTACTATGGAACTAGCCCTCTATGGACCTCTGTCACAAAATAGTGTGAAAACAACTTTCTATTGCATTTAAAAATATTTAAACTTTAAACATTTTAATTGAAGCACACATTTTAGGATATTAAATATCTGATGTAACTGTTTTTGTTTTCTATGTACTTCTATTTCATGAAGTAAATTATTACCTTTCTTATGATCAGGGTGGCTTATGTTAATTCAGACTGTTTTTTTTTTTTTTTTGTAGGATTCCTAAAAGCCGTTGCTGTGGGGCAGAAGCAGAAATTGTAAAGTGATAGAGCCTGGAAATATCTCAGTTCATTCATAATCAATCTAAGGTTCAAGGGGGTCCACCAAATCACCATTGTTTTAAGCTCTGGAAGATCCCCTTGTAGGTTAGTGGCTCAGATGATTGACAATTAACAATTAACATAAATCAAATAAAAGTGTTTGGGGGACCTGGCTTTTGGGGAACCCCCATAGCTTTGCCCCTGCAAAACAGTAGAAGCAACAGGGATGGTGGCAAAGTATTCTAGAAGTTACAGACAGAGTGTCAGAACTGCAGCTGCTGCAGCTCCCATTTTGGTGAGTCACTATACACAATACATACTGTACAAACATACATATATTAACTTTCAATATATTTTGTTTGACAAGATGTTTTACTTAAAAACTAATGATATCTGTCTGTTTATGACAACAAATATTAATTTGTAGTAGAGACAGAGGAAACTGAAAAGAATGGGAGCTACAAGAAGAAGGACAGGGTAGAGTAACCTATAAGCAGGACAACCAAGACATCTTCTGTCTCTGCCTTCCCTCTGTCTTCTACAGTGTGGTATTAATAACAACAGAAAAGCTCAATGACAAAGCTGATGAGAAAGTAGTGTTACGTATTTCAACAGGCTAGTTAAGCTTAACACCATACCTCTGGTCACACCTTCCAAGTGCTCTCCAGCCATGCTTCACTGTAATGAAACGGCAGTCAACTGAATCCGTTTTGATTTTATCTTGCCTTAATTTACTGTCATTCAGTTCATCTTTTCCCTGGTTTAACAAATGTTTCCTGTTCTTGAATCCCCTCATTTTCAGCATCTAACTTAGAATTGCAGCCTGTAATTTTATCTAAAGCTTTCCTGCTTATTTACTTTTCTACCAAACTATTCACCTTTGTTCAATTTGACCACATGTCCTTATTCTGCTGGTGACAGTCTAATCATAAGGAACATAGCCATAATTTCATAAATAATTAGTTTAGAGGAATTTAAAATCTGAAAACAACTGCTATAAAAATGATTTACCTGTTGTCAACAGATATTATTTTTCTTGCACTTTTTGCGGTTAACATTGTGGTATTTGAGTGATACATAGGCAAGCATTGTGTGTTCTTGATTGTTTTGAGATTTATTTGTACCCTTTCTATTTATGGCACTGTACACATCATTTGTCATTTAAACTGGTAACCTTGATTTAAAACAAAGAAATCCATGCTTCCTCTTTGTCCGAAACCCCATCATACTCCCATATGGAGTCTGCTGATCTTTATGCCACCAACTTGCCATTCCTAAATCAAGCTAATGTTTTGGCTGACTAAAGAAACTTAGCAGTTAGTTGATGGTTTAAACTGGAGATGTTTCTGCAATTTTAGTTTCTCACTTGACTCCTATACATAAGGCTCTAGATTTTGATTATTGTTCTTGCACTTTTTCTATTTGTTAGCATATTTCCGTTTTTCATTTTACCCCCATCATTACCAGGTACTTCTGTAGTATTTCACAATGATTCAGCAAGTGCTCAATTTCTTAATACTTCCTCTACTCTAGCAGTCCCACTTTTAACACAGTACTTCTCTCATCTCATTGGTAAAAGCCTCTTTACCCTCAAAATTTTTAATTGTGGGAAAGGATGAACACTTTAACCAAGAAGGGCAATGCTCAACACAGGCTGGTGATGTGAGCTTACTGCCAAGTGATAGAAAGCTAAATATTTCAATAATGCAGTATACATGTGTTACAGATCTTAATTATAAACAAAGCATTGGACAACATAATATTTGTTTCTACAACTGAAAAATCTGATAGATAGAAGTAACCAAAAGGCAATAATTGCTCATTGAATTATGATTACTTTACTAACACTACTGTAAATATATTATCCTGTAAGCAGGGAATTATAATGGCCAACAGAGTTGGGACAAAGGAGGAATTAATGGTGTCAAACAAAACGAAAGGCAAATTAGATCTGGAAGATCTATATGACACATATTTTTGATAGACGTTTGATGTGAATCTAAATTTGTTTCCTGTGTCTTTATTTACAGTGTAATCTATAAACACAAAGAACAAAAGCAGCAATAATGGTAGAGCTGCAGAGGCAACGAGAATCTAGCAAAGCAAACGGTATGACCTGCATTTGGCATTGCATCAATATGTGCCAACAGAAAACCATAATATATTATGTACAATGCCAACATGTCAAGTTCAACTTTTCAGTGACTAATATTCTTTCAACACTAACAGACCATACATAACACAACAGGATTGTCGAGTTTTAATGACATAGCTAAAAAGGTAATGTAGGTAGCAAAAAGGTTGTTTTGAATGCCACAGAATTTGGCTAAACAGACAAATAATATGAATGTTTTCACCCTACTTATGCATATTTATTGCTAAGCAAAGTGCTTTTTATTATAGCAGTTGTTTTAATGATAAGCAGAATACATTATATCTAGCAAATGACATTTAGTTATAACAAGAGAACCATTTATTTTGTACAGAACTGTTAGAAATAGATGGTTTGAAAAGATTACAGACACAAATAGAAATAGCTGCTTTATTTATTAGAAAGAAAATTCTATAAGAGTATTTTCAAGGTGTGTATTGCAGATGTAAACCAAAATCTTGTAAGCTGAGGATTCTGATAAGCTCTCCAAAATTAATGTGAAACTGAAGCCAGCAAGAGAGGATTTCATATTTCCAAACATAATCTTATGTCTGAAGCAATAAAAGGTAAAAAAAAAACATCTTTGCAAATGCAGGTTTTTAGGGTCATGTTAGCTGATATACTGCACATTAATCTGCCTACTGTGGTACTTGCATGCGTAACTGAATGTATTTAAAACATTATGGCAATTAGGAAATTGTTTGCGATTAAACTAAACATTGCTTAGAGCTAGTCTGATTAAAGACACTAGAAGGAAATGGGGGTGGATTATGTTGGGACTCACCCTCTTTTATGCTACCAGTTCCTATTCCTCTCATGCCACATATTTTTCTACAACTAGAATTTTTAGGGCTTGCTCTCTCTCTACACTTACTTAAATTATTATCCCTGGACACAGTAGCTGCTAAACCTTTCTTTGCTTCTGTTTAGAAGACTCATGTGCCCATATTCATCAAGCATCTCAGAGTAGGAAAACAGTCCTATCAGTCCTAACATGTTTTAAAGATCTCAGATTGATGTAAATTTGGTCCCACTCATAGGAGTAAGAGTAAAAGCATTTTATCAATTAATGTATTTAGGAAACTACTCCTAACTTCACCAGGATTGGTGTCTGAGTGGTTCTAACTCTCTAGGAGCTGCCAGATGATGATGTTCAGACAGGGATCGACACGCACATCCCGGGAAGGGTGAAATGCATTGGAAACACCGGACAACATTGACCTTGAACTGTAAAAAGACACTGATTTAACTGAGATGGAATACCTCATTACCTAATTGTGGTGGAGAGGTTTGAATGCCCCTCTGACCCTAGGAGCTATGTTGTCTGGAGCAGAAGCACTTGGTAAGGCAAATTGGTCCCAGGTGAGAGTTCAGACAGAGAGCGATTCACAGTCCCTAATAATGCAGCTCCTTAAAGATAAAAAGAGTAACTTTCCCTTTTATGGAGTTACCGGGGCCTTCTCCTGGATAGAGAGGGGCAGACCTGTTAACTGATCACCACCTAGTGGTGAGTTGGGCTAGATGGTGGGGAAGGCACCTGGAGAAACCTGGAAAGCCCAAGCAAGTAATGAGGGTGGCCTGGAAACATTTGGGAGCGGCTCCTGTTCAGAAGACTTTCAACTCCAACCTCTGAAAGAGCTTTTCCCTCATCCCGGGAGAAGCTGGGGACATAGAGTCCAAATGGGCCTTGTTCAAAGCCTCCATATGGAAATGGTTGCAAAGAGCTATGGCCTGAAGGCCATAGGTGCCTCTCATGTTTGCAACCCAAGGACCCAATGGTGGACACCATATGTGGGGGATGCCATCAGGCTAAAAAAGGAGGCCTTCCGTGCATAGTCAGAACGGGAAACTTCTGCAGCAGCTGTATGGTACTGACAGATCAAAAGGGCTACAGCCTTGGTGGTCAGGGAAGCAAAAACATGGGTGTGTTAGAAGTTTCGATGGACCATAGAAAGTGACTATTGATCAGGTTCAAAGATGTTCTGACTAACTATATGACAACACAGAAGGGGAAGGCAGGGATTAATCCAGGCTATTCCCAGCAAGGATGGAGAAGTGCTGACCCAGATGGAGGATGTTGTCCGGCAGTGGGAGTAACACTTTGAGACAGCTCCTGAACCCAATGGACATGCCCCCTGTAGAGGAGGCAGAGGCAGAAGCTAATGGGGAATCAATGCCCACTTACCTGATGAGCTCACTGAGGTAGTTAAGCAACTTTGCAGTGGCAAGACCCTGGGGGTGTTTGAGATCCGCCCAAAAATGCTGAAGCCTCTGGACATTGTTGGACTGTCATGGCTGACATGCCTGTTCAATGTTACGCGGTCATCGGGAACTGTGCCTCTGGAGTGGCAGACTGGGGTGGTGGTCCCCATTTTTAAAAAGGGGGACAGGAGGATGTGTTTCAAATATCGGGGGATCTCACTCCTCAGCCTCCCTGGGAACGCTTATGCCAGGGTACTAGAAAGGAGACTCTGCCCAGTCATGGAACCTCATATACAGGAGGAGCAATCTGGATTTTGTCCAGGCTGTGGAACGGTTGATAGCTGTTTATCCTCATGAGGATTTTGGAGTGGGCAGCATGTGTTTTGTGAACTTAGAGAAGGTGTATTTCAGTGTTCCTTGAGGGATCCTGTGGGGGGTGTTGGAAGAGAGCACAATGAGCGTGCATACTCAGAAAAACATTAGCGCTGTTTCCAGTGGATGTGGGACACCACCAGGGTAGTGCTTTGTCTCCAATCCTGTTTGTAGTTGTCATGGACAGGATATCTAGGTGCATTCAGGGAGAGGAGGGTGTCCAGTTTGGTGACGTTAGAATTGCATCACTGCTTCTTCCAGATGACACAGTCCTGTTGGCTTCATCGGGCAGCAAACTCAGCGTGAATTGGGGCGGTTTGAGACTGAGTGTCAAGCAGCAGGTATGAGGATCACCACCTCCAAATTTGAGGTCATGGTCCTCAGTAGGAAAAAGTTGGACTGTCCTCTCCAAGTGGGAGGTGATGTACTGCATCAAGTGGATGAGTTTAAATATCTCAGGGTCTTGTTCACGAGTGAGGGGAAAAGGGATAGTGATATTGACAGATGGATAGGGACAGTGAGTGCAGGTATGCAGTCTATAGTGGGCAAGAAGGAGCTGAATCAGAAGACAAAGCTCTCAATTTACCAGTTGATCTATATCCCTACCTTCACTTATGGTCATGAGCTTTATGTAATGACAGAATGAATGAGATCATGGGTACAAGCGGCTGAAATTAGCTTTCTCTGCAGAGTGGCCAGGCTCTTCTTTAGTGCTACGATGAGAAGTGCTAATATCCGGAAAGTGCTTAGAGTAGAGCCGCTGACCCACCACATCGGGAGGAACCACTTGAGGTGGTTCAGGCACCTGATAAGGATGCCTCCTGGATGCCGCCCTGTGGACGTTTTATAGGTATGACCAACTGGGAGGTACCCCCGGGGAAGACTCAGGGATTGCTGGGAGGATTATATCTTCCAGGTGGCCTGGGAATGTCTTGGGATCACACAGTATGAGATGGCAAGTATCCATTTGCTAAGACTGTAGCTCCTATGAATCAGCTTTGGATAAGTTGTAGAAAATGGATGGATGGAGAGATGAAATAATATTTGTAACAAATCTTGTATGTCACATGATTGCTTCATCTACATGGAGAAGCTGTGCACAGTCAGCCGAAATGAAAGTGTTGATAACATTATGTTTTTTGGCCACAGGGAAAATGCTGCTTTGCAGTAGCAATGATTTGTGCCATTTCTTTAATTTTGTGCCAAACTATGAACATTATCATGCATTGACACCCTAGCAAAGATTAAAATGTACAAAGGGGTGGTGGAGTTATTTTAGGGCCAGTGTGGTAAATCAGTATTTTAGGAGGTTCTAATAACAGTGATGTTCCATCCTATATGCTTGTATCAAATGAAGTAACCTTGTCTGCAGCCTATAGATGAATTTGCATGAGTTTGCTTTAAATAACGAGCTCTATAGAAACTGCAGTTATGCACTTGCCTATTATTACTGGCTCTTGCAAGGAAAGTAAAATAATGTCATCATGAACAGAATAGATAATAAGAGCAAGCACAACCCCAAGCCACAATGCAGTCTTTTTTGCACAAAATGTGTAAGTCTTTGTAGCTTACATTGTGAAAGACTCATCTTTAGATCAACCACTGCTTGGTGCCAAACGTGCCAATGCCTGTGTGTTCCAGAAGGCCCCTTGAAGGTGCCCACAGGCCCTTAGGAAATGGCCACCAGTTCTGATAATTCAACCTGTGAAATGGCTGCATACCGTGTTCTGCAAGTTCACACCTCACAAGAACTAGCTCAAAGTTTAGTTCACACAAATTAAAATGAATAAATTCACGTTTATATTTCACCATTTCAATTTTGAAATGGTTCATGTTCAGTTCATTTTGTATTTTTTAAGAAGTGAGGCTAAATGACCCATGAGTTTACTTTTTTCAATTTTGCATGCCTTATATTAGGCTATTACTGTGTTCTTGAATATAATACAATAATTATGAAGACTTTTTTATTTAAATACACTTTACTGAGTTATACCCAGCAACAAACACGCATAACAATATATGCTAATATCCTCTCGGTCAAAAAAGAAATTAAACAGATGCAAGTATACATATAAATTACGGCTCTATTTCCAACTGTGTGACACAAATGGTGACTGTGAAACCAGCGTGTAGGTGAACTAACCTATTATGCTTCCGGTCAAATTATGCTGCTGGTCAAAGTTCACGTCACATATGTGAATGTCCAACTGGGAAAAATATAATGTGGCCTTGTGAAGTACAACGTTTTACTAAAAGTGAAAGCAGAGCTTCACCGCATGCTTGTGTCAGCAGGGGTGCAGCTTAAGCACAAGCAGGCACACACAGATAGTGCCTATTTTATTTTACGTTAATTGTTCCGAATACAAATAAATGGCAAAAAATTTGTACAAAATAAATATTCGTAAAATTCCACTATTTGTGATTATCCAAATACCATATTTGTATTCCGCTCCACCCCTACATTACAGGGTAATGCAAAACGTTTAATCTGGACCTAAACCAGATCCAGAATGTAAAATAAAACTAAGCTAGCTCACGTTCAAGTTCTTCACTTGCAAATACATTACGTTAACTTCACCGTTCTTAGAAAAATTAGCTTGTTCAAACCAAACCAGTTCATGCACAACATTGGCTGCATAACTGATATAATTCCATGAGCACTGGGAATGAAAAAACAATGTAACTAAACAATCAGATGAATGCTAAACTTGACATAAGATTTGTTATGTTTTGCAATATTTAAAGTACTATGATTTGATTCTGGAATATACTGCAATTTCTTGTGTTCATAAGAATTATTTCTGAACACTTGAAATTACTTTGCACCTCCTGACTCACCGGTACAACAAAACCCCCACATATGATATACCGTTCAACTTGCTGTGGTGTGTAATTATGCAAGATTTCAAGATTATGTAATGGATTCCTTCTATTTTGGCCCTCTAGACCCAATAAACCTTCATTTTTGAACATTTTTGGACAATATTTTGTACAAGAAATTACACCTTTATGATAAAGAGTAAACCAGTAGGTGTCTTCAGCAAAAATGAACAGAAGGACTTGAAATTGTGCATGCCGCATCAACCAGCTCCATGGGTTTACCCTCATGGGATACAAAGGATCAAAGTTGTTCCTTTTCAGAAAACTTCAAAAAAACAGTGGTCAGTAATATAGGCAGTGGCATTGCAAGGTTTCTGATTGTGACTATATTATTTTTGATATTTGAATCTATACTGGTGATTCTAGCCCTCTAAAAGTCACTTTCAGAAGGTTAAAAGTGGCAATTTTCAAACATAGAGGGCATTGTTTTAGAATTTAATAATGAATATAATGTTCTTTTTAATTTTTTTCTAATACAATTGAGAATATTTTGACTTTAAATATTTCAGTCGCAATATACATTTTGATATTTCAAATATTTTATGCAACGATTTTTGTTTTTTATTATGTACAGTACTTCTCCCTCATTACATTTCTTATGAACACACCGAACTAAGGCTGCTTACGCTAATTCAGAAATTAAATTATTCTCTTTTTAAAAAGCCATATCATATCTCTGCAGGTAATAATGTGTTAATCTGTTATGCATAATAAGAAAGTCTATTGAGTAAGTTCATAACAGTTTAATTATTTAAATTTTTTAAAATGCATTTCAGGTATCTAAATGTAGTCCCATGCACTGTTTAATCTCATGTTTAGATGATGCCTCATGAGCTCAGCCCATGTGTATGTTGTGTTGTAGTAGATGATTTTTAGAAGACAAGACTTGCTAGCTATGTGTAACATATCAAGGTCATTCTTCCCTTTAGCATTTTGTTCAACTTAAACTTTAAATCAGAACCTCTTAGGTAATGATAGAGTTACTATTTACACTAGTAAGGGAAAAAACTGCTCACAGGCTACTTCTGCTTCTGCTAAGAATGAGAAAAGGTTAAGTGTGTTGTATGTTTGTTGAGCCATTGTCAATATAGTTAAAATATAAATAAACTAGGGGTCTAAATGTTGTATTCTTTTTGGATTGTTAATTTAGCATAATCCCACTCTTACCTATACAACTGTGATTTGTATTTTATGTTTTGTTTCCAAGTAAATAAAATAAAAATCTATAACTCTGTCACATTGTATTGATAAAATAAAAAAATCAAAAAAATATATTTTAATACTATATTATATCGATTCTACCCCGTCTCCAAAAACTATTGCATTATAAAATGGTGTGCTTGGACAATGAATAGCACTGCTGTCTCTCCGCTCTAGGAAACTGTTTGAATTTTAGCCTTTTGCCTGTCTGTATCAGGTTTCATTGTTCTTCTTCTCTTCTACAGGTATTCTGCCTTTTGTCCTAGGTCTTAAATACATACATATGTATTAGGTTATCTATCTATCTAGGTTAATTTTTGATACTAATGTGGTCAGAATGGAGTTAGTTTGAATGTGAACGTTACCCAAGGTTTGGTTCTGACTGGTTATAACTGTGGTCCTTGCCACCCCTTCATACCTCCATTTTCTAATTTGATTTTTTAGTTCAAGGGCACAGGTAGCCAACACCTGTACCAGCAGATTTTGACCCAAGAAGAAGTGTCCGTTCATTAAAGGGCACAGTCATCCACACACTAATCACTAACACAGAGCCAATTTAAAATCTATTAACAAAATATACTTTTAGGATGTAGGAGAAAAACTGGAGCACCTGGAGAAACCCTAGGTAGGCAAGTACAGAAGGAACTTGCAAATTCCATACAGGTGGGGCCCACACAAGAATTTAATCCCAGGTCTCTGGAGCTGTGAGTGAACAACACTAAACAACTATGCTACTCTACATGCTCCCCATAATTAGATATGTATGTTCAGCAAATTAATGGATGTTTTCCCCTGAAGGGAATACGTGCACTATTATATAGTTTTATATATATATTTATAGTCCTATCTACTTTGTATTTAAATAATACATTTTTAAAATAATTTTCATATTCAAAATAACACTCTAAAGGCAGTTATATTCAGTTTGCAAAAATTAAATTATAAAATATTGTTTTTCTGACTACAACAGAAGTACATAATAAAAATATGATTCTCTTAACATGGCAAGGAGGTCCCAAAATGCAAGAGAAATATTCAAGAGAGATGAAATATTTCACCCCAGCAGGAAATAATTCTGCATTCAGGTTAAATGACTGCAATTCAGGAAGCGTACATTTACTTGTACTTAACAGCCAGAGACGGCTTGCTTCCTGAATAAAAATGCTAACACTTTTATACACACATAAATTATATGGTGGTAAGGAACAGATGCTTTCTAAGGCCTTATAACTAATTGGATGAATCAGGTTTGATGGAAGCTTATGAGTGCATACCAGCTTACCAAAATCTCTAAGCTGATAAGAAACTTATATTATTTCATAAATAGGTTGTTGACCTAGATATTTCTTTTAAATATGAAATAGAAGAAGAAGAAAACATGAACTGTGCTGTCAACACCTTCACAATGTGTTATACTTAAAAGGGCAGAAGAAGCTGTTTTTATGTCTGATGTTTAAATGTGTATGCTATTTGTATTGACAATGTGGTAGACCGAATATTTACTCTGTAACTTGCAAACTCAGGATACAGCATTTGAAAAGCTTTTTGTGTAAAAATGTATGATTGCAGGTGTCAATCACTCATTTTAATTCCTGTGTCAAAAGAGAAAAAATAAGTTAAGTGTATATAATTATTGGCTTTATGCTATCCATTACTTTTTGCTACAATGGTTAGTTCTGCCAACTAATTGCCCCAGGAACCTGAGTTTAACTTCTAACTTAAATCAGTCATTGGCTTGGGATAACTGCTGATGCCTTTCCGATCCATCTGTTGACCTGCAGCTTCTCTCTTCTCTCACTCCCAACAAGTTGGCAGTACCTCATCCCCAATATGCAATATGCAGAGGGCACTGCACCCTTTTTCTACCTCCACCGCCTTACTGGTATTATTTGAAGTAGCACCAGATGGGATTGTTTTTATGCTCAAATGCTGATATATTTTGATCTGCTCTGAGAATCCTAATCCACCTTCAATGAGATCAAAGGAAAAGCAATATTTGATCAAAACAAAAATATATTTATGAGCAACAGCACAAAGTTTCTTCAGAATTCATTAGTGCTGTTCTAACATAAACCTGCCAGGCTACTATCTCTACTTTGTTTTTTTACTTATGATGTTTTAATATACATGAGGAACTAACTTATAATAAACATTTTATTCATATAGCTTTTTGAATCGGTTAGGGTGGGATGTTAATAAAATGCATCTTAATTTCAAACATTATTGTTTGGAATGTTATACTGACTGGACTGAGTTTTATTTATTGTAATACCCAACTTCTTTTAGAGAACAATATGTATATAGATAGGTTACTGTTTATGTGTCCCATCTAACTTTCCTTGTCAACTCTATTTATATATTATTTACATTTTTATTTCCAGTGTTTTTCTGTATTTATACTTTCATATTATTTGAGACCAGTTTTGTCTCAATCATTCTTATTTTGAATATTCTTATCCAATCATTATATTTTCTCCTTCTTTAATGTCTACCACTCATATATCAGTAAGCATATCTTTCTATATAAACACACCACATGTGTTACATTGTATAATCAATTGCAGTTTATTTTCCTTAAATTATTAACTCCAGTACATAGCTCATTTAACTCATACTTTTACATAAACATATTCATTCATATGACTCAGTTTTTCCTAAGACTTTACATATTCATTCTCATTCTCCTTCATTTCAATCTCATTAACTCAGGTTTCAACTTAATCCACAAATTTGTGAGCTCATTGACGCACAAACAGCACATTAAACTTCTAATACTGTATGTCTCAATGTGTGCTAGGCCACAATATGAATTACACGTTTAAGCTGCTTGTTGAAATCAAAATTACTGTGAACTTCAGCAAGCAGTTTATGCTTCTTTTGAAATAACATTTAAAGTACTTTGAAACAATGCTGTATTGTACATACCGTGAGTAGTTCTCACATTGTCCTTATAATTGGAGCAAAGACATAAACCATTTATATCCAAATTTTTTGAAATATAATAAATGTAGCAATAAAATAGCAGTGAAGTTGTGCACTAAGGTACACTCATCTCCTTTCAAACATTCAGTCACATTCTCTCAATTCTGTGATTTCATTTATCCTTGACATGGTGTTCTCAAACATTCAAGTGCTTCAGATCAAATTGGCAAAGGTTCTGCCTTTATCCCAAGGTGGAAGCCACTTTCTGATCATCAGCTAGCCAAGTGATCAGACCAGCAGCACCTAGCTCTGATGTAGAAGCAGAAAGGGTATGTACAATTTTTCATGCATGTAAGTAAATAATGATAAAGTAAAACTTCTATTGCCAGTCACATGAATATAGACATTTAATTTTGGGAACAGATGATTATTATGTGCTGTGTGGCTGATAAACAAACTGAGGGTGATAAAAATTGATTGTTGAGGTACCAGTTGGGACAATCCTTTTAATATTTTTATAACATTTCAAGTCTCTCTTGGGTGTTCGGGCCTTTACCCCGTAATGAGCATGGGTCCTAATGAAATCCATCCTACTGTTGGTACCCACTTTTATGGTGTCTAGGTTAGAAGAGAAGACATCATTAATGAAGCCACCCCCAATCGTCCCATAGTGGTAGTGCTTACCTTCATAGAGCTGGGGCCTCATGAATAACGCCACGCGTAGAATTCACACTAAAACATGGGATACAGACAAAACTGGAAATGGGCGTACACACAAAAAAATCCAGATGCATAAAACTGTGCATACGCCAATTTTCACACACTTCCCCTTTATAAATCCCAATTAACGTGAAATTTAATGCATGTGCACATGCCTACATCTCCACCCCAACTGCTCCCAGAATTTTGCATATTTGAATATGCAAATCAATATAAATATCCTCTTTCATTCAGTGTTTTCTAAAAAGGCAATGGCAAAAGCAAGTGGAAAAATGAAACATGTCACCAATTGTGAAGTGGAGGCAGGGAAAAATGTACTATTTGTTGGCTTAAGTAGTGGTATAAGCAACAAAAGGAAGCTGATGGAGTGATACAGCGTGGCAGAGATACTCTGAAAGTTCAAGTTTAGAAAGTTGCACAGTGCCTGAAATAAAAAAGAAGTGGTCAGATATCAAAGTTGACATGAAAAGGTGAGTCGCAACCCACTGTCTACAGTACTTATTCTGTTTTAGATAATATTACAAAAGTTGTGTGCTGATGACACAACTCCAAGCAGTGATGATACTGCTTGTCCAGCACATCTTCGGGTGCTGGCTGCACACACACCTCTGCCTTGTAAACTGCTAGGTGACCATTTGGCTGTGTACTGACGGATGTTGTTTTGCAGTAGTGGATGCTGTAAGAGATGTGGTTAATAAACTAAGGAAGATAAGAGTGTGATATTGACCACAAATTAAATTAAAAATAAAGGCTGCATCTGATTATCTGTTTTTACATTCTGCTAATTACACTCAAATGAAGTTGTAACATTCTCCGATTTGGCTGATCATTTGGTGGTCGGTGTCAGGTTCATTATACCACATCTCTTCAGGTAGGGACAAGCCACGATTGTGTACCACATTATGCAGCATGTGACATGCTTGCACAATGCGACACACTTTCTGTGCACTATAGAGCAGCACATTAATAGAGTGGAAATGCTTTCTTTTTACATAAGCAAATTCATTATCTGAAGGCTCCTTTACAGTATAGTGTCTGTAGTGGAAAAACTTTCCTGTGTTTTAAAAAAAGTCATTCATGGAGACAAGATGAAAATGCAGAACAATTATTTATTTGTACACAGGTATGCACAATTGTGGAATTACCACTCAATGAGGCAATTCATCTTTCTTTATTCTTATCTGTTACATTACCTCATTCAATACATCACATCATCTGACTCTTAATCTACATAATATGCATAGCTTCATCTGATCAATGAGTGCCACCAGTGTTTTCTGACTCCTTCTGACTCTCCCATTAACCTGAATAATGCCTTGTAATACGGGTGATCTGCGGTCTCTTCTGTTGATTTTAGCAACCCTTCGTAGGAGGGGGGTTTGAGCTTTCCCATTAGTTTATTCCTGCTTTCTAGAGGGGTGTTTGTTACTCACCTACTTCATTTTATCCTTAGCAAATATCTTGGTGGCTCCTCTAAGTTGTGGCAAAAGCCTCACATGCTTAGGCTTAAAACAATATTTACTTAACCCATTAGTTACATTCAATTCTTATTCTTATGTTTAGTAATACATTGTTACAACTTCATATAAGTAAATAATTGTATTAAATTGTAAAATTATGTCATGTATTGATTAAAAATATTGATTAAAATTCCATAGTCAGCTCCAGGTGGCACAATGGATTGATTCCCTGCTCTTTAAATTGTTGAGGTGACTCACTATCCTTAAAAGGACTGCTTGCCTTTTGCCACACTAGTTGAAAAAGAACCTGCAACTATGCAGTGTTGCCATTGTTATAAGATTTCCTATATATGGATTATGTAATGCCAGCTTATTCTTTTGGTGATTCATCCCTGACAATGTGCATGCAGCGGACCACTCCGATAAAATTTGGAAAACCGGACATTGCTAGAAAGTATGTTTTGATGTTTGCCTGTTCATCCTCAGTGTAAGGAAATCGTATATATCTGGATCCTGTACAGCTGGTATGGCGCAATTCAGTGATGTTTGAGAGATACCCAATTGGTCAGCAAGTTCATGTTGAAAAGCTCCTGTGGCTAAAACCCTGAGAGTGGACAGAACTTACAAAGGAACAGCTGTGGTAGTTGGAATAGTTTGCCCATTCTGTACACCATTATATTGTTACGGAATGATTACTATCAAGTGAATTAAATTTGTAAACGATATGCAATTAATTTCAGTGTATTTGATAATGGATGTGAATGGATGAATATGAAAAAGAAAGTTAAGTGACACAGAAACTGAAGTACTGCTTTGACTCTGAGTGCAGCTAGTTTGCAAAACTGAGAAGAAAAGTGCGTAGGCAAGGTGTGAGGATGCTGTAAAAATGTGCATGGTTTTACGCCAAGTTTAGTTTTTCTACATCTCGAAGTAAGCGTTAAAATGGGCATACTCAACACTGTTGCGCATACGCACCGTTTATTCATGAGGCCCTTGAAAATGTGCTCCCAAGGCACACGTGTGACACCTGATATATAAAATCATAAAACTGAAATGGAATATGCTTTATTTATAATGTTAACATATATAATTTTTACAAACAGCATTAGCATGTTCATATTGTAACTAAATATGAAAAAAGAATATATATTGTGAAGACTGACCTGTTGGATAAGAAATGGGGAAACAACTGAGTCACGATTTACTGTGTAGAAAATGTGCAGTAAAGCAAAATATCTCAGTTGATCAATCAGTCTTTCCTTGGTTTGTTTTTTTCTAGAAATCTCTACTAACTTCTTTTTGGGTCACCACACTGCTTTCTCAGCAAAATATTTTAAACTAGGAGTTCTGGATAGATCTAAGGCCTGGTTTAAAGTGTGAGGCTCTTTGTGGGCTTTTGCCTCTGTGTACTCCAGAAAATTATTCACATACATGATAGCTGGTGGTGTATATCCATGATATTATTAATAAAGCAGGTTTCTGAAACTTTATGAAAAAAATTAATCAAAAATAAAGCAGCATGGGGTGACAGGGTAACACTGCCTCGTCATAGTGGCAGTGTCATGGTTTAAAATTACAAGTAAGACTCTACCTGTGCGGAGTTTGCATTTTTTATTTGCTTTTATTTTTCAGGTACTGTAGTTTTCCTTCACATCCCAAACATGTTTTTTACATTAATTGGAAACTTTCAATTAGCTAAATGTGACATAAGCAACGTTTCCCTGCTTCCCTGAACTGGATAAACAGATTGGAAAATAGATGAAGAGATGGTTAAATAAAGTAACATTGTGTGAACACATTCTTTGTATTACCTTTAGCATACCAAATCAATCAGCCATGTCTTTACTGAATATTGGCTTATCACTAGCTCCACTAGTACAAAAATTAACACGTTAAACTGTGATATGGCCGGTATGATACTGAATAAAACAACAAATATAAATAAAAAAAAAAGCTCTAGAAACCCAGTCTATTTTACTACACAGGTTGGAAAATTACATTGGGCTCCCCGGCACTGTCCTTAACTGGTTTAGTTATTTGTTAAATCGAAACCAGTACATACAGAACTCCATCATTATTCTCAGGAGATAATTATGGTGTCTCACAGGGCTCAATATTTGGACCATTACTGTTTTCACTTGACATGCTTCCTTTGGAGACTATCATTAGAAAACAAAGCATTCATTTTCATTCATATGCAGATAACACCCAATGAAACCTTTCTTTTAAACCAAATAATGTGTTTCAGTTGATGTCATTAAAAAAATGTGTCAGTGAGTTAGAGGAGTGGATAGATGTGAACTTTTTGTCTCTGAATACAGAAAAATCAGAAATGTTATTGTAGGGAATGATGCTGACGGTAACAATATTCTGTCTTTTTAACTCAGTTGGAATCACAATTATTTTTACTAAATCAGCATGCAATTTAGGTAATATCTTTGACACTAGTATGTCATTTAAAACACATATTAAAAGACCATCCAAAACATGTTTTTTCCATGTTAAAAACGTTAAAAACATTTGACATTTTAAGATGTTCTCAGAACACTGAGAAATTACTTCATGAATTTATTTCTAGTAGGATTGACTATTGCAATGTGTTATTCACTATCTGTTCTAATCATTCTTTATACAGCTTACAGTTAATTCAAAATGGTGCTGCCAAAACAATTGCACAAACTAGAAATTGTGAACAAATAACTCCAGTTCTCAAGTCCTTATATTGGCTCCCAGGTAAATGTAGGGCTGATTTTCAAAATCCTTTTCAAACTCATTTTAACATATAAAGAATTAAATGGCCAAGGCCCTGCTTACTTACCTGAACTTATTACTACTTAGAAACCAGAGCACACATTAAGATCTCAAGGTGCCGGCCTACTTAAAATTCCAAGAATTAATAAAATAACAGTGAAGGTTGAGCTTTTGGTTACAGGGCCCCCGTAGCTGTAGAGCGAGCTGTCTGCTAATATAAGAAATACCACTTCATTCTCAGCTTACAAATACAGGACGAATACTTAGTACTTTAGTCTAGCATACCCTGACTACAGCTGCTGATTAGTTGTACATTTTATATCTGTTTGTTAGTCATTTGTTTAGAAATATAATGCAACATTTATAAACCGTTACTAACCCTCCTCTATTTTGTGTCTCTTCTCAGTATCTGGATATGGCAGGCTACTCCAATTGCCAATATTTTTCACAAATATAACATTAATTTTCACTGTTATGCTGATGACACCCAGCTCTACCTTGCTGGTAATCCCACCTCCTCTTTTCCACCACCCTCGCTTATTGACTGCATTGCTGAAATTAAATCCTGGTTTTCTTTGAATTTTCTTAAATTAAACAGTGACAAAACTGAGGTTCTCCTCATTGGTTCAAAATCATCATTATCCAAAACCAATAATCTTTCTCTTATTATTGATAATTCTGTTGTTTCCCCATCATCTCAGGTCAAGAATCTGGGTGTCATCCTCGACAGTACTCTGTCTTTCCAATGTCACATTAATAACATCACCCGGTCTGCTTACTTCCACCTATGTAATATTAATCACATTTGCCCCTCCCTCACTCCTCATACCACTGCCATTCTTGTTCATAGTCTTGTCACTTCTCGGCTGGACTACTGCAATTCACTCCTCTTTGGTCTCCCTAATAAATCTCTTCATAAGCTTCAGTTAGTCCAGAATTCTGCAGCACATATCATCACTTGAACCCCATCTATTCACCATATTACTCCGGTCTTGCAGCAGCTTCATTGGCTCCCGATCAAGTTTCGTACTGCTATTAACATTTAAGGTCATCCATAACCTCGCCCCTCCATATCTGTCTGACCTTCTTCATGTTGCCATTCCATCCCGTAACCTTAGATCCTCTTCCTTCACCCACCTGACCGTACCTCCCGCCCATCTAACCACCATGGGGAGCAGAGCTTTCAGCCGTTCTGCTCCCAAGCTCTGGAATTCATTACCTGTGGAGCTCCGATACATCAAATCGTATTCATTTTTCAAATGCAAACTTAAAATGCATCTGTTTAAAATGGCTTTTTCTTTTTCCTTCTGATTATAGTGGTTTTGTTTGGTTTTAATTTTTAGATTTTCTGATGTTTTAAGTTGTTTATAATTGTGTCTTTTATTTATTTATTTGTTAATTGTTTGTTCGGTGTCCTTGAGTTCTCTGAAAGGCGCCTTGTATAAAAAAATGTATTATTATTATTATTATTACTCCAGGATCTCACATGCATCTCCATCATATGGAAAAATTAACTCAAGTAAAGGAGTATTGAAATCATCAGATGGAAATATTCTTTCATTAGACAGGATGGCCAGCACAGACTCCACTATTGAAACCCCAGGAGTGAGTAGGCAGTCAGTTTGACAAGGTCTCCAGGACCATGACTTTCTTCTTGACTTTCTCTTTTACAATTTTAATCTCCTCTGTTGCCAATTGGCTATAATTCATTAATTAATTAGTCGACTGATACTGTTGATTTCTATTTATGTTCAATCAGTTTCTACATTGTTCTCTGTGTGTTTTAACAAATCTGCAATTTAATGTGTACTAGTTCTGTATTTAGTAATGTAATTTATACTTACATTTTAACTAAGGATTGTTCACAGCGCTCTGTGCCTGCACTCAGTTTAGAGCACTATACAAAAAATAAGTTCTTGTTGTTGTAAACATCTGAATCTGGCTAATACAAGAATGTTTACAGCATCAGGGAACTGGGTTCAGTTCTCAGTCTGGCGTCTGTATTTGCAGAGTTTTTATATTATCTCTAACCATGGTGGCACACTAAATTAGATATGTTTAAATGATTTTTTCTCTATTTAAACAATTCTTTAAATTATATTTTTAAAGTGTCTGCCTTTCATAGCACAGACTCTGTAACAGCTTCTACCCCTTGGCTGTAGGGACATAGAACTTTGTGCTTCCTCCTTCCTCTCATATCTGTTCCTTGTAGTTAATTTATGTGCAGGACATTTGTTACATTTGATACTACTATTGTTTTTATTACCAGTTGTTATTATTATTAATTTATTTGTTACCATCTATTTTAAATTTACTATCTATTCATTATTATTTTTTTCTGTTATCTATTATAGTATAGTGCAATTTTTTTCTTTATTTGTCTTGCACTTGTCCTTTGTGTTTATGTATATGTTGCATTGTGCTAATGAGGAGCGTTATTTCTTACTACTTGCACATGCTGCAATACTATGTATGGATGTTAAAGCCTCTTGAATTGACTTGACAAGACTTGAACTTGTTCTGAAGATGTTTTGTGGGTTGTTCGCAGTGTCATGGAAGCAGTTTAAGACATGCTTATGACAACCAGTAGCTTTAATAACATCCATGTCTCTCTTCTGGTGCCTCCAGATAGTCCAGGCTAGTGGCAAAAAAACAGAACCAGCCTTCTTTGTGCAGTGTGTTTGTATCTCCTGCCCTAATGCCACTGCTCCCTCAAACTTGTAACCATAGACTGAAGGAATCTATTCAGAAATGTGTTAAAGCACCTAAGCCACCTTAGAAATTCTGACTCACTAATCCAGCTGGCTTCTCATGGGCCCTTTCATGGCCACCAATATTTTCTGTATCTTGTTATTCAGTATCATTCCTTGCTTCCATTATTTTCTAACTGGCCTCCAAACAACAGGTGTTGCCCCTGTTCCCCCTTCTCTGTTCTCGGGCAGTTTCTGTACATCATTGTCTTCAATATTGGTGGTTTCGCTCTGAGCTTAACTCAAAAAGAAATATGTCAAATGCCTTTATTTAACTGTTTGCTTGATGTATTTAATTCACACTAAGTTAAATGCTTATAGAAGCTCTTAATTAGTTTTATGTCTATTTATGCTAATACATGACTTTTTATTTTTCATATGCCCTCCTCACTCATGCGTCTACCTCAGGGCATAACCTTAACTCCGCTTAGTTAGCGAACGAGAGAACTACTTATCGGATTTAGATCTTTTTTTTCTATAACTTGCTTGAACATTTCAGTTGATTTTGCGATCTCTCTCATTGCGCTAAGAATCATAGTTCTCTTGCAGGAGCGATATATTCGCGGTAATCCAAGACAGAGGCTGCAGGCCAAAGGGAGGGTGAAGAGTGACCTCAGGAGTAGAGAGTTGGGTGAGGCCCTCCTCACTGTCGTGTTTCACTAATACGCAGGCGAAGCTACAGGGGATAGCTAGTTTAGGTATATACCTATCCTGCAATACATGCAAAACATTTTTAAACATGTTCCACTGTTCCTTGACTGTCTCCACACTTAAAAGCTTATCCTATTCTATCCCCCTTAGACCTTGTCGCGTCTGCTCAAAATTTGCTCTACCAAAGTTAAAGTTAACAGTTTTAGTCTTTGCATTTACACTCTTACAAAACATTGAGAATTGTATTATATTATGGTCACTTGACACTAATGGTTCGATCACCTCTACACCCACAATTCTATCTTGATTATTACAAAAAACTAAATCCAGACAGGCTTCACACCGTATTGGTGCTTTAACATACTATGTTAAAAAACAGTCACTGACCACTTCTAAAAACTGCTGCTGTTGTGCTCCACCATTTGCAAGGTTATCCCAGTTAATATTCAGATAATTAAAGTACCTCATGACAATAATATCCCCCGCAAACTTGTCTTTTAATATTACTAAAAAGATGTGTGTTAAAATTACTGTCTGCATTGGGTGGTCTATAACGCACTCCTAAAATAAGCCACATATCCTCACTAAGAAGACTAAATTTTGTTTGACATAAAGCAGCAACACCGCCTCCTTTTTGGTTCTGTCTATCCTTCCTAAAAAATGTGTATCCCTCTATGTAATACTCATCCCCATCTTTGTTATTTAGCCAGGTTTCTGTTATTGCTATAATATCATAATTTTGCTCTGTTACATACAACCCCAACTCACTTGCCTTATGTTTGATACTTCTAGCATTAAGGCAAGATATTTTTAATGAGTTACTCCTTTTATATTTAAATGTTGGGTTACAATTTACATTACTATGCATGTTTATTTTTACACTATTGCTTGTTGCTCCATGTATAGTTCTAAACCTGGCCTGTCCTAAACTCCCTGCCCCCCCATTCCCTAGTTTAAACAATCCTCGACTAACCTACTCATATGTCTTCCCAGTACATTGGTGCCGGTCCGTTTCAGATGTAACCTGTCACAGCAGAACAGGTCCCTTCTAACCTAAGCCAAGATTTGAGCCACCCGTTAACCCTTCTAATCTCCTCAATCTTGCCTGGATTGACACGTACCACCGGCAAAACTTCAGAGAACACAATCTTGTCAGTTCTGCTTCTCAGCCTGGCACTTAACTCTTTGAATATGGATCGCAGAACTGACAGACTGCCCTTATGTCTGTCATTTGTTCCAACATGGACAATGACAACTAGATACACCCCCACTCTGACCAAGAGCCTATCCACCCTTCCAGAGAGGTCTCCCATCTGCACATTCAGAAGGCAATACACCGTGAGAGACTCTTTGTCTCTGGAGCAAACCTGAGCTTCAATTCCCTTAATGACTGAATCCCCAACTATCACTACCTCTCTCTACCTTACTATCGCTATTATCCTATTGTAAATGTGTGCAGGCACTCTGAGCCTATATTCAATGTATATTCAAGTCAAGTAAAGTTGGGGAGCATGCACTGGTACAGTGCGTTGCCGCACCCACTACACGACAAAACAACTCGGGATCCCGGTTGGCAACCCCCCAGGCAGACACGCGGTCCAGTCCCACCCTCCGGAAATGACCCTCTATCAGCCACAGCCAGGTGTTACGTGGGCGACCCCTTGGCCTATTCCAGCCACTCAGGTCCCCAACAATGAGGATCTTATGAGCTGGATCATGGCCGTAGTGCTGTAACTGACGCTCCCTCACAATGCAGGTAATGTGCCTCATTCGGGACTTCATGAGCAACCGCTCATTTGACATAAAGTCAATCCAACGGAACCCAAAGATTATCTGGAGAGACACAGTACCAAAGGTGTTCAGTCTTCGTCTCAGGTCACTGGATACCGTCCATGTCTTGCAACCATAGGGGCCTCATGCATAACGCCGTGCGTAGAATTCGCACTATAACATGACGTAAGCACAAAAGCCGAAATGTGCTTACGCACAGAAAAATCCAGATGCAGGAATCTGTGCATTCGCCAACTTCCGCGTTCTTCAGCTACATAAATCCCGCTCAGAGTGGAAATAAATGCACGTACACACTCTTGCTGTCCCGCCCCAACTCCTCCCAGAATTACGCCTCTTTGAATATGCAAATCAATATAAATAGCCCTTAAGCCCAGCGTTCTGTGAAAAGGCAATGGCAAAAGTACGAGGAAAAATAGAGGAATTTCAGCAAATACCAAATGGAGGCAAAGAAAAACCTACTATTTGTTGGTTTAAACAGTTATATAAGCGACAAAAGGAAGTTGATCAAGTGACATAGTCTGTCGGAGAAACTCAAAAGCTCAAGTTCACAAAGTCGCACAGTGCCCAAAATAAAAAAGTTGTCACATATCAAAGTCGGCGTGAAAAGGCGAGTCATAGCCCACCATCTGAGTGTCATATGAAAGCTTATTAGGGTACAGTGAAAAAAAAGGCACACAGTGTGAAAAAGCACGAAATGTCAACTTTAATCTCGAAATTTCCACTTTAATCACGTAGTTTACTTTGTCATTAAAGTAGAACATCATAAACTTCATCTTAAAATCGTTTAATTTACTAGTTTCTCAAATCCCATCGTAACTAAAGTAGCACGTTAAATGATTTGTTGTGTATTTGATCTTATATGTGCTCTGTGTGCCTGAATCACTACGTGTTCTTCCTCTGATAGGACACAGAATCCATTACGTTCGTAATATTACAGCTCTCTGAATAATTAAAATACTGAGAAGTATACGTGATATCATTTTCATGATGATATGAGTTAAAGCATGTTATTAAACATGGGAACATGGTGGCGCAGTGATTGTTCATGTCTTACAGCAAGACGCTTGCTGCGCCATGAGCGACCTTCAATGAAATACTTTATTACAGAAGTACTGTCTTTTTCAAACATACTAACCCCCAATTCCTGTCCTTACTTTTCTTTCTCCAAATACCCAATCGCCACACAATCAGCTCTGTAATAGACGTTAAGCCATCTGTAAGCTTAGAACGCCAATTCTTCAAAACGTTTAAGGAACATCGAAATATCTTTGTAATGTTTAATTATTCTATCCATCTATCCTTCCAGTGTCACGCCAGCCACAGCATGAAAACAGCGTGAGGCAGGAACAAACCGTGAATGAAGCTCAAGCTCGCTAGCGCTGCGGCACCGTGTAGTTGAAGTTAAAGTTTTATCTGTATAATATAATCAACATATTTTGCTGCATTTCAACTTAAAAATGATATCATCATCATACGTAAATACGCGCTTTATAAAGTGGCTCAGGATGTGCAATTTTATAAGTGTATCATAAGTACAATTACCTCACAGTAACTTGCAAGTACAAACAGTTCTACAAGGAGCACTTGCGCCGCCGTCGTGGATGTGGATCTAAGAAAGGGTAACCACACAGGAACAGTAGCACTGCTTTGACGCTGGGTGCCGCCAGTCTGCAACACCTAACGAAGAACTTGCGTACGACAGGGTATGAGGTACTGTGGAAAAGTGTGTGGCTTTACACCAAGTGTAGGTTTTATACATCGCGATTTGAACGTGGAAACTTTCTTACACAACATTTCTGTGCGTACGCACTGTTTATACATGAGGCCCCAGGACTCTAAAGACTTGGACCTTCGTCCTTTTGCATAGATATCGGGAGCAACACACACCCCTTTCCAGCGACCTCTTGACCCCCAATGCTCTCCCAATCTATCTACTGACTTCATATGAAGAGTCACCAGAGACATGAATGTCACTGCCAAGGTAAGTAAACCTCTCAACAAGGTCGACACTCTCTCCGCAAACAGACACACTGCTGATGACTGTGCCCAAGAGGTCATTAAAGGCCTGGATTTTGGTTTTTATCCAGGACACCCACAAGCCCAGACACTCAGACTCCTCACTCAGTTTCTCGCGTTGTCAGCAAAGTCAAGATCCGTGAATCTTTCTTCACCAACAGATGCCCCACAGCTGCTGGACCCCACAATTTTGCCCAACACCCAGTCCATACAAGCATTGAACAGAGTAGGTGCAAGAACACACCCCTGACGAACCCCAGAATCAACTGATAAAAACACAGAGGTCCTGCCTCCACTCTGCACAGCACTCACAGTACCAGTGTACAGGCTGGCCATGATATCCGCGAACCCTCAGGATGTCCCACACAGCAGCTCGATCAACTGAGTCGAACGCTTAATGAAAATCGAGAAAGGCTGCAAAGAAACTCTGCCGATATTCGTGTTTGCGCTCCATGAGAACCCTAAGTGCCAGGATGCGGTCAATGGTAGACTTCTTAGGTGTAAAATCAGACTGTTCCAGTCGCTGGTAGGTGAGCAACTGATCACGGATCCTATTGAGAACGACCCTAGCAAGGACCTTACCTGGCACTGACAGCAGTGTTATCCCCCTGTAGTTGCTGCAATACAGATGATCACCCTTCCCTTTCCAGATAGGGATGACAAGTCCCGTTTTCCAGTCAGTTGGGATAATGCCAGTCCCCCAAATAGAAGCAAAGATTGCTTGCAATGCCAGGAGGACAGCCTTACCACCAGCCTGGAGAAGTTCACCCCGGATACCACAGATCCCTGCAGCCTTTCCTCCCCTCTGCTTTTTCACCACCTGTGCAATCTCAGTGAGATTGGGTGGTTCACAGCTAATTGAAGGATCAGCCTCAAGAACTGTGGACCCAGAGATATCCAACCTCCTAGCCGGAGAATCAGCTTTGAACAACTGCTCAAAGTAGCCAGCCCAGTGGGTCACAACTGCAGTGTCATCCGTAAGGACCATTCCATCAGTCACCCTGACTACGACTCTCCGAGGAACAGATTCGGATGTGTGTAATGCTTTGATTCCTCTGTAAACAGGACGTGGGTCACTAAACCACAGATGGTGTGTCACTTGCTCACAGATTCCTCTAACAAATGGCTCTTTATCTGCCCTCACAGCCCTCGCAGCTGTCCTTCTATGTTCCCGGTACAGACCAGAATTGCCATTGAGCCGTGTGCTGTGACTCCTCTCGATGATATCTAGGGTTCCCTGCGAAATGAAACACCTCCTTCTGGGAACACCGATAACACCAACACAACCCTCAGCAACCTCCAGGGTCTTGTCACAGAAGGTCTCCCACATCACATTAGGATTGTCAGTTGCACCCAAATCTGCAAGTTCCTCACACAAACTGTGTACAAGCTCATTAGAAAAAGCCTGGTCTTGAAGTCTGGCCAACTCCAGGCTCATTTTCCTAGTAGGTGGTAACCTACTGGACCTAAGCTGGATCCTAAGAGTAGTAACAACAAGTCTGTAGTCCGAATTCACAAACTGGGTACTTCTGTAGACCCTGCAGTTTTGAAAGAGCCTCCAGCGTCTGCCAACGAGGATGTGATCGATCTCCTTCATCGCACCACCAGTATTGGAGTATCAAGTCCAACAATGTGGTTCTTGTCACTGGAACCAGGATCCAGAGATTCGCAGCCCCTGACTTTTTGCAATGTCAAGGAACATGGAGCCACTTTCACCATGGTCACCAGACCCATGGGGACCGAAATAATCCTCATAGCCAGCCCTGTCAGTGCCAGTGGCTGCATTGAAGTCACCCATGACCAGAGGAGTGTCATCTCATGGGCATCCATCAACCACCAAGCGAAGCTGTGAGTAAAATGTCTCCCTCACCAACACATCACTCACCGCTGTCGGAGCATACACTGAGACAACAGATAAGGCACCCAGGGAGTGCCGTAATCTGAGTCTCATAATACGCTTGTTGAAAGGAGTGGCATCGGACACCATCAGAAGAAGCTAATCCACTACAGCAACAGCTACTTGACCAGACCAATAAAAAGTGTATCCTCCAATAGCAGAGAAAGATGATCATCTTGCCGGACAGACAAGACGTTCCATGCGTCTACCCATATGGGCCACCTCAAATTGGGACCCGAGTGCTGCCATGCAGCGGGTGACGCCTCAGCACCACACCACCACACCAGTTCCGATCCAAACAGACCTGACCCCATTGGCTCTCCAATGGTTTCGACTCTTCTGGGGTTGGGGCTCCTGAGGGCTTTCCCCCATCCCCTTCATAACGTGAGCAACAGAGCTAAAAGTTGTTCTTTCTGTCGTCTCGGAGCTGTGTGAAGTTTTTTTTTACGGTGGCTGGAGTGCCAATCCTGCCACCAACCCCCATGATTTCCCTGCAAGTTAGAGGACCACTTCCAGGGCCAGATGCAGTTTAACGTCATAACCAGGACAAAGTGTATATTGCTGTGCAAAAAATTTTAAAAAATCGAATTGATAAGATCTGCGGTGGGTTGGCACCCTGCCCGGGATTGGTTCCTGCCTTGTGCCCTGTGTTGGCTGGGATTGGCTCCAGCAGACCCCCGTGACCCTGTGTTCGGATTCAGCGGGTTGGAAAATGGATGGATGGATGGAATTGATAAGATATTAAAACAATCTGGTTTATGGATACAGTAAATACTGTTTTTCCAATAATGAAACCCATTCACATTTCATTTACATAGCAAGGACAATGCTATGTACAACATTAGTTATATAAATATTTCACTTTTCTCTGCAGGGGATATCGGTTAAAGAAGATATTCTAGTGTTCAAATTAGAAGCAGCTGGTAACACTAAACGTCTATGAATATCTTTATAACATCAACCAAAAACAGGAATGAACAGGCAGACAAATTCAAAGTCTCTAAACACTTGAGGCCCTGGAAAGCAGTGTAACTGATCAAAGAGCAGCATCTGTAGCTTATGTTCAGTATTAAAACCAGGAACTGAAACACTCAATCACATTATTGTTCTATCATAATGTTCTATAAGTTTTTCATATTGTGTGTGGACTCCTTCATACCTGCTATTTTTCTCATTGATTTCAGTAATATTACCTATGCTCACAGTTATTTTGTTTGTTTATTTGAAATGAATACACTTCTTAATTTTGCATATCACTTATGTGGCACAGTCAGTTAAAATGTATTACAAATGTTTCACTAAATAGTCATATTTCCTTAACCATTCATATTTATTGTCTTAAGCCTTACAAAAAAGCATTCTGTCTATAGGTAAAAAACAAAATATAATGTTTTCTAGGTTTACCATGACCTATTTTAAGTATGTTAGTGTCTTCATATTTATTCCAACCTCAACTGGGGAATTAAATGAACCAGTTATATTCTGAATATACAGAAAACTACGACCAGCCATTGGCCAGCTTAAAGCCTTCAAAGTCTGTGACTTACTGGTCAGGTGACCACAGAACATGCATGTATTTACATAGCAGAACCCAGGGACAATTAAGGACCTCATGTCAATCTAACATTTTTTAAAACCTCACGTGAAAATTTAAATAACACCATCTTTTAATCTGGGAAAATCTATTTTTTATCCACTTTATAAACGTGCTTTTCTTATTTAATTTATCACACACGGGGGTGATGCAACCTCCACAACAAAGATGGAAAGGTTTTAGTTTAAATAGCACATATTTATCAAACAGCATGGAATCTGGCAGTCACATCAGGGGATGTAATTTTTTTTTTATCCACACCCACAGCAGGTGATTTAAATGGTCTTCTTATTTGTTCAGCTGTTTTCTTTCCTTTTTTTATTTTTGTAAAGCTTAATCTGTCTCAGAGACTTCAAGGACACTGCATTAGTCATAAGGTGCATGTGTACATATATATAAATATAAATGTATTAAAAAATAATAAAAAGTATGAATATTTATTATATTATTAATTAATTTGTAACCCAAGTATATCTGCCTCTCTCTATATCAAGTCCTATAAAAAATGTTGATTTTATTTTTATACAAGTTTGAATCATAGTGGATTTTATGTGAATTTTTTTATACTGATAAACAGAAAACATAATGTCAAAGTGAAAATAGATCTCTGCAAAGTGGGCTAAATTAATTAGAGATAGAAAACACAAAATAGTTCATTACATATGTATTCCCCTTAATATGACACACTGAAATCATCACTGGAGCGGGTAGTTGGTAATAGAAGTCACAGAATTAGTTAAATGGAGATCACTTTTCTGGAGTTAAGATGTTTCATGTGTATAAATGCACCTTATCTGGAAAGTACACTTTGTTGTGAATCAGTATGGTGGAATAACCTACACAATGAAGACAAAAAAAGAAATGAACACTTCGAGCAACTCTATGAAGTGATCATACAAGAAGAGGACTACTGAGGGAGGCCATTAAGAGACCTATGAAAACTCTAAAGAAGTTACAAGCTGCAGTGGATGAGATTGGAGAGAGTCGAAAAGATAAAGCCACTGTTAAAAATCCCCGGCTAGAGTGTCTCCAATATGTATTGCTTTGACAATAATATAAAGCATAATTCACTATCACCATCTTGTACTAACGTATCGCTTCCAGGAATACCCTAATCATATTTCTGATGAGGTGGCTTCAACTGCCATCAATGCCCACACAAAAAAAAGCATCCTGGGCTGCTCTGACAAGGTCATTGTGATTTGGCTCTACCCTTACAACTGTAGTACTTACAGCAAATTTATACTTTACAGCGAGGAGAAGTCTTTAGCAATCTTGCATAATAACAAGTAAAATTTATTCACCCGTTTTCTTCACCAGTTATTCCTTGGTGGGGAAACATTTCCCAGAACAAAGCTGGAAGTCATTTGAAGATAGAATGTCAGTCAATTACACAATTCACAAACAGTTGTCACACCCTGGCTTCGTTTTCACTTGGCAACTGACCTGAATACATGTTTTCATACTCTGAGTGGCAAAGAAAGCCTCAGCATCAGATCCTCAGGGACATGGGGGACAACATTAAATTTCCACAGTGTCGCTAGCCTCAGGATGTGTGTTGACTCATGAGATAATGTAGATTGGCCTTCTTCTGCTCTATTCAGTATTTCTTTGTTAACATATTTTTTATTTCAAGAAGAGTCTTTATTTGATATAAAGAGACAGTGATACTGTGTATTTATTATAAAGAGTCAGTGATACTGTGAACTGATTTAAATGTCAATGGAATGGCTTTCTTAGGTGTGCCAACATTTATTGTAATCTTGGTTTAGAGTTTTCCTCTGAAAACAATGAAGTTTAGAACCAATGAACAAATAATGACTTTCAACCCCAAAGAATCATACTGTGTAGCATGAGGAAAAAAAGAGTACATTTCCTCACCCTATGTGAGCATAGCCATGGTCTCCAATCAGCTGCCCCCCTTGTGTGCTAGGCCTTACTCACCCTATGTGTCTGTGTGAAGAGAATAAAACCACAGAAATCGTCCGTACTGCCTAAAGGAAATAGCTTGAAGTAGCTCATTATCACTAATGTTATGCCTGTATGCCTATTCTGTTCCTGTCCCCACTGTGTTCTGACATCTTCAATCCCCTACCTGAGTGATCCAAGAGGTCGTACTGAGCAGAAGGTCTGCAACCCTTCTTGCAAAGCCAGACATGCTGCACAGAAAGAAAGTATCTGATTATATCTAAATTGCAATCTGGCTGCAATGGAGGTGCATCTTTACACAGACACAGCCATACACATGATGGCACCTTGCTTTTTGTGCAATACCACAATATGAAAGTAGTTCACATTAAATTGATATCCAAATGTTTTTGTTTTATCACTGATGCCTAATATCACTTTAATAAAATCACTAGGACAGCATTTTTTCACCTAAGGAACATAGCAAAAGTTAGACCTCTTATATCATCGAAAGATGCAGAGAAATTAGTTCATGCGTTTGTCTTTAGTCGGCTAGATTACTGTAATGCACTCCTCTCAGGACTACCCAAAAAAGACATCAATCGTTTGCAGTTAGTGCAGAATGCAGCTGCTAGAATCCTTACCAGGAAAAGAAAATCCGAACACATTTCTCCAGTTTTGATGTCACTACACTGGTTACCTGTGTCATTCAGAATTGACTTTAAAATTCTGCTTATGGTTTATAAAGCTTTAAATAATCTCGCCCCGTCTTATATATCGGAATGTCTGACACCTTATATTCCAAATCGCAACCTCAGATCCTCAACTGAGTGTCTCCTTAGAATTCCAAGAGCAAAACTTAAAAGAAGTGGTGAGGCGGCCTTCTGCTGTTATGCACCTAAAATCTGGAATAGCCTGCCAGTAGGAATTCGCCAGGCTAATACAGTGGAGCACTTTAAAAAACTACTGAAAACACATTATTTTAACATGGCCTTCTCATAACTTCACTGTAATTTAATCCTGACACTCTGTATATCCAATTCATTATAATAACTATTCATTCAAAATTTGTACTAACCCCTACTCTCTCTTCTGTTTCCTTTTCCGGTATCCTATTGGTGGTGGCTTGTGCCACCACCATCTACCCAAAGCACCATGATGTTCCAACAATGATGGATGGATTAAAAGCCAGAAGTCTGTATAACCATCAGCATAAAGTGACTCTGTGAGAACCCTAACTACAAAGAGGACTATTTCATTTATGTTAGGTAGAATGCCCAAAGGGGACTGGGCGGTCTCGTGGCCTGGAACCCCTACAGATTTTATTTTTTTCTCCAGCCTTCTGGAGTTTTTTTTTGTTTTTTCTGTCCACCCTGGCCATCGGACCTTACTCCTTTTTATGTTAACTAAGGTTGTCTTATTTTAATTTCTTATTTGTCTTTTATTCTTCTTTTCTTCATTATGTAAAGCACTTTGAGCTACTTTTTGTATGAAAATGTGCTATATAAATAAATGTTGTTGTTGTTGTTGTTGTAATATGAAATTACTGACATTAAAATAAGAACTACAATATTTGTACTGAACAGTACATCAAACCGAAAGGAAATTAATCAACTGGGTTTTCCCACCAAGAGGCAGGCTAATTCAAAAAGTCATAGTGAATAGAATATAAACTTCAAAATGTCAGATTATTTTTCATCTGGGTTTGATATGTACTATTTCATCTGGAGGCTGTAACTTCTCAGATAAAAATATCTAGGTTAGTGTTACAGTGTAGAAATGGCATTTGTGGAGTGAAGCACTATTTTTATATATATTTCAATTACTGGATTTGTTTTTCTACGTTTTGTTTGGGTGCCGTAATTTTTTTTTTCTCAATATTCTACACTTGGATATCTACACACAAACTATTGAGTGACAAACTATTGACTTGGCAATGAAGCTAGAATGGTGTGGACCCTGGACCAACAAGGTATGAGCTCGGAGTTGGACTGTAAGATTTGTGTGGAAGAAGAAGAAGAGGAGCATGATTGTGGAATGCTGTACGATGAGCATGGAGACTACCCAGTGTGTATTCCATTTTAGGCACAGTGCCGGCAAGAGTGAGTGCAGGGATATTAGGCAGGAGGCTTTGTGGACAGCAAGAGCATGGGTCATGCTGTGGTGGTGATGGTTTGGGACTGTGCTCCGTTGTTCTGTTTATTTCCCTCGTCTCTTTTTAAGGATGATGTGGCAACTCAGGCCCCTTCTTCAGGCAAGATGTAATACAGAAACTGGAGTTTCCTGTGTTTATATACACGCTAGGACAAATAACAACATTGGAAAACCTTAAAGTGAGACATCTTGAATATAAAAAATGAATAGACCTCCTCAGGCTAAGATTCATTTAGCAAGAGAGGAGAACAATGTATGGTCGAGAACTTTGGATAAGATAACTGTCCAGCAAAGTCTTTTGACGTTTCTGATGAGTTTTTCAGTACTATGTGGGTCTATAGACAGGCTGTCTGTGTCAATCTGAGAAATGAAAACAATCCTCATGTCTGGCAATAAAACTCTTGGGGGTGTTTATTACTAATTTATTTCATTTTAACCTTAGTAACTACTTTCTTGGCTCCTGTAAGACTGGGCAGACCTCATATGCTCAAGCTTTAAGTTGTGTTTAGTTAACCTTTTAGTTCCCTTCAGTCCTTTTTCTTATGTTTTAATTAATCATTGTTATGATTTAAATATGTATTGAAATAATTTGTAAAGATTATATATTAACTAAACTTTCCATACAAGATAGTGTGACCTGATGTCCTTTGTAGGGAATAGATGGACAGTGAAGTAATTTTTCACATTGCATATTGATGTTTTACATTCTTCAAGACACTTCCGATAGTTTTGAAGTCTGAAGTCCAACAATATCACTTGACAACCGAAAAGAACTGCTGTATGTTAACCAAACACTCGCAAGTACAAGGGATGGCACTGCTGTGTTTGAGCTGAATTGGTAAAGCATAAAAGTCCATTTAAGACTCCATTTAGAGAACTATTAGTGGACTTTTGAAATTGCACTTCTGCTAAGATGTCTAAAAGGTTTGATCAAAAGAAATGTTAAAGTAGATACAAGCAGCTGTAGAGTAACCTAACTACTAGATAAAGACAGCAACCTAAAGAGCACAAATGGAGGGGAAAAAAACTTCAAGAACATGGAAAGCATTGGAATTATTATTTTTTTCTGCAATGCACTTAAAGTTCGTATTGAACATGTCTTCTGAGTACACCAATACGATATATGATTTTCTTTCATATTTGAATCAATTCTGTGCATATCTACACAGATTTCCATTGTATTTTCTTGTTTGTAGCTATTAGTTTGAAATGCATGTAGCTTTGTGAAGATTGTGCTGAAACACGATTAGAAAGCTTGAGATTCAGGCTCACTAATTCCTGAATCCTGATAATGGATTTAGTGTGGTCGTGTGCTCTTGAAAGTTACTAAATGTATGTTGGAACAAAATGTACACAAAGAGGAAGAAAACTTTAACATTGTATTCATTTGGTTATACATTGATGTCTGCACTATTCTTTTTTCATCATCACTGATATCACCAAACATCTTAAATAACGGGAGATTCTCACGTTCTAGTATTATCCGTGTACAGACCTCCTAAATTCAACGCGTCTTTCCTTGAGGAATTCTCTGACTTGATGTCAATCTTAATTACGAACTATGACGCACTCTTAATAGTCGGCGACTTTAATTTTCATGTAGATAATCAATGTGACCAAAAAGTAAAAGAATTTATGAACCTCCTGGACTCTTTTGATTTGAGACAGCTCGTTAATCAGCCAACACATAAAGCAGGTCATACGTTAGACTTAGTAATTACTAAAGGACTAAAAGTTGATATAAAGCAGGTCATTGATACGGGTCTTTCAGACCATTTTCTTCTACTTTTTTAATATAGAAATAATGATAGAAAACACTCATGAGAAGCATATTGTTAAAAAACGCTTCTTTGACTCATCAGCAACTTTAAAACTTACAAACATTCTAACCAATCACTCCGTTTATAGTGCCAACTATAATAGCGAGGAGAATGTAAATAGTAAGGTGGAAAGATTTAATACTAAAGTGAGGGCTGCTGTTGACATAGTTGCACCTGAAAAGACAGTTAAAAAATCTTCTAGCATTGTTATACCTTGGAAGACCCAAAGAGTGTCTGATTTAAAGAGAACATGCCGTAGAGCTGAGCGTAAATGGAGGAAGACTAAACTAACTATTGACTATGAGATATTAAAAGTTAAAATAACAGAATACAATAACACAGTCCGTCTTGAGAGGCGCTGCTATTTCTCTAAGATTATAAATAACAATGCTAGTAATCCCAGAGTCTTATTTTCGACAATTGATCATCTGTTAAACCCAGGTAACTCAAAGGAATGCCTCCTAAGTACTTCCAGTAAAACCTGTGAGGCTATCGCTGTATTTTTCAATCAAAAAATTAATGATATTAGAAATAACATAGTATATCTCCCCAACACTAAGGATCCCCCGAAACCCCAGTACTCCATAATAAATAAATTAGAGTCTTTCACTAGGATAGACTTACCTGATTTACATAAAATAATTTCTCAAATGAAACCATCCACCTGTGCCCTTGACCCAATACCAACAAATTTTTTCAAAGAAGTATCGGGTGTGCTTATTGATAATGTTCTTGACATAGTAAATTCGTCATTAGATACGGGGGTCTTCCCAGACTGTCTTAAGACTGCGGTAATTAAACCCCTACTTAAGAAAAATAATCTCGACCCCTCTGCTCTTGAAAATTATAGACCCATCTCTAACCTGCTTTTCTTAAGTAAAATTCTAGAGAAGGCAGTCATTATGCAGTTAAATGAGCACCTCAATAAACATGCTATTCTTGATAAATTTCAGTCAGGTTTTAGAACAAATCACAGCACAGAAACTGCACTCGTTAAAGTAGTAAATGACTTGCGGGTAAATGCAGACAGAGGCCATTTATCTGTTCTCATCCTCTTAGATTTGAGTGCCGCATTTGACACTATTGATCATAATATTCTTAAGAATCGCCTTAGTCAATGGGTGGGCCTCTCTGGCAGTGTCTTAAACTGGTTTGAATCCTACCTGGCAGGGAGAAAATTCTTTGTTAGTTGTGGTAATTATAACTCAAAGACACATGATATTCTATATGGTGTTCCACAAGGCTCTATCCTGGGTCCGCTGCTCTTCTCAATCTACATGCTTCCATTAGGTCAGATTATCTCGGGACATAACGTGAGCTACCACAGCTATGCTGATGACACACAGCTGTATGTATCAATAGCACCTGATGACCCCAAATCTCTTGATTCGCTAACACAATGTCTAACCTGTATCTCAGAATGGATGAATAGTAACTTTCTCAAATTAAATAAAGAAAAAACCGAAATCTTAGTGATTGGCAATAATGGATACAATGAGGCTATTAGAAATAAACTGGATGCATTAGGATTAAAAGTCAAATCGGAGGTAAAAAGCTTAGGGGTAACCGTTGATTGTAATCTGAATTTTAAATCGCATATTAATAAAATCACTAGGACAGCATTTTTTCACCTAAGGAACATAGCAAAAGTTAGACCTCTTATATCATCGAAAGATGCAGAGAAATTAGTTCATGCGTTTGTCTTTAGTCGGCTAGATTACTGTAATGCACTCCTCTCAGGACTACCCAAAAAAGACATCAATCGTTTGCAGTTAGTGCAGAATGCAGCTGCTAGAATCCTTACCAGGAAAAGAAAATCCGAACACATTTCTCCAGTTTTGATGTCACTACACTGGTTACCTGTGTCATTCAGAATTGACTTTAAAATTCTGCTTATGGTTTATAAAGCTTTAAATAATCTCGCCCCGTCTTATATATCGGAATGTCTGACACCTTATATTCCAAATCGCAACCTCAGATCCTCAACTGAGTGTCTCCTTAGAATTCCAAGATCAAAACTTAAAAGAAGTGGTGAGGCGGCCTTCTGCTGTTATGCACCTAAAATCTGGAATAGCCTGCCAGTAGGAAATTCGCCAGGCTAATACAGTGGAGCACTTTAAAAAAACTACTGAAAACACATTACTTTAACATGGCCTTCTCATAACTTCACTGTAATTTAATCCTGACACTCTGTATATCCAATTCATTATAATAACTATTCATTCAAAATTTGTACTAACCCCTACTCTCTCTTCTGTTTCCTTTTCCGGTGTCCTATTGGTGGTGGCTTGTGCCACCACCATCTACCCAAAGCACCATGATGTTCCAACAATGATGGATGGATTAAAAGCCAGAAGTCTGTATAACCATCAGCATAAAGTGACTCCGTGAGAACCCTAACTACAAAGAGGACTATTTCATTTATGTTAGGTAGAATGCCCAAAGGGGACTGGGCGGTCTCGTGGCCTGGAACCCCTACAGATTTTATTTTTTTCTCCAGCCTTCTGGAGTTTTTTTTTGTTTTTTCTGTCCACCCTGGCCATCGGACCTTACTCCTTTTTATGTTAACTAAGGTTGTCTTATTTTAATTTCTTATTTGTCTTTTATTCTTCTTTTCTTCATTATGTAAAGCACTTTGAGCTACTTTTTGTATGAAAATGTGCTATATAAATAAATGTTGTTGTAGTATCAGTACAACAACCTCTGTATATATAAGGAAGGAATACCATAGATATTACAAGGAAGACAGAGTTTCAAGGTAATGTATTAATAATCTAAAGGAATGTTGTAAGTCACCTTGGATAAATGCATTCAGCCAAACAATAGTAATACTCACTGGTCGTGTTGCCAGAAAGTTGGCAACATGTTGTATGTTGATAAGAACATGCAAGAAAGAATTCCACTGTAGTGTGTAGATGCAAAAATATTGACTCTAAAAAACAATGAACCTTTAGAATACAGTATGTCACAGTGAACACAACAAAGTTACAAACACTAAGTGTTTATAGCAAAAAGTTAAATGTGCCCAGTTTAGAGAATCTGAAGAGACAAACCCAGGAAAAGAAGCCAAAATAAAATGGTGAAGTGGGATTATAGAAGAAATTTCATTAGTCCACATGACAAATCCAAATTTCAGAATCAGGAAAATAATCAGACCACACACATGTAGATAAATAATAGATACAATTGCTCAAAAAACTGAGAAAGACAGTAATCCTAAAAATGGGCAAATTTCCTAAATCCAAAGTACATAATCCCCAGAAACAACTGGCCATAACGCTAGAACCATCCTTCACAAAGGTGTGCTACCTTTAAAAATTTTGTATGCCAATGAGATGGGCGAGATTAGAGTTAGGAACCTAAAAGGAGAAACCATGAGCTGAGCTCAGGCCCAAACCTTAAACATATCTAAGCTTTTACAAAGAAAAGGCAAATATCAGCTAACACTGTAATACGATGTCGTTGTTTCTTCTTCATAAAACTCAACCCTGTATCCTTCTGAATAGGTTGAATCTTTATTTTTCTCCTGCTTTTCTCCTGAGATTCATCTAATTTAACATTACTATCATAATAGACAGATACACAGATAGATAGATAGATAGATAGATAGATAGATAGATAGATAGATAGATAGATAGATAGATAGATAGATAGATAGATAGATAGATAGATAGATAGATACTTTATTAATCCCAAGGGGAAATTCACATATTCCAGCAGCAGTTTTTGTGCTGTTAGTACATTTCATTTGGTTTATTTTTTAATATGCATTGCATTAAAGAAAACAATATTTACTCTTTAAAGCAGGGTTATTATGATAGTGGTTTGGGGACCCTTTTTGAACCTTGTCTACCTTACTTTTTATTTTGTTTTGGTAATTATTTACTCTATTTGATCCTTGTTCTGTTGCCTCCATTTTGTGTCTATTTCTGCATGGCGTTGGCCATATTGTTTACAATTTCAATGCCCTTTGCTGGTCATGTGACAGCTTGTGTCATGATGTCCTACCCATAAAAGATGGTGGTACGCAGTTTATGGCATCTGTGTATTGGAAAAAAAGATGCAAGTATTTTTTGTATTGGGATTCATGAAGAAGAATTTTTACTTGAACTTTTTATTATTGTTTTGTGGTTTTTATATTTCTAATGCTTTGCTTTATTTTTTGTTTTTTAACCTCCTCTGTTCTTCAACTATTCTTTGTCTGTTCCATTCAAACAGGCTTCCTTTCCTGTCTTAACCAAAAGTAAACATTTGGAATTATGCAATCAGTTTTATGAACAGAATTGAATGCCATTTGTGCCAAAGTAAAATAAATAAAAAGGCAGTTATAAAAAATCATTACATGAAATTGTACAATGAGATATGTAAATAAGCCATTAAATTGTGAAATAAAAGCATAACTAAAGAAAATACTTCCAATTCTAATTAAATGCTGTAAAGGAGGACATGGATTGTCTGGTATCATGGCAGGAATGAATAATGTTTCGTTACCTGGCTGGAAGGCTCCAATAATCCATCCATCCATTATCCAACCCGCTATATCCTAACTACAGAGTCACGGGGGTCTGCTGGAGCCAATCCCAGCCAACACAGGGCGCAAGGCAGGAAACAAACCCTGGGCGGGACACCAGCCCACCGCAGGTCACACACACACACAAACACCAAGCACACACTAGGGACAATGTAGAATCGGCCTCCAATAATGGATGGACAATATTGGTGGATGAGTTTCCCGACCAGGTTCATTACTCTTCCCTTTCCCAGGAGAGATTCCAACATGAGGGAAGGACAGAGGGTTCCTCAGTATACTGGGTGCTGGTCACACTTTGGCATGACTCCCATTTGGATGTCAGTGTACGGCATGGGGTTTGTAGTTCTGGAGGTAAGCGCTTTAGGGTGCTGCTGAGAGGAAGCAGGAGGTTCTGCCTCACCCAGAAGTGCTTCCTGGGTATAGTGCTGATGTGCCAGAAGTACTCCCAGGTCTTGCTTAAAAGTGAGTCCTCCACCATACCTGGGTAAGTCAGGGAGTGTAGAACGAGTCTTACCTGTGGTGGAGGTAGTGGAGGAAAAGGAAAGAAAAGATAAGGAAAGAGAAGGAAGAATAAAAAGAAAAAATAAAGGGAAAATACTATACTTGCTGCTTTTCAAGTAGGTTTTGTGTCTAATAAAAACTCATTTTGAACATGGGACTTGTGTCTGGTACACATGTGTCACGGGAGATATCTGCTACGCCCTATATAGGCCATAATGCATTATTTAAAATAATGTATTTACGTTAAAGGTGGTTAATTTAGTTTTATTTGAAAATGGCCTACTTTTTAGTGACTAATTTTATGTAACAGTGAGACTTTTCTCTTCTAATGCCTCCACTAGTTATTTCTCAATGCCTATTTTCATGATGGTTTCATCATCAGTCAATGAACACTAATGTATGGGTCAGACAAGACCTTTGCTTGATCACAAAAAACAGCACATCCATTTCTAGTAAACAACAGAAGTGTTTTTAACCGCCACTGAATAAAGTTGAAGTTATGTGCAACAAAGCAGTGTTTGGCATGGGAGGAGGAGGAGGAGAAGAAAAGTCAATTTCTCAGTTTTTCAGAGAGGCAGCCTGCTACCTAAGCTGCTCCAGGGAAAATAGAAATGCTTGTTAGGTTTGGGGCAAGCCCAAGGATCCCCCTGTTCACGGTGAGCTATTTCACAAAAAAAGTAATTCTTAGGTGCTATCTAGCACCAGCACCCAACTTGTTTTAGAAGTGTGTTTTAGTATTGTCCATATGATACAAAACCTCTTGCATAGTATAGAAATTGACTGCTTTTAACTGTTTCTGTTTATCCATCGTGTTGGTGCAATGTTAACAATTTAGCTAGCTTCTACTTGGCTCCTAATCAGCGTTTTCATTTGACATTTCATTGCAGTTTGTCAAATGACATTTTAATGTATGCATTTTAAGTTTACATCTGGAATCTTTGCAATAAATAATACAGATCTGGCAACAACAGCATGAAACCTGATCAGGGCTAATGAAAGGTTAGTTTATATTACAGACTAATACTGCCTGTCGTGTGCTTTTAGTGATATTGTTCATGTCAGAGGGCTGTAATTGCCATGCTTTTACTGACAAAGCTTAGAAAGTGTAATTCATACATTTAATCAACACATGTATTATGTCAATTTTTTTTTTTTTTTACCTGTAAAGCTGAAGTGACAAGACTCCATACAGGCTTTCACCAGCAACATCTTCCACTTTTTGACCTCCTCCAGCAAAGACTGAATGCTGCACCATCTACACACACGCACACACATTATTTTGGTTCAGTAGTCATATAGGGGACAAATTATGTGCAAGACATGTTAAATCTAAATTGGCACCAGCTGGACTTATAGAAAAAGAGATCTCACTTCAAGGTAACATTGTGCTGCTTTTGTCCATGTAGTGTGTTGATTTATTTATACATCAAGATTATTGATCAGTTCAAGAATGAATGAATAATGAATTAGACGAGAAACACCTCTCTCTGTTTCATCCCTGTTATGTTATTAAGGCATTTATTTCACATTTTGAGAATTGTCATAATCTAGTCCAAAGTACAGTCTTGTTTTTTATCGTGGAATGTGGCAAAACATGTTGACATTACGTATTTACACATCTGTAAACCTGAATTTACAGGTCAACCTCCACTACTGCAGGCCTTTCTATTATTATCAACACACCAGTCCAGAATAATTCATCTTGGCCATGTGGTGAAGCACATTAGGGGTTCATTGCTGGGATTTTTGTTTTAAAATAGTGCAGCTCAGACATTTGGGTTTAGGTATTTCCTGAAAAAGTTGTAGCAGCAAAATGCTAATGGAGTAATTAGCTACACATGTGTGGATGAGTGACTTGTGCACCAAGCAATTTCTTAGGCCAATGAGCTCAGGAACTGAGTCTGAGTAATTTGGAAAAGGAGAAAGAAACAGAAAGGAGAAAGAAGATAAAACCAAGGAAAAAAGAAGAGAGTGCAGGATTGGGCTAGAACCATCACGAAGGACTGGAAATGAAAAGTTCGGGACACCCTGTGCCTGAATTTGCAGTACCACACTCCAGGGGTGGATTGCTCCTGCTCAGTTGAGGAGCATGAGCAATTGACACCCTGAAGAATGGCAGCAGGAAGGTCCCAGCTGGTACCAACCAAGGTGGCTCGAACAAGACAATGCCAGAAAGTTTACCTCGTTCTCCAGTGTCTCAGGCCTGCTGCGTGATTGCATGATCGTTGCAGCGTAAGCAGGGGAGACAAGGACGAGAGTGCACCAAGGAAAAGCCAAGCGAGGAAATGATCCAGACTGTGTTTTTATTTCTGTTTTTTTTACCAAAATATTTATTTGAGTTTATTTATTGGTTTTATCTTCACACACTGTTTTCAAGAATAGTATTGAATTTTTATTTTTTGAATGATATTGCACTACACTGAACATTGCCCGAAATAAACTGCACTAGCACATTTTGCACCAATCTTGCTTGTTAATGTCCTCATTGCACTAGTTCATCCTGGTCATGACTATCTATGTCCCAGGTACAAGAAGATGCCAGTTGTAGGCATTCTGGCATCACAGAACAGAGCAAGTAAACCTTGACTAGGATGGATCATAGCAAAAATTGGGGTGCACTGTGTACCTTCACCCTCTGCGTGAATGTGTGTGTTCTTCCAAAGCCTAGTCACATTCCTATACTACCCAACTTCAAGCAGTCCTCATATTCTTAACCTTTTGAAGTTATAATATTGTTATTTCTATAGCAACTAGAATGTTTGCCACCATGTTTCTTTTCACTGTCCGCCTTCTTGCAATGTGGAAACAGCACAATGTTGAGCAAATTCTACAAATCAATAATTTCTCGCTCCCTGATCCAGGAATTGTGGGGGTGGCACACCTTATAAATAGATATGCACCACAATGTGTGCCCTAATAATTGAAAGATTTCAGTGCTGCCATGAGCATCTGTCTGCTCCAGCAGCTCCAGCATTTGTTTGCTCGTCTTCATTGCTGTTTCCTACATTTTTAGATAATACAGTATGGATAACAGAAGTGGTGAGGAATGATTCACACTCATTTACTTTTGAACTCTGCTAGACCTGCATCCTTTTTCTCCCAGAGTGCCAGAGCTAATCACTGGGCTGCCTGCAGAGCTATTGCATAGAAGCTGGAGAAAGAGAGCAGGAGCCCACACCGTAATTAAAGAGAAGGTAGACACCTTTCCTGCCTTCTATCATCATGTTCAAGGTAAGATTGAAGTTAAATTAAATGCATGAGCTCTCAACACTGATCAGGAGCCAAACAGAATACAAACTTTTCAGTCTCATGTGGTTGCACTGGATGGTTTTAAAATCATGTGGATGACAGAAGCAGGAGCAAAAGAGGTAGGAAGAAAGGAGGTGGATATGCCGCTTTTAAATGTGAAAAATGGTGCAACCCAAAAACATCACAATTAACACTAGAATTACCAATCCTGTTAATTGCAGTCTCAATTGTTAAAAAAATATTTTAAAAGGAGCATCCCACATGAAAATATAACGATCTCATTAACTGACAGTTTGAGGTTAAAAAGAAAAAAAAAAAAGCAACATTTTATCCCTAGCGGGGAATCGAACTCAGGTCTGAAAGGCGGTAGAGCTGTTGTGCTGTAAGAGGCAAATTTTAACGCACTACGCCACGGAGGCTGTTGTATTGTCCTTGAAGCTTTTGTGAAAGTGTTTATTTGATCTTTGGAACTCGGGCTTTACACATTCTATAGTTTATGCCTACTACATTTTGTAACATTTATTACTAAAATATGACAAAGTTTCTGTTTTAACAATGTGTTTACACAGATTACTTTAGAATAATGATCTCTTATTTCCACTGTAAAACTCCACTTCACTCCCACATAATCAATCAAGGCGTGAGCTGGGAAAACTTCGCTCACGTTCTAAGTCGGTGGGGGGATGGAATAGCCGGCTGCTGGCAGCTTGTCTTTTATCAGCACATTTAGAGGACAAAGGATGCTGGCGGAAAGGTGTGAATGGATTTAAGAAGCGATTTAAGGTGGGCCGGATATACGAGTTTTTTCATAGGCTCTGGTAATTCTAGTGTTAAAGCACATGTATGCAACCTGAATTTTGTGCTGATAGCTCTTGGCTTACAGCTTTATTACAAGTCAAAGGAGTTTTCACCTGCCATTGTTCTGGCAGTTTATGTCCTCCCCTTGGCAGACCATCCCGGTGCTTTCATCACAATTTCAAAAACTTTAGCTTTGTTTTACTTTCCTCCACCCTCACCAATTTTTACCAATTTGTGGACTGTACAACATGGGTAAACAGAACCCTAGACTTGTTATATTCCAATGTTAAAGAGGTATATAAACTCTATTGCTTTTCTACCTTTGGGCAGATCTGACAAAAATTTGGAAGCTCATATCTACATATACTAGCTAGGCAATATAAGGAGCCTGCACAGTGGAGCGGGAGGCAGGAAAGAACAGAAGAGAAAACGAAAAGAGAGACAGAGGTTAAAGTACGGTGAGAAGGGAAGGAGCAAGTAAGAGCCGGTGCAACAGGGATGAAGCAGGCAGACGGAAATGTGAGTAACGGGGATAGAATGTGAGGGGGCTGAGGGCTGCTCCTGCTGAGTTACCAATAATACTCCCGGAGGACTCCCCTGTAAGGCAAAGGAATGGCAGCAGGAGTCGGAGGGAGCTGGTCTCGTGGTGCCCCAAGGAATGTTATGGGATTGGCAGTTGGGACACGGGCCAGGATTAAGGATTGTCTGCGCCTGTTGCAGGACATCTCCTCATGCTGCGAGATCCAAAGAGGGTAAGCCAGAGAGACGATGGATTTTAGAGGGATGCATCAGGGCTCATTAGTTTTAAAGGACTGCTTTAAAGGACTTAACCTCCCACATTTCACAGATTTTTATGGATATTTCTAGAACATTAATTTAATTCTAAGCACTATTTTGAACACTGTTTTTTTATTGGCTTTAATAAAAGTTGTCTGTGTCCTCATCTCCGTCTATTACTATGTGGACCACCCGGACCATTACAGTTCACCAGATCCTCTTTAGAATCATTGTAATAAAAATTTGAACATAAATTGAGTGTTAATTCACTCAGAAGATATCCTTTTCTTTACAGGGGTTGATGCAGTTTGGGAAGGAGTTAACAGGTCCTTCTTCTCACAGACTATTAACCTACTGCAATTTGAGTTTCATCTGAATTTTGTTGTGTTGCGCCACTTAAGAAGGTTACATTTTGGAATTCTCAATGAGAGAATCACTCTTTTTATAACTTTAGCATTGCCTCTCATGCACGGCTGGAGACTGACATGTTCTTAGTGGGAGGTACGTAAATATTTGAATGTGATCGCTGCACTTTAAGTATAAAACTAGAACTTTTAGGAACTTCCTCATATCTTATGTTTTCCCTGCGGTGTTGCAGTGGTGTTACATTCAATTAGCAGTGTTTTCTTACCAAAGTGAGATATTGTTACATTGTTTCCGCTTTCAATAGACACAGATTGGTTTCATATTGTTTAAATTCCAGGCCAGCATTAGAGATTTAATCATCAGGAGCAATTAAATGCCTTTGATGCATAGGTAAGGAATTTGATGTGCTAAAAAAAAAAACCTCTCACTTCTGAAAATATCCAGATGACATAATACAGTATATCTCCCACTTTTCTCTGTATTTATGAGAACTGCCCTCATTTAGTTGTTCTCATCCAAGGAAAATACAAATATGAAATAAGTGTGAGACTTCAGGTGATAACATGTGTTGTGCAAAACAGCTATTCTAGTTAATACAAATTTATACTGTATGTATGTATGTAAATATATATTGCAAAAAGGACAAGAAGAGCATTTTTCTCAGAAGTGACGTCGTGATAATGACAGTGTTTCACCCGCTTCCTTCCCCCAATGCTGCATAGAGGTAGGACAACAAGCTCCATGATTGATCTGCAAGACACAAGAATGCCATCCTGGGTTATAGATAGATAGATAGATAGATAGATAGATAGATAGATAGATAGATAGATAGATAGATAGATAGATAGATAGATAGATAGATAGATAGATAGATATATCTACTTGCCTCAGGTAATCAATTACTTATAAAAGTTTTTGTTACAGTGAGATATGAGACTTTGCCTGATAGCAGGTGATCTAGCATTATTCTGACTACTGTTTATTCTCTGTAACTGAACTGCCTCTAGAATGCGAAAGCACTCTGATACTTCACAATATATATACTTAAAAATATCTACTATCTCTTGCCCAACATGTACGTTCAGCAACTTTTCCTCCATATTTGCATTCTATGTCTGAACATTTCTTCAACAGCGCTCTCTCTCTCTTGAGCATATTCCTGTAAAGCCTGCTTCTGAGGATTTTGTCATTATTTTCAAGGAGCCTTCCTCACCTCCTGTCAAGTTTTTATCTTTTTTGTCTTTGAACATGACTCTTTTAATATGTGCCAATCAGATTGCACTGAAGGACTGGGTGCACAGACCTAAGTGTTTTATGATATACTCTGCCCGCATTGTAGTGAAACAAGACAGTGAAGAGGGCCCTTCCCGGCTCCCCACTCCTAACGTTACGCCTCACCCTCACCTTGGCCCGCAGCCTCTGTTTTGGATTAGTGTGAATATACTGTATCGCTCCTGCAAGTGAACTATGATTCTTAGTGTGATGAGAGAAGTCACAAAATCAACCGGAATATTCAGGCAAATTATGGAAAAAATCCGATCTAAATCCTTTAAATATTTCTCTTGTTCGCTAGCTAAGCAGAGGTAAAGTACGCCCCAAGGCTGGCACATGAGTTCGTTGCGCCACCACCCTTGAAATTTCTGTGCATATAACAATTGTCCATTCTAATTTATAGGACATCTGCTGATTTCTTAGTCATCTCTTAGTCATCTTTCAGTATATTTTGTATATTACATCAACCTTTCTTCTGGTACATTACTTACTTGACCATCTCAGTATTAAGTATTTCAGTCCTAAACCAACTCTTATATTTCAGTGTACATTTTGTTGTTCACTTGACCCTTATTTGGTTTCCCACATTTATTAACTCTTTATGCTATTTCTTTAAGATGAATGCTATGTTACCCTAAAATTATTCTTCCACACCCTTCAGAGCTGAAGGTAAAAAGGGAAAAAAAAGGTTAGTGACAGTACAACTTCATCCCAAAATGCAATTCTGCAGCTGTCCCCTACACATAAATACAATTTATATATAATAATATTAAGTGTTTTAACCTATGTCAAAAAATAAATAGACAAAAACAAATATAAAGATTTGGGGAAGCCTCCCTGTATAATGTTTGGGGCTTTGAATTGAAAAATGACTTTTAATGGCCTCTTTGTAAAAGTTAAAGTAGACAGTCCAATACAGATAGGGTGGAACTTTTATATTGAAACGGCAGGAAGGGGAATTTGAGGAAGGTGAAATGACATCATCTATTGGAGGAGATGGAAGTGACATCATCAGTTGGAGTTGGAAGTGATGTCATCTGAGGGGAGGCAGAAGTAATGTCATCATTTAGAGCTAGACGTGAAGTCATCGGAGTGGAGAATGAAGTAATGTTGTCTGGTTGGGATGGAAGTGGAAAAAAAATGTTATTCTTCTGTTTTTCTTTCGAAAGAGGGAAAAAGGCATTAGTGCTTGTTTCCAACCCCCTATCTCTTGTGCTTTCATTCCATTTGGACCCTTTGGAATGTGTGTGACACCTAATTATATTATCTTTCAGCACATATTTTAAGTTATTATAAAGTATTCAGGTTTAAGCGGCTTCAACTTGAAATATAGCTTATAAGCTGTGTGGGGTCTTTGGGACAAAAAACAACCCGAACACTACAGTTTTACTATATTGGTGACCTTGCAGAGGTGTCAGCTAATTGGACCGGGGCAGGTCGTATCTTGTCAGAGACGGATGTGTAGTTGAGTGCACCTGTGGCATAAATTGTGCGGGACATGCAAACGTATGATAGCTCATTGTGTGAATGCACAACGTGCACATACCACAAAGCTGAGTTTGTCTGCTTGGGTTGAATAAGAATTGAGGTGCATGCAAGCGTTGAAAAAAATGTAAAACTGCATGCATACTCCATCTAGTGGCTGTGGTTGAGCGTGAGCAGAGCAGACTTCTCCATACAAACACACACACACACATACACATCTCTTTCGTTTATATACTGCATGTCTAATAGTGTTACATGTATTATTTACATGAATTACTTCACACTACTTCTTCAAATTGTTTTCTCACTTACAATACTCCAGTCCTTGGTACATTTGTAAACTTCTCTCAACTTCTCTCAGGACGTAATTGTTTGGTACATACTTGAGTTGATTATTGTAGCCGCACCTACCTGAACAAACCACTCAAAGGGATTAAATGCCTACTACTACTAATACTGCTTTAATTTTTTAAACTCTTTTACAAAATTTAGAAAGGATGACAGGTCATTTGTTCATACCTGGACATTGTGTATATGGCATAATGGCATAAGTTCTGATTTCATCCATTTCCTGCTTAGAGGATCACCAGAGAGATGATCATTGCTCAGATTGAGCACTGCCCTGATAATTAAATACACAACATCTTTAGTTGCTCTGAACTTTTTTTATCTACTAAAACATGTGGAGATGTTATCATTTTTTAATGCTGCATGAGAAGATTTTATGCGTGCATCAGTTCCCAGTAGATAATTTTCATCTAACAGCTGTGACAGTAGATGGCGCTATACCAGTGCTTAACCCGACACAGACAGACACAGGAGGCACACTTTCAAAAGCAAACCTGATTTTCTTTTCTTTTCTTCCCTTGTGGGAAACGTCTTCCCTGTCTCCCACAAGCACAACAACACAGTCCAAAGCACAAACCACTGCCCAATAAATTCCTTCTCTTCTGCTCCTTCTCTGCTCCAGGTGTTCGTTTACCTAATTCTGACTGCACCTCTGGGTGTGGCGGAAGAGCTGCTTTCCAAGTCTAATCAACAGCACCCCCAGATCCCAACAGGGCTGTATCCAACTCTATCTCCTAACGAAGCCCTGTGGAAGAACGAGGCACTGCTGCAACCCATGGGGGCTGCCATCTACCGTCCTGCAGGATGTAATGCCATGACCAGGCTTGCTCCCCTGATCCTTTCGGTGAAGTGGGTGACACAACATATTTTAAGAGTCATTTGTGATTTTATGCACCTTATTTTTATATTATTCAGTTTATGTTGTCACGTAGCTTGAGGGCAATTTTGTCCTCTGTGGTTTGTGGGCTATGTTCTTTAGGTTGCTTTTTCTTAGGATCTTCCTGGTCCAGTTTGAGGAAATTGAAAGTGGCTTTGAGAGTGCCTTCTTTTTCATGTTGTAGGTGATAATTTTATATTGCTTTTGTAAATTTTTAGATATTACTGAAATGCATGAAAAAAGGTTATAATGTGCTATTTGTTGTCATAGTGTACAGAAAAGCATTTGCTCAGTGATCAGAAGAATGCTCATTTTCATTTTTTTCCCCATTCTTTTATGTATATTTACTTGCATGTATGCCATTCTATACTCAATTTTCTATTACATGCACATAGGAGATTACATGAGCAAGCCATCAAGTAAAATAGCCAAAAATAGTACTTAAAGATTTGTCTTCTCATCAGCAAAGCAGATATCATTCCTCTGTTATTTTCAAGAGACGTTCAGTCCAAAGTAACATTCACAGTTTCTTCTTTTCAACAATGCAAACTTTTGTAACATTGCTCTTAAGATATGATGTTTTTATTCTTTCTTTGTGAATGTTGTTTGTTTTTCTTTTGTCCTTTCCCTAGTCAGTACTACAAAGGATAATATGGTCTGTCATGGAGAACAAACAAAAACATGAAGACGAGAAAGAATAAAGTCTAGTAGACAAGTGCAGAGTGATAGTATATCTTTGGCTTTTCATTGAAAATGATAATGAATGATTGATAATACCTTTTCTCACATAAATCACAACATATAAAATTACAATGTACCAATAATTTACCACTTTTCATGTTCATTATTCTAGCATGCAGAACACAGCTCTGAGCATCCCTCAAATCCTGGGCAGGAGGAGAAGTAGTGCATAAAATACTAATATTGGAAATGGTCCTCAGGGATCCTCCAAAGTCTGCCACCTGTCACCTGTTTTGAAACACTCTTTCTACACATTATCATGAACATGAGATAGGTTTTGGTTTGGTGTAGGAGGGACACAACTATTGTGTACACATGTAAACATAAGGAAAAAAAGTTTCCTGAAGAGTAACACAAAAGTTTTTCAATATTTGCACCAAATAAAAAATTGTTAAAAATGTACAACACATCAGGCCTAACTAAACCACTGTTAAATATAGGTACCATCCCCCCCAGAAAAAACACCAAAAAAACCAAAGGTCTGATAGTTTTTAGGTGTATTTGAATATAATACAAAAAGCACCTACTGTGGTTGTCATTTACTTCCAGTGGACTGATTTTGTTGAACTTCATAATTTGTTCTTAAAGGAAATTTATAGGGAAAGTTCACTTTAACATTTAAATATCTTGACTGGAGCACACTGTACACATTTTTGTAATTTCAAAATCTTATACGTATTAAGTCAAAAACACATTCTGTGTGACAACAATTATGGATTAGTTTCTTGTTTCGAACGTACTTTGAAAATGGCTATTTCAACTTGTACATTTTATATATTTTCTTCTTTTACTCATCTAATAGCTAGTCATGATGGCAAAATGGAGTTTGTCAAATGCCCAGAGTGGCATGCATGCACAAGCTGCTTATGTACCAGTTTACTCCTCTTGCTGCCCAAGATAACTGTAAAAATATATATTAAAAAAAAGAAAAATGTCAATTATCTAAATGTGAATGTAAGAGGAAAAGAATTATTTAAATGTCACTATGCAAGCTGAACAAATATGTTCTTAGTATTTATAGAATATTACTCCAACAACAACCTTATGGCTGAATTTTACCTAATTATTATGATGTGTAGATAAATAACAGACCAACATCCGAACATGGTCTAAAACAGCCAACAATTTACCTTAAAACTTTAGATCTTAACTCTCCATTGCATCCCTAACCCTAAAATATTATTTTAAAGAAATTTGAAACAATCAGTCACGGACACTCCACAACCAACAGGACATCAATTTATGCCATTTTTTACACCATTCCTTGTATCTCCTTCTTACTTGTATATTCTGTCTACCACAAATCCTGCCATCATTTTCTCAACCAGTTTTGATTATTGTTGACTACTCACTATCTGCACTCGATATTATCCCATTTCCTAAATTACAAATACAGTATATACTTGTGGATAAGTTATCCTGCGGATAAGTCGGGACATGATTTTACCATAAAATTTCTAGCATTTTATAATGTCGGTCGTATAAGTCAAATACGGAAAACTCACGTTATTGGTCCAAGACTAACCATGGAGCACACTGCCTTTTTTTTCTATGTGGGTGCGGCAATGAGCCATATTAGCGCATGCTCCTAATCTCTCTCTCTCTCTCTATTGTGCCTACGTGACCACACGGTAATACCCAAACTATTCCAAAGCAATATTTGCATTGATTTGTGTTTTTTGTATTTCATACCCTCATACACTTTTATCGTAAGAGTATCCCTTATCTACAATGGAGCGTTCAATCAGAAGAAAATATGAAGCTGGTTTTAAATTAAACATTGAAGTAACAAAAGAAATTGGTAACTGTGCTGCTGCAACAAAATTCGATGCGTCTGAGAAACTGATGCAAGATTGGAGGAGGCAAGAAGATGTAATGCCCGTTTCCATGCTCACATCGCGATGTATAAAAACTAAACTTGGTGTAAAGCCTTGCACATTTTCACGCCAGGTCAATCCCTTGCGTACGCAAGTTCTCCGCTTGGTTTTGCAAACTGGCAGCACCCAGCGTCAAAGCAGTGCTACTGTTTCTGTGTAGTTTCCTTTTATTTTTTAGATTTATCAAATACACTGAAATTAACCGCATATTGTTTATTAGTTTAAGGCATCTGATTGTAATCAACCTGTAACCATATAATGGTCCACGGAATGGCCAAACTATTCCAAATACTATAGCTGCTTTAGCGTTGTCACTGACAGTGCACCACTCAGAGTATTTAACACACTGTATCTGAGTGTGGAATCACAGCTCTACAGCAGCTGATCGGAAAGCTCTACCGCAGCGGGGAGAAATATTGGGATAGAGCTTCTAGCACACGCTGCCTCAGCCATGTGCACAGTCGATTTGAAATTCTTCCATTCGGCAAATGCTTCAGAGGCTTTCCTGTACGGATCTCGCAGTTCAGAAACAGTTCTATCCCATCCCAAGAGATATAAACTCACACAATCAGTCCATCAAGTGCTCCCAGTAGAATTGTTTGTACTTACAAGTACAATTGCCTCATTGTAAACTTGCATTACAGTTATAATATTGCACAACCTAAGCCACTTATGCTTTCATATTGTATATTTTTCACTGTTTTTATCCTATTATTATTATTGTTGTTATTTTACCATTTTATAGGAAAATAAGTTTATGGAGGATTTGCAAATTGAATCTCATTGTACCATACAATAACAATAAAGGAATTAATTTCAATTGAGAGTGCGTATTTACAGATGATGATAATGACTGGCTTCTAAGTTGATTTAGATTTCTAGGCACTATCTTCATGGAGCTCTTGATATCATTTTAAAGATGAAATGCATGAAAGTATATATAGGCCTATTACATTATACAGATAAACTTCATTTAAATGATGTATACTGTTAATGATTAAATATGCAAGGACTCGATGGTACAGCATCAGCGATGAGCTGGCACCCCGTTCAGGGATTTTTCCTGCCACGAGCTGTATGCTTGCTGGGGCTGGCGCGACCCTGGGTGGATAGATGGATGGAATAATTAAACATGTACTGCAAAGATATTTCAATGTTCCTTAAAAGTTTTGAAGAATCGGTGTTCTAACCTTACAGATGGCTTGACATTTATTAAAGAGCTGATTGTTTGGTGATTGCTTATTTTTAGAAAGAAAAGAAAGGACAGGAATCGGGGGTTAGTACGTTTGAAAGAGACAGTACTTCTGCAGTAAATTATTTTATTGAGCATCATGCACGTGGCAATCTCTGGAAGGGGCTCCAGCTCGTCGCTACCATTGCACCAACATGCCTCAATGTTTTATACATGCTTTAACTTCTATCATCATGAAAATGATATCAAGTATACATCTTAGTATCTAAATTGTTCAGAGAGCTGTAACATCATGAATGTAATGTATTCTGTGTCCTGTTGGCATAAGAAAAAGCCTGTTTAAGAAGCACGTACTGATTCACCCACATAAGAGTACATAGAATACGAAGCATTTAACATGCTACTTTAGTTACGATGGGATTTGAGAAACTATTAAATTAAACGTTTTTAAGATGAAGTTTATGACGTTCTACTTTAATGACAAAATAAACTACGTGATTAAAGTGGAAATTTCTACTTTATATTCACACTGTGTCTCGTTTTTTTTTCTTTTCTCTGTACCATAATACCCTCCATATGACACTTAGATGGTGGGCTATGACTCGCCTTTTCACGGCAACTTTGATATCTTACCACTTCTTATTTATTTCTGTTATTCAGTCAACTTCCTTTTATTGTTTATATCATTGCTTAAACCAACAAATAGTATATTTTTCCTTGCCTCTACTTGGTATTCACTGAAATACATTTTTCCCATGCTCTTGCCATTGTCTTTTCACTGAACGCAAAACATAAGGGGCTATTTATATTAATTTGCATATTCAAAGAGACATAATTCTGTGAGGAGTCGGGATGGAGTGACAGGCACGTGCACAAATGTTACTTTTCACACTGATTGGGATTTATGGAGCGGAAGAACGTGGAAGGTGGCATACACACAGATTTATGCATCTGGATTTCTTTGTGCATATGCACATTTCCGCTTTTGTCCATATGCCATGTTTTAGTGTGAATTCTACGCACGGCGTTATGCATAAAGACCCAGATATCCAGCAATAGGACGACATGTCCTCCTCTTCAGCGTTGTGTCCCCTGTCTGGAAGGCATTGCCTAAAAAGGTGAAAATGTGCGGCTTTCATCAATCATTGACTTGACCAAGTTATTGGCTGAAATCACACGCTGTTATCTCTCTGTTTTATGGAAAACAAAACACAGTTACGCGCCTACACACGATTTGCCATTTTGTGTTGTCTGTACTTGTTATACAAATATGCAGTGGTCTTTTATCGAAAAATGTCATCCAGCAGTAACACTACCAAGAGGAAATGCAAATTCTCGGACCACGTGAAAACACAGTATCAGGGATTGGTGAAGGACACACCGAAAATGAAGGAAAGTGTTTTGGCTTGTGATTCTTACATAACCGTTTCAAACAAGGGTACCACTGATTTAGAACGACATGTTACCATCGAAAAACACAGAAACATGGCATACTTTCAAAGTTGTGCAAATGAAGCCAGTTACTCAGAGCTGCTGAAAATCTGCAAATTTTCTTTTGTATTCCTGGGCACAATGCCAATGTAGAAAGAGCATTGTCCATGATCAACGCACAGTGGACAAAAGAGTCTGTTGATTCTGTTAGATGAATTGTTCTTACAAAGTCCAATTTTAAGAATGTTTCTTGTCTGGAGTTCCACGCCTCTTTTGCTGGGAATGATGAACTGCTGCGAAAAGTCGTCTCGTTTTGTGGCCTTGTCAAATAAGTTGTTTTTAAAGTTATCATTGTAACACACAGTCCACACTGTGTTACGTGAATAGAATGGAATGTGTTCTCCTTTGTCCTCCTTTATGACCTTCGGTGTCCTCCTTTGGGTTTGCAGGTATCTGGTAACACTAATTAACTAGGATGGTGACTTTTAAACATAATCTTGAAGCTCTACAGAGAACAGTAGATAAGACTTTTCCAAAGGCACATAATTACTATTCTACAAATAGCCCTTCTAAAGGTGTGTACGAACAGGTGAAACCATTTAACACTAGAATTACCAGAGTCTACAAAAAAAACTCGTAGATCCGGCCCACCTTAAAACCGTTCTCACCTCTCTTTTGTCTTCTAAATGTGCTGATTAAGACGAGCAGCAAGTAGCCGGCTGTTCCATCCCCCACCGTCGCAGAACATTCACTAAGTTTTCCCAGCTCATGCCTTGTTTGATTATAATTATCTGGGAGTGAGTAAACTGCTGGAGTTTTAGAATGGAAATAATAGATCGTTATTTGGAATACACGCATTTCATATGTGTTCCGTTTCTACAGTAATCTGTGTAAACACATTGCTAAAACAGAAACATTTTCATATTTTAATAATAAATGTTACAAAATGTAGGCATAAACTATAGAATATGTGAAGCCTGAAGTCCAAACATCAAATAAACACTTTCACAAAAGGTTCAAGGATGATACAACAGCTTCCGTGGCTTAACGCTACGGTTTGCTGACTTGGAGCACAGCTGCCCTACCGTGCTACAGAAACGTGAGTTCGATTCTCAGCTTTGAAGAAAGTGTTTTTTTTTTTCCTCAAACGGACATTAAATTTATAAATTGGTATGTACTGTAAATCGTTAACTTTAAAATGTCAATCGCAGTTATTTCTGTTGATTAATTCATGCTTTTTTACTTAGAGTCAGAACAGGAGCTTTTTCAGCTTATTCAGCTTCTGATCTGACTCAAACAGCGCCAGTATAAGTTCACATCCGATCTGACGTTGTTCGTTTTCAAATAATATTGCATTACTTCGACGATGTTTTCTGATTGGTACTATTCGCGTCATAAAATGATTTCTTCAAAACGTCACATATATTTGTCTCTTTCTTTTTTTAAAATGTGCATTGTAGCACTCAGCAACTGGCCACCTGCATGTTCTTGTGCACACTGAATAAGACAGCGCTATATGCAATCATCAGATTCAAATGTTAACAGTTATATAGCACGGAATGGAAATCAGCAGTTCTTAGCATTCCACCACGCAAGCTGTCATATCAACCGCCTACTGTAACTTGCTTTCTGTTTTCTTCGGTTATAGTCTTGAATAAATGTGCACTTGTTTTGTTATACTTTTACATCAACATATGTTCCTGTGTTTGAGCTACATGGGCATACTCAAAAAATACACGTGTAATGCCACGAAAGTGCATGCAGACACTTCAGTTCGCAAGCATTGGTACGACAATGCAGCCACAAGTACACTGCAGAGCTTTAGCGCGTCTTTATGTGAAAACAGCAGTATCAGATGGGGAGTGTCTGATGATTGCATATAGCACTGAAGTTACTGCTCTTTACTATGCTTTCCTCTGCATGTCCTGGAGTACAAAAGAAACAGCATACAGCAACATGTGGGGACTGGCAATATTGGGGGAAAAAAACACGCGGTCGTATGTATCGTGATACACTGCAGAACTATAGCGCGTCTTTATGTGAAAACAGCAGTGTCAGATGGGGTAGGAAAGGATCCTGAACGCGACTGAGACAATGAAAAGTGAATTTAAAAAAAAAATAAAGCTAACCTTTACAAATATCATAAATTACACCGGCTGTTACAGACTGAAATCAAATGTATCTTTTTATTCTAAAATAGTGAAAATAAGAACACTTCTCAAAAGGGAGTTGTGCAGGATCGAACTCATGACCTTCCAATTCCTAGTCAGCAACTGATACTGTTGCGCCACGGAAGCAGTGATAGCTAATGCGTGTCAATGTCACACACTAAGGTGGCTTTTTTTGGAGGTGGCTTTTTTTTTGTACCTTTTGTGAAAGTGTTTCTTTGATATTTGGACTTCAGGCTTCATACATTATATAGTTTATGCCTACATTTTGTCATTTGCTACTAGAATATATAAAACGTTTCTGTTTTAACAATGTGTTTGCACAGATTGCTGTAGAAATGCAACACATATGAAATGCGTGTGTTCCAAATAACAATCTATTGTTTCTACTCTAAAACTCCACTTCACTCCCAGATAATCAATCAAGGCATAAGCTGGGAAAAGCTCGTTTACGTTCTAAGTCGTTGGGGGGATGGAATAGCCGGCTGCTGGCAGCATGTCTTTATCAGTACATTTAGATGACAAAAGACGCTGGCGGAGAGGTGAGAACGGTTTTAAGAAGCGATTTAAGGTGGACCGGATCTACGAGTTTTTTCGTAGGCTCTGGTAATTCTAGTGTTAATGAAGGAGTGTTTGGACATACGTACGTACTGTATATTCAGATTCAATAAATGAAACAGAAACACCATTGTCTCGACAGTTGGCAACAGAAATAGTACAATTTTGGCCACTACCAGTAGGTTTTAAATGAAGATTACTTTCACGTTTATTTTGATTGTGTTGAATAGTTTAAAATTCTTTAATTCTTATAGACAGTCTCCCTCAACATATCCTAATCTTAAAAACTTTTACATTTAGATTTCTTTTTGATTTAATAATAACACTGCACAACAATTTTTTTGAAAAGTTTTGCTACCTGAAAAGTTTTTGCTGATTGTGACAGGTACCTACTGGACCTTTACTGCATCACGTAGGAACTCTGAGAAATAGACATTTATATGTTTACTGACAATAACATATTTAGTCACGTTTATGTTTCGCATAAGCTATTAAATTCAACAGAATTAAAAGTGTTTTGCTCCTAATTTTCTTTTGTATTCAATGTCTGGTGCATCAAGTTTCAGTGCCCAGCAGTAGTCAGCAAGCATTGACGGATTCCAGTTGCCCTGATATCGTTTCTCCATCGTAGCAATGTCCTGGTGAAACCTTTCACTGTGTTCGTCACCGACAGCACCGAGATTTGCAGGGAAGAAGTCCAAGTGTGAGTGGAGGAAATTAATCTTGAGTGACATGTTGCACTTCATTGTCTTGTATGCTTTGAGAAGTACGTCTACCAGCTGAATGTAGTTTGGGGCTCTGTAATTGTCCAGAAAATTGTCAACGTCTTTGAAGGCTTTCCAGGCAATTTTAACAGATCTTAAAACCACATGTCACTCATAACATGGCTGATCTGGGGGCCAACAAAAATGCCCTTTGATCTTGGCGTCAGTTATTCTTGGGAACATCTGTCTTAAAAAAATGAAAACCTTCGCCTTCCTTATTCAGTGCTTTAACAAAATTCTTCATGAGTCCCAGTTTTATGTGAAGAGGAGGCAAAAATATCTTTGCCGGGTCTACAAGTGATTCATGTGCCACATTTTTCTGTCCTGGAACTAACTTTTTACGGAGTGGCCAGTTTTGTTGAGAATAGTGCGACTCTTTGGCACGGCTGTCCCATTCACAGATGAAACAGCAGTACTTTGTATAGCCGAGCTGCAGTCCTAGTAACAGAGCAATGACTTTAAGGTCTCCACAGATATTGCAGTTGTACCTGCTATAGTGGACTTGCTTCAGCAACAGTTTCATATTCTCATACGTTTCTTTCATGTGTACTGCATAGCCAACAGGTACAGAGAAACCACACACATTAGTCAAACAGAAGTAACAGTCCATCACATGGTCTTTCTGTTCTCTTCATATCATCGAAACAGCAAACGTCATCGTCTTTCGAGTGCCTCTGAGCCAGGCTCTCAGACTGACAGCACATGTCGCACAGCAAATGTGAGGCGCCCTTTCCTTTTCTTGATCTCCAATTTTGCAGCTGAAATAAAGATGATAAGCTTTCTTCACAAGTGCAGTCATCCAGTGTCTCTGAGGCGCAAGTGTATATTTGCCACAGATATAGCAGAATGTATCACGGCTGTTACGACATTGATGAGACATATCACCCGACACCAAAACGTCTATAGCATCAAGCTTATTTACTGTTATATTGCTACAGATACTATACTTTACTATACATGTACACTGACTATCTATATTAACCAAATAAGCAGGATCTGTGTATGCAAGCCTCCTTTATAGCATGCTGAGACAGCGTCAAGCTCGTTCAGACCTGCCCTGGCATGCCCAGGATGTCAATTTCCACAGAACAGCTTCCAACCTGGCCTGATTCCATGCTGCACAAACTGTTGTTGATAAGTCACTTACGGGAGTGAAAATGTCTGGATACAAATATAAGAAAAAACTTGACAAAACTGAAGATTTCTCTGAAACGGTATGTGATGGGTTAATTTTGATGGGATATTCATGATAAAAAATCTATAAGAAACACCCAACAGTGTTCAAGAAGCAAAAACTTTGTTGTACAGTGTAATAGAAAAGAAATCAATATAATCCTATAATATTATAACATTAAGCTATCAAAAACTGTTGTGGCCCTGTTATTATTGACAGCATTTAGATAAACAATAAGCCTTGAAAATCCATCAATTTGAATTAGAATTAGAAAGCCTCTATTGTCATGGTACCAGTGCAATTAAATTGTAAAAGTTACACCTGTAAACGGTACAAGTACAACAAATAACGACAAACAAATAATATAGGAAGCACACATCCTATAACAAATAAATACTATACATAAATAAATATGGGGCAGAAATGATTATCCACTAAGATAATCATCATACATGCTGGAAAAAAATTATAACAGTTGTACGTATTTATAAAATTTTAAATTCTGATGGCCCAAGGATAAAAACTGTCTGCAATTCTTTTTTTTGCTGTTTTTAATGCTCTTGTACCACCTGCTGGAGGGCCCAGGATTGGTAGGGCTTTTAATGATTTTCCTGTCTCTGCAGAGGCATTGGGAACTGGAGATATCTTTCAGGTAGGGCAGAGACCAGCCAGTGATTTCTGCACATCATCCCTGTATGGTGACTCATCGTCACCAGTTATGAGACCTACTATTGTGGAGCCATTGGTCATAAGTGTACAGGGCATAGTGAAGTGGGCTCAGTACACAGCCCTGAGGGGAGCCAGTGCTTAGTATAAGGGTGGAGGAACTGTGGGGGCCGGTTCTAACAGTTTGTAGGTGGTCAGTGAGGAAATCCTTTATCAAAGAACTGAAGGAGGAGGAAAAGTTCAGGTTATGCAGCTTATCGATTAATATGCTAGGGATGATTGAATTAAACACCAAGCGATAATCGACAGACAAGCTCCTTACATACACTGTAAAAAATTATTTGTTGGTGTAACTTAAAAAAATTATGTTAAGTGGTAACAATCAATTGAATCAATTTTTCTCAACGAATATTTTTCAGTTCAACTTATATCAATGTTTAACCAAAGAAAGAATTTAATTTGAGGAAATTTAATTTCTCCCACTCAAAAAGTGGTATTTCCTTTGAATACAAAACTGAAAGTTTTAATTTTATGTTAAATTATAAATTAACTTAAAAAAACATTTAATTAAGTTTCAACATGTTTTCATTCAACATGTTTTTTTTATTGAGCACATTTCATTAGAATGCCTCAAGAACTAACCAGCAATTGAATTAGTTTCTTCCTAATTAGTTGTGTTGTTTCACAAGCATAAGTGAAATATAGAAGACATAATAGCAAAACACTTTTAGATTTATTACTGAATATTTGCAACACAAAAATCATCATAATTTTTTGGTCATTTCAATAACATGTTCTGTATTAAAAATTTACAGAACAAACATTACACACAAAAATATATATATATATATATATATATATATATGTTTTTACTAATTATATTTAAAACATCTATATGAAAAATTCTATATACATATATTAAATAAATACATAATATATTTTATATGTTACATAGTATACTACATATATGCAAGCTTTTCACAAAAATGTTTTTATAAATTACATATAAAATATCTATATGAAAATAATTATATATACATATATTAAATACACCTTATATTTTATACATTATATAACATTATATAGTTACATAAAATGTGTGTGCATGTGTTATACTTTATATAAATGTTATATTGTATTATTATATAAAAATAAGTAACACAGACTAAGTAACAATAATTAAATACACAATTTCACATTTTGAACATATATATATATATATATATATATATATATATATATATATATATATATATATATATATATATATATATACATACATATACATACACACACACACACACACACATACATACAACCAATTGAACAATTTACCAAAGATTCAAGTAATGCAATGAAAATTACATTTTGTTAATTCTGTAATTTTTTTTGAGCTATAAACTTTCAAATAGCTTTATTAGACATAGTGCAATAAATGCCCTCTTTCAAAACTCTAATTAGAAGAACTAAAACACAACTACAACCTTGGTTAGGGAGATCAATACAAAATATCAGAGGAGTTTTAAGACAAATTCAAAAAGCAACAAATGATATTCTATAAATAACAAACTGCTTTGTGATATAGTCTTAAAACTTGGACATAAATCTATTCATCACCAATTAATCTGAGCTAAGAAGCTTACTGCTTAGGTTCTTCACTCTGGGAGATTTCTTATTTCCCTGCAGTTCCATAAACACTTTTTGGAAAATGTCAAAAGTGAGTTTTAACTCTTTTGGGTATCTAAGATGTATTGCATACATTAGACCAAACAATAGTGGACAAGCTGCTGCGACAGACAGTAGTCCATTTAGCACCTCTACACCTTCAATAACAATGCCAACTTCTTTAGGTATGTGAAAGGGTCCTTCACCCTCTTTATGAATGACAAATATGGCCATTTTGAGTGTCTTCATTTCTCTTTCAGCATCATCTTCTAATGTATCCTACAATTAAAAGATAAAGATGCACAAATACTCATCCATTATGATATAGTGAATTTTGACATAGATAAATAAACCCTAGGAACCATTAAAGCATTGAATGCTAATGTCTTATCAGTGTCATATAACAAATATGTTCAAAATACCAAACTATAAAGCAGTATATCTTGCACAAGTGACTATACAGAATATTACATCAGAATCGTGACTGAACATACTGTGAAATTTAATAGTAAAGGAAAAAAACACAAATCTCTGTTAATAAACAAGGAGCATAAATATAATGTTAAATTGCACACTAAGCCTTACCAGATATTCTTTGATAAGATCCTTGTCATCCTCACCAAGGTAAATAATAAGTGACCTCAGCACAAACGCTTTTCTGATGTTTACATCATTATTCTGGATGTAAAAGTACACATTTATTAATATTCACTGACCCAGACATTTCTTAAACAAAAAAAACCCCACTAAATTCATGTGGGCAAAAAAAACCCCAATTTGCCTAAGAATTCAAGGTTGCTGTCTCAATGCAATTAACAAATGTACCTGATCTACAGCTTGAATGAAACTGGCAGTCTTATAGTGGGTAGCTCCTCCTTTATGTCTTATGATGCTTGTCAGTTTATTGGTATATTTGTCCAGCTGTGCAAGAAATTTGGACTGGAAAGGGATTGTAGTAATCCACAAGAACTCAGCATTAATCTTAGAGGAAAAAGATTAAAGATAAAGAAATTAACTAACTTCAAAAATTCAAATATTGTTAAGATAAAACACTTTCAGGGAAAAAATTACATACCTCGTTCACTTAGAAAAGTGAAGCCATCACTTCATAAAATCCTCCACCCTTGGCTGCTCCTTTATTACTTCGTGTCTTCTATAGGTAAATGTTTTTACCATGAGTTCTCGAATGACTCTTTCATTATTTCTTTTCTTTGCCTCTCTCATAAGCATTTCTCTGTCCACTTCAAGGCTTTCTGGTGTATCACCTTGAGGTAAATCAGGTAAGTAATTTGCCTCTGCCCTCTTTGCCTTTTTCACGTTTTTTGCTGGGTAGACACTGTCACCTTCCCTTGCCTTGTTTTTTACAGAATTTACAGCAAGCTCTGGACAACCATAAAGCTTCATTTGTGTCCGATAGTTTCCCATTTTATATTTTAGCTTTTGTTTCCACCCATAGCACCCTTTATACGATCCAGGCTCTTGTAGGCAGGGGTGTTTCTTTATCAGGGCTTCGGACACCTCACAGAAGTTGGCGTCTTGTGGGTATGCTTTAAATCGAAATATCTCTTCTGCAAGCTTCTGCAGTATGTCACTTTTCGTCTTTGAGCTTACTGTCAGTATCATTTTCTTTCTTCTATATTCTGCATTACCCTTTTCAAGTTGAAGTTCAGTTTCGTATGAAAATTGTGGAATTTGGAAAAGTTTTGGCCATGCCTGTGTTCTGGTTGAAAGTGAAGAGATAACTGTATCATCTGTGTCACCTGACATTACAGAGCTGCAGTCATCAGGTACTGGCAAAGGCAATTGAGAAAGCTCAGCAGTTTGCTCCGATTTCTCAATGTAGACCACTTTTAGTTCTGAGGTTAAAGTTAAATTAAGAAATCATTGTCCTTGTATTGTAATCTAATATCTTCATTCAATTGAAAAACAAACTGTACTTCATTGATGAGAGCATGTACTGAGTCAGATATTCCATTTGGCAGGATCATTTTCCTGGCATCATCCATACCAAATATCACTCGAAGATGTGCACATCTCTTTCCAGACATGGTAACGGTATCTGAAAACACAAGGAAAGAGCAAAACATTTATTTTAGACAGTTATAAATGAACAAAAATAAAATCACAACACAAACAAAGTTAAATAATCACATACTAACTACTTACTAACATATAACTAACACATATATAACTAACTATTATTATCCTGCTTTAAATAACTACACATGTAAACTACATTGTTTTAATAATTAATAGTAAAAATGTTATATTGGCTATTAACAATGTTGTATGCATTTTACATGCTATTGATATATATAATTTACATTATCTTATCTTACAAGATGTTCACTGACTGACCTATGGTGGTAATTTACCCTTCAGAAGTTACTAAGCAAGATTACAAAGGCATATGTAAAGAATATTAAGGCTTATATAAAAGCTGACATAAAACATTACATTTTCAAATAAATAAAATGTATTAAAACAATAATATCAAAACTGATTTAAAAATATTAAGCTTAAACTCTACATAAAAATACATAAAATGCAATTATACAAAAAATTAAACTGACAAACCTGTGTTTACAGCAGTCAAGACAAAAGTTGTTTATGCTCATTCAGCATGTCTATGGTGTGAACCAAAAAATGTATTATGGGGTATTTATATAACACATTACTGTAAACTCAAAATGACGGTATTCAGGAAATGGCTTCCTTTTAGCTAAATGTCTCATTAAGGTTACTTTAATGTTCTGAACTTTTAAGTATTTAACATTTACCATGTATATTTCCTCATATTAATGCACATTAAAAATGTATTCTATCTACACATGAATGTATCTTTTTACAGTGACTAGCCGCATGCCTTGCACTATATAATCATACAATGGGTATACATCTGTGAGTTCTTGGATATCAACAAGTTCCAAGTCTTCGGTGGCTGAAGCCATTACATTGAAGGCTTTGTAGTGCTCCTTGTACCATGCACTTAGTTTTCTGACAATAAATGATAACTGCTCTTTAATAACAAGCAAGTGAACAGTTTCACAAAACTCTGGAAGTCCTCCTAGGGAACCATGTGCAAGAATCATTCCAGTGTTATAGTTAATTCCATCATATGTTGCATTTTTGGTTAAGTATGCAATCTCAATATATGGATATGTCCTTATCAGAACTTGTGAAATATCCTCTTTCAGAACATTATTGGGAATTTGTGAAACACTTGAAACCTCTAAATGTGGCTTGGGAAAATGATTCATGTACAAGTGAGAAGCCATTTGAAACTGATGTCGCTCTGATGATGACAGAAGTACATTTTTATAGCATCGTGTGTGTCTGATAACTCTCTTGAAGAAGCTATGTTTTGATTCAAAACGCATAGTCCATAATGCCATAAGAGGACCAAATTGATGGATAAGATAGGGATAATGCTCCAAGAAATGGTGCTTTGGTAAAAGACACAAGTCTGGAAATACCTCTCTAAATCTGACCCTGTGCTCTGAGATTTTTGAATCAAGATAGGCAATGGCCTCTTCTGTATGAATGGGGGTAGCAACAAGGTCTACAAAGTCCTTTAAATCGGTTATTTTTTCCCAAACTGGTTAATCAGAAGGAACCCTGTCTACAACCAACAGAGGTAAAAATCTCAACAAACACCAGTTCTCATGGGCATTACCTCCTTACCTCCAACAGTTCTTCTGGCTGCATGCGTAAGTGGCACAGTATGAGGATGATTTGTTCTATCTGTCCCCATGAAGGGAAACTTTTGTATTGACTGATTTAGAATATCAAGTGTGAAATATTTATTTTAGATAAATGTGGCAAGGCAGAGTGCAGGTTTTACTGGCACAATTCCTTTGAAAATGTCATGGACAGTATCTGGTGGGAAACCAGTGACCACACTGAAAGAAAAAAGCTTTTCTGAGAGTATACAATCATTTTTTACTCCATAGTAGCTAGTCAAAGCATTTTCTTTGATTGCTCTTAGGTGTCCTTTGTGCATCTCATCACTTCTCGGGCAAAATGCACCAGTTTTCACTTCTTTTGTCTGAAATTGAGTTCTTTCCCCTAAACAAAATCTGCAAACATATTTCCCTGAGAAATTTTCCACAAAACCAGCAATTCCATGGGTAGCCAAATTATCAGCAATAACAAAGTGCAATATGCCTTTAACAGTATTGCCTAACTTTGAAATGAAGATACCATGTTGTTCTAAATTCACAAGGTCATTTACCAAGGGTTCCAACACTTTTTCATAGCCATAATGTTTTACATCCTCACTTTTTATCAAGGCTGCAAAATAAACTGATGACAAGGAGGAGAGACAGCCCAGGGGAAGATTGCCTAAAACCCAGTATTCCCCAGTTATTTTGTGTTTTTTCTTTGAAGTTCCAAGAGGATTGCAAATTTCAAAATCATCCACATAAAGAATTAGTGAGATAACTGTGTCCTCATGCAAACAAGATTTTTTTATAGCAGCTTCCATCAAAGAATGATTTATATTGAGGGTTTCCAGTACCAGTTTGTGGCTGGCCTTCATGTAAATCAAGTATAGGCTGGGCAGCTAGTATTTCCTGCAAGGATTTCAGTATAGAAATATGTGTGTATTGTATGATTTGGTTCCAATGCATATTCTATTGGCTCAACTACACTAAAGTGTCTTTTATAATATTTCTTGCGTTTCCAAGAAGTTGAAAGCAAGCCACCATCTCCTACTGCCACCCAAAAGGGATTTCATTTGCACAGTACAGTGGCTAACTCCTGTATGCAGATTGATCTAAATGGCAGTTGTGTTGCTTTAAAACATTGAATGTAAGGTTCTGTGTAACTGGTACAGACACATTCACATCAAGAAGTTCAGTAACAGCACAATTGGGTACAAGAAAGATATTCTCTAACCTTAAAAGTACTGAAGCTATTATTAGCTCAATATCTGCCAAAGAGTCATCTGAAGCCATTTGCTCACAACTTCTATTTGAATGATCACTACACATTACAGTATCATCAACCACAGTCGGTGCCTCAAAAGAGTTGTCAACAGACAAGGTGTTTCTGTCAATGATTCCAGGTCTAAAATCATTTACTGACACAGGGCTATGCTTCCTATATTTATGGCTGTTGAAGTTGTCATAAATATTTGTTACGTAAGTGCAGTCCTTAAACATACAACTAACAGTCTCGTGATTTTTCAGGTGTTGTCCTATGTGCTGAAAGTAGTCTCTCTCTCTCTGTGCAGAGATGATTATAATTGCATATGTGGCTTCCCGAGTTACGTGACATCTAGATAAATGGCTGTGCAATGCATTGCATGTTTTAAAACTACATGGACAATTCAGATATGTACAGGGGTATAAATGGCCTCTTCCATATGTTTCAGTTTGTAATGTCTTAAAAGTGCAAATCTTCTATCCACAGCAATGCCACAGTCCTTACATTTCCACACTTCCATATTCCACACTTCTCACATTTCATATCATTATTTAAAATAGTAATGAATTTGTTTAATTTTGTTCAGTTTTTATGTTATGCAGCTTCACTGTTTGAAAGTCCTGGGTTCTAATCTCAGCATGGTCACTGCAGCATTTGCATGTTCTCTCCCCCACACCAGATTGGGTTTTTCACTAATATCTTTTTAGTTAGCCAATAAAAGGTGTCATTTTGCTTGGCTTTTCTCTACATTCATAATGGCTAACATGGTACAACACCCTAGTATCACTAATATTACCAAATACATGCAGGGAAAGTAAACTATCTACTGTGTGAGTGTGGGGGTGTGCATGAACAAGCCAAATGAGCAGCTATTTGCTGACATGTTCTGCCTCCTCATGACCTTGAAATAAATTAAGCAAGTTAGAGACTTTTATATTATTTTAATGGAGGTGTTCTTTTGCCCTCGAGATCAGCAGAACCCAAATATGGCACAACTCTTGGAGCCAAACTGGGTCTAGACACAAACTGGTAGGTTTAGAACAGCGTATCAAAGTTTTACACAGAAAGTATGTTTTAAACACTTTTTAAATATAATAAGGAATTTCAAACTTGCCACTGAAAACTGAAAACAAAGGCACCAAACAGGCAAATGCAAATCTGGAAACTGTAGTCAAAAGAAAAAAGAAAGTATGCTTAATCAGTCATCTACACTTTGACAGATAACCACAGTAAAACCAAAAAAGCAGAATAAGCTTGTTAACTGTATTAAAGAATTCCTCCTTTCACTTTCTAAAGTAGACAACAGAGTCACGTCAGCTATTACTGAACATTTACAATTACTGTCTACTCAACATAAATGAGTCTGTAATGTTGTTGTTACTATACTCTAATACCAACACCAATACGTCTGTGACTGCAACAACCAACCAATCATGACATGATGAACTTCTAATTTTATTTTTTATTATTGGACACATACTATCTCTTTTAATGCTTTTTGTATAATCAATTTATATGATACAAATAATTTTCTCAAAACAAAAATAATTTTTTGATTAAATTTTAATGTAATCAACCTAGAATGGTCAAGGCAATAAAATATATACCCATTCTTTGTCTGAAGACTTATGATATTATTGTATTTAATAATGTTGGTACTATATCTGGTAAATGCTTAAAACCTGGGTTTGCAGTTACTACATACGGTCATTTTTCAGTTTCAGCCTCTGACAAATTAAAAGGGCAACCCCATTAACCCCAAACAACTAGTCGATACAGAATATGCATACCAGCGTGGTAGATATTCAAACGGGGATACCCCAATCCCCTACGGAAGCGTATTAGGGCCACGATGAAGAAAAAAAAATACAGACACAAGTGAAGAAAAAAAAATATATGTTTCCACTTTAATCTCGACGCTTATGTCGAGATTAAAGTCGACATGTTGACTTTATTCTCAACATATTTTTTTTTTCTTCACTGTGTCTGTATTTTTTTTTCTTCACCGTAGCCCTAATACACTTCCGTAGTAACCCCACCACACTTAAAGAAAAAATTGCTTGTAATCGCGAGGGTGGAAATGAAGCCGACACAATAGCACTGTTTAACAGCTAGTCCTATACACTTTAAATGCTAGGGCATTATCGATTCAGTCTAAATAATAAACTGCATTTTGCATGTTATGGCACTTAACTTCAATAACGATGATGATTAGTTATGTTAAAGCTTCATAAAAACTCATTAGAATATGTTTCTTAATTTGAACATTGTATTCTCAGAAACGAGGGTATGCAACAAACAAAAAAAGTAATTTATATTTTGTTCACGTCAGTCCAGAAAAAAATGAGGCAATTACAATGATTAATTAACAAATAAAACGTCACAATACGTTATCATTTACAAGCGAGCTATTTTGCATACATTACAAGAATGTTTCACATTAATGGTGTTCACATTAATGGTGTCGCAGACATAATCTTTTGTAGTTACACCTTAACTTATATCACGGCTCTCCTTTGAACACTGAATATCAAATACTCACAACTGTAGGGAAAAACAAACAAAAAAAGTACCTGATTTTGAACTTTAAATCACTCGAAATAATCGTGTAATGTTCCACAAATTCTTTCTACACTCGTCTCGAAATCAGAACTCGAATACATTGGCGCAATACAACCGCAGCAAACTGCACAGTCGTTCTTGAACTCTCATGATATGAGACTATTGCATCAGACATTCTATCGTGTACTGCGCAGGCGTCAGAAAACTTACAAAGTGATTTTTTTTGCATTAGACAAATGGAACAAATTAAATTAAGCGACAGCAAGGTTTTTCAATTTGAAGTAAAGCAAAAAAAATTATGTTAGATGAACAAACTTATTAATATAGTTCATTACAAACAATAAAATCACCTTAAGTCAAAAAGAGCCCTTTTTCTCTTTTTACAGTGTAGGTCCCTGAGTATTGCAGATGGTTCATCACTATTTTGAGTTGTATTAATGGTGTCTTCTGTGCATCTACTTGATCTGTAAGCAAACTGGTGAGGGTCAAAGGTGGGAGGCAAGTTAGCTTTAATATGCTGAGCAATAAGTCTTTGCAATTGGTCTGTAGTCATTAAGGTTATTAATGACTGACTTTTTTGGGACAGGGATGATAATATCCGACTTAAGACAGGAGGGAATGGTGGCCTGTGCTTGTGATAGATTAAATATCTTAGTAAGGACTGTCAACTGGTCAGCACAAGCTAAGTACCGTTTCAGGTATGCCTTCTGGTCCAGCAGCTTTCCTCAGATTCACTATCTTGAGCACCAATCTCATTTTATGTTCCTGAAACTTGAGTATATCACAGCTGGGAGTCATTGGGGGCAGACTGTCTGTGTAAGACCACTTTGCCTCAAAGTGAGCAAAGAAAAGATTTATTTCTTCTGCCAATGAGACATCACCACAGATCGGCACATGTGTACTGCTTTTGTAGTTGATGATTTGTTGTACTGTATTCACTGCCACACCTGCCATAAGTTATTGTGTGTCAGATAGGCCTCTACCTTGCTATTATAGGTCATCTTGGCAGTTTTGATGACTCACTGCAGATTTGGTCTTTCTGTACTGTACTGGGCCCTATCCCCTGACCTGAAGGCTATGTCTCGGGCTCTCAACAGAGACTGACAGGCCACCTCACTGGTCATCCATGGTTTTTGGTTTGAGTAGACCCATATGTGTTTATCCACTGTAACCATATTAGTACGGAACTTAGTATAGCCAGCTCCTATAAGTCTAATTGTTCAAATATGGACCATTCTGTGTATGCAAGACAGTCCTGCAGCTGTCAGGTTTTGATAGTTTTTTATGCTTGGCTTGATTTTAATCCGGAGGGAAGTGTGTGCTGGGATGAAGAGCACTGAGAGATGGTCATTACAAGCCCAAATGTGGGAGAGGTAGGGCTCTGTAAGCATGCTTTAGGTTGGAATAAACACGGTCCGGTGTGTTCTTCCCCCTGGGGGAACACTGTACATATTGCACAAATTTGAGGAGTACAGTCTTTAGGTATGCTTGATTAAAATCACCAGCTACAATGTGTTCTCAGTCGGGATGAGCCTCTTGATGTTTGTCGATCATATAGGTGAGAGCTGAGCTAATGTTAGCATTAGGAGGGATATAAATAGCAGTAATGATCACTACTGTCAGCTTGGCAGATAGAAAGGTCTGCATAAAACTGTTATTGCTTCCAAATCTGAAATGCAGTGTGTGTATAAAATCTTACTGTTTGTACACTAGTCATTGTTTACATACACGCAAATACCCCCAACCTTTTTGCTTGAGTCTCCTTTCCTGTCAACCCTAACCCTAAAGCCCACCAGCTGCCCTTCGGTGTCCAAGATAAGAAGGTGCAGCCAGGTTTCTGTAATGATTAAGCATTCAGAAACATAGAACTTTACAGCCATGCACTGTATAGGGGGTTTATACAGATGCTTCCTTAGTCTAACCAGCAGTCTTTCTTGGCATCCTTGCTTCTGCTTGCGCTCCTGAAGCCATCTGTGCCACCTCTCTGACCCGATAAAAAGCCAAGGAGCCCCTAGAAGTCTTTCTGTATCCTAAGGTATGTTGTGAATCTGCTGGTAACTCTTTGTAATATCCATATAGTATCATACTCCAATATTAAGCAATTCTGTATGACTATATTTTTCCATTTTAGCACACCTCACACATATTACATACACACACATTAACACAACCAAGCACCAAAACAGAGAGCTGAGAGCTGCTGCATCCATGTGTGCCACCATAAAAGAAGCCGTTCATAAAAGATTGGCACAATGGACAATAATTCTACATTTGTAGTGTCAAACCCTCCACAAGTTTTAGACAATTTTGTTTAAACTCCTTGCTGTTAACCCTGTTAATGCTATTTAATTATGAATAAACTCGAGACAGACTCAGGGTGATGTGTAATGATATGCTCTTATAATGTTCAGTCTGAATAACTCTCGGAAAAGTATTCTGCTACCATCTAATAGATAAAATAACATTATGTTCCAAAAAAATCATGAGTATTTCTATGCATTTTGCCACTCATCAATATTTTAGAGTAGAGTGAAGCCTTCAAGCAAAACACAATGGCATGTAAACAAGAAGCTGTAAATCCAGTTTTAGAACAAACTGAAAATAAACAATTTTTTGAATCAAGCAATAGTGAGGACAAGGTTAGTATGTCACCAGATGTTGACACAGAATTTGAAACTGATGCATACAGTACTATATGACTGAACCACTGTAATATGCCTGATGAATTTGGTCCCCTGAAGGTTCACCAGGTTGCAAAACCAATCATGTAGAAAGACAAAAAAGACATTATTCCCGCCAAGCACCATTCACTAAGCTACAACTGCCTTTCATGTTAGGGGAATCGTGGAAGTCACTGAGCCTTGCACTGTGGTAGCCTGCAATAACACAAGGCATATGTGGGTCATGCACAGCAGTCACTGTCATACTACCCTCTCATGCTAAACTAACAGAAAAAATATTTTAACAATAGTTGCAAAGAAACATACTTCTGCTGTCCCAGTGGCTGTGCGTTGGCAACAATCTCAAAACATTTTAACAACAAAGGGTGTGTACTAAATCTGCATCAGTACAGCGCTGGACACTAGATGTACCTTTCTTACTGTATTTATGTTGACATTTTGATACTTACCTGTTTCTGTTACACGTAATAATATTCCTTTACATTTATTTTATAGCAAAAGTATACATCACAACTTGAAATATGCATGTTATTCTCATGTGAGGAACAGCCACACTACACAAGACAAAGAAAGCAATGGGCCTGATTTCCATCTGTATGCCAAGGACTGTTTGGTGCTGAAACATTGTATTGTCAGTGCCATGCAGTTCAACACGACACCCTCTGGCTCTACTCAATGGGTGGATTTCTGTAATTGATATCTTAATTAAAACACGAAAATATATTTTTTTTTGAACAGTGTTTTAAATTTTACATTTAACATGTATTATTTAATTGAACACTGTTATCCAGTCTTATGTTTATTAATTGCGTGGACTGTCCCCTTGAAGCTTCATAAGCTTAGGGTATTGAACCAATGATTTGTTGTTGTCTGCTACACTATTAATAACCCAGGCTATGACATATTGTCAAACAATTAATTTGACTTTGACAGTGTGTTACATTTTCTTTCACACATAAGTTTCAGAAACTTGCAATGTTTTATTTATAATCAAGAAAGTATACAGTATTTTATTCATTATTTTGCAGACAGTATCGAAGGCAATGTTGCAGTAATATTGTTTATAATGTTCTTGATTTTGACACTTTGATGATCAGAATCTAAGGTCATGGAAAATAAGCAGAAACCTATTTAACTTATTAACAAACATTCCATTTTTAGATATCCAGAAATACATTTTATACAAAAGTTAAAGGTGGACAGATATCATTGTTTAGTTGCTCCATTTTAATGAAGATGCTTACAGTTCTGTTCAGATTAGTACTTTTGAAAATGACTAAATAGAGCCCATTTACATGTGCACTCCATGGCTGAATGCTACCTCTTGAATGAAACAATAGTTCCTATTATGATGCATTTGTATGCCCCTGGACTGTAGATGTTCCAGCATCATTTTACAGCCAGCTTTTAGATATGCATTAAAAATGTATATTACCACAGCATCCATATCATCTTAACTGGTTCTTTTGTAGAAATCAGAATTTCTGAAATTCAGGGCAGCTCTAACTTGAAAATGGAGAACAGAAGTACAGAAATATTGAAACTTGAAGTTCATTAGAAAAAATGGGTGAATAGTATTGTGTTCCATAATTCTACACCTTATGCCTTTCTCTGCCCTTTCCCTTCAAACTGAGTGTGGTGGTATGGCAAAAATCTGGCAGTTCGTATGCCAGACAACTTTAACTTCTTTACAACATCAACTGGAATTTTCAGCTACAGACATGGAATAGTAATGCATGCCTCAGTAATTTTTTCACAGGTGCTTTTAGTACGGACATGGTGCTCAATCAGCCTTAAAGTATTGATGACTTCTTCATTAATGTTAACATTTTTAACAGCATGAGTTCTTCTGATCTTTTCCAACATATTGTCAAATTGTTTCAAAACGGAATAATGGGTTGTATTATCGCTGTCTATTTCATTTGTCAAAATAACAATCTCAACTTTTACTGCTTCCATATTTGATCAATTTGAATGAAAGAACTGTAGTACTAAATATTTTTGCTAGCTAAGGTTCAAGCAAAATGACTTAATAGATTAATGTTTAAACCAATAGGTATAAAACCCAGAAATTTTAACTTGATTGACAGGTGAAGAACCCATCATGAAAAGAGGCATTCTGAAATAAATAACACTGTCAGTAAAAGACGTTCTGAAATGTTTTGTTTGGAAAACTCCCAATGTTGCATAAAAATAGTCTTTAGAATATAAGGTCATTTTGAAATAAAACTTATAGTAATTAAATTTAATGTAATTTCATCACTGAACACAAATAAAATAATTAAATTGTATTTTGTAATAATTAGATAACTTTTAGTTAATTATGTTTTCACAATTTAAAGGTTTATGTATGGTACATACTTTTCATGGCACAATTTATTTCTTAAGCGCCTTTTTATTTATTTCGTTTTGGCACAAATGGTTTTCTGTAGTAGTGAGGCTACCAAAACAAACTGTCATTCAGAGGAGAGCAAAAGATTAAATGAGTAAACAGTCTGTTGACATTTCATGGGTTTTTAAGAAGTCTAGAGCAAACAAGGAGAAAGGAGCGGGTATTAAATATGAACAATCTAGCATTAGGTATACCTAATGGGTTGACATATTAGAAATGAAAAAAAAAACAAAGTAATTTTGGTCTCAGTCCAGTCTGTATACAGTATGTTATTAAAAATCAATTCTGTTTGAAATAGTACACCAAATTTAATTACACAGTGGCATCAAGAATCTGATATTACATGTAATACTATAAAGGCAAGTGACATATTTATCAGTATTCCAACCTTGTGAGTTATGCACTGAAGACTAGAGTACTGACCCATTCTTCATCGAGTCATTCAAGTATGTGGTGTTCTTATGAAAAAAGACATTATTGCTAAGATTAATACAAGTATCTTATTTTGTGTTTCTGCATGGTTCAACCCCTTTACATTCCAGCTAAGAAAGTTCAGAGAACAGGCAAATTCAGTGGTAGCTGACTTAAATCTACTATCCTCTCATACAGCTATTTGAGCAAAGCCTTAAGGTTCAGTCAAGGGTGTTTTCTACTTCTGTAGCTCCTATATTTGCTGTAGCTCAAACAAACATTAAAAAGGCATGCTTTTGAAGGGCAACACAGTATCCATGTGTAGAACTACCTATTGGATGTTGTTACAAAGCTGTTACATATCGTACCTTGATGTGCAAACAAGTTTAATTTGTAACAGTCAGCTTATATAAGGAACGTACTGTGTGCCTAATAAGTACAACAAATGTTGTGACGTAATTCTGAATTTCCATTTCATTTAATTACTTACTCAGTTATTTACATGTTCAGCTGTGTTGATTGCACAATGTTAAATTCAATCTGGTGTTGTGGGTCTCAGTGTGCAGATTCTTCCCATCATGACCAACATGTATGCAAGATCATGATTCCCAAATAGTGCTACTTAAAACCCACCAGAACCTTAGAGCAGGCTTTCTGTATCTATGGATCTCTGTTTAAAGAAAAATATGTGTGAAATCTTCCCTTAACAATGCTCTTCTCTGTACTTTCTCTAGCATTGCTATTTTGTAACTTGGAGACAAAGGCCTAGTCCACATGTACCCGAGTATTTTTTAAAGCAGTAGTTTTGCTTCTTCATTCTTAAAAAATATCTCATCCACATATGCACTGTTTTTTTTTAAAATCTCCATCCACATGAAACTCAAAAATCCACTGTTAAGAGCATGGCAAAACAACAGGTGGAAATATAACCTTAATCGTAATGCCATGTTGGCCAATCAGAAGCCTGAAAAAAGTTATAACCAGTTCAGGAAGGCTAACAACAATGGCACATTGAGGTAAGGGGGAAGTGTATGTGTGGACTGACAGTGAAGTGGAGTTATTCCTCAGTATTACACTTGAATATAAAGTTAGCAAAACTCAGGAAAACCTAGACTGGGAGTCTTGCCAATCTAAGTAAGCTGACATTCTAGCTCTTTTCTTCAAGCTGTACCCTTCTGAGATATCTCCTGAGTTTCCTCAACACAGGGACAATATAACCAGGGTCGTCATCACCAATAAACTGAGGGATGATATGGCCTAAGTCAAACCCTGATGCAAGCTCCTCTGCTTTGGACTCAGTGACAGGTAATTGTATATGCACAGGGTCCTAGTAAACAGTAATTGCTTCATTCACTTGTCTTACTATTTTAGAAACAACCTGTCTTGACAATCCAAAGGCATTTGCCATCTTGCGTAATCTCCCCTCATCTGCTAAGTAGTAGAGTGTGCAGGTAACTTTTTTGACAGCAGTCACAGGCAATCTCATTACAGTTGTTGTTCCTTTGATGTGTGGATGAAGTAGCTCACTCAAAGACAACAGTGATATCCTTGACGAATGAAAATTATCTCACCATTCTTCAGTAACAACCACATCGTACCCAAAGTTGTCCCACCAACTAGAGGTTTGACCCAGTCTTGTCAGGGTGTTTGATGTAGCAGCGACCTCCATAGTTCATTCTTACTCCACTGTTGCTTAATATAGCGATAAAGTAATTGTACAGTACATTTAAATGTAAACATGTAAAAAGTCGTATTAACAAGGTTAACACCAGCACTACTTACTACACTCACCATTGTACGAGATTGCCTCATGTAAACAAAACAGATAATCCTGCTTCCAGATTTGGGAGCCTCTTGAACCCAACACCATTGATAACGTAACCAGATGAGCTGGCAGGTGGGGACAAAACAAGTGTTAAGTGTTTATATTAAAACAAATCAAAAGCAGTTGTTCAAAACAGTGCAGTGAGCCTTCCATAAAAACAGTGTCCAGTAGAGGTTAAAAATCCCAATAAATAAATCTTTAAAATGAGGTTAAAATCAACTGGCAGGAACAATCATTTAAAAAAAAACTGGTGCCTTCTTCTTTTATCTGGCAGCTCCTCTGCTTATCCCTCACGGGCCTCGCAGCAGAGGAGTCACCCTATCAGCAGACACAGCTGATGTCCGGTTGCCTTCCGTCATATGGCTACATACAGGCTCCTATACCAGAGTGAGACTTAGGTCCCTAGTAGCCAGGGTACTCACACTGGGAGTCACCTCCTAAGCCTCCTCGTCTCCCGCTGCCTTCCCGGCGAGCTGTTCACCTTTCAGGTCACTCCCGCTCCTCGGAACTCCTCCTCAGGGGCTCTTCTCCCAGCTGCCTCCTTTCTCTCTCTCTCGAGCCTTCTCCCTTTAACTCACTCAGTCACTCCCACTCTCACTTTTTATTATTTGTATTTGCCTTTTTAATTTTGTTCAAAATAGTTCTCCATGTATAATACCCTACATTTACTTAATTTAATCTGCCACAAATCGGTCCAAGCCTGCTATCTGTCCAAGTCCCCCTGTAATGATTCTAGATTAGTTGCCATTTTACCAGTATATGACATTTGGCTGTTGACTAAGATACCTGAGAAATTTAGTAAGGAAACTATTTCTTCTACATAAGCAAACCAAAATTATATATATTATAACAGTACACTCAAGTATAACCAAATAGTTGTCCACAACAAGACAATTAAAATCAATTTTACCTAAATGTAGTCCAATTTAATAAAATATTCTCATACTGCACTGAATGCACTAAATAGCAGCAGCCTGAAATAAAAATGGAATCAGGAGATGAGAAATGGTAATAAAAAAAAGCCAAGTTCAAAAGTGGAATATCAACACTCAAAGGGTAAATGTCTGAATGTAAAACAAAAATTGTATTTAGGCGGCATAGGAAGAGAGTCAAAAATCAGTAAAGTATTTAGAGAACAGAGCAAAGACATAAACCAAAAGATGTAGTCAAAATTCAGAATAAATATGTAACCAGAAATTGATTGATTATAAATCTATCTACAAACTTGGACAATCAGGAAGTGTACAACGCTGAACTGTAAACCTGCTGTACACTCATTGACTTTACCTAGCAACAGTATGGCAACTGTAAATAGAAATTTCTCAAAATTGCTTTGACAATAAAAAAAAGATAGTGACAAAAAAAAAATTATATTTAATATTGTTAAAAACATGTTGAAACAAATAATAAACTTAGCCACTGGATTTCTTCACCTCCAGAAATTCCCTAAACAATGTTTGAAATATTTTTAGAGGCCAAGGAACCCTTCCTGATTAGTCTAACTCAGTGGTCACAGGTGCTGAAGTCTATCCATAAAGAAACCAGTCCTGAACAGAACAGCAGTCCATTGTAAGGCCCAGTCAAACTCACACTGGACCAGTTTAAAACTGCTAATTAACCGAACACACACACTCTTGAGGATAAAGGATGAAAATCTCATAGGTATATGAGGAAAAACATGTAAACACCACATCGACAACTAACCATTGGAGTCCCCATCCAAGTCACAGCAGTGTGGAGTGTATAGTTAATTTGGTTTTTGTGCAGCTGAAAACTTACCAGCTCTGTTCCATTTCATTCTACAAACAAGATAAAAAATTTTTTTTAATACATACATTATACATTTAATACATATGTAACTTCACTAACCATCATCCACTAATGCTACAGTCCAGCGGCTGGTGATGTGACAATTTTTTAAGCCAATTGCTAATTTTACCAAAAATAATTTTGTCAAGGTCACCACATTCAAAATTGCTATATTAGCTGAAACCTTGTGTACAACGAGCCATCAGTTGATTCATAAAGTCACTCAAGGAGAGTGTGTTAAAAAAAAACAAAAAATAACATTGAAAATGGAAACCTTAGAAATGAAGTAACATCATAATGTAAAAGAAAACTGTTGCCCTTTAAAGATTGGTTTTATAGAGGGTGTGTAATTTAAAATAGCTTTGCATATGAGGATATGCAATTAGAAAAACAGACCTTAGTGATCTGTGTTTTCTGAAAATCTGTACTCTCCAATTACTGTTGTAGTTCAGATCACATCAGTGGCTAAAGATAAAAGCTTAATAAGACTAAAACCTAACCCAAGAGTGTGAGCAATAAGCACAGTGTAAATTGTTTCAGAAAACTGGATACATTAATTAAAATATTTGACTCATTAAACAGTGTAATAAATATTCTAGATCAGAGATTAATTATCAGTAGTCTTTGCCAGCATGCTTATAGTATGTAGGGGTGCAAATAAAATTGACTGGCTAACCTGATGCTCACCCAGAGGTGATAGGCCAGTAGTTCTCTCCGAGTCTATGTAGGTCACCACTGGAGACTCGGTTTTTACTCCCATATCTCATACATCAGCATAGCAGGTTGACTGGCAATTCTAAATTATCCCTGTGCAAGGGAGTGTGGTACATGTGTGGTTTCCAGAAATTGACAAACCTAGTAGTTAGAATTGCTCTTTTGTTTAGATTGTTGTGTTAAGAAACCTATTAAGGTTTGATTGATCTCTTTCCAAAGTCTCTGACACTAGAACAACCTCTCTTTCAGACAGATGTGATTTTTTATATGAAAGAAACAAAATAAATCTACCACTGTGGGTCCAAACTGAACAACAACATTTATTTATATAGCACATTTTCATACAAAAAGTAGCTCAAAGTGCTTTACATAATGAAGAAAAGAAAAATAAGAAATTAAAATAAGACAACATTAGTTAACATAGAAAAGGAGTAAGGTCCGATGGGCAGGGTGGACAGAAAAAACAAAAAAAAAAAAAACTCCAGAAAGCTGGAGAAAAAAATAAAATCTGCAGGGGTTCCAGGCCAAGAGACCATCCAGTCCCCTCTGGGCATTCTGCCTAACATAAATGAAGAGGTAAGTGAGGAAAGTGGTCGCTCTGATCTTGTTGGAATCATTCTGGCTCAGAAGGGTCAGTATGAGAGCTCTTTCTACTTTACTAAAAAAACTTACTGTTCAGAATAGATGAAGGATGTGGGAGTGCAGCAAGTGATTTATGTATTTTGGTGCTCATGATGCTATAGATAAATTAGACTTCTTTTGTCATGAACATGTTGAGATGCTGTGCGAGTAAAATTAATCATTGCGCGTCTTGTGTAAATTTTATGTAACCAAATGTGATCAAGTAGTTCAATTGGTTCTTTTTGTGACTATGCATAACGTACAGGCCACAGAATATATACCACTAACATCAGAATAAGTAAAAATAAATGAAAAATCTGCATTTTACCAATTACTCCTGAAAGCTGTAGGTTAAGTAGTAGTGGACAGTGTCAGACACTCATGTAAAATCTAATTATTTCTTTATTGCCTGCAGAATTACACATCTTTCACATACGTCCGCAAATAAAACTCTTACATAAAGAACAATATTATTAATATAAGTATAGACTGGAAGAAAAACAAAGGGTAATTAATTTTTCCTCATGTTCCTCACTTCGCTTCAGAAATGTTAACTTGCCCATCCAGGAACAGACAACAAAATATAAGGACTGAGTGAATTTTAAGTTGCTTAATTAATTATCAATTTTGCCTCCAGGAATACCTGTAATTACTCAAAAAATTCGGCAAAGCTTCTACTTTATTTACCTTACCTTTCTCTTTTGTAAGAGGAGGTCCCTGGCCTCTAGACTTATATCAAGTTAACTGAGGCATAGTTGTTTTAAGGAATAGAATAATATAATTTATTAATAAACACAATGATTATGGAAGGGAAGTAGTAACACAGTCTGTTCCAACTCTGATTTAAGATAAACAGAAGGTTTTTAAGTAATCAACAAAAGTTGGGACTCCTGTGCAAATAGTTCTCTTCAGCTTGCAAGGCTTAATTTACTTTAATTGCTGCAGAGTATCTGTAGGTTGTAACCTACTAGTTGTTCTCTGAAGGACACCCAATTGTAACACTTACTGTATATTTTGTTTTTTTCAGTTTTTACTAACATAAACTATAATTTTAAACCTCTTGTACTTTACTGTTTACCTTTCCACCATTCCTTGCATTTCAACTGATTAACTTTGAAGAAAAACCGAGGCGTTCTAAAACCTTTGACCAGTAGTGCATATTTTAGCATATAAGACTGGGCAGAGACAGACATATAACATATAACAGGCTGGCTGTTTACTGGTATCTACTTGACCGTGGCACAGATAAATAGTTTTTATGTGGAGTTGTTGATTTGTTGCTGCTCCAGATTCAAGTGGAGGATTCTTCATTGGATGTCTGCTGTTAGGCCATTTGCTGCGCCATCTGCAACTTAGGAAAAAGCATTTCTGGCATAACAAATTTCTAGTTACAAAATCAGTGTCTCCTAATTGGTGAGTTATTCTGTCCCTTCTATTTGTTAGCCCTTGAATTATAGGGCTTTGTTCTTGCTTGAGTCCATTTCATGCCTTCTGCATCAAGAGGTCTGCAGAGGGGCCTCTGGAGAGATAACGGGTCACCTCTGATTTACACCTTTGTTATCAGATGAAGTCCAGTCAGATCCTGGTATAAGCCTGAGTTCAGTCACTTAGTTTGGAATGCAAGTGGAGGAAGGTGTAGTAGTAATAATAATAATAATAAAGATACATTTTATTTCAAGGCTCCTTTCTAAACACCTAAGGACACTGTACAGATAATAAAATCATAAAACCAACAAAAACATGCATGTAAACATGCACATATACATATATCTATATCATCTCTGTTAAATTTGCTTTCTTAGCAGGCCTGGTGGGCCACTAAAGCCTGGCAGAATGGGCAATGACCATTTTGTCCTACAAAGACTAAAAACTGAAAAAGGACACAAGTGTATTTGTGTAGGGATGTTTACAGCAGTGTCAGTGCCTGGGTTGCTACTTGTTTAGTTGGTACCAACACAATATTATAAATAGGAAATTTCCAAGAAGTGTGAGAATCATATTAATAGTTGACAGCTTATTCCTTAATGACTGTGATATTTTTGAGATGGTGGAATAAGAAAATGAAAGAAATAAAATGAAAAAAGCAATAGGAGGACAGTAAAAATGCTACTGATTGGTTGCTGATTGGCCAGATGTTTAAAGCCAGAACCATAGCAGAGATAGAAAGAATTAGACAAATACACACTAGACATACCAGCATGTGACAAGACTGCCCCAAGGAATGATATCAGTGGAAAAAAGCATTTCTCAGGTTTATGGTAGCCTGGCAGATTGTAACTAATCTTTGTCTGTCACCTGCCTGAATGGTTTGCAAGCTGTCAGGGAAGAATAAAAAGCACAGTGGATATTCTTATGCAATGAAATTTAACAATTACTCTTTTATGGAAACAAAAGAATTGCTTACCTCTCCAGAAGAAGTATAAACAAAAAACTAATACTCTCTGTGTCAGATCATGTCTTTGATTCCACCATGTGATGAATGACTTTGACAATTAAGAGGATTTATGGTGACCTCATAATACAAGTAACACATTTAAAGAGATTTGACACTTACATAATGCAAGGACTGGCATCACTATGATGGTAAATGCCCAAAATACAGGAATCATACAGATCTCTACAAAAAGGGTGGGTCCATATAAAAATGAACAAACAATGGCTTGCCACATATGGGGACAGGTTTCAAGCTGATGTAGCCTTATTTGTACTCATTATCAATATTTGGCATATTAAATTATACATTGCAGGAAACCGCCAAGGTATTCAGACATTCCAAAAGTTTTCAAATACAAAGTTTTAAATATCATGGTTGTAGTTGATTTTCGTTTAAAACACAAATTTCCAGTGTGTTATTTTTCATCTTAAAGCAAAGCAAACACTGGAATATGTTGATTTGACTGTACCACTTAAAGGATGTTCACCTTATAACTCTTCATCCAATCCTGTACTTCTTGACCATTCGGCTTGGAATTGTTTTCCTGCTGATAGGTAAATCTTTTCCCATGGTTCAGTTTTTTTGCAGAATAAAGCAAACCCCCTTGTCATATACTCCAGTACTTATCTCCATTCATGTTTATTTCAGCTCTTAAGAATGACGGACCACCAACAAACATACTTCAATATGCAGATGTTGTCACTTGGAGTGGGTGCATTGTAATGTGCTTTGAATTTTAGCCAACAAAGAGCGTCTTGGTCTCTTCTTACCCTAAAACTTTTTTCAAAATGGAGATAAGGGCTAAAATTATTCCTTTTAAGCAATGCATTCAGTCTTACCACCCTCTAATACAGGCTACTCTAATGCAAAGTTCTTCAAATACTTTTACTGAAGAACCCTTTCAATGGTTTTAGAATGTCTTCTGTCACTTGTCTAATTCTTTTCTTGAGTGTTGATAGATGACCATTTTGGGGGGGGGGGGTGTTTGGGGGCTGGGTGGTGTGGAATTTAAGAATTACTGGGTATACACATTAGGGCAATGTGCTTCGTACGTGAAAACATACAGTTTCCACATCAGATAAGTAGAAATAAAATAAACCTATTTCATCAGTTGCTTACTGACTTTTGTCTTTATTATTGTTTTATTTTTATCACGAGATTTAGTATTAAAAATAAAATTGTAACAAGATGTTTAAGTGTCATTAGTAGTGTAAGCAACATTTCAAATCTTTATAAGGGTCTTTATGTCTTTGCAAGGCACTGATATATTGTGATGTGAAAAGTAAAGTAAACTCACTTTCAATTCTGTGGTCTTACCTAGCAGGATAAAACTAAAAATCATGACTGCAATCAACACTTCCTAATTTAAAAAAATAAATCTAACTTCAAAAGACAAGCAAAAAATATTGATTTTACTTGAACTGTACTATGTCTTATTCATTCAGCACGAAATAAGCCAATATCCAGAAGCAATGTGAAAAACTAGGTATGTCTCATGATTCACTAGTTTACAGATGCAGCTTTAGCTGCAACAATTGTGATTGATGTGTCTGTTTGTGTGTATGTGTGTGTTTGCACTGCGATGGACTGGGACCCTTTCCAGGGGATTGCTCCTGCCTTGTACTCAGTCTTAGCTGGGATAGGCTTCAGCATCCCCTACAACCCTGTTGAGGAACATGCGGCTTAGAAAATGACTGATTGAAAGGAGATATATATTTCACACACATGTACAGGATTTGCACTGACTTGGATTTTGTTCACTACACCTTCACCCCAGAAATCCAGTTGTGAAGAGTTTCCTCCAGAGAATAATGGCAGTATGATGACCTAGTAGGTAGGTGGGTTAGACTTTGCTTGACAAAAGAAAGAAAGAAAGAAAGAAAGAAAGAAAGAAAGAAAGAAAGAAAGAAAGAAAGAAAGAAAGAAAGAAAGAAAAAGAAAGAAAGATGTGATATATATAGTCATGCGACTTTCCTGCTACAGAAATGTTTTGTTTGGTCTCTTTATTACCAGTTTGCCTCACTATTTAAATCAATGCTGCAAGATTCCTTATTTTAGCTTGGCATGCACTTGTTAGAGGTACTGCTGAGGTTATTTAATATTCCTCTCTTACATTTTCATAAATGGTATTAATTGCTTTGATTTGCTATTACTAAGTCTTTCCCTTCTTCTGTCTCTTCTTGGCATTCATGGTAGCATTTGGTCTGCTGAGGAGTGGATGTGTCAACACATAATTCAACTTATTTTTAAATATCTTCTACCCAAATGAAACTATTGTTTTTCCCCTTTTGGAATACAGTAATCCCTCCTCCATCGCGGAAGTTTGCATTCCAGAGCCACCCGCGAAATAAGAAAATCCGCGAAGTAGAAACCATATGTTTATATGGTTATTTTATAAATTCTCCCACATGGTTTATAAACATTCCCCGTAGAGTTATACAGTATAAACCCTTTATATTCTCTTAGTTATTAGGTAAGATTCGTTGAAATTATGTATGTAAACACAGTTTATATACTACTCACAAACATAGGTATCGTATATCATTGAGGAGTTTTATTTAATTCGTAATACAGTTTTAAACATATTGTAATTGAGTAGGTAATATAAAAATACGTGAAAAATCTATAACATGTAAATGCTGTACATAAAACCAAAATGTTATTTTAAAGATACTGTAGAGCGTCTCCGATATCACATATTGTTACAGGCAATAAATACCAACAATGCAAGGAAAAAATTGTATAAAATGTGTGCACAGTTACAATAAACGTACATACATGTACTAAGTACGTAGAAAAATAGTTTTGGGTACTCACCAACTTGTCAGATAATGATGACATTTACTGCACTGTCACAGCTGTTCTAAAGGAGCCTCTTCAGGCGACTGTGTAGCACCGCCGTCGTCTTCTTCCACTGAAGGCGTACTAGGCAGTGTTTTGCGTGTAAGGAACATCATGATGGGCAGTTGCTGGTGCTGCTTTTTCATTTGTGTAAAGAGGTTCCTATACACTTCCGTGGCGCCGTCAAGAGCATTTTTAAATTGCAAAGAATGAATCATTTGCGGGTCCCATTCTTCAACTGATGTCTGGAGATCTTTTGCCATTCGTAGAATGGTCGCAAGATGCTCGAGAGTTAGCACAGCACCCAGGAGCTTAACCGCATGCTCTGATTGGGTAGCTTCTCAGCCATCCGCCAATAGCGTCCCTTGTTTGAATTCAAAATGCGTCCCTTGTTTGAATTCAAATGGGAAAATCAACTGAGGAAGCACACGTACTGTAGACCGCAGACACCCGCGAAGCAGTGAAAAATCTGCGATATATATTCACATATGCTTACATTTAAAATCCGCGATGGAGTGAAGCCGCGAAAGACGAAGCACGATATAGCGAGGGATCACTGTATCCATCCATCCATTATCCAACCTGCTATATCCTAACGGGGGTCTGCTGGAGCCAATCCCAGCCAACACAGGGCACAAGGCAGGAAACAAACCCTGGGCAGGGCGCCAGCCCACCGCAGGGCACACACACACCCACACACCAAGCACACACTAGGGACAATTTAGGATCGTCAATCCACCTAACCTGCATGTCTTTGGACTGTGGGAGGAAACCGGAACACCCGGAGGAAACCCATACAGACACGGGGAGAACATGCAAACTCCACGCAGGGAGGACCTGGGAAGCGAAACCAGGTCTCCTAACTGCGAGGCAGCAGGGCTAATACTGCGCCACCGTTCCACCCTCCTTTTGGAATACACAGCTTATAAATATATGCAGTATAATATGTAGATATTTTGCATGATGTTTCTTTTATATTTTTAAGGATTATCTTTTACATCACTACTTACATCATGATATGATATATAAGGATGCTACTCTTCTACTAGTTAAATATCTGTTGTATTAGATCATAGAGATATTTTTTTATTTATTAATATTCTTGCCTAATCTAATCTTTTCTTGTAATTTTTTCTTTGACATCTTGTAAAGCACTTTGAGCTACATTGTTTGTTTGCAAATGTGCTATATAAATAAATGTTTATGTTTGTTGTGCATTTCTTATTTTCTATATTCTACATGTATATTTTAAGAGTTTCACCACAAAGTGCTATATATCCATATTTGCCCAACTGACAAACATGACTTATATTTGTAGTGGCCAAATGTAATAGAGAATGCTGAGAATATTAAGTTTGCAAGTGTACTGAAATACTAGTGGGGTCTGACCTTTGGCTGGCTATGGCAGCCCGAACCCACCTTGATAGCTTGCAATCAGTCCACAGGTATATATTCCAACACGGTCAAAACTCTGGCTCTGAGATTTATTTATAGTTATAGCAAATGCTAAAACTTTTGGAAATTTTTTGTCTATGTAAACAGAATGGTAATCTACTTGCTGAAGTATCATCAGTATCTAATTTAATTCACAGAAGGAGTATGACTTCTCCTGCATTATCACCAGCCTTAATTTTGTCGACAATTCAATGTTTATGCAGTTTTATAATTTGTAAGCATGTGCCATTACATAGGCTTTATTTGTCAACTGCTAACACACAACTGAACTACTACTGGTCTTAACAGAGCATGTGTATATAAGGTGTTTTGTCTGACGTGTGCACATTAAATTAGTTGTATTGACATGGGAGTATCTTGTTGTATTCTCCTAATTAAGACAAAAAAATGATTTATATAATGATGTATACTATATGACATACGGTTTTGGAGAAAAATGTTGCATGAAAATGTCACATGAATACTTTGCACGATTTCGCTAATCTTTTTATATATATAGAGTAGACTAGCCAAAGTACCAGATGTTACTGGTATAAATAAACAATAAAAAACTTTCTTTTGGAAATTCAACATGACTGAGCGCAACCCACAATGATTTAAATAGACATTCTTTTAGACAAAAGCTGTTATACAGCAAAACAAGGAGACTATTATCCAGATTAGTTTGAATGAAAATAGAATATGTACCTGTGGTGTTTAAGATTACGCTTTGGCTGGTATAGAACAAATTATTATGTGTGCTGATGAAGAAACATGTCCTTACCGAAAAATTAATCATTTCATTAACTAAAACTAAAATAAAAAAAATATCTGATGTCTAAGACATAACAAAAAGGAGAAAGTAAACACAAAAACAAAACTAGTTTTTGTAATTCTCATTTTCACCATACTAGTCTTGTGCATAATGTACATGCGAGCATGCAATATTTATTAAAAATTATTTAAAACTGTGCAGTCGTAATATTAATTTAGAGAAGATCTGTGTGCATATGCAAGTATCCTACTCAGTTAGCATTCCACTTCTAGAACTGAGAGTGAATACCAAAGCCTCATCACTTGTTAATGACTTATTCTGTAGATTTCATTGGCTATAATTGACTGTCAGTCACAGGTGGCACACTGCTAGTGAAAGGCGGGCAACTTTCATCAAACTTACGTGAGAAGCTGCTTTAAACATGCCATATGTTACTTAGGAAGATACGGATAAATAATGTGAAAATTACAGTCATTGAAGATTTGCCGAGCTTGAAATGCTACTCTCATGCTTTAAATGAAGTCAGTATTTAGATTGGAAAAAAAAATTATCTGGATACATCAAAGAAGGATTAAGGAAGGTAGCAGTTTCAGCCATATTTTACATATATATTGCTTGTAACAAATTAAGCAGATACGTAGCATGCAATCAATGTGATCAATCAAGACAACGTTACACATACATTGAGTTTTAATAAGGTTATCTGTACTACTATTATAACTAAGTACAGACAGTAAAATTGTATATACTGTATTAAGTTGACAACATGAAAGATATACAGTTTGACAACTATCAAGAAAACTGTATTTACACTTGCAAAAACTGTGTGTCAGTGTGGACTTTTTTGGGAGTAATATAAAATCAAGGAAATGTTTCAAAAACTAAAAGACTAAATAAAAACTAAAATTTTAAAAATGCAGAAATAATAACTAGTGTCACGTTTGGGTCACAGAATTGCACAAAAAACAGAGGAGGTTGAAGAGACTGGAATTTTATTCAAACTCTGCAAACAAACATTTATCTCTTTTCAAAAGTTTAAACGTGCTCCATGACAAGTCAGAGATGACAGTTCCGCCAGGAGCAGGAGAAGCAAACAATCAATTTAACAAACTGAAAGAAGCCCGTACAGTCTTTTTAAGGAGGCAGAGCACCGCACGAGAGGCATATTACGCCAGAAAGGTAAGGAGGAATGTGAAGGTAGTCTGTCAATGTTTTTCAGGGGTTTTCCCAGGGGCGTCTGTATTCTCTGGAGGTGCGATCAGCTCCGCAGCTCACACCCCCTCCCTCAGCTTTATTCACGTTTCCGTGAATCAAGTGATCCTCCAAGCCAGGTTCAAACAGACGTGACAGGACATCAGCATTAACATGCTCAGAGCCAGGTCGATGCCTGACTATAAAACTGTAAGGTTGTAAGCCCAAGAACCATCTCATGAGATGGGAGTTTGTATCTTTTTGACGGTATAGCCATTGAAGTGGAGCATGATCAGTTACTAATGTGAAATTTTGTCCCCATAAGTAATACCGTAGCGCTTCTACAGCCCATTTTACCGCCAAACATTCTTTTTCAATAGTTGAATAATTGCGTTCTCTGGGGAGTAATTTCCTACTCAAGTATGTGATAGGGTGTTCTTCCCCATCGAAAACCTGGGACAGGACTGCGCCTACTCCGAATGCACTTGCGTCCGTCTGTAGTACAAAATCTTACAAGAAATCGGGATTTCGCAACGCTGGATAAGAAGACAAAGTGGTTTTTAAATCTGAAAAGGAACGTTCGCAAGGTTTTGTCCATAAAATAGGGCGGTTTTTTCTTCCCTTAGTAAGCTCTGAGAGAGGAGCAGCCCTATTTGCAAAGTCAGGTATGAATCTTCTGTAATAACCCGCTAGCCCCAGAAAAGCGTGTACCTGTTTCTGCGTTTTAGGACGTGGGTAAGCAAGCACCTCTTCTATTTTTCTTAATTGTGGACAAAGTAAACCCCTGCCCATGGAGTAACCTAGATAATGAGTCTCAGACATACCTAGTTTACATTTCTTAGGGTTAGCAGTCAACCCAGCTTGTTTCAGGCTATCAAGGACAGCCTGAAGACATTCTAAATGCGAATGCCAATCATTGCTGAAAATCACCACATCATCAAGATACGCCCCAGAATATTCAGAATGTGGACGCAATATCTGATCCATCATACGCTGGAACATTAGAGGGGCCCCATGAAGACCAAACGGGAGTCTTGTAAATTCATAAAGTCCATCAGGAGTCGCAAATGCGGTTTTCTCACAACTGTCAGCCTCTAGAGGCACCTGCCAATAACCCTTTGTGAGGTCTAGCGTGGAGATATAGGTCGCCTGACCCAGTTTTTCCAACAGCTCGTCTACTTGGGGCATTGGGTAAGCATCAAATTTAGAGACCTTGTTCAAGCGCCTAAAATCGATACAGAAACAAACCGAACCGTCTTGCTTGGGAACTAACACGACCGGACTACACCAGTCACTTTTACTTTCTCGAATTACACCTAGCTCCAGCATCTTCTTGACTTCTTCACGCAAAATATTTCTTCATGCTTCCGGGATTCGAAACGGCCGCATCTGTACCCGGACACCAGGTTCAGTAGTGATTTTATGTTTTGCTAAATTAGTGACGCCTGGCAAGTCTGAAAAAACATCAGTGTTCTGTTCAATCAAGGTTAATAATTCTGTCTTTTGTGAGCCAGTCAAATCGTTACCAATGACAACATCAGTCTGAGAAACAGCAGCCAAGGAAGTGTAAACCCCTTGTCGGTCGTGCCATTTCTTCAAGAGATTAATGCGTAAAATTTGGAATGGTTTTCGCCGTCTTGGTATTCTAACTTTGTAATTAACAGGTCCCATACGCTCCTTGATAATTGCCGGGCCCTGCCATTTAGCTAGGAATTTGTGCGGGTCAGACGGAACCAGTACTAAAACATGATCACCGGGTTTGAATTCGCTAACCTTACTGCGCCTATCGTAAAGACGCTTCTGTGTTTCCTGCTCGCATTGTTGATGCTCCACAGCAATAAAAGAAAGTTTAGAAATTCTATCATGTAACGAAACTACCCGCTCTGCAAAGCTCAGCCCAAGAGATGTTGACTCGTTTCCTATCCATTCCTCCTATCCATTCATCCAGGACGCCTCTTGGGCGCCTGCCAAATAATAGTTCGAACGGACTCAAGCCAGTGGACGCTTGTGGCGATTCCCGCACCGCGAACATAACAAAAGGCAGGACAGAGTCCCAAGATGTAGGATCATTATGAGCAACTCGTCTGATCATTTGTTTTAAAGTCTTGTTAAACCGTTCAGTCAAACCACTAGTCTGTGGATGGTAAACAGTGGTGTCCAATTTCTTAATAGCAAATCAATCACACAATTGTTTCATCACACGAGAAGTAAAAGGTGTGCCTTGGTCAGTCAAAATTTCCCTAGGAATGCCAATACGAGTAAAAATCACGCACAGAGCTTTGGCTACAGCGGAGGAGTTGGCTTTTTTCAAAGGAGCTACCTCTGGATATCGTGTTGCATAGTCAACCAACACCAGCATATATTGGTACCCATTCTTAGTCTTAGGCAAAGGGCCTACAATATCTAATCCCACCCTCTGAAAGGGGACTTCCAAAATAGGCATAGGACAAAGGGGAGCCCGAGGAGGCTTATAAGCGGAGACGATCTGACAGTCAGGACATGAAGTACAGAACCGTTCAACATCTTTTCCCATATTCAGCCAATATAATCGTTTTGATAACCGCTCCCTGGTCTTATCAGCCCCCAGGTGCCCTCCCAAGATGTGAGAGTGGGCCAGCTGCAAAAGAATTTCCCTATGCACCTCAAGTACAACTAGCTGCTCAATAAATTCCCCCATTAAATGGTCTGAAATCACTCTGAAAAGACAACCGTCTTTTTCTAGAAAGTGTGGCGTTTTCAAGCCCCCGGTATCACGCTCTTGGTAATAGGAGTCACTAGCAGTTCAATTGTCCAATTACTTTTGAGCCCCTGAAATGAAGGGATTGTGTTAAAAAAATGCTTTAGTTGCCTCACATTTTTATGCAATCATTTTGTTCATCCCACTGAATTAAAGCTGAAAGCCTGCACTTCAACTGCATCAGAGTTGTTTCATTTAAAATTCATTGTGGTATTGTACAGAACAAAAATTAGAAAAAAGTTGTCTCTGTCCAAATATTTATGGACCTGACTGTATATATATATATATATATATATATATATATATATATATATATATATATTTTAATCCTTGGCTCAGGCTGGGCAGGAGAGGATGGGATAGGGAGGTTTAGGTTTTTTGCATTGTATGTTTGTTTATTGTTTATGTCCTGTCATTTCATCTTTTTTTAGTAAAAAGTTAATCACAAAAAAAAATTGTGTACATAAATAACTTTAAACAGTAAACTAAGAAATCTCACATTTTCCTAAATTAAGACAGAAGTTGAAAAAAGTACTAAAAAAACTGCTACCTAGTGAAAAATTTACTTAAGCATAATTTAATTGCTTTAAAATGCAAAAAAAAAACTAACAAAAAAAATAAATTAAACTTGGTAAATAACCTCAAATATCCATGCTGTGCATTGGGAAGTATCAGCTAAACATACATAGCAATAAAACAGATTTTATTTATCAAAACACATATTAATGATATAAATAAATGTAGACTTACAAACAGCGTACTGTACTTTACATGGAAATTCAGTTCCAAACAAATTTCAAACATTCATGAAATACAAAACAAGATTTGTAACAAAATTTAAACAAAGCACAAGCAGCCTCATTGAGTGCAAGTTGTAATTATTATCGTACAATTCAACAAAAGGAGCCCATCATCAATTGCAAAGCACATTGTACGCCCCTCCATTGGAATGTGTTTTAAAATTATGGGAGCAGACCACATCTTTTTATGATGATTAAAATATTAATAAAATAAGACTGCTATGTTCTTTTTTAGGTTTTGTTTGATTTTTTTTTTGCATATACTGAATAGAAAATCTTATTTTCAAAACTGCAACTGTCAGTTTTCCCATTAAATGTTAAAAAGTGTCTGATTAAATGCCAAAATTCCAAACATAAAACTAGTATGATGAAGGGATCCACTCACATCACTTTGTTTGTGGCTTTCTAATGAATTTCAAGATATAAAAATTTTTGTTTCAAGCCAAAATCCAAATAGCTAGCACAGCAGCTGCAGTACTTTCAAACTATAATTATTATAGTATACTTTTGGCAAAGTGGGCTCTTCATCAAGTACAAAGTGCTTTGAACTCTACTGCTCTGAAATGAAATTAAAATTTATTAAAAAATAAAGTCAACATATTTGAATTACTAAATATGCACTATACTAATTATAATTTGAATCAATAATAAGGCTGATATACTGTTTAGATTGTTATTACAAAATTGCTGGCAACATCTCTGTTTTTCACACTAAGAGTGCACATTACTGAAGCAATTATGACAACTAAAGAAAAGAAAACGATTTTGAATCCTGTTGACATTCAGCAAGTACAATCTGCATTGGAACAGCATATAGTAGCAAGTTTCAAAACCTCAAACCACAGTTAATATGTTATCTGTCATTAGCAAAATTGAACACAGATTGAACAAGCTACAATAAAATTCTTGTGTCTGTGCCTCACACCCTTAAATACATGCTGCAGACAGTTTTTGGGAGATAAGCAGAAATACTCTCATTGTGTCTGTTGTTGCTCATTTGAAATATGTGCTTACACAAATACAGCATATGTATTGTCAATATAATGTTGATGTTTTTTAATTTTTAATTTTTTTTTTTTGCTGAGCTCCTCCTTCTTGGCTGTCGCATGCATCTCGAAAGGCAGGTGTTATGAACCCATAATCACAATGATCTTTATTTGGGTTGCATTTTTCTAAAGCACCAAATATTTTACAGATGCCTGTATTCTTATATTGAAAATTACTGCTAAATCTTACAAACTTGCTGTACCAATGTATACTATGGAAGTTAAGAAAATGAGGTATATGGTAAATGCACCTCACACATGTACTACACACTGAAGGGGAATATCGTTTTAGAAATGGTGCCACCTGTTATCCTAGCTTATCCCTTTGGACACCTGAGCACTGTTTTGTTCACAACAATAAGTGGTTACCAAAAGCTTATTTTTGTATTTTACTGAACAATTAACTAAGAATTTTACCATTTATGCTGTATTTTAAATACCATGCTAACAGCTTGTTTAAAAATCAACTTACTTCATGGGTTTTTTGTAAATCTGTAGAAGACTTTTTGTATGCAAATAACTCTATAGTTTTTGAGGTACAGTAAACACCACATAATGAAGCTGTTGTATCATATGTCCTTGAGACTGAACAGCTCTTCTGAGTGTGGCAAGTGATATATAGTATTATACGTTTTATTTCTTATGAAGAGTGTTGCTGCTACCTCTGCATCGAGAGCTTTCCACTGCATCTTCCAATGCACAGGAATCTCCATGTGCAGCAGAAACATAAAGTCACTGCTGACTAGATTTTGGGTGAATAACCATATTTGGTAACTTCAGTTGAGAGTGAAAGTGGGAGTGAAACTGCAAGTGAGTCGTGCCAAGAAAATTCATCGATTCCAGAAGGTTCATTGGAACAGAGCGTGGCCTTACAATCTCTCAACTAGCCCCCAGTGAGTCAGCGGCACCAACTCCAATTAGGCTTGCTACTCTGTCCATGGAGCACAGAGGAAACCGAAATGAACAGTCCAAGTTAACAATCACTGTAATGATTACCGCAGTAACTGCTGCTCTTGGGTGAGGCATAAAGCATATGAGGAAAGATATAACAAACATAAACAAAGCAAATGAGAAGCTGCTCCAGGATATTAAAGAGCAGGATAAACGTTTAAGTAATCGCTTTGAGGCAACCTTTAAAGGCATGCTAGAAAAAATTAAGGAAAGAATACAGGAAATTGCGAGTACATTTGAGAATAAAATTTGAGCACTTGGTGCTCACCTTTGAAGATGTCAAGGAAGTGTTCATGACTCGTACTGAACTAATTGAATGATTGGCATCTACCACTGACAAGAAAGCAACAGCTGCAAATTCCGAAAACAGAGTGCTTATAGACAAACTTGCCACACTGGAAGATGGATACAGAAGGAATAATATTAGAATCGAAGGTCTCCCTGAAAACCATGAAAGTCCAATTCCAGTGAAATTCATAGCTGAACTATTCTCTAAAATTATTGGAGAAGACTTTAAATCAGACACAGAGATATCAGCAGCTTAACGCATATTTGGATTGAATGCCTCAAAATCTAGAAGCCTTATTGTAGGGTTTGACAAATAACAATCTAAATATGATGTCACTTCACAGAATGAAACGAGATTTTATTTGAAAATAACTACATTCATATTTTCCCTGATTTCTCACCTTCAACAGCTGCTAAACGTGCCACATTTTACAGCATTAAACAGTGCTTATGCTAAGCTGAAATCAGATACAGCCTTTTGTATCCTGCTAAGTTGAGAGTGTATATTCAAGGCAAGTTCTACATTTTTTGTTTTCCGGATGAAGCAGAAAAAGAATTAAGAAAACTGATCTCAACACTTTTTGAAATATGATCATGAGTCACATAGTGTCCTGACAAGGCAAAGAAGATTTTACCTGTTATTTCATAATGAGACTTTAGCCATAATTATACATTCTGTTTTCTTCACGCCTAGTTTTACATTTTAATTATATTATAATTTTTTCTTCTCAAAGGGGACTGTTTAACATCAAACCCTTGGTTCATTTTACAGTTGAATCTCGGTTCACGAACGTCTCGGTACACGTACAACTCAGTTTATGACCAAAACGTTCGCCATACATTTGCCTCGATTCACAACCACACACTCGGTATACGAACAAGCCAGTTTCCCTTTCGGGTTGTGCGCGCTGATGATTTCCGCACTTGTTGCATTGTTCTCGGTCAGACGTGCGTGCTTTCGCTGTGAACTCTTTATGCTCTATTTCATTTCCCTTCCGGTTCGTGTGCGCCAATTACTGTATTTAAGCATGTGTTCAGCCTCTCCCTGTCCGTTGTTCTCAGTCAGACGTGCGTGCTTTACCTGTGAACTCTTTGTGCTCTACAGTATTTCGTGTGCTTTTGCAGTTAACCATGGCTTCTAAGCAAGTGAAGAGTGGTGAGAAGAAAGTGTTGCAATGTTACTTTTCTCTTTTTTTCAAATGTTTATTTTTTTCCATGTGCTTAAAACTCATTTAAAAAGAGTGTTTACAGCGATCGGGCTGTAATGCTATTAGTGTGAACTCCAGCAATGTTACTGTCTTGGTTGGCTTTTAAATAAAGTTCGGATTTGTTCAAATGTTCCTGTTTTTTCCCCCTGTGCTTAAAACTCATTTAAAAAAAAAAAAAGTGTTTTATACAACGATTGGATTGTAAGGCTATAGCGCTGTGCTCAGAACTATTTGTTGTACCGGCAATCAGACTGGACAAAGGCAGGACCGTAACAACAGACAACTTTCACTGGCTAATAAACTGCTGAAATGCAATGCAACTCTGCTTGGCACCATAAAGTAAAATGGGAATCCACCTGCAGCTATAGTCATTTTACTACACGAGAAATTCTCCATGCTAGTGTTTCAGTCTGTATTTCTGTAATATATAAAAATATTTTAAAATCTCTTCCTTTCAAAGATCCTAGAGCACAGTGGGAAAAGGATCTCTTACTCAAAATTTCAGAAAAGGAGTCGAAGGCAGCCATGTACAGAATTCACTCTAGCTCAATATGCACTAAGCATACAATTATTCAACTTAAAATCTTTTATCGAACACATCTATCTCATTTAAAGTTGTCCAAAATGTTTCCAGGGCAATATTCAAATTGCGAACATTGAAATCAAGCTCCAGTCTCATTGGGCCATGTGTTTTGGGTGTACACCAAATTACCCTCATTCTGTATCAAAATTTTTAAATGCCTATCAGACAGCCTTCGTGTCACAATCTCTCCTAATTCATTAACAGCTGTGTTTGGTGTACTCCCAGTTGGGCTTAAAGTGGAGAAGGACAAACAAATTATAATTGCCTTTGCTACACTACTAGCATGGAGACTTATCTTGCTCAAATGGAAGAATCCTAGCCCACCTCTTTTAAGTCAGTGGGTAACTGATGTTATATACTATTTGAAATTGGAAAAAATAAAATTCTCACTTTGTGGATCTGTTTGAAACTTTTTTTAAAACCTGTCAGGATCTAAATAAATAACATTTTAGAATAAGCTTTTATATTGGGGAAAAAGATTCTCCTCCCTATTTTCTATTATTAAAGTTTTACTCTGGCTGTTGACCTTCCTGTCTCTCTCTTGGGTGGGGTTTGAATTGTTTTGTTAAGTTTGACTTGTTTGTATAGAAAGCTACTTACTTTTAATAAATTCAATAAAAAAAGGAATTGTGCAGTAACAAAAGTACTTTCTACCACTGCTAAATGCGAAGTGGAGTTTATGGCATTCTTAACTGAAAAGTGTATACCTTAATCAGCCTGACAGTAATCTATACATATAAAAGGCAAAGCCCTCACTGACTCATTACTAATTCTCCCACTTTCCATATAGGTGGGAAGCTGAAATTTCACATGCTCATTCCTTGCAGTGTACTTACAAAAGTTAGGTATGTTTCATGCCCTATTGCAACAACCAAGGGGGGGAAACGGGTGTACCCCTAAACTGTATATATAGATAGGGGAAACCCCTCCTCACTATTTCTGTGACTTCCAATATACAGCAGAGACACACAACAGCCGCCTCTGGTCCCCCTTCCTTTTTCCGCACAGCTGCTGTCCATGTACCTACCACGTGGTTGGCTCCCTGCCTATATACACTAATGACATCCTGCGCTCATGTGCCTCCTCACTCGCTTCCTTACTTTCCTCAGTTGTTTGTCCTACTCACTGCTCTCTTCTTCTTTACTCCACTGCTTCAAGCCTATTATTTTTCACCTTCCTTCACGTCTTCCTGCTGGTGACTCCTGCCTTTTCATTTACTCCACCACTTCAAGGCTAACATTGTTGGGTTTCCTTACTTCCTCATGTCTCCCTCCTCATGACTGTTGCCTTTTCTTTTACTCCACTGCTTTAAGGCTGTCATTGTTGGGCTTCCTTACTTGCTCACGTACGTCTTCCTGGTGCTGATTTCTGATTTTCATTCCCTGCTCCACTGCTTCTCGCCTTCCTTTGTACTTTCTTTCTCAACGGGCGCAAGTTTACCCCGAATAACATGTCTATTCCAGTGATCACCATCGATCACAATTTCACCGACCTGTACCCAGTGGTTTCCATGCCCCGAGATTATGCCTGCCTCTTCCATTCTCTCTCTTACTTATTGCATGGCCATATCAGTCTCAGCCTTGATATCCGCAGAGACATTGTTTCTTATGTACTGAATGACTGGGACAGGTTCATGGTGTGGATTAATGACGGTACAGAAGAGAATTATACTACACAGGACCACTATAGCAGTGAAATGCTTAAGCTCTCAACCTATGGTTCTGCATGTGAACTGATAGCTGCCGCGGAATTGTTTCGTTGTCACTTTCAAGTGTATAGAAATGGGGAAATATTTTACACCTTTGGACACCTGGGAATGCCTCTTAAACATTTTAGATTCACAGGTAGCGATCTGAATAGTGGACACTTCAATGTTTGTGAATGTTTCAACTCTGACAACGTGAACACAAAGTTATCAATGAAACCTGTTGTATCTTTACAATGGTTGACAAAAGCAGAGTGTAACTTGAACACAACCCATCCTCCAAATACGAACCTGATTGAAAGAAATAATGATAATCAAATCCTTGATGACAGCAACACTGGAAACAGGGATAAAACAATTACATTGACAACCATGTTACATTATTTTTAAAATGTTTCCTTTTCTTTTTCATAACTTCTTTAACACACCACTTCTCTGCCGTGAAACGTGGGTATTTTGCTAGTATAAGTTATATTTTCCAGCATGAGACACTGGATCAAAAATCTTTCTATACCAGTCATTCTATAAATTCAGTTATTACATTTATCTCATTTTGTGATGGAACTGTTTTTTAATTATTGTATAACACATTGGGCTCAGAATTGGTAATATGCTTGATAAGAATTAACTGCACAAACTGATATTCCAGACCGGTTAATAAATGAGGACCTCTTTAGTTTCTAATGTCTGGTGCATCATAAAGAGGTGAATCAGACAATGGCGACCACAGACTGTTGAGCAGCTCAAGTCTTGTATACAACAGGAATGGGAAAAAAATTCCACTTGAAAAACTGCAACAATTAGTTTCTTTAGTTCCCAAATGATTAAGAAGTTTAATTAAAAGAAAAGGGGATGTGACCCAGTGTTGCAGGCATCAAATTCTAAACTTTTTTATGTTTAACAAATAGAATTACATTTTTCAGTGAAAACACTGAAAATCTTTTCTTTGTCCTTTTGCCTGTTAAGTAAAGGTTCAGGTGAATTGCCAAATTACAGATTTAAGTTTTTATTGCATTTTTAGAAAGTGTCCCAACTTTTTTGGAAATTGAGCTTGTATATAAGCAGTTTCTTCTGTAACTATCATAACTAGTAGAAAGAAAGATCCAGAGGCAGACCCTCCAGGTTTGAGCAATGGAAGCCCCAGTGGAAGCCCCAGTGAACTACCTCATGGGCAACAAACTGTGTATCAAGGGTCTGTGGGTAGCACTCTCTGAACCCCATTTAGGTGCCTAAATGGGGTTCAGAGAGTGCAACTTCAATACTAGAAAGTTAAAAAAAAATCCACACAGGTTATCCTCCCCAGTGATTTATGGGAGTCCACATATACTGCAGTAGGACTTCTCTTTGTCCCTTGCATTTTGTACAATTCCTAACACACTAACAGGAGTTTCACCCACCGTGCTAAGTTCGACGTTTTATGCAGCCTTGTACCAGAAGTATAGACTCTGTGTTAGTTATACACAGGGTCACCATCGCCATCATCAGCAGGCTCTGACTGCATCTGGGGCAATGCAGAAATGAACCCAAGACAGGACATCAATGAAGAATAACCAGATTATCTGAGATACATCCTCTTGAGACTTGTGAAGAAAAACAGCCCACCCAGAGAAAAATGCAAGCTACTATGCATATGATTTAATTTAAGAATTTTAACTAAGCTTTTTAATAAAAAAAAAAATTTGATAAGAAGAGTGTTATTCTAACTTTCCTAGGATTTTTGTACCAGGAATTTTGCACAATGTTGCCTTCACTACCAAAAAAATCAAAGGTTTCAGTCCTGAGCAACTACAGACCAGAAGCTTTAACCTTTGTGATAATGAAGACCTTTTACCACCTTATTTTAATTTATCTCAAGAATGCTACAAAAGACTTACTGGGCCCATTTCAGTTTGCGTTTAGTGTCAACCAGTCTGTGGATTATGCAGTGAATTTGGGTCCCAGCTTTATTTACCAACATCTTGATAAGCCAGGTTAATATGTAAGGATCTTGTTTGTGGGCTTTAGCTCTGCTTTCAATACAGTCATCTCAAAGCTCCTACATAAGAAACTTACCTGTTCAACCTGCCCTGTGCAATCGGCCATTGGATTACAGACTTTTTACAGTTAGGAAACAATATGTGTGGTTGGGCAAACGCTTGTCTGACCCTTTAATTCTTACTAATGTGGTGCCACAAGTCTGTGCCCTTTCCCCACTACTCTTCTCACTTTATAAAAATAACTGTACCTCTGGTGATTCTCCTGTCAAACTTCTTAAATTTACGGAAGACGTCACACTAATAGGCCTCATTTCAAACAATGATGAGCCCATATACAGACGAGAGGAGGAACACCTGACAGTGTGATGCAGCCATAATAGTTTGGAACTTAGAATTAAAAAAAACTGAAGAGATAATCATAGATTTCAGGGAACAGCCACCTGCTCACCTGTAACTTGCTATAAGAGTCATTTAAGTTTCTGGGCACTGTGCTGTCACAAAACTTTAACTGGGACTAAAACATCACAAAAATGATCAAGAAAGCCTATCAGAAAATACAGTTTTTGTGTCAGCTGAGGAAATTCAACCTCTACCAAACAATATCAGTTTAGTTCTATACAGCCACCATCGAGTCCAATCTGACCACATATGTATCTGTCTGGTTTGGTGCTGCCACTGCTCAGGCCAAGGCCAATGCAAAATCAGAGCCTTAGAAAAGACCTTATTCAAGTCCCTTAGGAGTCCTGGTAAAGAAACGTGTTGCAGAGATCATTGCTGATCTGATTCACACTAAGTATCACCTGTTCCATCTGGCAAATTCTGTCCTGCAGTGAAAGCTAAAATAACATGTCACCTAAACAGTTTTTTTTCCATGTGCAGTTATTCTTGGTAGTCAGGTCTGAGCTCCTACTCAGGATGTATGTATACCTGCACACCTTGAACTTCTTTTCTTCAGATTCTATCAAATTTAATTCTGTTTTATCTCTTTGTATTTATCTCCTTGTATGTTGCCTCAATACTACCAAGACAAATTCCTAGTACACATTAGTGTACTTGGTCAATGAATGGAATTCTGACTGGTTCTGATTTAGGTATGCTACCTCTTTAACTTGCTGACCCTTGCATGTTACACATGCCACCTCAAAACTTTCACTTCCCTCATATTTTACCAGATTTATTTTCTGTTTCATGTATTTCAGGGTGAAGGTATGTGATTGATTGAGAGTCTGAATCAAAAATTGGTTTCTGATAACAATGATGAAAAAATATCAATTTGTGGTTAACATGTCAAAACCTAAATAGATTTTCCTTCAGAATAAGGCAACAGCTGAAGAGCATCAATTAGGTTTTTTTCTAGCAAGACTGAAGATATAGTAGGTGTGTTTTTCATGCAGGCCGTAGGTGTTCTATTATGCAGCATATGGTAGGAAGGTATGATAAATTATTTATACAACAACTGTAATATGAAATTCAAGAGGCAATCAAAAGGTAAAAGAATGGAATGTAAGGAGGGAGCTTATGGTCTAATTATGTCCCTTAGTTACTTGAGCTCTCTCTTTCTCTCCCTTTCTCTACAATTTAAATCTTTCAATTTAAAATTTGTTTCGGCTCTACAGTCAGAGCTGTTGTAATATGCTGTAGTTCCCAAGAAGCAGGTTCAGAAATTTAACAGCAGAAATATTTTAACATTTCATTGACAAAAATAATAAGTTATATTAATTATGAATTATTAACCTATCAACTGTGATCACACAGATGTACTTTAAGGTAGTACATAGAAAGAAGTCCTACATCCTCTTTTATATAATATATTGAAAACTATTTACAAGATGTGACAATTTAATTTCTGGAAAGACTGTGTAGTGTTGGCTGTGCTACAAATTGCTACTGAAATGTTGGAGATGTGAAAAATCGTGTATGGTGAGGATGTTGTGAAAAAGTCAAATATCTTTGAATGGTATAAGAGGTTCAAAGAAGGCTGAGAAGATGTGAACAATGACACCAGAAGTGGATCAGCCATCATGACAGTGCCCCAAGCCATGATGCGCTTAGTGTGGCTAAGAAATCTATTGCCAAATTGGATCATCCACCATATTCACCTGACTAAGCCCCACTTCCTGGTATGTTACCAGCAATGGCAGCATCATCTAACTAAATTTATGGCTGCGATAGGAAATTACTTCCAAGGTGACAATAGCTGCTAGTGCACAGACACGCACACATTTTTTCTACAGGTACATTCTGAAAATTAAATTCTCACACCTTGTCTATATTGTAGTGGGTGGTTGGGATGGACTGATGTCTCAGCCAGCATGGACCCTGTTCCCTTGGCCAGAGCAGTGAATATTCAGAAGCAGGGTGTGCCCTATATCAGCCAGGAGCTGAACACACCATTCTAGCATGGTCAGCCTGGCATTTCGGTGAGATACAACAGAAGATCTTTGCCCGGCTGTGAGGCCAATATAGTAGATGGACTTGGGTAGGTAGCATACCAAGACTTCATGAACCTCTGGGGCTCTGGATGGTAACAATGCCCGGGCTGGTGTACTCAGATCCACAACCACAGTATGTATGAGTGCCACCTGAGGGTGCTGCAGGGAATGGATGTCCGTACTTTTTGAGACTTCCACCTGGCCGGGAAGTGTTTTTTAGGTGCAGTGTTGTAGCATTGAAAGGACTCCTGGGTCTGGAATAAAGGAGGCCACTCCACCTCAGCCAAGGAGTTGGAGTCGGGAGGTAGAGGACAAGGCTTGCCTGGAGACGATTGGAGGAGATTCTTTATTGCATTGTGGTTACATGTGTGCTGGATGAGAGAGCCTCTGAAAGGTAATTAATTTAATAAAATTTCACTTGATTTGAACCCTTGACTGTATATGTGCACTTGTGCTCTGGAGCACCCTCTTTGGGTACCAGTGGCTACTAGGTTTGATGACTAGGAGCATATGTCATGCAATGTCATTACTACAACAGATCAGTATCTTACACTTCCCCATTGTTAAAGGTTTGGATTCATAAACAGAAAAACCTTTAGTGTCTTTCTTATTCTTAGTTTCTGAGTTACTGGTTATGATCACTTTTTCTGCCCTACAAGTACGAATTACATCTTATTTTTTGTTTTGACTCTGGCTAGATGTGTCCTTTGACAACACTTCTGGCTGAATGTCCTGATCTTTCTTTATTTAAACTTAAGCCTCCCAGTTATGTGTCCTGCTTGAATCATGATTCCATTCTCTCTCTTAAAAATGCTGTCACCCTGTGCAGTACAAACTGTTTTATCTTTCCTTTTAATATGTGTCAACACTATGTCATGCTATGGATTTTATGAAGTCAATAGGAATATGAATATGTAAAGTGAATAATTTCCAGTCTAAGAAGGGAACTTACAAATTTGCAGAAGCTACTCTACCTTTTATTTTACTTATTTTTATAGTTCATGTGTTTCTACAGTTGATCATAGTTGATCACTAGATTTTTTTCAAGTTTATGTATTGTTAAGTTTTATGATAATGATGGCCAGAAGAAGAGGTTTCCTCCCTGAAATGAATCACTGTCAAGATATAGTCCACCTCTGGATGGTGCTTTACATATTCAATTCAATCCAATTTGTTTCTGTATTGTGCTCTTCAGTGATTGCAGGCCAGAGCACTGTGAAAAGTTCTCAATTAAAAAGCAAGTATAGAATTAACAAAATTACACAATACAGAATTAGTACACGTAATACACAGAAAACAAAGCAGAAACTGATTAACATAAATGAAACCAACAATATCTGTCCATTAATTAAATGTCAGCCAGTTCACAACAGAGGAGAGGAAAACAAAAACTCCTGTCAGCAGCATTGCTGTCAATTCTAAGAGAGAAAATCAAAGACAAAGTCAGACATAGTGCCAGTCATGAAGACCTCGTCCAACTAGCCGCCTACCCCATCCTGGACATTCTACTGTCTGTGCTGGGTCTCCCAGTCTGATGAAAGAATCTTTGCATCATATGATTCCAATGCTCCATGATTCTGAGATGACTTTTCCTTGGGCAGTAGAGATATATATGTCATCTAATTGTTACTTGCAGACAAACCTTTCTTGTCTTTTTGATTTTTTAAATACTTTTTTCCCTCTGTAATTCCACTGGTCTTTGGTACAATTTTTCTCTTGATCCTTCTTTTGATCGTTTATAGTTTGTGTTGACTGGAATTTAATTTTCAATATCTATGTATATATTTACTGTATATTTTGATAGTTACTATATGTGTCTTTAAAATCTGCTTTGAGTACCCCGTCATGCCATATTTTTATTTTATATCCAATATCTGTGTTAATGGCTAATACAATATATTTTAAGTTCAATATTCATGTTGATACTCATTTTTAGATTTCCTCCTATCAATACATTTTTGTTTCTGATGTACACATCCTTGCAGATTCCACCACTGATTTATTTTCGATTACTTTTATGTATAAGTATTTATTGTTTTGGCTGACTTTGTATGTTAATATTTTGCTTCATTGCATTTATCATTTACTGAATCATAACTTACAATATTGTATTCTCTTTTTATCGTATTTTAGTTCTCTATGTATCCTTAATATTTTTTGGTTGCATTTTTACTATTGACAGTTGTTATATGCTGTAAGAAGAATGAGTCAGAGACATCATAAAGAGTTGGGGCAGCCACCCGTATAATATATTCTCGGCTGCAAAATTGCTTTTTTGTAGCACAATGTGCTTAGGTCAGAGTCCAGAACAGAACTGCCTGTACTGAGGCAAGATGGCAGTTTTAAAGGCCTGGAAGGGAAATGACGTCATCGGTGCAGGAACTGGGAGTGGCATCCTTGGGCCCGGAAGTGACATCATCCTTGGGGCCGGCAACAGGTGGGATTTCCCGGGAAAGGTCTGGAAGGGACTGAGAGAGATAGTCAGTACACTCCGCCACCCCCTGGCCTGGCGTAGAATTACTAGTGTTTAGACCCTTCAGCTGTTTCCCATGCGCACGTGTGTGACAATGCATTTACTGTAAGTCGTCTATGCTACAGGCATATCACTTTACTGGGCAACAATTTAATTTGGTGAAGCTAATAAAAATAAAACATCAGTAAAAAGTGGTTAACAATAATAATCATTTCTGATTATTCTACACAGAGTGTATTTAACAAAACACTATAATCTATCCTTGTTATCCTGAACTGAATAAGTAAGTACAGGAAATCTTTAATGACATGCTTAAACTTAAACTTATTCAACAGAAGGCTTTACTGTCAAGATGTTAAGTTAATGCATGTCACAGACTGTGGCAGTGACTATGGCCTATGAAGGTCCCTCAAACCAGGGAAAGAGATCTCACACTACAAAATTTCCATAAAATTTTCATAAAAGAAGGTATTTTTCTACTTCAGAAACAATAAAGTTCTGTAACAATTTTACAAATTACTTTTTGTATGTCTCCAAATGCCACCTTCTCCCACTGAATCTAGTTACTCCAGGGCAGAGTTCCTTCTTTTTCTGTAGTAGGAAGTGAACTGACTTTATCTGGTAATGTGGCCATAAGAGGTGGACCCCCAACGTCCTGTTGTACATGGCACTGTGCATCTTTTTTCTCCAGAAGTCCCATTGAACCTCCTTGTAGTAGACAGTTCATAACAACTTCTGGTCCTACCATGAAAAAAGAGTAAGCACACTTTGAGGCATCTGGAGCTCTTCGACTTAAACCTTAGGGTTTTCCTGTGCTCCCAGCCTGGATGTCACAAGACGGAGGATCGCAATGTAACATGGAATGAAGAGAAGAGTGCATTTATAGAAGGGAGATGGCATCCTATGATTGATTGGTGATAGGAGATATAGATAAGTAGAGACAGCCAAAGCACTTTCAATAATGGATGTGAGGAAAAGGACCTTTGCTTTTAATGACTGTGGGAAATTTTTAAGGAAGAACAGACTGGTGAACATTTTTGATCATAATGAACTGCTCATGTTAGAGTACGATTATAAATCAAACTTTATAAATGTTTGTGTTCATTTCCTAGTCTAAACACTGTCCAATACAATACAATACAATTTATTTTTGTATAGCCCAAAATCACACAGGAAGTGCCGCAATGGGCTTTAACAGGCCCTGCCTCTTAACAGCCCCCCAGCCTTGACTCTCTAAGGAAAAACTCCCAAAAAACCCTTGTAGGGAAAAAATGGAAGAAACCTTGGGAAAGACAGCTCAAAAGAGACTCCTTTCCAGGTAGGTAGGCGTGCAGTGGGTGTCAAAAAGAAGGGTGTCAATACAATACAATACACAGAACAGAACAAATCCTCAATACAGTATAAAAAATTTACAAGTACAGAGCAGAATTTAATAGTAGATGATATCACATAATATGATTTGGATTTGTTTAGAGTCCTGGAGACCTCAGCCATCAAGCTGACTCCCCCAGCTGAAACAGTGCTGTGCCAGCCAATCCAATGAAAGGACCACTCTACCCCATGATTCATGTGATCCTCCATCAGGGATGACTTTACCTTAGGCAGGCAAAACAACTTGGCAGGTGGACCGTGGCACCAAGTGCCACATTTGAGTACCGAGAAGAGAAACAGAATAGGTGAGGGTTAGTAAAAAATGATAACTATCATGTTACTTATGTTTTAGTGCCAATGACTAAAAACAGAGATGCAGTCTGTACAGTTAATCAGCAGCTCTAGTCAGGATATGCTAAATTTTATTAATTCTTGGAATTATTAGCAGACCGGCATCTTGAGATCTTAATGTGCTGTCTGGTTTGTAAAGTCATGATAAATTCCAACAAGTAAGCCGGACCTTGCCATTTAATATGTTAAAAGGAGGATTTTGAAATCTGCCCTAAACTTAACAGGGAGCCAGTGTAAGGATTTAAGAACTGGAGTTATGTGTTCGTATTTTCTTGTTCTTGTAATAATCCCTGCAGCAGCATTATGGATTAACTGGAGGCTGTATAAAGAACAGATTGAACATTCAGTGAACACCGCATTGCAGTAGTCAATCCTACTAGAAATAAATGCATGAATTAATTTCTTAGAATCCTTCTTATTTAGAAAATGTCTTACTTTCCCAACATTTTTAAGATGGAAGAAACATGATTTGGACAACTTTGTAATGTGCATTTTAAATGACATGCTAGAGTCAAAGATAACTCCTAGATTGCAGGCTGATGCAGTAAAATTTATGGTGATTCCAACTGAGTTAAATGATGACAAAATATTGTACTGTATCTGTGGTGTTTGCTCATTTACAATTTCTCAATGAGGACTTTCTTCAGGTACCTTCTGGATTATGCACTGATTGCACCACATATATTCAATATACAATATAATATGCAAAAAAAAAAATGCAATTCCAGTGTCTATTGTGAGCCAATCTCACAGATAACTGCAAATATTTTTACCTGTAAGTAATGATAAAGTAAAATCAGCACAAAGAAAAACAAAACATTGCAAGCATTAATATGCAGTGAAAATGTTTTGTGTTTCTTTTTTAAACGTATTAACAGTTAAACAAATGACTCATTTTCCCCAAAGGTATAACATAAATCTTTTCATGCTCAGTGATGTATTATAAATGAAATATGCCAAGCAAACCAACACCATTGAGTCAATAATGGTATATTTTTTAACGATTTTATTAACTAGACTCTTTTTAATAATGTAAGGTAATCAGTTCTTTTAAAAAGGAAATCAAGGCCTTATGTTGGCATGATAGATGTAAAATAAGTTTCTATAAATGAATTTCTATAAAAGGTTGTTTTCTTTTGTAGTGAATTGCATAGCTTGACATTTTTTTTATAAAATAGTTTTTGTTTTTTGTCCACTTTATTACTTTTGTTCTTTTTTCATCTTTGCACTTCACAACGGTTTTGACATGCTGCTTTACTCAGTAAAAGTACCTGGACTTTTAAAGCATATTCAAAATCTTTAATGTATCAGCTTTCAGTTGAACTGTAGGTTAATGGAGTTTTTTGTTATGGATGAAGGAAACATATACATAGCTATGAATATAACATATTAAATATAGTATTAGTGAAATATGAGGGCAGTACTCTTTCACTCTTCCTTGGGTTACATATACCGTGTTTCTACATAGGCACATAAGGAATTTTTCTTAAAAGCTCTATTTAAGGATGCATGTATACTCCACTGCGGTGGGTTGGCACCCTGCCCGGGATTGGTTCCTGCCTTGTGCCCTGTGTTGGCTGGGATTGGCTCCAGCAGACCCCTGTGACCCTGTGTTCAGATTCAGCGGGTTGGAAAATGGATGGATGTATACTCCATAGTGTCAGTCTTAGCTCTTTCTCCTTTCTTGGTACAGCAGGGGAACCTGCAAGAAGGATGTTTTATAATAGTCAAAAGAGAAGTTTTTGTTTTTTTGGTTTTTTTTGCAATCAAATTTTTCCTAAATTTAAGAGTAATCCATTATAGAACAGGACTGTTGGATATACCAAATAAGTTCATTGAGAAACTTAGCTGGTGGATTTATGCAAAAGACTAACCGATTGGCTGGAGAGTAAATTGTATATCTCTAAAATAGGCACTCCCATTCCAACCTTTCATGGATCATAATAATACAGTGTTCAATTGAGTAAGTTTTTTCCTACCATTCCTTAGGACCCCAACCTTAATACTTGGACACACAGATGATCAAATCAACTCATTATTCTGTTGGTGAAATGACAATGAATTTTTTGTGAGAACCAGGAGATGGACAAGGAACAAAAAATTGGTCAAAAACTGTGAGATTAAAAGATATATCAAGCTGAGACATTAGACAAAAATTAAACGTCAAAAGTATTTTTTGTGAAAGGTCAGAACCACAAATATCAGACAATCAAAGTTTTAAGCAAAAGGACAATAGCAAAAGCAGCTTTCAGTCCGCAGCTTGAATGAGGAATTCAATTTGTAGCCAACGTTTCGATCCTTTATGTAGTTTACATGTGGGTCATGACCTCTGGGGACACGCCTCTGTCAACATGGGAAGCTGTCCTGATGACAGGTGTACAAACTGGTGATTATTAAAATACAAACACAGTCCAAATGACAAAAAAGTATATAGTTAATAAAGTAAACTGTTAAATGAACAATAAAAGTCAAAAATTAATTCTATATTCCCAGGCAAGAGATTCTAAAAACAAGATGAACTCGAAGAGCTGCCGGGTCTTTATGTTACAATTCATTTACTTCTGAATTCAAAACAAGCAGCAATACAGAGTTTTGTAAGATCTCATCTTCAGAAGACTTGCTATCCTGGAAAAAGTCAATCATTTTTTTACCTTACTGTTTTTTTCCAATATGTTTTCAGTTCTTTTGGTATTAAAGTGAAAAAAAAAGTATATTACAAGTAATAACTGCTTCTGTAATGGAAACAGCCTCGGTTAAATTCCATTTGTGGTTTTTGTTCTTATATTATTTTACAGCTAAGGAATTTGGGCTATGTCCAAATGCAGCAAAGACCAAGACCTTTGTTGTTCATTAAGTAAGGAAGTACATGCTTATTCCTGTAAACCCCTTATCTACTCCTAATAATGAGATTCTTCTAAGCAAAACAGATGAAAACATGAGACAAAGAAAAACATCCAGGGCTTGGCATAGAATAATTCTGAGCATCTTACCTCTAAGATAATGAGACAAATTATCATGTATATTTACAAATATAATTTTGACTGTAACTTACTGTAAAGTATACCTTTCCTTGGAGCAAAATATGGTCATGATTGTCCACTAATTTTTTTGTGACTATTAAATCCTGAATCATTTCTTACACTAATTCAATTAATTCATTACCTGTATGTGTTCTGCACATACAGTGGTTTTAGTCATCAAAATGCTACAGAGATTGCATTTGTACTTCTTAAACCACCTACTATATAGGACTACAAAAGCAGATATATGGAAATCCCCCCAGAACCACCAACAGAAACATTTCTTCCTAGCAAAAAAACAGAACTTTCGTGATCTTCTGGTGAACATCCCACATTGGCCTTATTTAGGACAGCTCACTTATGAAAAGCTTAGTTCACTGCTCTGTTAGAGACCAATAGTACAGCCTTTCCCTAAAGGTTTTCTAATATATATATATACAGGTGCTGGTCATAAAATTAGAATATCATGACAAAGTTGATTTATTTCAGTAATTCCATTCAAAAAGTGAAACTTGTATATTAGATTCATTCATTACACACAGACTGATGTATTTCAAATGTTTATTTCTTTTAATGTTGATGACTATAACTGACAACTAATGAAAATCCCAAATTCAGTATCTCGGAAAATTAGAATATTGTGAAAAGGTTCAATATTGAAGACACCTGGTGCCACACTCTAATCAGCTAATTAACTCAAAACACCTGCAAAAGCCTTTAAATGGTCTCTCAGTCTAGTTCTATAGGCTACACGATCATGGGGAAGACTGCTGACTTGACAGTTGTCCAAAAGACGACCATTGACACCTTGCACAAGGAGGGCAAGACACAAAAGGTCATTGCTAAAGAGGCTGGCTGTTCACAGAGCTCTGTGTCCAAGCACATTAATAGAGAGGTGAAGGGAAGGACAAGATGTGGTAGAAAAAATTGTACAAGCAATAGGGATAACCGCACCCTGGAGAGGATTGTGAAACAAAACCCATTCAAAAATGTGGGGGAGATTCACAAAGAGTGGACTGCAGCTGGAGTCAGTGCTTCAAGAACCACCACGCACAGACGTATGCAAGACGTGGGTTTCAGCTGTCGCATTCCTTATGTCAAGCCACTCTTGAATAAGAGACAGCGTCCGAAGCGTCTCGCCTGGGCTAAAGACAAAAAGGACAGAACTGCTGCTGAGTGGTCCAAAGTTATGTTCTCTGATGAAAGTAAATTTTGCATTTCCTTTGGAAATCAAGGTCCCAGAGTCTGGAGGAAGAGAGGAGAGGCACAGAATCCACGTTGCTTGAGGTCCAGTGTAAAGTTTCCATGGTCAGTGATGGTTTGGGATGCCATGTCATCTGCTGGTGTTGGTCCATTATGTTTTCTGAGGTCCAAGGTCAACGCAGCCATCTACCAGGAAGTTTTAGAGCACTTCATGCTTCCTGCTGCTGACGAACTTTATGGAGATGCAGATTTCATTTTCCAACAGGACCTGGCACCTGCACACAGTGCCAAAGCTACCAGTACCTGGTTTAAGGACCATGGTATCCCTGTTCTTGATCAGCAAACTCGCCTGACCTTAACCCCATAGAAAATCTATGGGGTATTGTGAAGAGGAAGATGCAATACGCCAGACCCAACAATTCAGAAGAGCTGAAGGCCACTATCAGAGCAACATGGGCTCTCATAACACCTGAGCAGTGCCACAGACTAATCGACTCCATGCCACGCCGCATTGCTGCAGTAATCCAGGCCAAAGGAACCCCAACTAAATATTGAGTGCTGTACATGCTCATACTTTTCATGTTCATACCTTTCAGTTGGCCAACATTTCTAAAAATCCTTTTTTTGCATTGGTCTTAATTGATATTCTAATTTTCCGAGATACTGATACATTAAAAGAAATAAACATTTGAAATACATCAGTCTGTGTGTAATGAATGAATCTAATATACAAGTTTCACTTTTTGAATGGAATTACTGAAATAAATCAACTTTGTCATGATATTCTAATTTTATGACCAGCACCTCTATATATATATACATATATATATATATATATATATATATATATATATATATATATATATATATATATATATATATATACAGTATATATATATATATATATATATATATATTGTGACAGACATCCAGAGACCTTGCCCCACTGGGACACTGCTAGAAGGGAAGGACCGGGAGAAGGGCAGTGTCTTCCCTGGAATGGAAGAAAGCAGCCATCCTGGGATGTATGGGGGCCACGGACATGGAGAGCTCAACCCTGTGTAGCGATGTGGCCACCGCCAGGGGATGCCTGAGCAGCTCTGGAACTGGGGTATGCAGCACTTCCGCCACACCTGGAAGTGCCGCCAGAAGAGGAGCTGAACTCGCTTGCAGCAATTCCGCCACACCCGGAAGTGCTGCCGGATGTTAATTGGGAAGCTCCTGGAGCACTGTATAAAAGAGGCTGCCTCACTCCACTCGGAAGCCGGAGTCGGGTGGAAGAGGACGGAGATTGTGAGGGAGGAGTTGGAGGCGGCAGAAGAGAGAGCGAGAGAGGTTGTAAATAAACACTTGTGTTTTGAGACATTCTGTGTCTTCCTTGTTTGTGTCTAGGTCCGAAGCATGCTAACGTGAACAATATATATACAGTATATATACTGTATATATATTTATAGTATATATACTATACTATATAGTATAGTATATATAGTATATAGTATAGTATATATACTATATTGCACTATATATATATATATATATATATATATATATATATATATACTGTATATATATATACTGTATGTATATATATATATATTATACAGTATCTGCCAAATAATACAAAGAAAACTGGACATCAGTCCATGAGTGTCACTGCCTATTTGCATAAGAATATAATACTCCGATCTTCACCCCGTCACCCAAGGTTCGATACCCGTAAGGAGATGCAAAAGTGTGTACACCTGATGAGCCCCAATAAGGGTGAAAGACATGTCATCTACTCTTTGTATTACTTGGCAGATACTATATAACATATCTATGATCTGCTTCTTGCAACTGAGAGGATGTGGTGGATGTTTGCTGACTGGCTGACCAACCACAAATGTTACCTGGTAGGTAACCACCTAATTAATTAGATTGTGTTTCAGACATAAGAATATATATATATATACCAGGTGTCCAGAAAATGCATACACGCTTTGAATAATTATAAATAAAAGGTTTATTAAGATATATCTAAGTTTTAAAATTCAAATTAAATAAGACAAATGTAGAATCAATCATAACAAGAGTTGAAATTACTGCCAGCTCTGGTCCAGGCACTGCTGATAATAGATTTACAAACATCACAAATGGTTTCATTTAGTATTTGGGCACATTCTCTTTCATTAACTGTTTTCAATTTATCGATTGTTGTGGTTTTATGAGATAAGCCTTATCTGTAACATGATCCCATTTAAAAAAAAGTCCATTGTGAAGGCTACCTCTATGCCCAATCCATTTGTTTGAGAGATTTTCATCAAGACAGGCCCTCACATCATGATGGTAGTGGGGAGGTGCTCCATCCTGCTGGAAATAAAACTGTTCTCATACTCAAACTCCTCTCGAATGTGTGGTATGATGGATTCTTGCAACAAGTTCAAATAAATAATAATAATAATAATGCATTTTATGTATAGGGGCACTTTAAATTAGCAGTAAATCTCAAAGTGCAACATAATCAAAATGACACCTTTTATTGGCTAACTGAAAAGATTACAATATGCAAGCTTTCGAGGCAACTCAGGCCCCTTCTTCAGGCAAGATGTAATACAGAAACTGGAGTTTCCTATGTTTATATACACACTCTAGGACAAGAAACAACATTGGTAAATATTTAAATGAGAAATTTTAAATGTAAAAAATTAATAGATTCATTCAGGCTAGGGTTAATTTAACAAGAGAGAAAAGAACAATGTATTGTCAAGATCTCTGGATAAGATAACTGTCCAACAAAGTCTTTTGAAGTTTGTAATGAGTTTTTTCAAAATAATGTGGGTCTGTAGACAGGTTGTCTGTCATTTTGAGAGATGTAAACAATCCTCAAATCTGGCCATAAAACTCTTGTCTTTATTCAATCCATGTTGTAAAGTATTAAATTTTAGCATGAGTTTAACTTCCCATTCTTTTCTCTCTTGCTGTGTTTTGAAGTTGCCCATAAGCACTGTGAGTTTAAAGTCCTTCTCACAGTGTCCATGTTTAATGTGGAACCTGTGTAAATTCATTCTCTGGCGGAGTGTTTGTCCAGTTTCTCCCACATAGAGTGCAGTGTCCCCCTTGTTGTTGCATCCCCCTTGTTGTCACCTACAACCCACATCTTGAAACACTTCGAAAAATTATAAAAGAACTTCAGCCAATACTAAACAATGACCAAACACTGAAATATGTATTTCCTGAACCTCCCCTCCTGGCATACAGACAACCACCAAACCTTCAACAATTAATTGTCCGAGGCTCCCTAAGTGAACCAACAGAAAATGGCACATCTCCATGCCTACAGAAAGGATGCAAAACATGTGCCCATATCTATGATACAGACCGTATACTTATACCACACTGCCGACTTGAACATCACATCAAGGGATCATTTTCCTGCAGATCATCTAATGTAGTCTACCTAATTTTCTGCATGAAATGTCCTGACACTGCACTCTATGTGGGAGAAACTGGACAAACACTCCGCCAGAGAATGAATTTACACAGGTTCCACATTAAACATGGCCACACAGATGTTCCTGTGGCGGCCCACTTCAACAGCCATGGACACTGTGAGAAGGACTTTAAAGTCACAGTGCTTATGGGCAACTTCAAAACACAGCAAGAGAGAAAAGAATGGGAAGTTAAACTCATGCTAAAATTTAATACTTTACAACATGGATTGAATAAAGACAAGAGTTTTATGGCCAGATATGAGGATTGTTTACATCTCTCAGAATGACAGACAACCTGTCTACAGACCCACATTGTTTTGAAAAAACTCATCACAAACTTCAAAAGACTTTGTTGGACAGTTATCTTATCCAGAGATCTTGACAATACATTGTTCTTTTCTCTCTTGTTAAATTAACCCTAGCCTGAATGAATCTATTAATTTTTTACATTTAAAATTTCTCATTTAAATATTTACCAATGTTGTTTCTTGTCCTAGAGTGTGAATATAAACATAGGAAACTTCAGTTTCTGTATTACATCTTGCCTGATGAAGGGGCCTGAGTTGCCTCGAAAGCTTGCATATTGTAATCTTTTTAGTTAGCCAATAAAAGGTGTCATTTTGCTTGGCTTTTCTCTACATACATAATGGCTAACACGGTACAACACCCTAGTACTAAAGTGCATCATAAAAAGTTTAAACAAAGGCAAGGCAAGATAAAAACAGAGATAAAACAGCAATAATTATTGCATTCTTGTTAATAAGCTGTTTTTTAAAACAGCCCACAATCTGCTGTGTTCTTAGGCTCTCTGGTAGGGCATTCCAGAGCCATGGAGCAGCGGCTGCAAAGGCTCGGTCTCCCATTGTATGAAGTTTGGTCACAGGGGGGCGGAGGCAGTAGGTATTTGTAAAATGGAGGTTTCTTGTAGTGGATTGTAAAAAAAGGAGTTCTTTAAGATATTGTGGAGCATTTCCATGGAAACACTGGTGAGTAAACAAACAGTTTGTATTCGATACGGAGATGGATAGAGAGCCAATGAAGGCATGAACCAGCTTTTCAGCATCACAGAGGGAGAGGTAGAGACGGAGTTTGGCTGTGTTTCGGAGATGAAGGAATGCAATTTTACAAAAGTGATGGATATGTATATCAAATGACAGATGGGAGTCTAACTTGACACCCAGATTTGTAACAGAAGGGTAGAGGGTAATGGTACGTTCAAAAAAGGAAATACAATTTACAGAGGAATGAAGTTGATTTGGGGGTGCCAATTAAAAGAGCTTCAGTTTTGGTGCTGTTCAGCTTGAGGAAGTTCTTGGACATCCAGGCCTCAATCTCATCCAAACAAGAGGAAAAAGTTGATGGAGGTGTAAGAGAAGTCGAATCCAGTCTCACATAGAGCTGCGTATCATCGGCATAGCAATGGAATGAAACTCCATGCTTGCGGTTGATGTGACCCAGGGGTAGCATATAGATATTAAAGAGGGTCGGCCCAAGGACTGATCCTTGTGGGACTCCACAGATAAATAAATAAAAGGCGCCAGTTGCAGTGTTGTCTTAATAAACATTGTATTTATAATCATTCTAAATGTGTATATATGTGTTTTTGGGAAACCCTGTATATATAATTTATATATTTTTATTTATATTTATATTACACTATATGCCACACTATACACTATAAATTGACATTATATATTCAAAAATGCAACATACAAACAGTATAAATACACTATACACTATAAATTGACATTATATATTCAAAAATGCAACATACAAACAGTATAAATATATGAGTATAATTATAACTGTATAATGTGTTTTCAAAATAAACTGAACTTTGCAGACTATATAACCATGAAAATGGTTCATTGAGGTTTCTCAATATATGATCAAGTGTTTAGGACCTCTGACATATATACAGTATGACACTGAGCATCACTTACAGTAGCAGAAGACAGTTAATCTCTACCAGAGTACTGCAGGCGGATGTAAGAAAACATATTACATTAGATGCAGAAAAGAAAGCTGTTGGTTTATGGACTTACAGAGGTCATGTTTCATTACCTCTGGAGAAACATTTAAGATGTCAGAAAAACACGATTTTCATAGAATTTGATGACAACTTAAGTATGATTAGTTAACATGCTTCAAAAAGCTGAAAGCAATGAAAATATATGTATGGTACAATAATGTGTATGAACAGACCATGGTCCTTTTTTAAGTGGATGTGGTATTGCAAAATATTAGATGTTTACTTGAGTACAAGGAAAAATCAGACCAGTCACTCAGTAAAGGATTTGCAAAGTTGAATTCATAACTTAACATACAAATGGTACTTCTGATATATGATCACAGCAATCCTATAACTTAGTCTTCTTTTTGTTATAATTTTATGATTCTTTCTTTTTGTGTTACTGCACAATGCCTATTTATTCATGAGAGATGCATTAAATGAACAGTTGCTCAATAATCACAACAAAAATCTCACATTATAAGTAGACACTGCCTCTTTCCCAGATCACAAAAAATCTCACAAAACTCTGACTTCAAACCGGTTTCCTGGGGCCTCATGTATAAGCGCTGCGTACGCACGCAAATCGTGATGTATAAAACCTAAACTTGGCGTAAAGCCACGCACATTTCCACGGTAACTCAAACCCTGGCGTACGCAAGTTCTCCGCTCGGTTTTGCAGACTGGCGGCACCCAGCGTCAAAGCAGTGCTACTGTTCCTGTGTGGTTTCCTTTCATTTTTAGATCGACATCCCTGACGCAGCTGTATCATATACACTGAAACTAACTGCATATCATTGATAAATTTAAGGCACCTGATTGTAATCAATTTGTAACAATATAATTGTGCACAGAATGGCCAAACTATTCCACTGTCATGGCTGCTTTAGCGTTGTTAGAGGACATCGCAAATTGAAGGATTAGGAGAGAACGCGTATTCAGAGATCATACGGATTTCTTGGCACATGATGATGACTGGCTACTAAGTCGGTTTAGATTTCCAAGAGCGATCCTCTTGGAGCTGTGTGCTGAACTGGCACCTGCTTTACAAAGGCAGACTTTCAGGAATTGTGCTCTACCTGCTCCTTTGCAAGTTCTGTCCACTCTCGGATTTTTAGCCACAGGAGCTTTTCAGCGTGAATTGGCTGACCGATCCGGTATTTCTCAGTCGTCACTGAGTCGTGCCATGCCAGCTGTATGTGATGGTATTATCCGCTTGTCAAGCAGATATATCAGGTTTCCGTACACTCCGGTTGAACAGGCAAACATCAAAGCGCAATTTGCAGCAATGTCCGGTTTTCCAAATGTCATCGGAGCGATCGACTGCACACACATTGCTATAAAGGCATCTTCACAGAATGAATTTGTTTATGTAAATAGAAAGCATTTTCACTCAATTAATGTCCAAATCATCAGTGATGTGAAAATGCGCCTCACTAATGTTGTTGCGAGATGGCCTGGCTCAATTCATGATTCATTCATCCTGAGAAATAGTATGGGGAACAAACTTGAAAATGTTGTGGTGCGTGATGGCTGGCTTCTCAGTAAGATAAGACTTTTATTACCTTTTAATCACAGCCGTACGTTATCTGTACGATGTAACCATATAACACGATTACTTAGGTGACAGTGGGTACCCGCTGAAGACGTGGCTCCTCACCCCTCTCGCCAACCACTGACTGAACAAGAGCGACGTTATAATGACCTCCACTCTCGGGCTCGGGCGGTGGTAGTATGTACTATATGGCAGCTTAAGGGCCATTGGCGCTGCCTGGATAAGACTGGTGGAGTGCTGCTCTATAGTCCACAGAAAGTGTGTCGCATCGTGCAAGCATGTAGCATTCTACATAATATGGCACTCATTCGTAGCTTGCCCATACCTGAAGAGATGCGGTATGATGAACCGGACCCTGGTCCACCAAATGAGCAGCCACACCGGACAGCATTACAAGGTCGAATGAATGTAATTAACAGAATGTAAAAACAGGTAAGCAGATGCATCATTTATTTATTCACAAAGTCATTTAATTTTTGATTAATATCACACAACACTGCCTTTATATTTCGTAGTTCATTGGCTACATCTCTCACCGCATCCACCAATGCATTTTGGGATTCCAGAACTGCATCAGTCAGCACATGGCCAGATGATCGAACAGTGGTTTCCGAGGCAGGGGTGTGTGAGCAGCCAGCGCCCAAAGATGTGGTCGGCACAGACGCAGCACCATCATCGCCTGGAGCCACGTCCTCAGCATTGGTGTCAGCTTTTGTACTGTTGTCTGGAGTTAATTAAACAGTAATTAATACAGCATCTGCAGCCTGATTGTCTTATTTCACATACAAATTATTTACACGAGTATGGATAATGGTAATCAAAAAAGAAATGGTAACTTACCATCACCTGCTGTGATGTCAGAATCATCCTCCCCAGCTGGTACAATGCCGGCAATGAGTGTGTTGCCAATAATTGCATCAACTCACTGCTCAAATGCTGTGAGCTCCGGGAGTTCACTACCTTCTCCAGTCGTGCTGACATGCAGACGATGAGCTGCAACTCTCCTTTTCACGGCAACTTTTGAGTGCATCCACCACGCTATGCCACTCCATCAATTTCCTTTTGTTACTAATTCCACTTCCTAAGCTACCAAATAAAACATTTTTCCTGGCCTCTACTTCACTTAGCAGGACCTCCATTTCGCATTCGCTAAGTTTTTTTTTTTTTTTTTCCATGCTTTAGCCGTTGTCTTCCTGAAGCGCTGAAGGTAAGGGGCTATTTATATTGATTTGCATATTCAAAGAGGCGTAATTCTGGGAGGAGTTGGGGTGGGGCAGCAAGCGCGTGCACGTGCGTTACTTTTCACGCTGATCGGGATTTATGTAGTGGAAGAACGTGAAAGTTTGCGTGCGCACAGATTCCTGCATCTGGATTTTTCTGTGCGTACGCACATTCCCGCTTTTGTGCTTACGCCATGTTATGGTGTGAGTTCTACGCACGGCGTTATACATGAGGCCCCTGGTGATTAGTAAAACTACAAATTGTCTGATCAGACCACCAGGTCTTCTTATTCTATCCACCACATATAACTCCTCCAATGTGACCTGTGGCCACCTATGGATATTCTTCCTGTGGATCATTTTTAGAATACTTTTTGTACATGGTGCCCAGGGAACATTCTAACTACATGCCCAAAACACTACAATTGGCATTTCTTGATCCAGAGAAAGAGGAGTTCTTCTCCAAGTTCCTACAATATTGACAAGCTCTTTGCCTTATCATAGAGCCCAGGAACCCTGTGAGGGAACCTAATTCCTGCTGCTTATACTCTTGATCTCATTCTTTTGGTGACTACCCAGAGCTCATGAAAATATTATTAACCCACAAAGCAAAGGTTTCTTCTGAGAATCGAACTCCTGCTAGAAAACCACATTCAGGTGCAAAATCCATAAAACTGCTCTCTGCACAGGTTCTTTGCTAAGTCTCTTCTCACCTGGTTTGTGAAAACCACTCTTTTCTGAGAAAGGACTGTAACCTAATTTTTAGTGGTGGTAATTCTCATTCCAACCACAACACACACAGCTGCTAACCTTTCCTGTGCTTCTGATTCTCTTTAAGACTAAGCTATACCTTGATACCCAGCCTATGAAGATCACTCACACACACACACAACAGAAGACAACACACAACCTTCGAGGAGTCCATCTAATGGACTTGACCATATGTGCAAACACCACTCTTTCTCTACAAATATAGGGTTTTAATGACACAACGCAGCATACTTAAAACATATACTCTTAGAGTGCCTTCCATGGGACACATATAAGCAACTCTACTAAAACGTGCAGATATGATTGCCAACCTCTGATTGGTTCTCTTACATATTGTATGTAAGGCAATAGCTGTGTTACTGTTCCTGGATCTGAAGTTCATCTGTCAGATTGAGACTCAATAACCAGAATCCCAGCATAGTCTTTCACAGGGAGGCAGAGTGTGATTTCACTGTAATTGTACCTTGTTCTCTTTTTAAAAATAAAGACTGAGTTTCCATTCTCATGGCAGTCTTCATATTCCATGCCATGAAGAAGTTGCATGTTAGCCATATACCTGTCCCCATATATCCACTACTTCAATATTTTAATCTCATTCAGCTTGTGGATTGTGATGATAAAATGGGTAGTCAATATTTTAGAAAAGAAAATCTAGAAACAATTACTGTACAAAGAGCTTTGGTACAACCCAAAAGAACAATTTGTTTTGTGGAGCACTCATTCCAGTCTTCTATGAAAATTCCTATTCTGTCTTCTTTCACACTTCTCTCTTGGCTTTATACTCTCTTCTGACCAGGTTAAAAGCTAGCTTGTTTTTCAAGTGGTTGAATAAACATTAAATACTGTATAAGACAATTAAATTTTCCACAGGGTTAGGAAGTCTTCATTATAAGAGTTATAATAAAGTTCATGTTTATTGTTGTGTGTCCACAGCACAATGAAATTCTTATTTGCTTGTCTCCTCAGAAGGAGTTGACAATATAACAGAAATAAATGACACACTCACACACAAAAAGTATAAGTGGCATGTAATATATATTGGCAAGTATTTGTTTACGTACTGTATACTATATACAGTATGTATTGTCATTTTTGCTATGGAGAGAACAGACCGCTACATCGCACTTCAGATTAGAGGCTCCATCCTCTCATGCATTTCCTAAACAAGTCTCTGTAGTAGATGATTGATGATCACATTTATAGCATGGCTTTTCCAATAGATTCTATGTATTGGCAAAAGCAGACCATACCTTGAAGGTTCTGAATGTAACAGAGACCATTATTGCTGCTGCAATGTGAGACCATTCAGAAGGACAGTGCAAAATGGTATGACTGAAGGACAAGGAACCATCCAGTCACCTTAACCTTTGATTTAATTTGCCAGCTCATCTATTACAGTATGGCATGTACAGTATTATGATCATTTCAATTGCACAGACCTGCAAAATTAAACTCATAAAAATTGTTTTAATTTTATTCACTTTGTAAACACAGTAAACATATAATTAGAATATTTCCATCACAAAACATCGGTGTACAAAATTTAAAAGAAATCTGAAAATTTGACAAATTTCTCAATTTACTCAAGCATAATAATAATAATAATAATAATAATTCATTACATTTATATAGCGCTTTTCTCAATACTCAAAGCGCTATCCATTGTTATAAATTAATTTTATATAAATCTTACATTAATTGAGTCAAAAATGTAAGATTTTAAACATATATGGAAAGAAAACTACATATTCAGTGACTTACATGTAACTTTTCTAGTTTTTGTCACTTTCTAGTTTTTTTGATCCGAAACTTGGTTTGGTAGCCCATTCTTGTATACTTTTTCTGGTGCATCCCTATGCATTATCCAGTAGTAGTCTGTCATTATATTGGCATCCTGGAAATTTCTTATTCTGATGGAATATTTCACTCTGCTCTTCACTCACTTTGAGATTTACAGGGAAATATTCCAAATACAAATTTAAAAAGTAAATTTTGAGGCTCATGCTGCCAGTGAGTTTATTTTTTCACAGCTACTTTATAACTTGGATCTTCATTCTTACTTGAAGAAGAAATTGCTTAGAAATTGCTTATTTGAATAATACCCAAGCCTCTCACTCAGGGTCAGTCATTGTGCCATCAAATTCTACATTAGAAATCAGTTTCCTAATATCAGGTCCATCATAAATGCCCTCTTTCAGTTTAGCCTCGGACAAACCCGGAAACCTTGAGCACAAATACATTAAACACTTCATCTTTTGATATGGCCTCTCAGGAGTGGTCTCTGGTTCCTGGTCTTCTTCTTTATTGATGCACTAGGAGGCCCCAGTAATTCTGTAGAGGAGCCTCAAAATTACTAAAAAATAGATATAAAATAGTAGTAAAACACGTAAGTCACTAAAAATCAAAGTATAGCTGAGGTGTCAAATTTAAGTCCTGCAGGTCTCAATCCATCTCTGGGTTCTTTATTAGGTAGCACATTTCATCAATGTTCAAATCATGCTACATATGGCCTGCAATGACTGTTAGTTTCCTCAAAGACACCCTTTATTAAGTGTTTTATACATATATTGTGTATTAATATAGTTTAGATGAACTACATTTACAGGTGGTATTAAAATGAATCTCTGGTTTCACATCATGTTCAAATAGAAATCAGATGAACTCCCCACATATGCACAGCAATTTGGGGCTTAGTGGTCAACTGCATTTAAGTGTACAATATAGCACAGCACAGCTCCCAACATGGAAATAGAATGGGATGGGAACAGGCTGTGCCTAATGACCGAACATGAAAAACTTAAAGTTAACAAGTGTAGAACTTTAGTGTTTTAGCCTGATGGCCAAGTTTTGACAGTCTCATGAAGGAATTGGCAGGTCAGCTTCACACACGCCACTGCCGCCTCTGCACACATGGGATATGTAGCATACTAAATGATATTAGTGTAGTGTAAGTTACAGCTTATTTATGTATAGCAAAAGTATTTTTTTTAATTTTATGCCATATAAAAAAAAATAATAATAATTTTATGCCATATAAGGAATATCTTCTAGGTGCCTTCTGCTTTTGTAAATCCTCACAGATCTTCACTCTCATGAAGAAATCATAGAGAAAAGCCTCAGCATCAGCTGATCCCCCCACACTTACCTTAATGCACTGTATAAAATAACTGGCATCAGCAGACAGACCTACCTTTCTCAGTGACTGGTATTCTCCATGCCAGATGAAAAACATTAAATTATGTGTCAAGTCTCTGAGCATATTTTTTTCCACAATAATTCTCACATATATTTTGATGAAAATGTCAATGCTAATAGTATGAAACTACCAGCAATACTACGAAGATATCAGAATATGATAAACTAAAAGCTTGTTTTGTTGAGGAGGAGTAACCCCTGGATGCAAGGTTTATTTTATATAGGCGTCTACTCCATGCTCTGTGTCAAAAAAAATACTATAATGAATACTACAAGACAAACACTCAGAATTCTCTGCTGAAGTTAACATTTTTTCAAGAGGGCCCAATTCTTTATAAGCACATCTTGTCACCAACCAGCCGATCACAACGGCTTGGACAATATTCCAAACACTGCTAGTCGATCGCTGTCAGGGTGCTTTTTTTCTTTTTAGGTACGGTGTATCCCCAGTGAAATGGACTAAAGAATAATGAACAAAAAATCTGTATATTAAACAGAAATCAGAAAAAGGTTTTAATAACAATAAACAATGAATAAATAAATGCATAAATACAAAATTACACATGCGCATGCTAACGTTAGCAAAAAAATTTGCAAAAAGCACCTTTAGAAAGGCCTATGCATATACTGTAGGTCTAACAAAGCTCAGATGATATATCAGTCAGTAGAGCACTTGAGAGAGACACAGTACCTCTACTCTCACTGTCTCCAAAGCAGACTCATCTGAGTTTTGCAGCAATCTGAAAATATCTTCATTATGGATATACAGTATGAGAGAAATTAAATGTAAACACCTGAAGGTTACTAAGAAGAAATATTTGGCAATGTGAATTGTTCACTTACAAAAAGTACTATAGATTGTGCACTTTATAGTAACAGTTTATATTTTATATAGCAGCATGCCTTGGTGCCTTAAAGTTTTACCAAAGTACTACGATTCACTATAACTACAGAACAAGTCGGAGAAGTAATTTGCTTACATAGAACTTCATAGATATGGACTCACCTAACTCCTTAGCCACTAAGTTATTCCACTTCTGATGCAGATACAGCTAAATGTTTTAAATTATAAATATATAGAGTATGTCCTGTTTATGTCAATCTTTAGACAGGTATTAGGAATTTTGTGATATGTACACAAATCTGTTTATTTAGCTGTCCAGTTTGGTCAGTACACTTTGAATCACCCCAGTAATAAGTGCTTTTAACTATATTCAGATATTCCATATTAATATTTGCAAAATAGAAACCTCTGTTTTTTATGATTGAACATTTAATTGCATATTATACTGTGGTATTTTTCAGTTGGTTTATTGTGAAAATGATCAAATTAACAAAGACATAAGAATATAAGAGGTTTAACAAGAGGAAACCTTTCAGTCCTTTAAGCTCGTTTAGTTCACTAAATTTCCCTGAAATGTCATCTAGATATTTTATGAAGGTGGCCAAGGTTTCTGCTTCAACTACATGGCTCTGTAGTTTATTGCAAACTAGAAGCTGCATGCGGTGTTGCAACCGGTTACTAATTTTAACATCTGCTCTGTTTGTCTGGTGGTCTGACTTCAGTCTGTTCTGGTGTTTCACTTGTTATGAGCCACCAGGTAGCACTGTCATTCAAAAAGGAGTACAAAGGAAAAATGAAACCCAAAAGGAAACCCAAGCATCAAAATTTTGGAATGGGACTTAGTCTACAGTCCTCCCCAATCAAATGATGGAGGTGTACAGTATAAACACACACACAGATTTTGAGCTTTATATATTAGATTCCCACAATTCCAACATTTCTTGTGCTCAGAAGTAGTTCCTGGCTTCAGTCTTAAGTTTATTTTCTCTTAATTTCTATTGATGTCCTTGAGTGCCTGATTCATTATTTAGATCAAAGAATTTTGCTGGATCCACTTTATCTATGCCTCTTAGAATTTTAAAGACCTGAATTTGGTCACCACATACTCTCATCTACTTGAGAGTAAAGAGCCTTCAGATCAAAATGTGCCCTTTAGACCTTTGATGCACTTCATTGCTCTCCACTGCCCAGCTTCAAGTGTTAATATGTCTCAGGCCAATTTTAAATCTATAATACTGTATCATATACTGTAAGAGTTACTACACATTTTGATTCTTCTTTTTTTCTTAATCATTGTTATATGTCAGTTGCTGTAGATTAGTTTGGTTAAATAATTGTGTGATATGTCTCTCAAACTGTTCCTGTTGCATACAAATAATTTTTTCTAAAATGGATTTATGCATCATCAGAAACTGCAATTTATCCAAGATTATAAGGTCTACTGCAGAGCTCACTTGTGCACATACTGACACTCCCTAATGCTGGGCCAGTATAGCCTAACCAACCAATGCAGACATGTGGAGAAAATGTAGTCTCCACAGTTGGTGCTTGGAATAGGATTTGAATGAGCTGAGTCAAAGTTTAAATAAGAAACTGTGAGCAAAACAACATACACTTGTTGCCATACTGCTATTTAACTTGCATCTGCCTGCCTTCTAGCTCACCTCAGTGCTGATGAAAATTGCTGTAAATTGCTTACTTTTCCACTTTACTCTTCATCATGTCTCATGAGGAACTTTTCCTAAAAAAGGGGGCAGTTTAAAGGAGCGTTCATACCATTTGTAAGCCTTTCATCACATGCTTTCTGTTAAGTTAGCAAAAATGCATGCATGCAGGTTACCCTTGATCAAATATTATTTATTACTCAAATATCAGAGACATGATAAGTGATACTTTACATTTGCACATAGCCTCATCCTATGCTCAAATTTAGGATTGTGCCATAAATGACTGGCATTCTACTTTTCTATTGATCTGGGCTGGTGTTTTGTCCTGGCCCCTCCTATTTACGTCTGTTGCTAGGCAACTCTAGTTATGAGTAATCACATGATGGGAGGGGCAAGGAAAATAAAAGGAGAGATCCACACCCAATCCTGACATTTAGATTCAAGTTCAAAGTATAAATATAACAGACTAGACTGTGATTTTTGTTCTAATGGTAACAAGTTTGCAGCATCGTAAGGTATTGTAGTTTTTTCTCCAAAACCCCTAAAGTCATGCAAGTTAGCATAATTGGTAAGTGATTTAGCCTCATTGTGATTATGAATGCTTAGAAAGAATTAGCCCTGCCATGAACTGGCACCTTCTCTAGACTGGTACATGACTTGCACCCAATGATGTAACTAGAATGTGATGAGCTATAGAGCAAAAAAAAAAATAAGTCCAACCTCAAGTGAAATTACTGTAAAGTAAATCAAGTTAAAATAATAACTGCCATCAATGAGATATGGAATTTTTGGAATGATAGCTCCACTAACCTTTTCTTTCAATTTCAAGTACAGATAGATAGATAGATAGATAGATAGATAGATAGATAGATAGATAGATAGATAGATAGATAGATAGATAGATAGATAGATAGATAGATAGATAGATAATACTTGCTGTAAATAACAGGCTTGTAGATGGCAGCAAGATTACAGTAGGTCAAACTTGCTCTGATCGTACCACAAGTTTATATTTAAAGTCATTAATATTTGCATAAAACAGGTCCAGCTTGCATTATCTATGAATGCAACATGTCTAATAGGCATTTGATTCCTTGTTTGAAGTCAGAATTATTCAGAATGATTCATCAAAAATATATTGGCACAAAGAAAATCATTTCTGTTGCTGAGTCAGCCAGGATATTGTAACTTATTTTTCTGGGCAGTGACATAGACAAATTCAATCTGCATTTCAATGTCATATATATAAGGTTTTATAGTGCTATGCTCATTCTTTTCACCATTGCACAATCACAAAAATCTCCACTCAGTCTGATAAAACCCATCCAGAATTAAAATAGCATCTGAAATAAAAGGTGTAAGCAGGTTCTATGCTCTACCCAAAATATCATAGTACCTGAACTTGCCATAACTCACTATGAGATAAAACAGTTCAAACAACGTACATGAAGAAATAGAACATTTCTCATTATATGAAGTCAGGCCAGGTCTAAATCCATCCCACCATACTTTAATCCTTGCTCCAGATCTTTGTCTCTTCCATCGCCAGACAAGCTTACAACTTTTATCCTTGCTCCGGATATTCATCCTTTCATCCTTTTCATCCAGTAGGGCATAGCAGGGCTGTTTAGGTAGCAGTAATCATTGTGGTACAAGTTGAATACGGGAATGTTTAATAGATTCCACATTACATTCCTCAGACTCTCTTATATTATCAGATGTTACAGATGTAATCAGTCATCAAATCTTTTATGCTCACCATGTTACAATTCTCAAGTTCATAACTTGTCTGAAAGGCAGTTGACATTGGCCGATAAACAGGTTTGTGTTAACAGCAGCACCTTTCAGTTTAGTTAAGAATATTATTAATATGTATGGTAACAGAGGCTAAATCTTAACTTTGCAAATTTATAACAATAATTAAATATATTAACATTACTAATTCTAAACAAGAGAGAGAGAGAGAGAAAGAGAGCTTCTGGAAATAGACTCATGTTAATAATACATTCTTGGGAAACCACAACAGCCATGTACCCCCGTCCCCCCCCCGCTCTGTCCTATGGGCCCTGGTGCAATAGCTCTGACAGCACTGCCTATAGCTGAGCCTCTGCTCACACATAATAAAGCCAAAGTAGATATGTTTCACTTAAATTTGTCCAAAATGTTTCCAGGGTAAGATCCAACCTGAAAACATACAATTGAGCTCTAGCCTCATTGGGCCATGTGTTTTGGGTGTGCACAAAATTAACATAATTCTAGACAAATCTTTTTAAATGCTTTTCAGACAGCCTTGGTGTCACAATCCCTCCTAATCCACTAACAAACTGTGTTTGGTGTACTCCCAGATAGGCTTGAAGTCAAGAAGGACAAACAAACTGTAATTGCCTTTACTTCAATATTAGCACGTAGATTTATCTTGCTCAAATGGAAGAATCCTAACTAACCTATTCTGTCAGTGGGTAACTGATGTTATTTACTATCTGAAATTGGAAAAACTCAAATTCTCACTTAGCGGATCTGTTCAAAACATTTTTAAAACCTGGCAGGATCAAATTAATGACATTTACAATAAGCATTCATATTGGGGAAAAGGATTCTCTCCTCCTTTTTTCTACTCTTAACGTTTTTCTCTGGCTGCTGGCCTTCCTCTCTTTCTCATGGGGGAAGGGGGTTGAATTGAATTTAGTTTTGTCAAGTTTGACTTGCTTGTATGGAATGTCACTTGCTTTTAATAAATTGAATAAAATGAAAAACACACACGCACATACACATACACAAAGTAGATATGACTGCCACATGACCCTAAATTGCATTTGGTAATTTCAATAATACTTCTGCATGACTATGTTATATTGTGTTACATTATGCTGTGCTATGTGAGTTCTTTTCTTCTTTTAAAAAAATTAATGACATGAATTGGAGTTTTTTGACTTGACTGGGTGAATGTGATCTGAAATCTTGTATTTTGGTATACTTAATGAAAAAATATGTTTCCTTATACAAATAGTCCTATTGGAAGGTATACTGTACCTTTGGCCAAGTCTGAGGTGGAGCAGGATTTGATTAAGGATATCTCTGCACTTTGCTCCATTTAGCTTTCCATCAGCCCTGCCTCGTCTCACAGTTCCTGCCACTACAAAACAACCCCCACAGCATGATGTTGTCACTATTATGCTTCACCACTGGAAAGGTATAACGCAGGTGACGACTGGTTTCCTCCAGACATAACGCTAATCTTGATCTTATCAGAACAGAGTGTCTTGTTTCTCACAGTATGTAAATCCTTTAATTGCATTTTTTCAAAATCCAAGCGGGCTTCTATGTGTCTTTTAATGAGAAGAGGCTTCTGTCTGGCCACTCTTTATAAAGCCCTGTCTCAATGATGATCAATAGAATGGGATGCAACTGAGTCAAATTTCAAATGTCATAGCATAGGGTCTGAATACTTGTGTCAATAAGGTATTTCCGTTTTTTATTTTTAATAAAAAATTGTATTAAAAAAAAATCCTGAAATCCAGTTATTACTATCATTTTGGGGTATTGAGCATGGCTTGATTTGGGGAATATGAATTTGATATATATATATATATATATATATATATATATATATATATATATGTATTATATATATACACACACACACACACATATATATATTTTTATTGTTTCTTCTTTTTTTTATGCGTAAATGAGTGTATGGATATCTGGCAATACTATTGATTACTGTCGACTGACAGATCCTGAGAGATTAAAGACGGATGTCTGCAGTGGCGAGTGCACAAAATGAACACGGCTTCAAGCATTTCCTGCTTTACAGCACAGAGGAATGCAGAGACGCTGCTTCTGCCAAGCATGTGTAACAGCAAAAAGATTTAATTCCCACACAGACAAAATGCTATAGTAATTCCAGGGGGGAATCACTTAAACTTCTCACACTTCTGCCAACACTAACAATTTAAGGAAAATTATCTCAAAATCTGAGTTTGGCTATCTAAATAATTTAGAAGCTGAAACAAGAATTTTTTTAAGTCTGTGGTAGATTGTTTTGTCATGGAGTAGGCTGCACAGAATTTTAACTATTTCAAAGACACTTATATAACATACAATTGCTGTCTCTAAGCTTTTCTAGCTTGTATCTTGCCTTACAAAAACATTTTTTTAAATAAAACTGTTTTAAAATATTAATGTGGACACATGATATTTTATATATTACATTATCACAGGGTTATTTTTTTACATGGTGGCCCAGTAGTGTACCAGTTGGCACTGCTGTTTCAGCAGCAAAGTTCTGGATTCAAGTCTGTGTATAATCTGCACATTTTCCTTATGACTGAGTAAGTTTTTCTTCACAACACTAGTTTGTTTCCTACATCTCAAAGCCATGTTACATGTTTGGCTACTTTAGTGGTTCTCAAACTATGGGGCGGGCCCCACTAGGGGGGTGCAAAGTAACAAAAAGGGGGGCACAAAGATGTGAAAAAAAGAAAACAAGAATTGAAAATATGAAAAATACATCTATTGAAACCAAAACAAATTAACTTAAACTACATTCTGATACTAGAAAAATAAATATAGAGTTAGATAAATGCCGATAAAAGTTAAGTAGGTATAATAAAACATGCATCTGTGATATATCATTAATTAAAAAAGAACTACTTTGTATTAGTGGGCTCCTTTCAAAAAAACGTTAGGGGGGCGAGATTAAAACTGTTATGAAAACTTGGGTCACAAATACTTAAAAGTTGAGAAACGCTGGGCTACTTCATATTTATCCTGTATGAGTGACTGTAAGTTTTTGCATGAGTGTACCCTCTGATGGATTGGCACGCAGTCCAGGGATGGTTTCTGAATTGTGCCTGGTGTTGCTGGAATAGACTTTCACCCCTGTGCCACAAAACTGGATGGAGTGGGGTCAATGCTGGATTAATATATTCAATTTTTTGATGTCAGAAAAATGTCCAAAGGTGATTCAAAAGGTCAAAGTTTGATCAAAGAAAACAGCTGGAGGTAGTCAGGTTTCCTGCATTGCTGTAGTCATTTGCATTTTGCTGATAGAGTACTCTTGCTAGTTCAGCTACCCCTGGTGATATTTGCTATGACTACTGCTACAAGTACTCTTTGTCCCAAACGGAACATAGGGTTGAGATGACCCGCTTCCATCTGATCTAGTCTTTAGCAGCATGTTGAGCCTCACAGGTGATGTTCATCTACTTTAGTTCAGATGTTATTGTCCTCCTCCATTTTGTTTTTGGATGTCCTTGTTTCCTCCTACATTCAAGCATTTTGTCTTGCTGTAGAACTGATCCTTTGAAACCTTTGAAATATCCCACAGATCCTTCTCAGATATCCATTTCAGAAAACATTGAGAGATGTCGCTTTGAGTTACTCTCCGGCACTGTGTGCCATATAGCAAAAAAATAACTTCACATTGCTATTATACAGTCTGTCTTAGTCTGTAGGCTGTATCGCTTTAACCTCCAGATAGACTGAAGCATGGGAAAGGCCAATTTGTTTGTTGTGTACATTCAGTTTATTGGTGTTCTTCTATAGATGGACATGTTTAGAGAAGAGTACTGCAAAGTCATTGTCAAAGTTCAAGTCTTCTAGCTGGGAGAAAATGATCCGTTGGGCTCTTCTGGATTTGCCTGATGTGGCATTTTGCATGTCCATGGCAGCTAAGAAGGGGACAGAAGAAGTAACACAGCCTTGTCATATACATATCCCACCCAGGAACACAACTCTATGAAAATAATAATTTTTGTAGGAACTCCATCCGACCTTAGGATCTTCCATAGAGTGTTATAATGCAGGCTGTCAAATGCTTTCCAGAAGTCGACCAAATTGATGCACATGCTGTTCCTTTCCAGGCACTGTTTACTGATGTTGCTTTGAGCCAAGATCTGTTCCATATCCTTTCCCAAAACCTGCTTGTTTTTACCTCATCTTGGTATTAATAGCTGTGTCAATTACAGTAAAGACTTTAGATGGTATTGAAAGAAGTATAATGTCTCGACCATTTGAAGGAGACGTGAAGATTGCCTTTGTCATTTCTGGTAGGTGATACTTTAAAGCAGGGGTCCCCAACTCCGGTCCTGGAGGGCCCCAGTAGCTGCAGGTTTTCATTCTAAACTTTTTCTTAATTAGTGCACTGTTTTTGCTACTAATTAACTTCTTTTGAATTAATTTTAATTGACTTGCTTTTTTAAGATTTATTCCTCTGAATTGCTTCTTTTCTTTCCTTAAATGGCACCCAAATAGAAATGAAATGTGAAGTGAGTGAGCCAACAGAAGACCAACTAAGTCAGGGCCTCAAACTCCTACCAATTTCACTCCAACCAGTTGCTTAATTAACAGCAGATTCTTGTTGTTAATTAAAGCTGTTCTTTAATTCCATGGCTTGTTGCTGCTGTCATTATGCAATAGCCTTACATTTCCAAAATATTTGATTTTCTCTTTTCTAAGTGCATTGTTAAAATGTTTTGGGGACCTGAGCAGATCAGCAATCCTGAGACCTTCACCTTTCTTTATTTTCAGATATTGTATGATCGACAATGTTGGTCATGTTTTGGTTCATTTTGAATCTCATTATTGTTTGGCTGCTAATTAAGGAAAAAGAAACAATTAAGACATCTGAGTCTTCAAGAGCAAGTCAGATAAAATTAATTGAAAAGAAGTTAATTAGCAGCAAAAACAGGTCACTAATTAAGAAAAGGGTTAGAATGAAAACCTGCGGCCAATGGGGCCCTCCAGGACTGGAGTTGGATAACCCTGCTATAAAGTCAGAGGTCACTCTGAAAATGTGAGAGTTTGACAGCATGAATATCTTTTCAACCATGAATTAATTCTTCATTTTTTTTGTTAATAACGGCATTACATTCTAATTCCGTTACTGAATAATACACAATAAAAAAGACTAAAAAACTACAGGCTTCTTCAAGCAGAAGTTTCTTAGGACTTCTAGTTTTAATTATAATTGAGAGAATGTTTGAATTACAAAAGAAAGAAAGCTCTTTCTTACTGGTTAACACTAGCATATCTCCATCATTCCAATCCTTTACACTATATACTACATAACTACAAAATATACTGTTTTTTTAAGCATGTCCGTTGTAGGGCAATAAACATTTATAGCATTCAGTATACAAATCTTGAAAATACATAATATTTAGAGATGGCTGTGATGTCTGTGCAGAAGCGGATGTGGGGGGTTGTAGGAGGAAAATGGACGTATTGGTTGTTGGTGTGGATGTTAATAAAGAAAAGATAGTTAAGCATTGCATGTGTGTGAACTGCTTTTTCTGATACAACAATGGCACTAATAAAGTATTTACCAAAAACACAAACACATGTAGAATGTCACTTCAACATTATACATTAATGTTCAAGCTCAATCTGTGTAAATATGTTATATCAGTTCTGTTATTGTATAATGCACAGGGGAAGATTAATGATACAGTAATGAATGCTGCTGTCTCAAATCTCTAGGGGCCTCATGTATAAACGGTGCGTACGCATAAAAATGTTGCGTAAGAATGTTTCCACGTTCAAATCGCGATGTATAAAACCTAAAGTTGGCGTAAACCCACGCACATTTCCACGGTAGCTCATACCCTGTCGTAAGGCAAGTTCGGTTTTGCAGACTGGCGGCACCCAGCATCAAAGCAGTGCTACTGTTCCTGTGTGGTTTCCCTTTCTTTTTTAGATCCACATCCCTGACGTGGCTTTATAAATATACTGAAATTAACCTCATATTGTTTATTAATTTAATGCATCTGATTTTAATTAACCTGTAACAATATAATGGTCCACAGAATGGTCAAACTATTCCAAATACCATAAATACTTTAGCGTTGTTACTCTCACTGCGCCTTCTCCTTCTTCTTTCAGCTGCTCCTATTAGGTGTTGCCACATCGGATCATCTTTTTCCATATTACTCTCACTGCACCACTCGAAGTATTTATATCACTGTATCTGAGTGTGAATCACAGCTGTACAGCAGCTGATCGGAAAGGGAATTATCGGTTTACAGCATCAAGCACATGTTGCCTCAGCCATTCTGTCTATTGAACTACTCTCATACGGCAAACGCTTCAGAGCCTTTCCTGTATTGACCTCGCTATTCAGAAACAGCTTCATCCCAAGAACTCTAAACACACTCAATCAGTCCATCAAGTGCTCCTTGTAGAACTGTTTGTACTTATAAGTACAATTACCTCACTGTAAACTTGCAATACAGTTATAATATTGCACAACCTGAGCCACTTTATAAAGCGCGTATTTACATATGATGACGATATCATTTTTAAGATGAAATGCAGCAAAATATGTTTATTATATTAGATAGATAGATAGATAGATAGAGAGATAGATAGATAGATAGATAGATAGATAGATAGATAGATAGATAGATAGATAGATAGATAGATAGATAGATAGATAGATAGATAGATAGATAGATACTTTATTAATCCCAAGGGGAAATTTTCATACTCCAGGAGCAGTATACTGATAAAAAAACAATATTAAATTAAAGAGTAATAAAAATGTAGGTAAAAATAGACAATAACTTTGAATAATGTTAACGTTTAACCCCCAGGGTGGAATTAAAGAGTCACATAGTTTGGGGGAGTAACGATCTCCTCAGTCTGTCAGTGGAGGACAGTGACAGCAGTCTGTCGCTGAAGCTGCTCCTCTGTCTGGAGATGACACTGTTTAGTGGATGCAGTGGATTCTCCATAATTGATAGGAGCCTGCTCAGCGCCTGTTGCTCTGCCACAGATGTCAAGCTGTCCAGCTCCATGCCAACAATAGAGCCTGCCTTCCTCACCAGTTTGTCCAGGCGTGAGGCATCTTTCTTCTTAATGCTGCCACCCCAGCACACCACCGCATAGAAGAGGGCGCTCGCCACAACCGTCTGATAGAACATCTGCAGTATCTTATTGCAGATGTTGAAGGACGCCAGTCTTCTAAGGAAGTATAGTCGGCTCTGTCCTCTCTTGCACAGAGAATCAGTATTGGCAATCCAGTCCAATTTATCATCCAGCTGCACTCCCAGGTATTTATAGGTCTGCACCCTCTGCACACAGTCACCTCCAATGATCACAGGGTTCATGAGGGGCCTGGGTCTCCTAAAATCCACCACCAGCTCCTTGTTTTTGCTGGTGTTCAGGTGTAGGTGGTTTGCGTCACACCATTTAACAAAGTCCTTGATGAGGTTCCTATACTCCTCCTCCTGCCCACTCACTCATCAGAAACTCATTTATTATACAGCTAAAACTTTAACTTCATTTAAATAATTTAAATATTGTTAATAATTAAACATGTGAAGACATGGTGGCACAGCGCTAGTGAGCTGCTTGCGCTCCGTTCACAGATTGTTCCTGCCTCGCGCTGCATTCTTGCTGGTGCTGACGCTACACTGGAAGGATAGATGGATAGAATAATTAAACACGTACTACGAAGATATTTCAATGTTCCTTAAAAGTTTTGAAGAATCAGCATTCTAAGCTTACAGATGGCTTAATGTCTATTACAGAGCTGATTGTGTGGCGATTGGGTATTTGGAGAAAGAAAAGTAAGGACAGGAATTGGAGGTTAGTATGTTTGAAAGAGACAGTACTGCTACAATAAAGTATTTCATTGAAGGTCACGCATGGCGCAGCAAGCATCTTGAGTGAGACATGAACAATCACTGTGCCACTGTGTTCCCATGTTTAATAACATGCTTTAACTCCTATCGTCATGAAAATGATATCACATATACATCTCAGTATTTTAATTATTCAGAGAGCTGTAATATCACGAATGTAATGGATTCTGTGTCCTGTCGGAGGAAGAGAAAGCCCGGAAGCATGTAGTGATTCACACACATAGAGCACATAGAAGATCAAATACAAAACAAACCATTTAACGTGCTACTTTAGTTACGATGGGATTGAGAAACTAGTAAATTAAATGATTTTAAGATGAAGTTTATGATGTTTTACTTTAATGACAAAATAAACTATGTGATTAAAGTGGAAATTTAGAGATTAAAGTTGACATTTTGTGCTTTTTTCCCACTGTGTGCCTTTTTTTTCTCTGTACCCTAATAAGCTTTTATATGACACTCAGACAGTGGGCTACGACTCGCTTTTTAACGGTGACTTTGATATGTGAGAACTTCTTTTTTATTTCGAGCACTGTGTGACTTTGTGAACTTGATCTTTCGAGTTTCTCCAACACGCTATGTCACTCGATCAAATTCCTTTTGTTGTTTATACCACTGTTTAAACCAACAAATAGCATGTTTTTCCTTGCCTCCACTTGGTATTCGCTGAAATTCTTCTATTTTCCCTCTTGCTTTTGCCATTGTCTTTTCACAGAAGGCTGAGCTTAAGGGCTATTTATATTGATTTGCATATTCAAAGAGGCGTAATTCTGGGAGGAGTTGGGGCGGGACAGCAGGCACGTGCACATACGTTACTTTTCACGCTGACCGGGATTTATGGAGCAGAAGAACGTGGAACTTGGTGTTCGCACAGATTTATGCATCTGGATTTTTTTGTGTGTAAGCACATTTACACTTTTGTGCTCATGTCATGTTATAGTGCGAATTCTACGCACGCCGTTTTGCATGAGGCCCCTGATGGTTGGGTTGGGTTTACCGTCTGGACACTTGCTATGTGAAAATTACATAATTTTTCCTGTGTCCTAATGAGTTACACTTTGTTGGTAGTTTCCCTTCATATCTCAAAGACACGTGTTATGTTGATTTTCAAGTCCTATTTGCCTTCTTCTGGGTGTTGCAGGGCCATTGCCTTTCCGAGGATGGGCATCACATTCAGGGTTGTTTGCTGCATGGTTCCCAAAGTTGCCAGGAATGGCTTTGTCTCCTGGTAACATTGTAATGAAGCGAGCAGGCTCCAAAACTGCAAGCCTAAATAATTGTACTGTGCAGTAAAGAATGCTTAATATTCATCTTAAATTAGCACATTAAATCGGTTGAGATTTACAGTAAGAATTCTAGAGCATAAATGTTGTGAAAATGGAATAGGCATTTGTCAAGACTCATGCATCCAAACTTTAGAGGAATGAGAAATCTGTTAGGTGAATTGTGTCACACATTTATGTAATGTTAAGTAATGTTAAATAATGTAGACAGTTACACATAACTAAATGATTTTGGGGGCTAGCAGTAACTGTGTTAACATTACATGCTAGAGTAATGTGACGGATAACTCTCACCAAAGGATCAGTACCTTAGTGCAGTGGCCAGTTATGTTACCTGATGGCTCCAGAATCCGAGGAAATGTCTATGTATTATTTTCACAGTTTTTTTCATGTCTGAGAGGATTCCCTGCAATTGTCCTGATTCCCTCCAACATCCCAAAGGTATGCATATTAGGTTAATTGGTGACTCTGCATTTTAATGGTGTAAGTATATGTGTGAGTTTTCACTTCAAAGAACAGACATCCTGTCCAGTGTTAATTCAGTGTTACCAAGCACTACCCCCTTTGCTCCTGTACTGGCATCTGAAGAAATAAATGAAGAAAAACTATCTTGACTCATAGAACAAAGTTCTGTTTATGATATATTCTATTTAAATTATTAAAATGCTACACAAAATGTAAAATGACCAGAAATGTTTGGATATTAACGCATTACAGTACTATGGCAAGTGTTGGTTCTGCATCTAAACCCATGTAAGCATTTCTGTTTTAATTTAAATACTGCTGTGATAAAAATAACTGATTACAGGAATATATTGTTTACTCTGAATACCATAAATGCAGCACAATTCAATATAATGGAACACATCCATCCATCTTCCAACCCGCTGAATCCGAACACAGGCTCACGGGGGTCTGCTGGAGCCAATCCCAGCCAACACAGGGAACAAGGCAGGAAACAATCCCGGGCAGGGTGCCAACCCACTGCAGGACACACACAAACACACCCACACACCAAGCACACACTAGGGCCAATTTAGAATTGCCAGTCCACCTAACCTGCATGTCTTTGGACTGTGGGAGGAAACCGGAGCGCCCGGAGGAAACCCACACAGACACAGGGAGAACACGCAAACTCCACGCAGGGAGGACCCGGGAAGCGAACCCAGGTCCCCAGATCTCCCAACTGCAAGGCAGCAGTGCTACCCACTGCGCCACCGTGCCGCCCATGGAACACATGCATAAACAAATACATTTTGTAAACTTTGGGTCATTAAGGTTGAAAAATATCTTAGGCGATCAAAGGTTTTTTACAGAAGATGTGCTGGGCATGATGACTTAAGTATTTCATACCACTCTTGGCATGGCCTTTATACTATCTAAATAACACAATCAGTTTTGTAAAATTTAAACATCATTTGGTTGCACCTTGAGCAATGTATGGTTTACACAACACATATAAAAATCACAAAGAGAAAATTCTGCAGCTGAACTAAGTGGACTGTCAAAAATCCAGACATGAAACTTTTACTCAAGTCTGATGACAGCAGGGGGACAAATGATTGAAAGTCTCCACTCTATGAGTACATCTTTGACTTCCTTAATAGACTACCATACTTCTACTATGTATGTTGAACAGTCTGTACATCCATCACCATGTTTTTCTCTGTGTTTGAAAGAGTGTTTGTTCTTGTATTTGCCCTGCATTTCTCTCCATAGAACATTGCTTGATTTAGCAAATGTCTACTTGTCTTCTTTCATTCTAGTCCATCCATCCATCCATCCATCCATCCATTTACCAACCCGCTGAATCCGAACACAGGGTCACGGGGGTCTGCTGGAGCCAATCCCAGCCAACACAGGGCACAAGGCAGGGAACCAATCCTGGGCAGGGTGCCAACCCACCGCAGGACACACACACACAAACACACCAAGCACACACTAGGGCCAATTTAGAATCACCAATACACCTAACCTGCATGTCTTTGGACTGTGGGAGGAAACCCACGCAGACACGGGGAGAACATGCCACGCAGGGTGGACCCGGGAAGCGAACCCGGGTCTCCTAACTGCGAGGCAGCAGCGCTACCACTGCACCACCGTGCCGCCGTTCATTCTAGTCTTAATTTACTATTATGGCCATTTCACTGTTTGGCTAAAATACTCTTTCTGGAAAATTTCTAATTAAGTTATTTTCTCCCATCATTAAATCATTATTTTCTTCTCACTTAAAGTAAAGAAAAAATCTGAATTGTCAGTCCATTTACCCAGGGGCCACAACTGTTTGTCTCACCATGACTGTAACCTCTTCCAGTAAGCATTTCTTTTTATCTTATTATTTTTGTGCATGTGTTTTTGATATGTATTTCAGATTTTCCAGTATATCTTTAGATTTAATCAGTTGAAATGCAATGAATTATCTAAAATGGTGAAAAGGTAAGCAGTAAACTGCCAGAGTTTTAAGTTTAAAGTTTAGGTTAGAGAAAAAAAAAGGAAATTTCAGATTATAAATGGGCCTTCATCAGGGAACATTGCACTGTATAATGGCTAGAAAATGGCAGTTAACAAATTAAATAACACAGATGTGTAGGCCTTTCATTTAGAGAAATTGCGAAAAAAAATCAGTGTCACTGAGTATGGTGTCCTACACATTCCAAAAGCAATTGGAAACTGGAAGAAACTCTGATAGGAAGAGATCTGGCAGACCCAAAGTCAAACCCCAATCAGAAAACAAGTATCTGAGGATAATCAGCTTGCATGATGGGTGCCTCACAGTACAACAACTTCAAGCACAGATTAACAGTGGTCAAAAAAGCAAGTCTCAGTTTCTTTTTGTGAAGAGAAGACTTTGTGCTGCAGGTTTGACAAGGCAAATGGTAGTAAGAAAGCCAATCCTTAAAGGACAAAATAGGGCCATGAAATACTGACATTGTAGGCTCTGTGGGTGTGTAGGTGCATAGGTACCGCTATTCATATATTATCTGCCAGTACTCCAAAGCTCAAACAGGACGTGCTAATAAGAAGCAGTATAAACCAGTTTTTGAGCTCCAGTGGCCAGTGCCACAGCCAATTCACCATGCACCTGGTCCATATCAAGGGACACGGGCCAAATGCATATGCAATTAGCCATGAGAAAACACATTAGAGTGACCCTGTGAAATAATAATAACATTGATTTATTACTATTTACAAGACGTTTCTATCATTCTAATGGTAGATTAAAGTGAGAAGGATCTGTACAGGTATGTAGGAAATGAATTAGGACGCAGCTGGCACATCTTTTTGTATATCTGACTCAGCTAGCGTATCTATCTATAATTACCTGTGCAGATACTTTGCACTTTTTTATTGCACTAAATGCAAGCAAGGGGGGCAAGAAACTATAGGTTTACCATTTTTAATATGGCAATAATGGAAGCAAAATAAAAAGGTAAATAAATTTGGCAAAATCACACCATATAACCTGGATAGGTAGAGAACTATAAAACAAATTTTTAACATTAATAAAAATCATATTATTGAACAGGTCTCTGAATGCAAAGAGAAGAAACATTTTTCCTTTTAACAAAGACAATAAGGAGCATGCAAGTAGTTCTTGCCTGATGTTTTACAAAGATGGACCCCGACCCCTACTTCAGAAGTGTCTCCATATTTATATTGGACTTGAGTCAGAGGGTTCACTGAAGTTAATGCTGGAAAACAAGTTGAGACCAGGATGGCAATGGCGGTTAAAGAGGCTAGGGTCGATAAGAGTGAGAAATGCTGAAGAGTTTTGTTTTTATTTAATTTACTACATACTGCAAGTTCTCCCTTGTTTTACTCATTAACATTATTCAAAGTTATTGTCTGTTATACCTGCATTTTTATTACTCTTTAATTTAATATTGTTTTTGTATCAGTATGCTGCTGCTGTATGTGAATTTCCCCTTGGGATTAATAAAGTATCTATCTATCTATCTATCTATCTATCTATCTATCTATCTATCTATCTATCTATCTATCTATCTATCTATCTATCTATCTATCTATCTATCTATCTATCTATCTATCTCTCTCTCTTTCCTGGGATGGAATAAAGTGCAGTTGAGTCAATGATGCCACTCATTGTGACCTCCAGGTGATGTCACCTAGCAACCATGTTCTTATCTATCACATACAAAATGGTGGTGTCCATAATAAATACAAAGAGGTGTAGTGGTAAATCCAAAGCAAGTAATGATTAAGTTTATAATTGTGTGATGAGAGAGGTTTGTGGCACTGTGCATTTTAATTTTAAATGGAAGTCCAAGAGAGCACAGGCTCCAGGCGGGTGCAAGTTCACGTAGGAACATGCATATGCTGTGCTGAGGTTTATTGGGGTCCTTGGCTGATTGTGCATTCACGTGCAAATGCAAGCACATTGGTTAAGTACTTCATTCACACGTTGGAGCAGGTGATGACAGTGCCTGCATTTGTTTGGTCCTTTAAAGGGAACCTGGACAGGAAACGGGGAACAAAAGAAGGAAAGAAGAAGATGGAGATTAAAGAAATGAAAACAAAGTAAAGATGGTCAGGGTTGCAGAGGAGCAGGTTCAATGTTAAAGAGGAAGCAGGTGAACAGACGTGAGCTCAAGAGAAGCACTTGGTCAGCACTTGAGGGTTGAGGTCACTTCTACTGAGCACCTCATGGAGCATGAGCGATTATGTGTTCATTGAAGGCTCCTGCAGACACCGTGGGTCTGGCGGCTGGAGTAGAAGCAGACACGGAGTGGCACCGTGGGACTGGAAGCTGGGGACACGAGCCAGGATTAAATGTTGTTCGCACCTGGAGGTAAACATCTCCACTGGCAGAAGAGACCCCATAAGGGTAAGCAGAGGAGACATTGATTTGTAGAGTTTTGATGTCACTACACTGGTTACCTGTGTCATTCAGGATTGACTTTAAAATTCTGCTTATGGTTTATAAAGCCTTAAATAATCTTGCCCCATCTTATATATCGGAATGTCTGACATCTTATATTCCAAATCGTAACCTTAGATCCTCAAATGAGTGTCTCCTTAGAATTCCAAGAGCAAAACTTAAAAGAAGTGGTGAGGCGGCCTTCTGCTGTTATGCACCTAAGATCTGGAATAGCCTGCCAATAGGAATTCGCCAGGCTAATACAGTGGAGCATTTTTAAAAACTGCTAAAAACACATTATTTTAACATGGCTTTCTCATAACTTCACTGTAATTTAATCTTGATACTCTGTATATCCAATTCATTATAATAACTATTCATGGTGGCTCTAAAATCCATACTAACCCCTACTCTCTCTTCTGTTTCTTTTTCCGGTTTCTTTGTGATGGCGGCTTGCGCCACCACCATCTACTCAAAACACCGTGATGGTCCAACATTGATGGATTAAAAGCCAGAAGTCTGCATGACCATCTTCATCAAGTCCTTCCGTAAGAACCCTAAATACAAAGAGGACTATTTCATTTATGTTAGGTAGAATGCCCAGAGGGGACTGGGTGGTCTCGTGGCCTGGAACCCCTGCAGATTTTGTTTTTTTCTCCAGCTGTCTAGAGTTTTTTTTTTGTTTTTTCTGTCCTCCCTGGCCATCGGACCTTACTCTTATTCTATGTTAACTAATGTTGTCTTATTTTAATTGCTTATTTTGTCTTTTATTTTTATTTTCTTCATTATGTAAAGCACTTTGAGCTACTTTTTTGTATGAAAATGTGCTATATAAATAAATGTTGTTGTTGTTGTTGTAGAGAGGAAGAACTTTGGCTCAGATTGTGTTTTTAAGTACATGTTTTTCTGCCCTTGATTTTTAACTTTGTTTTTAATGGATATTTATTGTTTGATAATTTATTGATTTTAAATTCCACTTTGCACTTTATTTTATTGGATTGTTTATTTAAGAAAGAATCTGTGCACTGCACTATTTACACTTTATTTAATTTTTGGAATAAAAGCACAAAGCACTTTACACCAACTCTTGCTGACTGTGTGTGTCCACATTTGGCGAACTCATCCTCGGTTTCATTATCAACAGTGTTGAGTCACAAATTAGTATAACCATAATAACTCACAAAAAATGAATTATTATAAATCTATGAATTTGAAAAACTATGGAAATTATACTTGGCTGAACACTAGAAAAATTATGAAAACAGTAACAAATTAACCAAATTTTGAATTAAAAAATGAGTGAGTGTTTGTTTGAGCGAGTGTGCATTGTGTTGGACTACTTTCTCATGATGGTTTCTGCTTTGCAATCAGGGCCCTACATCTTTTGGCTGAATAGGTTAGTATTTGATAATGGATGCTCTGCATATGTAAAATGTTCTCAATGTGATACATAGGGAGCCCATACCATCTCTTTCTAAATGCTGTGGTGCAATTATACTAATTTCTCTGCTGGTACAGCTTACTAAACTCAGTTGATTTTTGACTAGACCACCACTCTTTTGCTTACAGGGCTAACAGGTCTACTGAGGACGCTGTTGCTGCTCTTCTACATGCTACCCTGTCCCACCTGGAGCACCAGGGGAGCTACGCACATCTCCTCTTTATTGATTTTAGCTCTGCTTTTAACACAATCCTCCCTCACGGATTAGTGTGCAAGCTGCTAGCCCTGGGACTCCCGTATTCGACCTGTATATGGATTAAAGACTTCATGACAGACTGCACACAAAGGGTTAGGGTGGGCCCTCACATCTCCTTGACCATCAGCATCAGCACCGGCTCTCCTTAGGGCTGTGTGCTGAGTCTCCTGCTCTTCACGCTGTACACATATGACTGCGCCCCCGCCCACCACAGCAACACCATCGTCAAATTTGCAGATAACACCACTGTGGTGGGGCTCATTTCTGGGGAGGCTGAGTCCGCCTTCAGGGGCGAAGTGGAGCAGCTGACAGCATGGTGCACTGACACCAACCTGCTCCTGAACACAATTAAGACCAAGGAGGTTGTTGTGGACTTCAGGAAAAAGAAAACGGACATCAAACCACTCTACATCAGAGGGGACTGTGTGGAGAGGGTGTCAGACTTCTCCTTCCTGGGAGTCCACATCATGGAAGACCTGTCCTGTGGTGTGAACACAGTAGAGCTGGCGAAGAAAGCTCAGGAGAGACTTTATTTCCTGACAGTCCTCAGGAAAAATAACATCCCCTAAAAACTGCTGGTGTCCTTCTATCGTTGCTCTATCGAGAGTATCCTGTGCTACTGCCTCTGCGTGTGGTTTTCCAGCTGCATAACAGCGCAGAGGAAAACACTTCAGTGGATCATAAAGACTGCGGAGCAGATCATCGGCTGTTCTTTACCCTCTCTGGATGAACTGCACAGCTCTCGCTGCCTCAGGAAAGCGGAACACACTCCTCACACTCCACTCATGACATGTTCCAACTGTTGCCATCAGGCAAAAGATATAGGAGCATCAAAACAAAGACTAATAGACTGAATAGCAGTTTCCACCCAAATGGTATTAGAACACTGAATGCCTCCTAGTCACCTCTATGGAACTTGCTGATTACAATGCAATAGATGACATCTTGTGCAATAGTGTTTCATGTGCAATAAAGTTTTATGTTGAATGTCTGTGTTCTACCTCATTTCTTATCTTATCCTTTCCTATTCTTTTGTAATTATATTTATTTATTTATATATATATATATTATATATACATACATTATATTTATTTATTTATATATATATATATTTTAATACTTCTGTGATACCGTAGGGACTGCACCGAATTTTGTTGTATTTGTTACAATGACAATAAATATATTCTGATTCTGACTCTCTGTCTCTATCTCTCTCTCTCCATATGCATATATATATATATATATATATATATATATATATGGAGAGAGTGGGAGAGTGGGCGTCCAAAAAAAACAGATTCAAGTTCTCTACAACGCTAACTTTATTCTTCATCATATTTATAACAAACACACAAAATTTTAAATAAATAAGCAATATTTAGTGGTGACTCCATTTGGCAGTTTTTATGTCATCTAAACTAAACAGCAGACAACTGTTCCATACTTGTAGGTCTACAACATTAGCCCTGCCTTTGATAAAGTTGTAAAAATTTTGCTATGGTGTACACCCAAAAGCTACAGTTGTTCTTTGTTAGATTGTCATTGTACATTTTAAAAAGACTTCTTACTTACTCTTTCAGCCGCGTCATTCACTACTGTTATGCATGCTGGCAGTTCACAAAATTTGCTAATGTTTGGATCATCTGTCCATTGTTCTGGTGGTCTCTTGAGAAAGGACTGAGACCTTTCTTTGCCTTTTCCATAAGGACATCAAAGAAAGATGTTGCTCTTTCTGTTACCAGATCCTCCAACTTCAGCTGTTCAGATTCTTTTGTCAGCTTAAGACATTCAAGGACCTTTGTTTCCACTGTAAAAAACCTCACACTGTTCCACTTCATTCAAACTAGTGTGGTGCTGAGGTGTCACCCCATTGCTTGGCTGCACTCAGGTCCAAATCTGGGATAATTGAGATGGTTTGTCGTATGGTGGGTGCAGCAATGCACTTTGTCAGCATATTCTCCCAAGCCCTCTCTCTCTCTTTCTCTACTTAGGCCAGGTTTATACTTCATGTGATGTGACACATGCTCCAGGGGATGCTCCTGCTACTTTACGTAAATCTGGAGGAATCCACCAGGTGGCAGTACAAGATATTATCACAGTGAGAGCAGGTTCGGCTTCACTGTGTTGTGAATTGCCTGGAACACCCATTACATTCCGATGACACCTTACCACAATATCTCTGAAAAAGATGTTTAATGATTAAATCCATCAATCCAGGAATGTGTCCATTCCAGCTAGCACTGGGCACGAGGCAGAAACAATCCCTGGACGAGGCATCAGCTCATCGCAAGGTGAACACAAGCACTCACATACACTAGCGTCAGCCAAATCTGCATATCTTTGGAAGGAAACCGGAGCACACTGTGGAAACCAAGCAGGAAAACATGTAAACTCCAGGCAGGGAATATCAGCGGCATGACTCCCTGCAAGACAGCAGCGCTAATGCTCCACAACTGCGTCACCAATATGTGTGTAATTATTAACAGTGTTCATTATTTAAACAAAATTAATGATTTATCTGTAAAATGTAACATGCATACTTCAATGCATTTCATCATGAAAGTGATATCAAGTATAAATCTAAGGATTCTAAATGTGCAGAGAGTTGGAATATCATACATTTAATGTGTTCAGTGTGGCGATCTATTGCTGTTTGCCGCTGCTGTCAGGTCAGGAGAAAGCCTCAGAAAAAAAAGACAGCACAAAAGATGGTATGTGAGATTATTAAAATGTATCATGTCATTACAATCGGGAATATGCAACGCTTGAATATAAAAGCACCATGAATGCATCTATACATTTGCATTTTGCTTCACCACATCGAACCATTCATCAAACATCGAAGCGCGCACATCGAACCTACTAGGATCCGTATAGCGGCTTTCTGTCACATGTGGATAGTAAACAGAGACTCTGACTTCACATTCTGACTTTTATCACACTGCGCCCCCTGACTTTTTGATGGTACAGCAACTCGCGCACGTGTTGCGTTAATTTCTGAGAACCTGCTCAGAGGATGCGTCAAATGAATGCTGGGAACACGTGGCAGCCGTGATGCGTGTACATACACATTCTGAGTGTGAAGTATAAACAAGCCGTTAGTATGAGAATGTTGTTGAAACTCATACTTAATACAAAAATGTTCTGCAAAGTTCTTCCACTAACTACTAGAATATTCTGGGAACTCCACCTTAATACTAGAATGTTCTTTGTTTTTTTCTTTTTTATTATTTACTAGCTGTTCCCTGCGGCTCTGCCCGCATAGTAGTGAAACAGTACAAACTTTAAAAATCAATAAACAAACAGGTATCGCTAGCTCCAAAACGTGGCCAGAGGTAGACCGATTTGAACGGAGGCTGGCACGTGAGTGAGGAGGACCCCGCCCAGCTCCCCACTCCAGCGTTGTGCTTCCCCCTCTCCTCGACCGACAGCCTCTGTCTCAGATTAGTGTGAATATATCGTTTCTGCAAACAAACTATGATACTTAGCAAGAGAGAAGTCACAAAATCAGCTGGAATGTTCAAGCAAATTATAGAAAAAAACCTGATCTAAATCCGTTACGTAGTTCTCTCGTGAAAAGCGGACAGACATACAGACAGACAGACGTTGGATTTTATACATATATTATATATATATATATATATATATATACTAGTCATTTAGCCCGTTACAATAACGGGCACTAGAACAGTAGTGCATAAACATTAGTACAAACAGTCTATATTAAATGGCAAGGGACTTTGACCTCATTCTTTTTGTTGGTCGTATTTTTCTTTCTTTCAGCCTTTCTTTTGTTGATGTTTACTTGCTGAACTGACCGTTCTTCGTGGGCTGCCGCCGTGTATTGTGTGTCTTTAATTTTCTGTGACAGTAATACTGTCTTGTACATCCATAATATACTTTTAATTTTCTCTGGTGGTAATACAGGTGTGCGCGTTGGTAATATGCCTTTAATCTCCTCTGACAGTAATACTGGCTTGTATGTGGCTATAATATGAGTCACTGTATTGTGTACCTTTAATTTCCTCTCGCAGTAATACTGGTTTGTATTTCCATAAAACGCCTGTAACTTTCTCTGACAGTAATATCGCGCATCGCACCGTGCCCCGCACATGCGCACTTCACCAGAGGACACACACACGGACACCTGGACGCACACAGGGATTGTATTAAAGAGGATATATATATATTTATATATATATATATATATATATAGAGAGAGAGAGAGAGAGTAATCATTTATCCAGTTTGGAACCCTGTGCAAGAGTACGTATGTAGTAACAATACAAATTAAATATTCAGAATGGAGTGACCTCTAAATGCTTCACAGGTAAACAAGCTATGCCAAATGGACAAAAATAAGCCTTGTGGGGAAATGATTCTACAAACATCATCTGTCTGCATTGGTTTGTGGACCACCCTAATATATATTTATATATATAAATATGTCTATTGCCACACACGTACGCATGGGAGGCAGCTAAAGGGTCCAAATGAGAGTAATTCCACGCCAGACCAGGGGGTGGCGGAGTGCACTGACCTTTTGTTTCACTTTCCTGCAGACCATTCACGGGAAATTCTGCGTGGCCCTAATGACATCACTTCCGAATCCTTGGATGACTTCACTTCCGGTGAAGAACCCATGACCGAAGAGACTTCCTGTGCCGGCCCTTATGATGACTTCACATCCGAGTCCAAACCTATGGAAGAGGACCCTTCCGCTTCCAATCTTGATGACTTCACTTCCTTTTCTGGCCTTTAAAGCTGCTGTATTTAACTAACCTAATCAGTTCTGTTTTGGACTCCATTCTGAGCACATCAGTGCTAGCAATTTACCCATTAACAGCAAGGGAATATTATACGGGTGGCTGCCCCAAACCTTTTTATGACTCTTGCGTCTGTTTTTTGTGACAATATATATAGTATCCCGATATCTATTGTGGCAGACTGCTGGGGTTCTTACCTGCCCGGGATGCCTGGAGGGACCGGAAAAGGACAGGAATAGCATCCGGGTTACAAGGGGGCAACCGCCCTAGATTAGGAGTGGACCACAGGAGAGGAACAAAGGGGTTCTGGCCTGTTTGGACCCGTGGCCACCGCCAGGGTGCGCCTCAAGCCTTGTGGGACACTTAGAACTGTTACTTCCACCACACCAGGCAAGATGGCGGATGAACCTGCCAGGGACGCCCGGAGTGCTTCCGGTGCAAAGGGCAGCACTTCCGCCACACCAGGAAGTGCTGCCGGAAGGTCGTCACCAGCCACCTGGAACACATCCGGGCGGGATGTCTGGGAGCCAGAGTTGGGAGTGAGAGCAGGACGAAGCTCCCAGGAAGAGAAAGGCGGTAAAAGACTGAGAGAAAGGACTGAATTGTGGTGATTATTGCTGTGTGCATTGTGTGTATTGTTTGGGACTGTGGACCTGTGTTTATTTATGGAGAATAAATGTATGGCTTTTATAAAAACGTGGTTTCCGACTGGTGGTGTCCAGGCAAATTTCACACTATCTATTTATATTTTATATTCTTTGTGTATATATAAACAGTAACTATATAAAATTTCAAATGCCCCTGCTTATTCAAAGTAATATGAAAAACACACAATTAAAATTTGAATTAAAAATCTACTGGTCTATAAATCCCCATAAAAGATCCACACACATAAATAAACTCATCAGAAATGTGTGAGTCATTCTGTCACGCCTTATTTTGAAGGGAGATAAACAGATGGGATAGTGACTTGAAAAACCAGTTCATCACATTCTGGGCCTTCCTACTTCAGTGTAAAACTATTTTTCTCTAGTGCTACAGCTACATTTTGGACTACATGTGTGTAGCCAGGCCTGAAAGATTATACAGGTAAGGACAATTATTTATGAAAGAATTTTTTAAAATCTGTTTCAAATAACAGCATAAAACAGAAACATGGTTAAGAGAGTTCCCTGTAGACTAAAATGCCTCTCTGCAGTGTATTTTAAAAGGAGATATCAATACTTGTCATGCTAAAGTGCTACATAATGCTGCCTAATGTTTTAAAAAATTCTTCTAATGATATACTATATATGCAGATAGTTTTCCACATTATAATTTCTACTCTTTCAAAATATTATAGGAATTTTTAAAGGGTTTCATCAAGCAAAGTAAAACATTTTTAGTAACATGTAGGAGCATGTCAGTTCTTGAATATACATATTGATTAGTTGCTTATGTATTGTAAGACACACAGCTGAGCTCTTTTAAAGAATCTTACTTAAATAATGTCAGCAGCAGTGTAGCTCAGTGCAGCTGCCTCTCAGTGTTTGCAGTCATGTCCTGAGATTTAAAAAGAAGACCAAAAGAGCAGCCATCCCTCTGCCTTTATGCTAGGGCTGTAAAATCCTGGATCCTGGAGCTTCAGTTAGTGTAGTCTGTCACTACAGGCATTTTCTTAATTTAAAAAATTCTTTTGTTTAAAGAACCTGTCAGTTGATACGATATGGATTAGAACCCCTAAGCTCTTCAGTGCCCTTTTTCTATTTTTATAACTTTTAAAAACTATTTTGAAATAAATGCTGGCAGTGCACATGGATAGCTATTAGCTACCAATTCTTAACAAGAAGTTCTTAAAAGTGAATTAAAATGAAGGTAGATGAACAAATTATGGGACAGGAGTGCCAATGTTGGGGTGCCAAAGCAGGGTAATGCACAGAACTAACAAAATAAGAAGGTGCCGTTGCACTGTTTCATAAACACTGGTACCAGGGAGCTCTGTTTCCTTTGCGTTCCGCGGTCCAAAGATGTCACTTTTGTCTGTCTGTCGGAAGGGGTGGGGTTTGGATAACTCATTTTTGGGCTAGGCCTCCACTCCAGGGGACTGCTTGGTGCTGCAAAGACAGGGAGTCCCCTCTTGCCTTGGAACAGAATTAACGGGCTTACCTGAGCTTTCCAGACCTTATTCATACATGGGCAACAATATGTACAGGTAATTAGCACTAATGTGTTAATTTGATGCAACTGTATATGGCATGTTTGTCATTTACAATTAAACAGTAATATCACGCTACTTTACTTATTAATTTGGACATGCAGCTACAGAATGCTGTGCTGTTTCATTGTTTGTATCCGGTCCTGCTGAAGTGATATCAGTGCCATTAGGCAAATTTACTGCTTCTGGTGTATTGACTACAGAAATCTGCATTGCCTGTGGTTGTTTCTTTGGTATTTTCACCTTCTTTTTAGTGGGTGTGATGGCTTGCTATTTAGCTTGAGTACACATTATAGAGTACATATTTTATTAAAAATAACTGCCAATTGTTTAAACGTCACATTACTCCTACTGTATTGTTATCATGATCTGCAGTATTTATACATTTTTGAGCTCATTTTGAAAATTAGTTAGAACTGTCACGTATCAGAATCTGCGTTTTGTTTTTGTGTTTTTGCTTCCTGACAAACTTGAAGTTTTGGTTATGTTCTAAAGCAACACCATATTGTTTTCACCACAGGCATCGAACATTGTTCAGGCTGTTGCCATGAAACCCATCCCAGAATTTCCCAAGATAGCAATGTCAAGCAGATGAAGGTATAAAGTTTTTCCTCATTGATTCCAGAGTATCCAGGGTTGACAAATATTAGCCCTTTCCTTACCGATAAAATAAAACCTTTCTTCAGAATTCCTGGCCTCGATTCTCCATTTGCTTTTTAAATCTGTATTAGGCTCCAATTAAAGGTTTTTCCATTCCCATTTTTGACCTTGACCAAAATTTTGCTTTACACATCTTCTGGTCATTTTCATTTTACGACCCTCTGTCTCTGTTTAGGCAAAACGTGTGCTACAAGTTCCTTCCACAGTGCAAAGACATTCAGGTTACATGAATCAGTGTTGCTAAATTGGCTCTAGCGAGTGTGTGTGTTAACCTTGAGATAGGCAGGCATCCTGTCCAAGTGTTGTCCTTGCTTTCTTCAAATGCTCAAGTACAGTCTGATCTAACAGAATTTTTTTTTCTCCTTGCAAGAGCTTATGGTATTTTTAACACATGTAATGTGTTCTCTGTACACATGGCACACATTTACATGTTTAACTGCAGTCATTTGCTAGACCTTTCAGCCATAAACCATAAATCCATCTTAACCACAGTGTTACTATCATATGGACCATGTTAACAAGAGCAGCAGTGCTCTTTGTAGCAGAGCTATTTTGAGCTTCACCTTCATGAACCATTGGATTGTTTTACAAACTTCATACTCTGTGAACTATCTAATTCTTCCCATTCACATTTAAGGCAAATTCATCTTCAGTGGACCCCAGATGTATGTCTGGCCAAAGTTGCCCACAGCTGGTATTTATTCCTTGAACCTACGTCATAGACTGAGATGGACTAGGGTGAATAATAATACTCTAGCAACAAAAGATAGGTGATTCACAAGTGCTTTGTGCATTTTATTATAGACAAAGTGCGGTGCTTCTCTTAATAAACTTAAGTCAATAAATAATTCTATAACAACAGTGCTTGTGAGGAAGATAAAGCTATCAATAAATAATCCATCCATAAATAGTTAAAACCATGAACATTCTCAGACCCAGCTCACCAACACAGGTCTACTCAGCTAAGCAGTCAACCATTTTATGGCTCTTGTCCCAACCACCATCTTTCAGAGTCTGTTGGGACCAATACTGCACCTAACTCTGTCTTCTATACATCCTCAATGGCGTCTGCAGGATCCCTGGGAGCCCACAATCTGTTATGTTCCATCCGCTCAGTATAGTTGATCTCCTCTGAAAGCACTGTTCCCTCGCTCCCCTACACGACTTCCCTGCATACAAAGCTTCCTTATCAAGCACTTCACCAGTTTTCTTTCTCTTTCCCAGTTTTCTCTTTCTTACATTCTTTCTTCCTTTACTCTCGCTCCCATCTCATCTCCAGTGAAAACAGGTGCACCAAGCAAACCAAGGAGCTCTGATGAGGAACAGCTGTGATAACAGCTTGCAAGCACGTTAAACACAATTAGCAAATTCCTCATCAACAATCTCTGCAGCTACACAGCTTTTCTCTCACACACCTACACTCATGGGGTCTGCGCTGCTTCACTGTCTTCATTTAAAAAAAACAAACACACACTGCAATGGACTCCTTATAAGGCTAGGTCAGTGCCTAAATATATATATATATATATATATATATACATATATATATATATATATATATATATATATATATATATATACATATATATATATATATATATATATATATATATATATATACACACATATATATATATATCCATCCATCCATCCATTCTCTTCCGCTTATCCGAGGTCGGGTTGCGGGGGCAGCAGCTTGAGCAGAGATGCCCAGACTTCCCTCTCCCCGGCCACTTCTTCTAGCTCTTCCAGGAGAATCCCGAGGCGTTCCCAGGCCAGCCGGGAGACATAGTCCCTCTAGCGTGTCCTGGGTCTTCCCCGGGGCCTCCTCCCGGTTGGACGTGCCCGGAACACCTCCCCAGGGAGGCGTCCAGGAGGCATCCTGATCAGATGCCCGAGCCACCTCATCTGACTCCTCTCGATGCGGAGGAGCAGCGGCTCTACTCTGAGCCCCTCCCGGATGACTGAGCTTCTCACCCTATCTTTAAGGGAGAGCCCAGACACCCTGCGGAGGAAACTCATTTCAGCCGCTTGTATTCGCGATCTTGTTCTTTTGGTCACTACCCATAGCTCATGACCATAGGTGAGGGTAGGAACATAGATCGACCGGTAAATTGAGAGCTTTGCCTTATGGCTCAGCTCCTTTTTCACCACGACAGACCGATGCAGAGCCCGCATTACTGTGGACGCCGCATCGATCCGCCTGTCGATCTCACACTCCATTCTTCCCTCACTCGTGAACAAGACCCCGAGATACTTGAACTCCTCCACTTGAGGCAGGATCTCGCTCCCAACCCTGAGAGGGCACTCCACCCTTTTCCGGCTGAGGACCATGGTCTCGGATTTGGAGGTGCTGATTCCCATCCCAGCCGCTTCACACTCAGCTGTGAACCGATCCAGAGAGAGCTGAAGATCACGGCCTGATGAAGCAAACAGGACAACATCATCTGCAAAAAGCAGTGACCCAACCCTGAGTCCACCAAACCGGACCCCCTCAACACCCTGGCTGCGCCTAGAAATTCTGTCCATAAAAGTTATGAACAGAATCGGTGACAAAGGGCAGCCCTGGCGGAGTCCAACTCTCACTGGAAACGGGTTCGACTTACTGCCGGCAATGCGGACCAAGCTCTGACACCGGTTGTACAGGGACCGAACCGCCCTTATCAGGGGGCGGTTATATATATATTATATATATTATATATTATTATATATTGTTATTATATATATCCATCCATCCATCCATTTTCCAACCCGCTGAATCCGAACACAGGGTCATGAGGGTCTGCTGGAGCCAATCCCAGCCAACACAGGGCACAAGTCAGGAACCAATCCCGGGCAGGGTGCCAACCCACCGCAGGACACACACAAACACACCCACGCACCAAGCACACACTAGGGCCAATTTAGAATTGCCAATCCACCTAACCTGCATGTCTTTGGACTGTGGGAGGAAACCGGAGCGCCCGGAGGAAACCCACGCAGACACGGGGAGAACATGCAAACTCCACGCAGGGAGGACCCGGGAAGTGAACCCGGGTCCCCAGGTCTCCCAACTGCGAGGCAGCAGCGCTACCCACTGCGCCACCGTGCCGCCCATATATATATATATATATTTTTTTTAATTTTGGTATACTTTTATTAATTCCCAGAAGTACTAGGGTGTTGTACTGTGTTAGCCATTCTGGATTTAATGAGAAATCAAGCAAAATGACACCTTTCATTGGCCAACTAAAAATATTACAATATGCAAGCTTTCAAGGTAACTAAATTGTCTTTTTGCTTGATCTCTGCATTCCATTTACACTAATACACACAAAATTCAAATCTGAGTTGAGTTTAGAGGAAAGATTCCTGAGAAATATTTCCATATATTTGGTCTTAGAAACACAGCACAGACTTACTGGAGTTGATAACAATAAATTACACAGGCTTATTACATTTTTTTAGATAAACACACATGTCAAGAAAAAAGAGCAGGAATCACTCCCATTTACTACAATATAAACAAATTCATGCTTATTAAAATTCCCATTAATATAAATACGGGAAATAAATAATTGATAATGTAGAACAGGAAAAGATAAACAGTTTAAAAGTACTCATGAAGAAAATAATCCTTTGGAAGTTGAAGTTAATTGTCAAGTGCACATTGTGCAATGAAATTTTTACTTGTAGTTCTCCCACAGATTCGAGATAATAGATCAACAAAAAGAAATATAAGAAACAATCCTGCATTTGTCTGTATAAGTTGCTGTTGACTTATACAGTTAGGTCCATAAATATTTGGACAGAGACAACGTTTTTGTAATTTTGGTTCTGTACATTACCACAATGAATTTTAAATGAAACAACTCAGATGCAGTTGAAGTGCACACTTTCAGCTTTAATTCAAAAATCTACAAAATCTTCCACATGCAAGCACCACACCTCAAATCAACTCCAGGCCTTTTATCTGCTTAACTGATAATGACATAACGACGGACTTGCCCACACCTGCCCATGAAATAGCCTTTGAGTCAATTGTCCAATTACTTTTGAGCCCCTGAAATGAAGGGATTGTGTTCAAAAAATGCTTTAGTTGCCTCACATTTTTATGCAATCGTTTTGTTCACCCCACTGAATTAAAGCTGAAAGTCTGCACTTCAATTGCATCTGTTTCATTTAAAATTCATTGTGGTAATGTACAGAACCAAAATTAGAAAAAAGTTGTCTCTGTCCAAATATTTATGGGCCTAACTGTATTACCTGTGGATCTCTCAATCTACTGGTTTGAGGGTGATATCCCTGTACAGGATACATGGCATCATAAATAATACTGTTTATCTTCGTAAGAAATCATGTGTTATATATGTTTGGAGCATATGTTTGGAGCAGAAGGGAGCTTGGTGCTTGAATAATTCTGTGCTGCCCTCACCACCCTTTGTAGTTTTCACAATATTTTTGTGAATGTGAATTTTTATTAAATTGTGAATTTCCCCTTGGGATTAATAAAGTATCTATCTATCTATCTATCTATCTATCTATCTATCTATCTATCTATCTATCTATCTATCTATCTATCTATCTATCTATCTATAATTGGATTTGGCTTATGCTGTTGTGAATTTTGATGAATGTTTTGTAATATTTCTTAATATAGTAAGTGTTCTTATTTTTTACTGTCATGTTTTGGATGACTTTTTCAAAGAATGCTTTAATTTCTGGATGTCATCGTATTGATTACTGGGGTCCTTTTGCTTTCATATGTAGTATGTGACATAATCAGGCATCTTCTGCAAAATGGCCACATCTGGTTTCTTCAGCATCCTTATTGATTTGAAGAGATGCTAAAAGAAGGCTTTTCTAGTTAGTTTGGTGCTGAATTATTTAGATAGTTATGATTTCCTTTTCATTTTAGTTTGGTTGTATTGTTTAAACTTTGAGCCCGGTTCTCTTCCTTTTTGGATTTGACATTTGACTCTCTCCTTAAGCCATGTAGAGTTTCTTTGATCTTCTGGTTTTGTCTCTTTGATTCACTGGTTTGACCCCTGTGTGTCTTATGACAATAATTTTTCCTTGATTCTTTTGTCTATTTTCATCTCGCGATCCATTTCCTCAAAGTAGTTCAGGACACTACCAAGCTGTCCACAATAGTATTGCTTGGTGGTCCTCACCTGTGGCCCTACACTGGTGCAGACTAACAGCAATGGAATTCAGTCAGGGAGGTCAGATCCTGCTGTTCAGTTGCTGAAGTTGCTGGCCATGGATGGAGACATCCAGGCTTTCCTCCTCAAACTGCCACTTATCTAAACTAGAGCTGGATAATCTTGATCTGTGCTGTGGAAAGTTCAGGCAAAACTGAATTAAAGAAAGATATGTTCTACAAAGTAAAGCAAGGAAAGACTCGGTGGATTTCCAAGGTGAGACAAGCCTAAATTTATCAGCATTCATACACAGAGAAAATAGCTTATGTTGGCTAAAGGTGAGAACTTAAAGACATCCAAGAGAAGGGATATGAGAGGCAAGAAAGTAATGTTAATGGAGACAATGGAAGACAGAAAGTCAGAAACAGCACATCAGAAAGCAGAAGCAATCAAAAAATATTTCAATAAATGTGTCGGAGTACTTTAAGAGACACAGATGAAATTTGGGATCAGAAGCCAGGTGCATAGCACAGGGCCTATGTGGAGCAAAGTACTGTGTAGATAGTATGCAAATTAAAACAGAGTATGCTGTTAGTTCAGGTTTTATAGGATAAAGTGGTCTTACTAAAGAAAGCTTTCCATAAGATGGTGACGAAGGAAGATAGATCACACTTCCAGACTGAAAGTACTGTTTAGGACCTAGATGATGCCTTATCAGGAATTGAACACAATATCAACAAATATGGCAATTTAGAGACAGAAAAAGAAGAGAAAACCTGGAGTTCAGTTATTGTAATGTTCCAAGACTGGAGATGTCAATAATGTCAAAATACCTCAACATAGCCATGGAGGAAAAGAGAACATCATTAAAGCAATACAAACACTAGTGTAATGGGGAAGGAAAGAGGACTGAGCTCAAATAATAAATATGAATAATGAATAATAAAAATAATTAATAGTAAAATTAGTAAAATAAAAATAATAATAACAATAATAATACGAGGGATGTTCAAAAAGTTTCCACACTTTTTTTTAACTCAATTTAGTAAAAATATCAAAAACAAATTAGATCACTTTTCTACATAGTTACCTTCTTTTGCGATGCAATTTTCCCAGCATCGTGGCAACTTTTTAAAGTCCAATTACTACTCCTCCCGCCTTCACTGTTTCTAACGAAAATACGAAAGTGCAGAAACTTTTTGAACGTCCCTTGTATTAATAATAATAATAATAATAATAATACATTTCAGTTATATAGCATCTTTCCCATGCAAAATGTGCTTAAACACAAGATAATGCTATTTTCCTTCAAGCCATTACCTACAGTATATAGAAGAACCTACCATAGTTATCTAAGCATGTGCCAGGTACGAGGTGTGACAATTTAATTCCCAGAATGGCAATATAGCATTGCCAGACATTTATAGCTTTAAGCATAGTGTGACAAAGGAACTCAAGGGTATTCCAAAAACAGAGCTCCAGGTATGTTTCCAACAGTGGCAACATTGTTTAACTAAATTCATAGCTGCAGAAAGAGAATACTTTGAAGACAACAGTCTTCACTAGTGCACAGATAAGCACACATTTTTTACAGGTTCATTTTGGAAATTAATTGTCACACTCTATATTTCTTCAGGTTGTACGCTAGGAGAATAACCACTCTGCATTTCCTGGAATTAGGCAATAACTAGACCATTATGAAATAATGGTTATAATCCTGGATTCCTGCAGTAATACAACAAAAATGACTTTGCTGAGTCTCCTTGATGATAGCGGCAATATGTTGTTCACACTCGGAGCTTCTAACCCTCTCGAGCATTCCTCTACATTCAACTATGGATTCCTCTGACATCTCCGGGCAAGCAGTTCCTCTGATACAGTGTGAGATAGTTCCTTTGGCGGTAGTGATTGCAATGCAAATACCAGCTGAGTACAAGAATATTTAATAAATTCCTCAAAGTCTCTTACACTCCAAGATGTTGTGGACATAAGTTAGCATTCAGATTCCCAGTTAGTTTGGTGACATCTCTCAAGTTCATAATTCGCTCGAAAGGCAATCAAGACGAGACAAAGTTCAGGTCAGTGGAAACAGCAGCATATTCTCAATTTAAAAATCCATTAAAAATATATATACAGTGCATAGTAACTTATAGTAACAATCCAGTGGCCAAATCTTATCATTGATAATTAATAACAAAAAAAGTTTATAACAAAAAAAGAGAGAAGAGAGAGAGCTTCTGTAAAAAGGCTGCTGCATGGCACGGCCTGTCATCTGTCAACAGTACAGGGTTGAGGTGGTAGAGTAATGGTGTATGAAATGTTTTCATGTCATATATTATTACACTTCCCAAATACCCATTGGTTGCCATTTGAAATCTATAGAATTTTTGCTGATATTTGCTATGATATTTGCTGATATTAAGAATTTTTCTGATATTATGCAATGTAAAAAGGTATTTACCATCAAGATGGATCGACAAATATGACAGTGACTTCAGTCCACTGTTATGGTCAGCACAGGCCTTAGATATAATTTCAAAGCAGCACCTTTTAGATTGAGTGTAACAGGAGATCATCAGCATAAATCTGTGGCCTAAAAATCTGTAATAGGTGTGTGATGCTATTCAGATAGCTTGCAAAACTTTGTTGAACTATTTGTTGAATGTTTGGACATTTCAGGATCTTCTGAAAACAAGATGGGGTTCTGACCAGCATGAAATAGGGGTACCTAACAAAGTGGTCACTGAGTGTAAATTACACATGCAGATATTTGAGGACGTCCCTAGGGAAGTAACATGTAAACTGGTATGCAAATTGACATCTCCTTGGCATTTATACTGACATATCTATCATCTGGCATGTAAAATGTCTGTTGTTTTTAACAACAACAGGTTAGCCAGAATTACTGGACAAAGTGGTATGCACCTTTCATTCCTCCATTTTTGAGTAAAAATCTCCTTGTCCGTGTGAAAATATTCCTTGTGCTATTTGATTAGAACAGTAGGTAGGCCAATCTTCAATTCTGAGCGTTGGCAGCATGAGAAATTCCCTACTGTAACACATTCTGCTTGTTTGGAAACAAAAATGATTGAACTGGTAGGCTTCAAGCTGACAGAAATTCCTTTCCATTAAACAAAAGTAGCTCTGCATGTGTAAAGACAAGTTTAACAAGTTTAATTTAACTTCCTTAATCAGTGAACTATGTGCTGAATAAGTAGCATAATCAGGCAAACCTACCAAACCCCGAGAAAGCTGTGACTGTTTCTGCCTGTGAGCTAAGTGGAATGTCAAGCAGATTTGTTAAAGATTTAAATTCTTATCATCTTCACCTAAACAACGTTTAGAAGCTGGAGCATATCCTAACAACTTAGGGTACAAGGTAGGAGCAATCCCCAGGCAGGGCGTCAGTCCATCACAGGGTAAGCAAGCACACACGGCCAATTTAACAAAACCAATCCACCTAAGCAGTATGTGTTTAAACTGTGTGGATAACTCAGAGAGAGAAGACATGGAGAGGAAAATGCAAACTCCACATAGTATGTGAACCCCAGTCTCCTGCAATATGTCACCTTTTCTAATAATCTGTAGAAAAACATTTAATAAATAGTACTGAACATTCATCTGTATAATTACATTAATGTGTTGGAAATTATTCAGTTCCAAAACTAATGAAGATATCATTCTAATGAGAAGGCTAGCATGCTACAGTGTACACAAATAGTAACATTTTGTGGACTGACCTAACCTTTGCCAGATAAACACACATAGAAATGTCCATTGCAATAAGCACCAGGTTACAAAGAAGAGAAGATCACTTAGCCCCTGGTGGAGAAATGTTGGTTTATGGAGGCCAAAGTGTTCTACAGCTTTTGTTTTAAGGCTCTTTCCATACTTAAATAAAAGGACTTATTTCCAAAACCTAGTTTTTAGTTGAAGTAAGTCCAACTAATAATAACATTTTGTTTTTTTCTGTGTCAGACCTTTTCTTTCTCTATTTATATAATTCTATTAAGACTTCAAGACTAAATTCAAATTAATAACATTTTTATCATCCGGAGCAGGAAGTTTATCTTGACATATTCATGTTTGAACATAAGTGTGAATTGCACGGTAAATGGCTTTATGATGAGAATTGTATAATTAGCATCATGCTGTGACAATTTTGTGCATTTGATTTGATATAATGTACTTAAAAACTGCTTGCTGTTTTCCTTAGTGAAACCATTCTGTTACGGTTAGTGTCTTTGCAATGCTATAATTTGTGAACATATTAGAATGTAGTACAATGGTTGAGAGTTTCAAAAGTGTATGACAGTGGACGCTTTTCTCTTATGATAACAGTTACAATACTGAGGATTTGAAATATCACTGAAGTCTTGAAATGTGACTATAACAATTATATGTGGATTGGATCTAGCTTTAGGGTGTGACCAAGTAAAAAACATCACATACTTTTACCTGATTGGTTAAGTTTGCATTGAAGGACAGTAAAAGATTCTAAAAATATTGTGTATATTGGAGGAAAAGCGTTCTACCAAGAGGTGAAAAAAGGCAGGCTGCAAGGGCACAATATTAACAAGAAGAAATGAAGTTTGTGAAATGAGCGTAACCAGAATGAGGAAAATAAAACCAAACACATGTATAAATCCAAAATATTATCAAATGAAACTCAAAACACAGAGTGTAAGTTTGTTGACAAAAATCAGAAATCTGAAACACTTTAAATTGCAATTAGAATAGTCAAACTTAGACATGGAATGTACTAAGTCACTGGCATATAACTGTCACCCTAACAATGTAACTCAATTCTACTTCTGGAGTTTGTCGACTAGTGACCCACAGTCGCATACATACAGAAAATGATGGCACTGGTAATGACATTGCAGTAAACTGAAAACAAACAATCATCCATTTTTATCAGGCTACATCACAAATTTGTAATGGAAACAATTAAATATTAAAAATCTGAACATTCAAAAATATGGAAAATATTCCAAAAGACTAGAGAGAAAAATTATTAGAAGCCAAGAAAAATTATAAAGTCTGGAATTGACCAAAAAAGAGGCCTGCTAACATGGGAAGGACAACTCAACCACCTTGAAATAACAAAGCTGGCTGTGCTTGTTCTTCACTGAGCTCAGTCTTACTTTCTGCACAATCCTGTTGAGATAAGAAAAAATACACTTTTTTCCAAATGGCCTTCTTTCAACTCTTTGTAGGTGATCAACATCAACAAGCTAATTGTAGTTCTGTAGTTTTGGTAAAAGGATCTTTAGTCCTTTTGGTATTGACCATTGATTGTTATTTAGACGTCATTGTTGTGTCAGTCACAGGAGTTCATAAACAACTTGGTTGAACTGCAACCCAAGGTTGTCTCATCAGCTAAGTATTTCTAGCCAGTCCTTATATTTGGTATGGTGCCACAGAGTTTACCAGGAGATGAACATGTTTTCAAATGGATGAAAATAAAATACTTTACTAAGTGCCAAAGGTTTATTCTTTAAAAAAACAAAACCCAGAGATCTATCAGTGAGTGTAGTCAAAAACAGGAATTGCCTCAGGTCTTTCCAAGAAGCTTGAATGTGTATCTAAAACCAAAATCCTAAGACCAAAAATTAAATGAAGAAGCAAACTTAAGAATCGTAACCAGAATATCAGACACAAAGCACTCTAGACTATGGTTGTTTCAGAATAAAAACCAATATCTTGGACATCGGACTGAGGTGTTATGCCAAGAATTATAGAAGAACTTTCATGTAATGTCTCTAGGGAAATAATTCCTAGCAACCATAATTGGCAACATTGCAATATGCTACCTAAATGGCTTTGTGACACACTTATACAATAATGACAATAATATTAATATCTTCCTCAAAAAACATCACACTCCCAGAAAATAAATGTTACTAATGATGAACAACAAGGCTGTAACAAATAGATATTAAAGACAAAAAAAAAATTAAATCAAATAACTATGGTTTACTGACTCATATAAGTTATTCATTTCCAAGTCCTTCACTTCTGCCCAAGTGGCCTGCTATATGCCATCATCTGGCAGTACAATGACAGAAGAGGTACACTATAATGACTGTTTTACAATTTCAGGTGATCTGGTGGCTTTGGCATACAAACAAGGTAAAATCTATGACATCATATTGTCATAGAGGTATCAGGTGACTTTGGATTTCTAAAATATCCTCTGGCGTCCCATTAAAGGTGTCTTGTAGCAAAAATTGTTATTCCCATTTTGAATTTCCAACCCTTAATTTTCCATCAGTAACTTCTTTGCTTTGACTTGTAGGAACAGTGATATTTTAGTTATAAACATTTTCTTCTCTTGATTATTCAGTTTTTTTAATCTAGAGTATTCTTGTGTTTTAGTATGGTACAGTATATATATTAAGTGTGACTGTTTTAGGCAGGGTGTGTGTTTTTGAATTTCCATAAGAATTAAAAATCATTATGTAAAATTGGACTCTTTATCCATGACACACAGAAAAGCCAGAATCAGTCTGGTTCCAGATAAATTACACCCATAGACAAATATATGGACATGTGTTTAAAGCTTTTTGGAAAGTGATAGCTGAATCCTGCTTAAGACATTTTTTTTCGATTTTGATTGACTATTCTTTGGTATCAGCAATTGTACATAAGTGAATGTAGCATTCTATTTAAATTTAGAATAAATTCAGGGACAGTGGGACACTGCAGATTCTAAATTTATAGCACTTGGCTGCATATGTGTAACAGAGCTGCTGTATACATATGTTTAACTGTGTTCCTCTATTCTATTTATTTTTATACCATCTGTATCCAATATCAAGTCGCACAAACTATTTTGGCAGCAGTAACAATTGTCACACACGTGGGAGTGGGAGGCAGCTGAAGGGCTTATTTAATCATAACAACTTGTCCAACCAGGGGGCGGAGGGCTGCACTGACTCTCTTCCTCTGTTCCCTACAGACCTTTCCCGGGAAATCCCACCAGGTGCCGAAGTCCAGAGGAAGATACTTCCAGTCGTAGCCCCGAGGACAACATCACGTCCAGCCCCCGCCCCACGGGCAACATCACTTCCGGTCTACTCTCCATAAAAGCCACTCCCCTTCCTCTGGTGATCAGTTCTGTCTTGGACTCAGTAGTGTAAACTACCCTGTGCTATTTTCATAACTTTTGCAGCCTGGACTACAAAATGCGGGTGGCTGCCCCAAACCTTCTTGTGATGTCTGGAGTCTCTTATTGTGACACAATCTACAATGTAATTTTTATCAGTTTAGATGTGATAACACACCCCGATGATTTAGCATCAGCAATGAGTGAGGCAGCATTCCTCAACTGAGAGGAAGAAAACCAACCATGTAGATGAAGGCCAAGTCAGTCTGGTGAAAAAAGGGAAAATTAAATTAGTTGGTAATAATAAGTCCAACCCAATAATTGAAAAAAGAAACTCAGATTTCACAACTTAGTGCTTAGTATTGCCTACATTCATATACAGTAATCCCTCCTCCATCGCGGGGGTTGCGTTCCAGAGCCACCCGCGAAATAAGAAAATCCACGAAGTAGAAACCATATGTTTATATGGTTATTTTTATATTGTCATGCTTGGGTCACAGATTTGCGCAGAAACACAGGAGGTTGTAGAGAGACAGGAACGTTATTCAAACACTGCAAACAAACATTTGTCTCTTTTTCAAAAGTTTAAACTGTGCTCCATAACAAGACAGAGATGACAGTTCTGTCTCACAATTAAAAAAATGCAAACATATCTTCCTCTTCAAAGGAGTGAAGCAAACAAATCAATAGGGCTATTTGGCTTTTAAGTATGCGAAGCACCACCGGTACAAAGCTGTTGAAGGCGGCAACTCACACCCCCTCCGTCAGGAGCAGGGAGAGAGAGAGAGAGAGAGACAGAGAAAAATCAATACGTGCCCTTTGAGCTTTTAAGTATGCGAAGCACCGTGCAGCATGTCGCTTCATGAAGCAGCTGCAGACAGAAGGTAGCAACGTGAAGATAATCTTTCAGCATTTTTAGACGAGCGTCCGTATAGTCTAGGTGTGCGAACAGCCCCCCTGCTCACACCCCCTACGTCAGGATCAGAGAGAGTCAGCGCAAGAGAGAGAGAGAAATGTAAGTTGGGTAGCTTCTCAGCCATCCACCAATAGCGTCCCTTGTATGAAATCAACTGGGCAAACCAACTGAGGAAGCATGTACCAGAAATTAAAAGACCCATTGTCCGCAGAAATCTGCGAACCAGCAAAAAATCTGCGATATATATTTAAATATGCTTACATATAAAATCCACGATGGAGTGAAGCCGCGAAAGGCGAAGCGCGATATAGCGAGGGATTACTGTATTAATACTGTTAGATAAAATAACATTTACATTAGCCAACTGGGAGGAATTCATCCAGCTTTAGCATAGGCATTTATTTATCAGCCACATTAGCATGCTGCCCCTTCAACTTACATTTATCTATTATAGATTGTCTACTCTTGTACATCTATGTGCCCCTGCCAAGGTGACGGGCTCTAAGTATCTGCCATCAGTTGATTTAGCTTGCTTTTTTTTTTTTTTTTTTAATACAAGCCTTGTTATTTATTTATACATTTATTCATTTATTCACAGGAGAGGAAAGGACAATGACAGGTCTATATCAGTATCACTGTCATCGCAATGTTTTCCTGATTCTTTTGATCATAATATTTTTTGCACTGCTAAAATGGCACTATCTTCCTGACCAAGACGTGGACTGCAAATTCTTACAGGATGAACAGGTATGTAAATAATTAATAAATTAATAAATAATAATTTCAATTAATTTTACAGGTATGGTTAGTAGGGCATACCTGTAATATTAACTATATACACACATTTTAGGCTCTAAATTTCTCGATATTGTTTAAGCCAAGGCTGTTATGATGTATTTTTTTCTTTCTTCAATATAAGAGATATTGATTTTCAAAAGCTAATGTAAAAAATTTAAGAACAAATAAAAGTCCTGTTTGCCACAGGGAATTGTTAAGGGGGAGGAGGAGAAGAAATCATTACAGGTTTGTGTAGAGGAAAACTACCAAAAATCAATTTCTAACTGGAATATCTTTCATAAAGTTTAAGGTTTGTGTTAAAATTTAAAGACATACTGTACAGGAAATTTCCCTTTACATAACACGTATAACATGTAAGGCACACCATCCAAATTAGATTAATGAATAGGAATTAAAATGGTCAGACAACAAATTTCTTTTGGATGTGTTTTTAATTTTGTCCGCCACTACATTAAGTAACATATAATAGGATTAAGGGTTTTCTGTAAATGCAGTTACAGAATGAAGTAAGTAGAGCTGTCCCTGTTCCTAAATTTCTGTGTTTTGACCTTTAAGTTCAATTTTCAATCACAATTTTAGACAGAGATATTTCCATTTGTTTAAACATTTTGGATTTTGGTTTGTTTTCCTGCATTTATACATATCTACTTAAGCTAGTTTTCCTGGTACTGGTCTTGTTTTCCTTTAGGTCTTTATTTTCTTTTTATTTGGCTGTTATTCTCTTGATGAACAATACATCTTTCAATTCTTTTAATTTACTCCACTCACAGTATGTCCATCTTCTTTACAAGTAGCTTCCCACTCAACAGGGAGCTAATGAGAAGGAGAAGTACATATTCTACATAGGTGGGGACATGTATTTGGTATTGTGATGATCATTATTTTTATGAATGTGAGATCATTCTGTTTCAGACAGCTGTTAAATCATTAGGGGTTATGTGCTTTTTAAGTACTTATCTGTCTTGCTTTGTTTTTATTATCCTGCTGCCTTCAAATTCAATTCAATTCAGTTTAGTTTTGTCAAAGTGCAAATCATAACTCCATCCAAATGGAAGAACAGCAACACATACAATCTGATAAAAACACTTTTGTTTTATTTTTCTATCATGGAAGGGTTTTGGAGTTACCTTCTCCTAAAACACAGATACTTTTATTTCCATGCCCAGATTCTTTGTTTCGCAGACTCACACATACGTCCTCCACCTCTGCTCTTCTTGTCTTATTATCTCAACTAGTCCGGAAGGAGAGACATTCCTGCAGTCACAATGCACTTGCTGCTGGGACTACAGATACAAACTACATCCAGAACTGACTGCTATGTGTCCTCTTTTCTCTGTAGCCCAGACGGCAATATCGGGCAGCAAGTCAAACAAGGGGAGCAGGTGTTAAACTTTTATTTAATCATCCATCCATCTATCCATTTTCCAACCCGCTGAATCCAAACACAGGGTCACGGGACTCTGCTGGAGCCAATCCCAGCCAACACAGGGCACAAGGCAGGAACCAATCCCGGGCAGGGTGCCAACCCACCACAGGACACACACAAACACACCAAGCACACACTAGGGCCAATTTAGAATCACCAATCCACCTAACCTGCATGTCTTTGGACTGTGGGAGGAAACCGGAGCGCCCGGAGGAAACCCACGCAGACACGGGGAGAACATGCAAACTCCACGCAGGGAGGACCCGGGAAGCGAACCCAGGTCCCCAGGTCTCCCAACTGCGAGGCAGCAGCACTACCCACTGCGCCACCGTGCCGCCCTTATTTAATCATTATAGTCTTTAACATTCTTAAATATTCTTAATGTGCCAAAAAACAAAATACATATTTCAGGAGATGTCATAGACAGTGCTGGCTAACATACCCAATGTGTGTGGCTTTGTGTCTTATAGTTTACTGTATATTGCTAGTCTCACGATGTGTGCCTCCTTGATGGCTTTCTTCTTGCTTCTCCTCCTTCTTCTGTATTCCTTCTCTCTCGTCAATTCAATGCTTTCACTTTAAGCTGCCGACTATAAAGCTTGTATGTGCCATGGTGAACACCCCTAGCCTCTCTCTGTCCCAATTTCATTTTGACAAGCCATATCAGCACATGTTCACAAGATGTGTTCATCATGAAGATATCCAATGGTTATTTTACCATTTAAGGTTCTAATCTTTCTTTGTCTTAGACTGTCCTTTTGCAAGTCTCATTTTTGCTGTCTCTACTAACACTTCCTTTTTCTGTGTTTAAAGCAGACTACTATTACAGAAATTAAAAGGTCAACTAAAAAAAAGTGCCCTTATAGTTTAAACATCATAAACTTATTGTCTACTAGCTGTGTAAGCTTGTGCTGTAAAAAGCCTGGGCTCCTAGAAACCATGGATCCTGGCACTTCAATCAATCAATCACATCGGTTGTGCATTAGCGACTAAGCGAGGTTCTCTTTTTTCTGCGGTTTCTTTTTGCCAACGTGATCGCCTTCATTGTTGATGTGCTTGCCTTGTTTGTGTGTTAGCGGTGGCAGTTTCACTTTGTCAACAGAGTCGCTTTCTTTGAGCTTCATGCTGTAGCCTCGCATTTCCAGGCCGGACAGACAGACACACACACTTTTACGAGTAGATGTTTATATATATATAAGATAATATCACTTAACACGTTAAAGAAAAATAATAAAATCACATAACTCTACAAATATGTTTATTGTATTTGCAATTTTCATTAATGTGAACATTCACTTGTGATTTATGCTGGTAGAAGTAATGCGTTAGTTAGGTAAGTATTGCTGTATGATTAGGTATAATAATTTACTCAAGGAAAGCGCTAAAATTTTAGCAATCCATTGACATACCATGCATAAGTATGCAACAGAATGGGACTTGCTTAAAATGTTTAAAATGGGGTAGTAAGTAAGTAAGTAAGTTATTTTATGCTCATTCAGGTAAAGTGATTGATCACACTGGAATAACACATTCAGAAACAGAATGTGGTTAAGCTCAATCACATCAGAAGTTAAATCTGCAATGGTGGCAGTTAAAAGTAAAATTCAACTCATGACAGAGAGAAGCTTACACATAGACATAATTAGTGGATGTTCAGGTAAATTTAAATAACAGTAAAGTAAGTCATATATCAATTTTTAGCTGTAGATCAGCCTAAGGTGTGTTTTAAAAAAAAGGGACCAAATCATCCATATTTTACTGAGCCTTCTTTATCAACTTCAGTGTTGCTGGAGGTAAGTTCAATGATGGCATCTTTGCAACCAATCTAAAAAAGGGGATGTAAAACAGTTTATCTAAAAAAACTAGAGGTATCGATACTGGGATTCACAGAAACGTGTCTGGAGGACTATACTAAGGATAGAGGCCAACACATTCAGCACTTCAATATTAGGACCTCTTAAACCTGAGCTTTTCAAAGAACTCATCCAGATATGACAATTTCACATGACAAATGCGCCACGTCTTAGATGTTGTCAGCAAGCAGGGGCTTCAGCTCAGATGTTAAAAGTGTCTGAGCACCTGGTGGGCCTGGACAGTAAACCTCTGGCACGGTAGTCAAGGATCTCTATTATTATGGTGATGGAGTTGTAGATTTACATACAGTAGGTGACAAGGAGGTAGTCTCATACAGCGTGTTCTCTTGACAATATACAAGTAGGCAATCTCCTTTTCCATATGGATAAACTTTTGGCCAGAACTGGGTTTGTCCATTTGCCATTGTCCATGCTGGAACAAATGATAGTTTAAAGAAGGCAATTTCAAAAACAAGGTAATCCAGTCCAGATGGAACAGAGAAGTTCACATTTTTCAAAATGAAAATTACATTTTGGTGCAGTGTAGAGTGGCTTGAGTTTATGAGGTATCTGTGGTACTCGGGAACAAATTGTACCTGTACCTCCAAGACTCTCTACATGTGAATGGGAGAAACATCGATTTATCAAGATGGGGTATGCAAAGACTGTTTGAGAACAGGATTGAAAAGAAACAAAATGAAGAAATTACATATTGAAATTACTTACCAGCAGGGAATAAGTTGCAATAGAATTAATAATGAGCTAAATGATTTTGTTAATGATAGGAATATTAAAAATAGTATAGATAAATTAGAGTTGTATATAACTGTACAAGATTACTACAGAAAACATTACCAGGAACCTGGTCGGATTCTGGAGATGAAAATGAGCATAAGTGAATATTCATTATTTAAGAAAAGACAGACAAGTGTGAAAAGGTGGGTCAGCCATATACATAAGGGAGAATTTCACCATGAGGGTGCTACAAATGGGAGAGAAGCTACACCTTAGTGAGGACATTTGGGTTATAACAGTAACTTTCCCACACCTAGTGGTGTCAATAATTAACTTTATTATACTATTAAAAACACAATTTTAGAAAGGAATGTTGATAAGCATTGATTATTACCCTTATCTGAACTATAAAAACAAAATTGGTGGTACTCAGGAGCATTGGCTTTAACTTATGTCAACATAACATTAAGAGGGCCAACCTGTCTCAATTTATTATATTATGATCACTTGACTATTACAATATAGCAATATTACAATATAGCAAGTTTCACATTGTTAGAAAGATTCTAAGAAATGTAAAACCATTACTTTCACTCCAGATTTACGCGGGTTGTAGAAGCAATAAAGTAAATTCAAAAGTTTGCTACACACAATACAGAAAAAAATAAAAAGTGTAAGTACAAATTTGAAATGCACCAGAGGCTCTAAATGAATGAGTAATTGGATAAAAAAAATTACCTAGCAAATGGCAACTTTGGTATTCTTGCCCGGGATTGGTTCCTGCCTTGAGCCCTGCAGACCCCCGTGACCCTGTGTTCGGATTCGGCGGGTTGGGAAATGGATGGATGGATGGACATATGTAACCATAGTTCAAACTGTGTAGCTTATGAGACCAAGAGAGCAACAACTAAAAAGGTAATTTGACAGTAAGAGAAAAATAATGGTATAAAAAGATATCTGAAAGGCTACTTCTACACTACTAGTATGTTTTCATTTAAAAAAGGTGTTTTAAATGAAAATGATCTCTTTCCACACTGGCATTTTCACATTGTTTTGAGTTGCATAATCGTCTGTCTATACTGGGCAGATGCACAGCATAGACATCTTAAACTGGGTAAACCATGCAATTTTGAAACAATTGTAACCCTATTTTTAGTCACCGATTGATTTTCTGAATCATCCCAAAGTTTAGCTTTATTGGCCATTGTTTCACGAGCACTATGATGGGATTCCTGATTGACTCTGACAATTGGGCTGCTGCACGATCAGAATTCCTGTAATGTCAGAAATTTCAGCCTTCTGCCTTGTAGTGTGAGCAGCCTTATAAGCCAATTTTCTGATGTTGCCATCTAATTTCCTTAAATTTATTGTGCATCAGCTGCAATGATTATGAATTGCACGTGAATAGTCTAAACATTCATGCTGTGGCACGTCAGTTGCACTGAAAGTGCTGGTGCAGTATGAGCACATAAATGACTGGTGACTCTATCATGCAATGTGAGTAGTCACTTGTCCACGATTTTTAAAAATCGCACAAAACACAATTTAGATGCATACAGGTAAGCAACGCAACAAGCTCCATAGAAAGCAACTCTCCTATGCCTGCTGTGTTGGAATATGTTTTTTTTTCTAAGAAGGGTGACCAGTCATGGAATGAGACATTGTAATAAACAGGATTCATTCAGGGAAGAGCTACACAATAAATACAAACCAACCAGAGCACGATATAATCAGTGTTTTCAGGGAAACACACACCAGTGCAGAATTGTCTATTAACCTCAGGTACATGTGTTTACAAATAGTGAGTAAAACAAGAATATGTAGAAAATAATTCAAGCAGACATGGTGGAAACATGTAAACTCCAGAAATATAGTGATCATGTGCATTATTCAAACCCAAAATCCTGGATTCATGTAATGACTATGCTAACCAATGTGCCACCCATTTACCCTGGAGGAAGCATGTTGTACAATTAATAAATTATTTGATGTATGACAGTACAGTAAATTTGAACCTTCTGTAAAAAGAGTACATAAAGCATTAGGTACACCTGTGATATAAGACCCTGGCTATCCAGCGCTGTAATGCTAAAGGCCCTCGACTATGACTAAGGATCTTAAAGTGTGCCCAAATAATAAACATTTCCCTTATGCCCTAACACTAACATATTTATCCTGTGGTCATTTTCCAGGGAGTAGTAAATGTTCACCCTACCACTACATGTTTTTTGTTCTGGTAAAATTTATTTCATTTGGTCCGTAGACCTTTTCAAGTATGTGTAATATACAGAAACTTTCAAAATGATCACAATTACTTAAGGTCATCCACAAACATAACTGCACTGTGTATTTAGGGTGAAATAGAACAACAACAATAAAGAGAATTAACCTCTAACAAATTCCATTACTGTCACAGAGAGAGATTTATTGGGTGTTCCATTAAACCTGGCAGTTGACAGCTCCAGGAGGAAATTCATGTACTGTTGCAGGAAAAAGCAACTGTTTGCCATCTGTCACTGTGTAAAGATCATCTCTCTTCTTTACTATATATTTTCGATGTGAAAGGACATTACCATAATCTTTGGCATTGTGAAAATAAGTTTGAAGTTTCTGCTGATCTGAAAAAACTACTTTGATAAGGGCAAGTTATTAGCTTGTCTCTGTTGGTGCTGAAACAAACTTAGGTTTCCGTCAGCCCTGACTTAAAGAAGAAGATAAAAAAATGGATGAATAAATTCACACTGATACTGTAACTTTCTTCCTTCTTAAGCATGGCTATTAGATTGTGACACCAAGTAGTTCTCAACAACAAGGTTCATAGAAAAGCAAGGTAGATTTCCAAAATTAACTCATGTCAATGTCTAAAATAAAACTACGCTATACGGTGCATCCGGAAAGTATTCACAGCGCATCACTTTTTTCACATTTTGTTATGTTACAGCCTTATTCCAAAATGGATTAAATTCATTTTCTTCCTCAGAATTCTACACACAGCACCCCATAATGACAATGTGAAAAACGTTTACTTGAGGTTTTTGCAAATTTATTAAAAATAAAAAAATTGAGAAAGCACATGTACATAAGTATGCACAGCCTTTGCTGTGAAGCTCGAAATTGAGCTCAGGGGCATCCTGTTTCCCCTGATTATCCTTGAGATGTTTCTGCAGCTTAATTGGAGTCCACCTGTGGTAAATTCAGTTGACCGGACATGATTTGGAAAGGCACACACCTGTCTATATAAGGTCCCACAGTTGACAGTTCATGTCAGAGCACAAACCAAGCATGAAGTCAAAGCAATTGTCTGTACACCTCCGAGACAGGATTGTCTCGAGGCACATATCTGGGGAAGGTTACAGAAAAATTTGTGCTGCTTTGAAGGTCCCAATGAGCACAGTGGCCTCCATCATCCGTAAGTGGAAGAAGTTCGAAACCACCAGGACTCTTCCTAGAGCTGGCCAGCCATCTAAACTGAGCGATCGGGGGAGAAGGGCCTTAGTCAGGGAGGTGACCAAGAACCCGATGGTCACTCTGTCAGAACTCCAGAGGTCCTCTGTATAGAGAGGAGAACCTTCCAGAAGGACAACCATCTCTGCAGCAATCCACCAATCAGGCCTGTTGGTAGAGTGGCCAGACGGAAGCCACTCCTTAGTAAAAGGCACATGGCAGCCCACCTGGAGTTTGCCAAAAGGCACCTGAAGGACTCTCAGACCACGAGAAAGAAAATTCTCTGGTCTGATGAGACAAAGATTGAACTCTTTGGTGGGAATGCCAGGCGTCATGTTTGGAGGAAACCAGGCACCATCCCTACAGTGAAGCATGGTGGTGGCAGCATCATGCTGTGGGAATGTTTTTCAGCAGCAGGAACTGGGAGACTAGTCAGAATAAAGGGAAAAATGACTGCAGCAATGTACAGAGACATCCTGGATGAAAACCTGCTCCAGAGCGCTCTTGACCTCAGACTGGGGCGACAGTTCATCTTTCAGCAGGACAACAACCCTAAGCACACAGCCAAGATATCAAAGGAGTGGCTTCAGGACAACTCTATGAATGTCCTTGAGTGGCCCAGCCAGAGCCCAGACTTGAATCCGATTGAACATCTCTGGAGAGATCTTAAAATGGCTGTGCACCGACGCTTCCCATCCAACCTGATGGAGCTTGAGAGGTGCTGCAAAGAGGAATGGGCGAAACTGGCCAAGGATAGGCATGCCAAGCTTGTGGCATCATATTCAACAAGACTTGAGGCTGTAATTGCTGCCAAAGGTGCATCGACAAAGTATTGAGCAAAGGCTGTGAATACTTATGTACATAGGATTTCTCAGTTTTTTTATTTTTAATAAATTTGCAAAAACCTCAAGTAAACTTTTTTCACGTTGTCATTATGGGGTGTTGTGTGCAGAAGTCTGAGGAAAAAAAAATCCATTTTGGAATAAGGCTGTAACATAACAAAATGTGGAAAAAGTGATGTGCTGTGAATACTTTCCGGATGCACTGTAAATGATGGAGTACATCATCACTGCCCAAAAAGAAAGAAATGTTATATTGTGGTTCTATTACTACATTAAAGGATTGTAGTGTGTATGACAAAGTGGGCATTGCATATATTGCTTTGCTTTCAAAGGCATACAAGGCATTCCCTGCTAAATCCACAGAACTGACAGAGATGCAGAAGGCCAGCTGCCATTCCCCCTTCTGCATTCTAGGAGAATGTGGCACTGTGTGGCTAAGTTGTTTTGTAGCTCTAATGTTACAAAACCTTCGGTCAGCTTGCTTTCTTCATTTCTCTAATAATCAAAGAGGAACTACACCTCTTCACTGTTGCAAGAAGAGTCTTGTGCCATCATTATATTTGAAACTCAAACATGGCTGTCCTTTACTTACACCTACAGGACGAGCCGTCACATGCCTTGCTCAAAACATTATGGAAGACGGCTTCATTTACAAAGTACATTTGAATATATATTTAAACTTCACCAATTAGTTTTAGATAAACAGTATACTCCAGAAACACAATGCTGAATTAGGTATTACTTGATAACCCAAATTAGTTAAATATGTTGAAAGTCCTAAGTATAAGAAATAAGACTTCTCATATGTAAACTGTTAGCAGAGAGCAAAGCACAAAGTTAAATGTTATATACGATCTCATTTTCTAACTTAGCTTGTGCTGGCACAAGTGTAGTCAGGATGTTCTAGTTTAACAGTTTCAAGCACTTTTTCCTTTTACTTTAGAAGACAAAAAATGTGCTTGAAATGGCATACATCTTAAACCTGTTGTTCTTCCACAGACAAAAGTTGAAAAAGAACCAGGAGATGAAATCCTTACCTTATGACAAGCAGGGGTCCATAGTCATAGGAAAAAGTGCACAAAATGACAGTGCCCATAGGAAAACTAAGATGGCATCACAGTAAATACAAAATATGATTGTAAAATAATAAACCTCAAATCAAAACAAAAGTCAGTCAGTCATTTTCCAACCCGCTATATCCTAACACAGGGTCTGCCAACACATGGCGCAAGGCAGGAACAAATCCCAGGCAGGGCACAAGCCCACCGTAGGACACACACACACACACACGGGACAATTTAGGATCGCCAATATACCTAACCTGCATGTCTTTAGACTGTGGGAGGAAACCGGAGCACCCAGAGGAAACCCACACAGACACAGGGAGAACAGGCAAACTCCATGCAGGGAAGATCCAGGAAGCGAACCCAGGTCTCCTTACTGCGAGGCCGCAGCGCTACCACTGCGCCACCGTGCCGCTCCAAAACAAAAGTAAAAAATGAAAGTGAAACTAAGTTCCACAGGTTTCAAAACCACAGGAAAAGAAGAAAATGGCCAAAGAAAACTGTAAATAAATACAGAATAACTTAAAGAAAACGGCCTAACATAACACCTGTCACCATAGGCTGAAGTCTTACTTGCTCTGGTGGAAATACTCTTGCATGTACAGTATATGCAGGCATGGGCCTTTAGTTGGAAAGGGACTCTGATCCAGGAACACAGGATGTATCTTCTTCTAAAAACTACATGCATGCATGTCTTCATTCTCTTTGGAACAAGGAAGCTCACCCATTGTTTCTGGGCATGAAATCTATTCTACAGTATTTAAAGGTCATAGAGCTCAGCATTTTAAAATCCCTCTAAACTCCCGTGTGAGAATGATGCTGCTTAGGGGACAGGATTCTTCAAAGGTTTTGCTGTGTCCTAGAGACTGGAATAATTTCAGAGAAGAAGCCTTACTTCAAGAATGGAATTTTATCTAGAGTACCCATGAGCTTGCAGAGGACAATGCAAAGGGGCTAATGCTCAGATTGAGGTGAGGAAGATTATGCCACATCATGAACATGAACAAAAGACTATGGTAAAAATGAAGAGTGGACTCTATCACAAGTCAATGTTTTCAAGAGAGTATTGGACATCTCTTTTGAAGGCCTGGTATTATAAAACTGCTGTACCTGTGCAAAGATACATTAGAACACCAAGTAGATAGTAAACACATGTGACAAGGTCATGAATAATTTGGGCAGATAAACATCTCAGTTTTTACTAGCTTTTAACTAATTCGAAGATAAAAGACCCTTGAGTGACAAACTAACGGTCTAGCCCTGTTTCAATTATGGCACTGCATTAGAGTATAGGTTCTGAAACAATGGGTCGTGACCCAATTTGGGTCGTGTGTTGTCTGAATTTGGGTTGTGAAGAGTCCTGATTCACAATTGTGCTGAATGGGAAAGGAAAATGGGAAAGTTCTTGTTCCGCTATGACCTGCATCTGTAATTCTCAGACAGGGAATCAAAGGCAGGGGTGACTATTGGCTGCTATCATGAGTCTCGAAGATACAAAAAATGCAAAATGGGGTCACGAGATAAAAAGTTTAACAACAACTGCATTAAAGGAAAAGTGAGATGAGGGTGACATCACACTCAAATTCCAAGAGACAAATACTAAATGAAAACCTCTAAATAACCTAGAACAGCCTCTTCTGTGTTATATGTTTGTCCATCTTGCATGCCCTTTTTAATGTTAATATATGCATAAGCAGTTTTCTGATTTCTATAATCCTTACATTGTGTAATCAACAAATTGTATTATTCTGTTTGTTACAAAAAATGTGCTTCAGTTACCTTGATATAAGCCTAAAGGCTGGCAATCCCCATCAACAGGGAAAAATAAGCAGAATAAACTGGAAACCTTATCAAAATGCCAAATGCAATGAAAACAATTAAATCACTCAATTATTCTTCCCTACAGAAGTGATCTGGGATACAGAAAACTCAAGAGGGACCAGTTAAAATCAATATGTGGTTTCCTGAGGTAGTGGGCATCAGATGAAGGAACACAATCTGTCCAACAAATTAATGAAAAGAAGTTCCATAATTTTAAGGGGCTGATCTTTTATTGTACTAAACTCCTGAATCACTGTAATCTCAAATAGACTGTCATACCTATCTAGCTAGCTAGATCAAATAATAATTGTTAGAATGAAAATATAAATACCAGCAAAACGTAGAGCATCTCTTTACCACTCCAGTAGCTGTGTTGACTGTACCACTTTCTACCCATGTCATGATTTCATTGTACTTGGAGTACAGTACATATATTGGAAGGCAACTCTAGAAAAGCAAGTGGGTTATGCTGATTGTATAAAATAACATTCTCAAGCTCCCTTAATCCATTTTCGGGTTACGAGGGACTGGAGCCCATCCTGGCAGCACTTGATGCAAAGCAGGAAACAGCCCAGGACAATCTGCGAACTCCCCACTGCAAACTTAATAAAGTGGCGGCACTAACCTCTGCACCAGTGTGCTATTCATTTCTTGTCTTGTTTTTGAAAATAAAGGAAACATTCTCTAGATTTGTTTCATACAGACTAAAACTTAAATGAGATTGTGACATTATTTGATACATAATGTATTTTAATTTCTTTTGCATGCTTTATCTTTTCTTTACTGCATATCAAACAGTGAAGAGACTTTTAGGTTCAGATGGGATTCAAGAGACTAGTATTGCATGATGGCTGATAAATTACTCCAGGGCAGTGCTGAAGTGATTACCTCCTAAAAGAACAATGTTATATTTGTAAAGTACTTGTCTGGTGTGGTGGCCTGTCTGGCCTGTGTACCTTCACAAGAATTTCAGTGTGATGAACTGTGTGTGATATAGAAGCTGATGGCGTCATTAATTTATTTCTTTGGACCTAGAGAAACTTGTCTTATAAAGCTTTGCACCCAGAAACACATCAAAGATTGATGTTGGCTTACTTGCTGGGTTTAGGAGATAATTTTTCAAATGACCATTTTGCCAAACATTCATCATGTAGTGGTGTGTGGTGCTGTTTTAAATGGTGGAACAAATTTGTCATCTTGCCTCAACTTGAGGCCTCAACGGAAAAGCAAACTGCACACAATATCTGACCAATATTCTCTGTCCTAAAGACAAAATACTGATGTATTGCTAATGCTTTCTTTTGTGTCAGATCTTACTTTAGAGATTTTCTTACTTTGATTCATTTTCATCTAGAACTCCTTCTTATTTGTAGCCAATGCAATTTGGTCTTGTTCTAAAATTTCTCAGTGTTGGCAGATGCTTTTGCTTAGCTGACATACCATGCGTATAGTGGAATCATTAGCATAATTTAGTTTAATTGAAACGATCTTTGAAATAAATGCCAAAATAATTGCTTTTAGCATTATGATACTGCACATGATTTTTCTTGTCATGATTTTGAATGAGTGATGTATTCATACCAGACGTTTTCTAAAATAATAGCTTAACAAGAGTTTACGCATAAAGCCTAAACAAACTAGGAAATCCCAACTTTCAAAAAAAAATATGAAGTCAAAGTTTGAAGGTCATCAAAATGGTACTGTCCACTGTATTGTTTAGTAACTTATTCAATGTATCTATTTTTTTGCATGAAAAATTACATTCAAACATGTATCACAGGATAATTAGTGAAAATTATTATTACGGAGAAAATCTGGAAAAATTCCGTATATCAATGTAATGATTTACTCCAGTGTTTTAAAGAAATACCAGTAATGGCGCACTGCACGATAGTGTGCAGTGAATACATGTGACTTGAGCATTCCTAGTTTTCATCCTCTTTCTCTGTACATTTAGCATTTGTTTGCTCAGAGGTTGATGCGCTTGCTGCTTCCCGAGCAGCTCTTCTTTTCTCCACACTAGCGGCCTGCTTCTTCTCTTCTTTTGTCAGCATCTTTTCACGTTAAAACTGATTAAGTTAGTGTTTGTGTTGCAATTACGTAGTAAGTTTTCTTTAATATTTCACTTAAGCTGGCACTTAAGTCTTCAATCTGCCTCAAGAATGATTTAAGATATAAAGAGGATGGGGAAGTGACGGCGAAGGGAATGAGAATGGCGCCCGTACGCATGCACTGCACGGCTGCCCTGCTGGCCACTGCCGAGAGTTGATTCTAAAAAGAGGAAAACCTTGGAGGTCAATCATCACCCCGAACATGGATATTAGACGTCACGTAGTATATGTGTACCAAATTTCAGGTCAATAGGTCAAACGGTTTGCGAGCTACAGGTGATTTAAAATCCTGGACAGACAAACGGACAGCCACAGTAGCATATTATATAAGAAGATTAGTTCTGAGACTGTTGTAATACATTATTATTGTTAATTTTGTTATCTGAAATCAGTTCTATCATTTATTATTATTTTTTGCCCCCCATTTTGTTTTGCCACAATATGAAACACATATTTTTACCGGCAGCCATTTTGTTTGCATAGCAACACAATCTCATTGTCATCACATGATAGCAGAAAGCTGAATATCATGTCAGTTTGTTTGAATGTTTTTCAGGACTAAATCACTTTTTGCTTGTTTACTATGACTTTGATTTTGGTTATGTTTCCGGTTAGTCGTTTTAGTTCCATTTTGACTCCATTTATTTGTTACCTTTGCTTTGTCTTTTTGACCGCATTATCTGCCGCTCCCATCTTTTGGTCCTTTACAAATCACCTCACTCTGCCTTTTTCCCTATCTGAGGCAGATAATCAACTACTGGTTTATTAGTGAAAAGTCACCTTAGGTTTAGACAGAAACAACATATTTCACAACCATCCTAGAATTTGAAAAGGAAGCAACAAATATCATTTGAAGGATGCATACTCTATGATGTATCTCAACTTTTATAAAGATTTTGATGAGGTAGTAAACTGAGATTTTGTAAAAAAAGAAGTGAAAATTCAAAAGATATGAAATAGGTATAAATGCAAGGAGTACAAGTTGGTACAACAAATGTTTTTGTAATTAGCTAATTTTAAAATGGCGCTCACAGGGTTCAGTGCCTGATCTTTTTATATCAAAGATCTAGATAAGAATATGCTAATTATGTAATTTTTTGCATTTAATAGCAAAAAAAATGACATGAGGACTATGATAAAATTCAAACTTAGTCAGATACATAGCATAAAAAATGTATTAAGAATACTGCATACATAAGCTTTAACAGATAGGAAGCATTATAGTAGACACACAAAAGAGGTCTCAGACTTGAAAGAGCTAAACTTAGCAGTCAATATCCAGACATTGAACAGAACCAACTAAGACGACTAATATTGGGCTACACATCACATTCTGTTGAGTACACACCAAAGGGGGTCTTACTCAAGCTGTAAAATGTACTTGTTGAAGCTTATTCCAGAATAAATACATAATTGCAATACAAAGTACAAAGAATAATTAACAGACTGAGACCAGGACCACCATTCATAGGCTATGACTGAGAATGACTGAAAAGCTGAATTTTTTTTCAAACTAAGCAATTGAGGATTGATAGTATAGAAGCATTTAAAATCATAAGAGAAATTGTAGTGGTAGTGATACCAGCTATTAGTTTAATGTGAATTCTTCAAAACAACATAGTTGCACAGTTAAAATAATGGTCAGTGTTTAAAAGTATTTCTTCACAAAGAGAACAGTATAAGTTACCATTAGTGCAGAAGATAATACTACATTGGAGACAGGTGAAAAAAGGTTTTTTCTATTATTTTTACTGGTATTCTATAGGGCACCACCATCTTCTTTACTCCTTTTGCAGAGGTTTCTGGTCATTTAGTTAATTAGTTGCTTAGTAGCTTATTTATATAGTGCCCTTCACAGGCACAAGGTCACAGAGTACTGAACAGCAAATACAATACAAATACAACAGTTAAAACAAAGCATAAGCAAAACCAATAAAAATAATAAATAAACAAACAGGAATTACTCTGCACTGATTAAAAGCCTGTTTAAAAAGAAATGTTTTCAGTTATTTCTTAAAAGAATCAACAGACTCAGCTGCATGCAGACCACAAGGCAGGCTATTCCATAGTCTCGGTGCCACAGACTGAAAGGCACAATCTCCACGGGTTTTTAGCCGAGTCCGTGGGACAACTAGAAGGCCCTGATGCCCAGATCTAAGAGTCCGACAAGCTGTATAGCATTGGAACAGACTGGTTAGGTACTCAGGAGCTTGTCCATGGAAAGCTCTGAAAGTAAGTACGAAAACTTTAAAATGAATTCTATAAAACACTGGGAGCCAGTGCAGTGTGTGCAGAATGGGAGTGATATGACCACTCCGACTAGCGCGAGTTAGGAGCCTGGCAGCTGCATTCTGGACTAACTGAAGATGTGAGAGAGAGGACTTGCTCAAACCCGTAAAGAGAGCATTACAGAAATCAAGTCATGAGGAAATAAAAAAATGAACAAGCATCTCCAATTCTGACTTTGAAACAGCATTTCTTAGTTTAGAAAGATTTCTTAAATGAAAGAAACACAAGCGGTTGACTGTTCTTACATATGCATCAAGCAAGGTTAAAAATAACCCCCAGGTTACGTAAACTCGCCTTAATAACAGGAGAGACAGAAGATCATTTTAAGCTAATCTCAGAATGAAGAACAGGAGGAGCAACAATTAGTACCTCAGTCTTTCCTGAATTCAACTGCAGGTAATTACTACTCATTGCTATTTAACTGTGTTTTGTATAAGTGCATAATGTTGAATTTTGCACCTTAAACTTTGTTGGTGTCTCTCACTGACTACTGGTTTTCAGTCAGTCATGGACTACAAGATACCCACAGCTTAATCCATGCAGGGGTTCAAAAGCAGGGGGCATCACAAATGTGTAACATCTGCCACTGATTAGTTGACGCCAACATTTTTGGATTTCCTTAAAAACTTGTCACATTTCTTTTTCTGTGTTTGCCTTGTGCTTTCAATCTCCTGTTTTTAAGCGTTTAATAAAATGACTGAGTTTTGGAATTTTTGGTTTTGGTGTTGGTTGGGAGTTATTTTTGACCTCTTGGTTATGAAGTTTTTGCTAGGTCTCAAATCTGTCTTTGCTCAAATCCTCTGGGCTCTGCTCATTGCTTTCTGATAACTGTACTTTTAAGGAGAGACCTGTCTATTTTAAGGCAAATCTTTTCTTTGCTACTTTGTTTTTTTCGCCATGTGTTTCCCTGTCATTTGCTATGCTACATTTGCTATCTTACTTTCCTGATTCTTTTGAATTGTTCTTTCTAGGACAACACCCTGTTTTTAGCCACCTTAGAACACCACAAGTAGAGACTGAAAAGGCAGGTTAGGCTGAAGGGCCTCTTTTCTTTAGCAAATTTATCCAAATGAATTTTGTGCTAGTCATATGTATTGATTTGTGTTCATTGTATGCTGGTTATTATTTAAGACAACTCTCCTAAAGTAAAGCATTCTGTTAGTCAATATAAATGTGTAGTACTTACTACATATATTGTGACTCAAGGGGCTCTTCTTAATGACACTCAAAACATCATGCAGGCAAAACATGTAAAAAAGAAAACAAATGAAAACATAAAGACAAGGATGGTATAAATCCAGATAGAACACAATGGACTAAAGGAGGCACAATACTGTATAAAAAAAAGAAAAAAGAAAATCACTCTGGGCCTGTTTGTACAGGTTGTACAGTGCATTCTACTGTTATATTTTGGCTTGGGTTCCTTTCCTAGCTTAAGTTTATATTGATTTTCCTTTTCTTTTTCTTCATGTATCAGTACTGTTCATTTGTTGCAATAGTTGCAATTAATATTGTTTTCTTCATTTATTATTTTTTAGATATGTTTAATGTATTATTGTACATACTGTAAGTGTATTGAACCTTGCAGTTGATTTCTTTAAGTATTGCTTTTTCTCTGATATTCTGGTTTGTAATTTTTGCATTACCCCTGGATTTTGACTTTGGTTTGGGGATTAGGACTTGCCTTTTGGGTGACTCTTTTTTGCTGTCTGTCTCCATTTTTTGGCTTTTGTTAAATAAAACCCTCTTGCATAAAGAAACTTATCATGCAATTATCCTATAGCCAGAATTTTACACTTTTGCTCTCAATGGTAAGACTTTTTTTTAAAATTCTTGATATAATTTGGGACATTTCTATTTACTTTGTTAGGGGCTTTATATGCCTTAGCCATATGGTCAGGCTCCCCTGAGGATTATGTCCTGTTTTCTGTATGTATGAAGGCCTCATTTATTTTTGCTTTTTTGGTGCCAGAATCTCAACATCCTCAGTCCAATGGGCTCACCCATTCACTTATTTAAATATGCCTTCCTCCCTACCTCCGTCCCACCAGAGAAACCTTCACCCTAAATATCCTACTTTCACACATATATTTTTGTTTTCTTTTATATGGTCGATGTATCGATGAAAATTTGGTTTATTAATGATTACATTAGATGTAATGTCAGTATGATGTCAGTTTTGTTGCATTTAATACTTAAAATTATTTTCCTTGTATTTTTTGTGTGGAGCTGGGGAACCACCCACAGTGCCTTTTAAGACCAAGCAGCCCACATAATGCTCCTTCAGAACTGAGCTTATCTTTTGTTCTTTGGCTTTCTATTTTTAATTTTGTTATGATTTTTGGTTTCTTGATTTCTGTCTTTCATTTAAAGATATTGTTTTGTTGCATTCCTGTTTATATTAGTGTTGCATGCTTTCAGGCTTGCCAATTTTGTTTCCTCTCAACTCCTGCTTGTTTTCTGCTTATATATATATATTTGATTTCTTAATTAATTTTTAAATATTAAAGGAATTTTATGTAGTTTAAGAGGCTTTTACAATTTTATACCTCTAATGCAAAAAAATTAATTCATTCAAGAAATTGTACCTCCTAGCTGGTTTAAGAGAAAAGGGTAATCCATAGGTGAAAAAAAAAACAAAAACAAGTGATCAAGGTAAAGAAGTGGATGAAGGTATATCATTGAGAAACATATAATTCTCTGTATACTGTGATAAATTAGTATCAGGTCTAAGGCTGCACTCTGGGTTGCTCGGATAATTGGGATACAAAATGCATGACTGAATTTATTTATTTAAAAAATGGATAGGTGTTGGTTATTTTAATAGTTAGTTTTATATACTACAGTATATATGCAAATCATTTTGGATATCAGAAAGGCTGTTTAATATCCTAAAATGTAACAAATCACACTAGAATCACCTCATGAGGTCAAAAAAGAAGAAGAAGAGCAAAACCCCATTTAATCAGTTTGTTTTAATAGTTTTATTTTTCCAGTAGACTCTTCAAGAATACTTATAATGATGTATATACTACAATACAAGGTAAACATGGGAATACATTTGTTTTAACAGCAGCAAATAGAAGCACCAGTTCAAAAATGATTTTTTTTTCAGATAACAGATTTTTATAGAAAATGGCAGGATCAGACATCATTCTTAAAGGAGGCAATTTATCTTCCATTGCAAGTTCCTTATCGGTACCTGGTGGGGTCATCATTTTTAACCAAAAGTAAGTATCCTTACCGATTCTTTTCAGAAGTACTAATTTATAATGAGGTGTTCATACTCACTGCTTGTGCTGGCAATGCAAATTGGACACTGTTAAGATAAGTAGGTCATATTTGTATATTATCATTTTCATTCTAATGTGAAATGTGTCAGGTTTTACATTTGGTGTTTAGACAAATATTTAAAGGATTTTACATCACAATGACTAACACATTTTGTGAGTCTGCTTATAATGTTTACAGCACAACTTGTCAATTCATTCACAAAATGGATAACTGAGCAAAAAAATCATAACTTGCTTTATATGCTCTTACTAAATCGGGTTTCCATTTCAATAGGTTTCAATTAATTACTGTTTTCTTGTAATATTAATTGTAATTGTGAAAAATTAACTGCTTTTACCAATTAGACTTTATATTCATTGCATGTCAAATCATTACACAAAAGCATGCTCAAGAAACAAAGGAATGTCATTTAAGCATTAAAATAATTGTACAAAATGAAATTTGGAAAGGATAGACTCATTACAAAATATGAGCCTGTGCTTAGGAACTGAAAGTGATACTGCATTAGCAAGGAATGCTTGGCATCAATTACTAAATAAAAAAAACAAATTGGCAGATGTTGAAAACAACATTTGTTTTTACTTGAAGCAATACTGGGCTTCACTGTACATCAGATAATGACTGCTTTAAGAGATATAATGAATTCATCACTGCAACAAGGAGAAAGAGAAGCTATAGTCTAACAGCGTCCTTTTGTTTCAGATTTTACAGAAAAGAGTGTGAAATAATGGCCTACTTGCCATTATCCCAAAAGAGAGGGAGCTAAAGCATTTATTTCTTATTTTATAGGATTCATACAGAACTGTAATCATAGATGACTCAACCTTAAATAATCAAAGGCAGTGAGCTGCTACTTTTTATCTAAACTTCCTTTATACCCTTTAAAGCTTTCACAGGGAAAGAAAACTTTTTTTCCAGTGAATGGAAAAGACATTTTTTCTAAAAGTATTTATATTTTAAAAGTATGCATGTCACTTTTAATTTTTTGGGTGTTTGCTGTAATATTCAAAGACTAACTTCTATTAACTATTAAAGTTAATAACTATTCTATTAAAGGGCATCATATAAATATATTTGTATACTCAATCCGGTTACTGCTTGTATGGGTCTTCTCCAGAAACTACAGCTTCTCTCCCATATGTGTATTTGGTCTGACTGGTGACTATATAAATGGGCCCTGTATGAGTGGTGAGTGTTAGAATGTGCCCTGCTTTGGAAAGACTGATAACTCCCTGCACCTGGTATATATGATTTAGAAGTAGTGCCTGTTATTATAAATTATGGTTAATATAGGGCTCAGTCATTAATACTGTTGTTTCATATGTGATGAGGTTTAAATGTAGTCTCATTTACTCTCTGTGAGTAGCTGACATGTTCTCTATGTGTTTGCTCAGTTTTATCTCAGGGAAATTTTAACTTCAGTTTTCCTCACATATCCAAAGATGTGTGTATTATGTCATGTGGTGAAATTGGCCCAGTATGAGTGAATATTGAGTGTACCTCACAATGGACTGGAATCCCATCTAGGGGTAGTTTCTTCCTTTTTGGCTGGTGCCAGCAGAATGGTCCCTTATCCACCACAACCCAGAACTGAATAAATAAAAAATTAACAGTTGGTGTAAAAGAGAACACAATTTTTAAAGAGGAATGGAGTCCCACTTGGAAATCCCCATTTATTGATGGTTTGCCAAGAGTAATCCATTTCCAGAGGTACCCAATTGTATGTGTCTTTCTGGCTAACAATGAATCCTGCGCAGCACCTGGTCAAGGCTAACATCCGCTTCCTGGACTTTAAGATCCAAAATCCTAAAGGAATGGAGCTTAGGTGGAGCAGGGATTACATTAGTTGCCTTCAGGCTGGACTGCCTTATGTCTGCTCTCTATAAGACATCATACTTGCATGCATAACATTGTTTAATATACTTTTAAAAATAGATTTTAATAGCAAAAATATGATGGTGTGAATTAACTTATCTTGTTTTTGTCTAGTGGCATGTAAGGCTTGCACATAACACTGCCATTGCTCTTTGTCTTGGGCTGTCTTCAGTGTAGTTCTCCAGGTGAATCTGGCCATCTTCAGCTGTTCATTCATGGTGGATCTCCATGTCTTTCTCTGTCTTCCTCATTTTCTTTTTCCTTTCGGAGCCCAAGTCATTGTTACCTTTGTTGGGTATTCAGATGTCATGTGCCACACATGTCCTAGCCACCTCAATTGTTGTTTCTTCAGTATGTTCATCAGGTTTTCCAATTTGGTGATACTGCAGAGTCTCCACTGGTCAGTGGATTTTCATGAATCTTCTCAGGCAATTGTTATGAAAACATGAGATTTTGTTTGTATCATATTGGGTGATACACCAACATTCTGAGCCATATAAGAGAACAGAAAGAACAATGCTTTGGTAACATTTCATCCTGTTATATAACTAAATGATTGAAAGCCAGAAGGGCTGAAGTCTGGTAAAGGCTGCTCTGCCTTTTCCATAGTGTGTCTTAATGTCTTATAAACTGCTATACTATGGAAAATTAAACTATTTAAAATATTAAATTAGATTAATTATGTTAAAAAAAATTTTAATATATGAATGTAAAGATAAAGGTAGCATGGTTGATAGAACAATGGTGAGCACTGTTTCTTCACAGTTAGCGCACTGTCTGTGTAGAATTTGCATATTCTCCCTTTGTCAATACAGGTTTTCTTAGGGAAAGTTGATAGCATTGAATTGTTGCCCTGTTCAGATTTGAATTCTGTCCTGTGCTTGATGCTCCTGAGATAGACTCCAAGGGCCTCATTTGTAACACTTGCATACACACAAAAACAGGCTCGAAATGTGCATATTCAGGATTTGTAAATAAAACAATTGATGTGAGAATGTGTGAAAATTTAAGGCAACTCTGATCCACTTTGGGAGAGATTGGGAAAAGACAACACCCTTTGTAAAGTAGGGAAATGCAGCCAAACCAGGTACACAACAACTTTCCCATGTATAGTAAATTATATCACTGAGCCATTATTAAAAAGTTAATTGATATATCAAATATATTTCATCTAAGAAACAATGAATATGATGCACAGAATGTATTTTAGTTCCATGTTAAGCAAGCCAACACTATGTATTTGCTCCTGGAATTTTTGTTTTCTTTTTGTCAGTTTATATTGGCTAATAATGGTCATTTCTCAGGGAACTGGCCAACAGATCAGCAGTATCTGATCCAAACTTTTCTCCATCATGCCTGCTGTACTAGAAGCCATTAGCCAGCCTGTTAGGGGCTATACCCAGTTTTCATATGATGTGGGTCTACATGCAAAAAAAAAAAAAAAGTTTGTGCCAACTGCCAGAAAAACGACCAAAAGACATCGAGAAGGTTTGGGGCAGCCACCCATTTAATCGATTATGGCTGCAAAAGCTATCAAAAAACAGAGACATGTTCATTCAACCGAGTCCAAAACAGAACTGACTTCCAGGTAGCAAGATGGCAGCTTTAAAGGCCAGTAGCGGAAGTGATGTCATCCCGACTGGAACCAGAAGTGACGTCAGTGGCTGCTCCAGAGCCGGGTGGGATTTCCCTAGAATGGTCTGCAAAAGATCGAGAGGGAAAATTAGTGTACTCCGCCCCCCCCCCCGGTCTGGCATGGAACTACCTGTATTTAAGCCCTTTAGCTGTCTCCTAAACACACGTGTGTGACACAACATAGAAAGGCAATTTGAAAAAAGGTATAGTTTTCCTAATGTAATCCAAGCACTTTGCTGCACACAAGGGCACATGATGGTAACATAAGAGGTGGCTGGCTTGTTGGCAACGTAACTGGCTGAACCCTCAGTGTTTCGTATGGCCTGTATTATTCATTGTAATTGCAATCACATCATTTCTTGTGCCAGGTGGTAGTGGCTACCTTCTTGCATGATGCTGCCTTACACCTTTCCTGGACCCCCAGAGCAAAGAGATGAGGCACTTTAATACCACACATGATCTTACGCTGTCACTTGCAGAGCCCAGTAAGATAATCTTGAATGCAGTCGGCGGCGGCTCAGGAGGGAGCTGCTCTACCAGTCAAAGAAGTTCTGCAGCATTGTGATTGCATATTCATGAGGTTGAATAGCATGCTCCATATATGGATGTTTCAGGGCAGTGGTCAAGGTGTGTTCCCATACCTATAGTTACAAGGTGACTGTGAATTATAAATGGCATATTGTGTAGAAATGTGCATACACAAGGTTTTAAAAATGTGATTTTTTTATTGGCTTACGCAGTTTCCTGTTTTTTTTTTTTTACGCTCAAATCCATGCAAAGCTTTACAAATGAGGCCCCGGCACCCTATGACCCATTGATAGAATAAAAAAACTTAATTAAAAACTTAAGTAGTGAATGTAGCATCCAGACAATAAATACTAAAAAGATATACAGTGGTAACGCTAGTCACGATCGTAATTCGTTCCAAAACTCTGGACGCGACCTGATTTGGTACATAATTTCCCCATAAGATTGAATGTAAATACAATTAATCCGTTCCGGACCGTACGAACTGTATGTAAATATATATTCTTTAAGCACAAAAATAGTTAATTAAATCATAGAATGCACAGTGTAATAATAAACTAAATGTAAAAACATTAATAACACTGAGAAAACCTTAAACAACAGAAAAAACTAACATTGTAAGAATACGTGCTAGACCCTTACAAGCCATTCACTGTAAACACTTTCTTTATCAGTTTTAAGCACAGGGAAAAAAAATTAAATGTAACTTCCCTTGCGAAACTTTTCAAACCATCCTCTACTGGCTTTAAATTCCTCACCTCGAAGAAGGATTTTTTTTCAACAAATCTCCATGAATCTTCCTGGCTTTCTTGCATATGATCGCGTTGCTTACGCTATCCCCTGCAAGTTGCTTCTCGTTCAACCACACTAGCAACAGTTTTTCCACCTCTTCCAGCACTTGAAGCCTCTGCTTGGTTAACATTGTAACTCCTTTTGCAACATCAGCTGCTTTGTTAGGCACTGTATATGCAAACAAAAGAAAATGGGAAATGGAGAATGAGAAATCATTGGCACGTACAAACGCGCGTAGGGAAACTGGCCGCCAGTGTTTGTGTTCACCACCAGAGCGTGTGGTCAGGAACAGATGCAAAATTTTGGCAAACTTTTTGATCGTAACCCAATATGTACGTGTTTGAAAACGTTCATGACCAGAGGTTCTACTATATCAGGCTGGCAAGAGGTTTGTCAAGGTGAAGAACACCAGCAGGATTATGTTGTACAGCCTAAAGTTTCACAGAAGACCTCCTAAAGAGAGCAAGAATCACTGTGGTAGTGGGAGTGATTTTGAACATAACAGTGTGGTATTGCTAGATTTAGGCCTAACTATGTAATTGTTTAAAAAAGCAGGGATGGTCTTGACAGTGAATTATTCCAATGAAAGGTATATGGCAACACAGAAGGAATTGTAGCTAGAGTCAGGGGTGTAGTGGCAAATGTTTACTAGGAGGAAAAAGGCAAGCCATTGTGAGGATGTCTAAGAGATTGATAAGTCTGTGAGCCTCTTCACCTAATAAACAGGAAACAACATCCGTATTTTTAGTTTTCCGTTTCTCAGAACCTCTAAGCAAGCATAAAGCCAAAAGTTTAAGTTTGCTGCCTTAAATCAAATATGGCCTCCTTTTCTTTAGGAAATCATGTTTGTAAACATTGTGTCCACTTTCACTTGTTTAAATAAGACATTCATCTCTAATTCTTAATCCAATCTAATGATGAGTCTCCTGTTTTGCCATTAATTATTTCAATTTATAAAAAGAACCATTGTGTATCTACATGTCCTTAATCATGAAAAAATAGTATTTATTTTCCTAGGATGAAATCCTGCAAAGAGTAACAAGATACTCTCAGCTTTGAACTTATTGGGCTTAACTCTTTGTTTTGCCAAATCTGCCCATAAATTAGATGTTATGTTTGGCAATGAACTCATAAAACTTCCATCCAAGGTTTACTTCTTTCTCACAATGCAGAATGCTATTTTGTTCACTACTGTACTTCCAACAAGTCCATACATTTTATTTACAGCTTGCAATTAATTTAAAATCTAGCTCTGCACACCACCACAATGGATTTTAAAAGAAAAAAATCAATACATGATTGAAGTATAGACTTTCAGCTTTCATTTAAGGGGTTTACCAAAAATATCGTATAAGGTTTTTAGGAATGGTAGCCATTTTTCTGCATAGCCCTGCCCTTTCCAAGGGCTCAAAAGTATTTGGACATTTGACTGACAAGCTGTTCCATAGACAGATTGGAGTCGTTCCCTCATTATTTCATTAACTATGAAGCAAGTAAAAGGTCTGTAATTGATGCCAAGTGTGGAATTTGCATTTGGAAGCTGTCACCGTGAACTCTCAATATGAGGTGCGCAGAGCTGCCCATGTAAGTAAAAACTGTCCAAAGGCAGTGATATGCATGAGCTCAAGTGCGTGCAGAAGGAACTCTGAGTCCAGCTCAGGGCGGTGAAGGAGCAGTACAGTGAGAAAGCTGGAGCAAAAGATGCAGAATAACAGCATGAAGGAAATGTGGGATGGGATGAAGATCATCACTGGCTGCAGCTTGAATCGGGGTGCCTCCATCGAGAGAGACAGGGAGAAAGCAAACCTGATGAACAACTTTTTTAGCAGGTTTGACCACCCTAACCCACTCTCACTCTTACCTCAGAGTACTGCATCCTCCACCCATCCTTCTGCTGATACCAGCATAGGAGAGAGTTTTCCCCCACCCACAATGACAACAGCCCAGGTAAACAGAGAGCTGAGGAGACTTCATGCCAGCAAAGCAGTGGGTCCAGATGGAGTATCGCCATGACTGTTGAAGGCCTGTGCATTGGAGCTAGGGAGTCCTCTACAGTGCATCTTCAACCTGAGCCTGGAACAGGGGAGAGTCCCGAGGCTTTGGAAAACATATTGCATCACCCCGGTCCCAAAGGTATCACGTCCTAGTGAGCTGAATGACTTCAGGCCTGTCGCCCTGATGTCACATGTGATGAGGACCATGGAGCCACTGCTGCTTCACCACCTGAGGCCACAGGTCCGCCACGCCCTCAACCCTCTGCAGTTCGCATACCAGGAGAAGGTGGGAGCAGAGGATGCCATCATCTACATGCTACACCAATCCCTCTCACACTTGGACAGAGGCAGTGGTGCTGTAAGAATTGTGTTTCTGGACTTCTCTAGCACCTTCAACACCATCCAACCTCTGCTCCTTAGGGACAAGCTGACAGAGATGGGAGTAGATTAATACCTGGTGGCATGGATCGTGAACTATCTTACAGACAGACCTTACTATGTGTGTCTCGGGAACTACAGGTCTGACATTGTGGTCAGCAGCACAGGAGCACCGCAGGGGACTGTACTTTCTCCGGTCCTGTTCAGCCTATATATATCGGACTTCCAATACAACTCAGAGTCCTGCCACGTGCAAAAGTTCACTGATGACACTGCTATCGTGGGCTGCATCAAGAGTGAGCAGGAGGAGAATAGAAACCTAATCAAGGACTTTGTTAAATGGTGCGACTCAAACCACCTACACCTGAACACCAGCAAAACCAAAGAGCTGGTGGTGGATTTTAGGAGGCCCAGACCTCTCACGGACCCTGTGATTATCAGAGGTGACTGTGTGCAGGGGGTACAGACCTATAAATACCTGGGAGTGCAGCTGGATGATAAACTGGACTGGACTGCCACTGCACTGATGCTCTGTGCAAGAGAGGACAGAGCCGACTATACTTCCTTAGAAGGCTGGCGTCTTTCAACATCTGCAATAAGATGCTGCAGATATTCTATCAGACGGTTGCGGTGAGCGCCCTCTTCTACACGGTGGTGTGCTGGGGAGGCAGCATAAAGAAGAAGGACGCCTCACGCCTGGCAAACTGGTGAGGAAGGCAGGCTCTATTTTAGGCATGGAGCTGGACAGTTTGACATCTGTTGCAGAGTGGCGGGCACTGAGCAGGCTCCTGTCAATCATGAAGAATCCACTGCATCCACTGAACAGTATCATCTCCAGACAGAGGAGGAGCTTCAGCGACAGACTGCTGTCAATGTCCTGCTCCACTGACAAACTTAGGAGATCATTCCTCCCCCACACTATGCGACTCTTCAATACCACCTGGGGGGGTAAACGGTAACATTATACAAAGTTATTGACTGTTATAACTGCCTCTCACTCTCCATCTTGCACTTTTTAACTTGCACTGTGTTTTTATCACTCTTTAATTAATATTGTTTTTTATCAGTATGCTGCTGTTGGAGTATGTGAATTTCCCCTTGGGGATTAATAAAGTATCTATCTATCTATCTATCTATCTATCTATCTATCTATCTATCTATCTATCTATCTATCTATCTATCTATCTATCTATCTATCTATCTATCTATCTATCTATCTATCTATCTATTAGGCTAAGAAAACAAAACAAACCCTTTAGAGAGACACCAGAAACACAAGGAGTAGTCAAACTAACATTTGGTACATTCTTAAAGAGAAGGAACACACTGGTGAGCTCAGCAACACCAGAAGGCCTGGAAAACCAAACTGTGCTGGATGAGTGCAAAATTCTGTCCTTGATTAAGAAGAACTCCTTCATGACATTTAGTCAAACCAAGAACAATCTCCAGGAAATAGGCTTATCATTGCCAAAGTCTACAGTCAAGAGTCAAGAAAAGAGTTCATGAGCGTAAAGACAGAGGGTTTACCACAAGATGCAATCATTGGTAAACCTCAAACAGAGGAAGGACAGATTAAACATTTTTTAAAAGCCTGTCCAGTTGTGGAACAATTGTGTTTGGACAGAGGAAGCTAAGATCAATACATACCAGAATGTTGGAAAGAGAAGAGGGTGGAGAAGAGGATAAATGGCTCATGATCCAATGAATACCACATCTTCTATGAAACATGTTGGAAGCAGTTTTATGTCATGATCATGCACAGCTGTGAATGGAAGTCAGTCGCTAGTGTTTATTGATGATACAGTATAACTGCTCGCAGAAGTAGCAGGATTAATTCTGAAATGTACAGGGCTACACTATCTGCTCAGATTCAGCCAAATGCTGCAAAACTGATAGGACAATGCTTCACCGTACAGATGGACAATGAGCCAAAACATACTGTGAAAACAAACCAAGTGCCTTTCAAAGCAAAGAAGTGGAATATTCTTTAATGGCCAAGTCAATCCACTGACCTCGTCCCAATTAGACATGCATTTCACCTGCTGAATGCAAAATGGATGTCAGAAAGTCCAACGAACAAGCAGCAACTGAAGACAGCTGCAGTAAAGGCCTGGCAAAGAATCACTTCGGTGCAAACCCAGCACTTGGTGATGACCATGGGTTCCAAACTACAGGCAGTCATTGATTGCAAAGGATATTCAACCAAAAATCATCATTATATTTAGGATTATGTTAGTTTGTCTAAATATTTTGAGCCCCTGAAAATAAGGGGGCCATGTTTAAAAATGTCGTCTTTTCTAAACAGCTCATTCAATATTTTTGTTAAACCCCTTGAATTAAAGCTGACAGCCTATACTTCAATCACATCTTGATCGCTTTGCTTCAAATCCATTGTGGTAGTATATAGAGCCAAAATTATGAAAACTGACTTACTGTCCAAATACTAAGGACCTGACTGTAAGAAGTAGAAACCTGTACGGTTGAGTGGATTGCCTTTATTTTTAAAGGTAAATAAGTAAAATTTGAAGGTAATTATCAATTTAACGGATTAGCAGACATTATGGTCAATGTAATTGTTACAGCTGTCACACAAAAAAATTAACCAACAGTTAAAATAATATTTTAAATATATATATATTTTTTCAATTACAGAATGCTTTGCAGTAGGAATACGAGTCAAGAAAAATAAGGATAAAGCAAATTCTTTAGCAATCATTCAATCCATCTTTGATGAATCAAGTCCTATAAATCTGGATGAAATTCTTGTAATAATCTACTTAGCTGATGCTGACTATGCTTGGGTTTTGAGCATAGAAGAAAAAATTAAGACCTACTTCAGCATTCACATTGCTGCTGGCAGACTAGTTACCATTCAGGCAGCTAAGAGTGCATACCCTCCCCTTAAACAAGTGGATTTCAACAAAGACCAAGAAAACAGTCTCCCCAGTGTCCAAGAAAATGTGGATTTTGCTTTCCTAATAAATTTTATCTCAAACCTTTCTAAATATGTGATCATTCTAGAAGACAACCTTAGGTGTATGAAGAACTGCTTCAATAGAGTGAAAGCACATATTGCAAAAATGAATAAAGGTCAGTGGGTTTCTCTTCACCTTACTTATCCTGGCCAAGTTGGAAAACTTTATCACAACTATGACTGTTCACAGCTGGCACGATTCCTGTTGCTGTTTTATGACAAGATGTCACTTCCAGACTTGTTACTTCAGTTTCAGAAGACTAGAGTTCAACAAAAGGATATAATTGCTATACCTCAAGTATTTTGGTAATTTTTAAAAGACACAATAGCAATGCCGGTAATGCAATAGACAGCATTGCCACTCCAAGGATCCTGGGTTTGAAGATCATAACTGGTTGTTGCTACGTGGAGTTTGCTTTATTCTCCCTGTGTCTGTCTAGGTTATCCTCCAAGAATGTCACCTTTCCCTACCACATTCTGAAATATGCACTGTGGGACTGATGGCCTGTCCAGGGCTGTTTGCTGTCTCGTGCACAATGCTCCAAGAATGAGCTTTGGCTCCCAGTGACCCAGAATTGGGTAAGCACTTTGGAGAATGATTTGTTTTGTTACAATATCAACAGTATTGCAGTAAAGTCCTTAACCCTTTAAATGCAGCCTCATTTTTGTCTGTTTTCTGCTACTTTGATTTAACTGGCTAGAACCTTATCATCCTTCACTCAGTATTCATGTTCTACCCTTCAAAATAAAGATCAGACATATCTCCATCAGACTTTTTACAGATAGAGAATCAGTAATGTTGTACATGTTACAGTATGTTACAGTAGAATAAGCTGCACAATTCAATAAAATTTTTACCGAACATTGCACTTTGAATGTTATTCTTATTTCCATATGTGTTGGAATAAGCTTCAAAACACTATAAAAATGTCAGCGAATTTGTCAGGAACACCCAGAAAAAACTGTTATAAAATATCTACAAATGTGCCTGGTTTTAACTGTTTTGAAGCAACTCAAAAAACAGATTTTTCTTTTTTTGCTTTTACTGTTTTCAAATAAGAATACATATTCATTATGGAAGACCTATGGCCTATGTGTCATTTTAAAGGGCAGATCTTACACTTTCAGATTTTATGTAGTTGATAAAGAAATTATATCGGGCTGCCAAATTACAAAATACAAAAGGTGTAAAGTGGAGTCATTTGAAAGTTGAAACACCCCTCTCATTTAGCAGATATGGTACATAATTAACTCAGGACATTCAAGAAAGCAATGGAAAACATTGTAATGTGGTATTTTGGTATGCAATAAATGATTTTATGCAGTTTTTGTTAAACTTTTGAATTATTCATTGGTCCTGCCAGCAAGTCCAAAACAATGTGACTGAGTATAAAGGACTAAAAAAGGGCAAGTAAATGATCCATGGAAACTATGAATATAATAGAAAAATGGCAGTGTGTCATTTATTTAAAATTAAGTATAATTTGTCTTTTACAATAATTTGGCACTATCTGGCAGTTTTCTGAGAAACTTGTGCCTTTGTCATCATATGACTCAGGCACCGCCGAGAGTGGCAGCCTTTTCAGCTGCTGCTGGAGTATGTGAATTTCCCCTTGATATTAATAAAGTATCTATCTATCTATCTATCTATCTATCTATCTATCTATCTATCTATCTATCTATCTATCTATCTATCTATCTATCTATCTATCTATCTATCTTTGTTCATTTTGTTGTGTACATTGTTTTAGTATGCACAGTGAATTTTCCACTTGTATTATGGTGTTGAGGGTTGGGAAAATATTTTAAGCAACTTACTGTGTCAGTTGGAGTTCTGTCATTTTAAACAATTGCATAAGAATCATGGTAAAGTGTCACTAAAATGGAAGATGCCTTTTATTATTGCAGGTTGAGCAATGATGATTGCTTTTCAAACACATTCACACTGTATATATTTTGGAGATATATTTTTTATAGATTATTTTAAAACACATATTTATTGTATATGATGCTCAAATTAAAGAACTCTAAGATGGTGCCTGTGTGTTTGTGTGTCCATGTTTATAAAAATTAAGATATTATAAAATACACTTGAAATGGCCTTCAAATTTGAGAATAAGATGGATGTCCATGTCAAGTAACAAGGGCTTACTATGGCTCAGCTTTGGATTGTTTAATGGTGGTAGCATTATGCTTCATGACTACCTCTTGAGGGCAATATAAAAGAGTGTATAATATGAAAACTATAAGTTGTAAAAGGTACAGTATTTTGCATTTGTAATTTACAGATGTACAGTTTAGTGTAAACATAGAATATGATGTCATGGACAATCCCAAACCATCTAGTAATCAAATCTCATAAAAACAAACAGAAAAAAGAAAAACCAGTGCTATAGAAACATCAACAGAGGCATAAAGACCACATTCAAAGGAGAAGCAGAACCTTCACATAGAATATATAAAGTCATGCACTTTCACCACAGGACCGATCAACCTTCTATCACCTAGGACAATCAACTTTTGAATATGGAATGTGAATACTGTGATGGTCCCAGTCGGCTTCACGCTCCCCATTCCGTCTGGGAACCTCTTGAACCTGAACCGTCGATAATCACGAACCAGGCACATGAGGACACACACATGCAGCAACAGGTAGGAGCATAAGTGTTCAAGTGCTTTTATTTAAAAGTAATTCAAAACAGAGTGAAAATAGTGCAGTGATTCAGTCTTCAATAAAGAAATAAATAATCCAGTAAAAGCTACTGATTGTGGAGATTAAAACAAGCCAATAAATTAATCCATAAATAATCCATAGAATCGCGGTTAAATATCGACAGGAATCTGTCCTGTAAAAACTCACGAGCTCAGGTGCATGCTTCTAAAACAGACATCTCCCTGGCTTACCCTGTCTTGCAGCATGGAGAGATGTCAACCAGTACGCGCAGACAACCCCCCACCCCGATCTGTTTGGGCCTCTGCTTCCAGTCCATCGACCTCCACAGGAGAGGCCTTCAAGTGCCACTTCCTCCGACTGCTGCTGCCGTTCCGGGCCTTGCTGAGAAGACCTCTTGAAGTACTTGGTGGTTGTTCCTGCTCCCTGGCTGCTCTACAGAAGCAAACCTCAGCCCCCTCTTGAGCACCAGCCACATGCTCCCAGGGCCCACTATCCTGTCCTCCTGCTTCCTTCTATTCTGTATTGCCTCTCTTCCTCGCTCCTGCTCTTCTCTCTATCCTTTAACCTATGCTCTCTTTTCTTTTACTTCTCTGTTCTTTTTCCATTTTCCCTCTTGTCCCATGCAGGCTCCTTTTATCTTGCCTAATTAGCCTGATTGGGAGCAGGTGCAAACCTTCACACACTCCGAGGCATGAATCTGGCACCTGTTCACTCCACTCACTTTTGCACGTTTGTGTGCATGATCGGCCAAGCTATCACAACCAACCCTGGAGTGGCACCCTCTTGCACACACACCCACCCCCATTTCGAGCCTGCACTTTTAGTGTGATTATTTAGTTAAAAACTCACCCTTCACCGCAGACCATTCATCACAAAGACCATGAGAGAAAGTGGAAGGATAATGAACCATAGAACTGATCAACCTTCTGTCATTCAGGGCCATCAACAGTGTAACTTGGAATATAAAGACCATGAATGAAAGTGCAAAGAAAATACAAAATGAAAAACAACAAGCTCGGCCTGCTCAACATCAGAGAGACAAGATGGACACAGTTTGGGCAGCGACAGGGAATGACAGATGAACTGCTTTATTCAGGGCATTAACAACACAATTCTCTACACACACATAGGGTGGCACTTATGATATCATTAGCAGCACAGAGGACATTAAAGATGGGAGACCTATGGTCCCACACAGCATAAGCATTCTTTAGAACCAAAAAGAAAATATCAAGATGAATGTCATACAGTCATATGTGCCAAATGTCAACAGCAATGAAGAAATCAAGGATACTTTCTACAACAGACTATCAATAGACTACAAAATCTGGAAACTTATCCTGAGAGATACATTAATGTTGAAGTTATAGGGAAATAAAATGGCTTAGGTCAAGTGCTAAAGTTTCCTCAGGGAAAGTGAAAGAGAGGTCAGCCAAGGATCACCTGAGAAAACAACCTTGAAGGTGACACCATAAAAATGGGCTTCATCTGGGACAACTTGAAAGACTGGACTAGAACAGAGGACTTTAGCAAGCTGCTGCTGGTGGCCCATGCCCTCAGAGGGGTGTTGGGCCTTTGTAAGTAAATAACAGTATGAAATTATTATCATTATTATTATTAGCTGCAGTAATTTTAGTGATATACAGACTGCAATAGGTATCTCCCTCTAACTTCTTAACTCAATAAGCCTGTTTTTTTTACTCATTTCATTTAGTTGCTGCTCTTATAGGCAAATATGTTTTAGCACAGTTTTGTGAATGTGCATGACTCCATCAGCAATGCATCTTGTTGAATGAACAAGGAGATGCAGTCTGTTAAGCAAAGTGCAACTCTTACAGCAGAAGACTTACTGTCATAAATATTGCATGTGTTTTTGCATAGCAACCCTCTTGGCAACTCCTCAGTCTAATCCAGGCAAACAATAGTTGAAGCAAAACATGATCAATATCTGAGATGTTGGTTATACACTTTGAAATGATGATCAAGAGTAAGTTAAATCCAATTTTCCACTACTACTATATATTATCTGACCTAGTGGCACAAAATGAGCAGCACCGTGATAAGAGCAGCTCGTTATTTTTCTTATCTTGCCCAAAGGTGACTTCTAATCTGTTCTCATTAAAAGGCATCTATATGGCTGTTATGACCACCACCACAATCAGAAAATTAAAAAAATACATTTGTCCATCCGTAGTTTTAAAATATTTTTTGTGTATATTGTTGGTATTGTATTATTTTTATTATTATGAAGAGACATGAAAGTACATTAAGAATGTGATTGTACTATGTACACAACAGTAGACTTAAATAACCAGTCATAGCAACAAATACTGTATGTATTCTTATCATATATATAATAACAAATACAGAATATGTTCTTTTATATATACTCTTTATTGTATATAATTATTTACATTACTGTGTAAAGTCGTGGCCGTATGTACAAAAATATTGTAAAGCAAAGATGCTCTCAAAAGTAATAAGGTAGCCTCATTTAGCCTTGATGATGTTGGGATCAGGGTTCTGTGCAGGCCACACCATCTAGGTGGAGTGGTGGCTCTAAGGCTAGGGATCTGCACTGGCAATCAGAAAGTTGCTGGTTCAAATCCCGTAAATGCCAATAGGGACTCTGCTCTGTTGGGCCCTTGAGCATGGCCCTTAACCTGCAATTGCTGAGCGCTTTGAGTAGAGAAAAAAGCGCTATATAAATGCAAAGAATTATTATTATTATTGCAGAGCTCCTTGGTCTTCTTTAATTGAAGATAGTTCTTTATGACCTTGTCCCAGTGTTTGGGGTCATTGTCCTTTTGCAGGGTGAAGTTGTGAGAGATCAGATACCTCTGATGGTATTGCATGACAGAAGAGAATCTGTTTATATTTCACAACATGGAGAATTCCATTAATTCTGACCAGATCACTTCCAATTGGAAGAATACAAATCAGACATGCAAGGAATCTTGGCTGTGATTACTGTTGGCTTTATTCCCTCATCCATCTAGTTCATTCTATTTCTTCTATGTACAAACTGTCTCCTGTTTGAAATAAAAATGTAAATTTTTGACTCATCACTCAAGAGAACTTTCCACCATTGTTCAGTACTCAAGTCTTGGATTTAGTACGTAGGTCAAGCTCTTGGCTTTGTTTCCACTTCAGAAAAATGGGTTTTGAGCAGCAGCTCATCCATCAAGACAACTTCTAACAAGACGCGTTCAAACTATAGAGGGGTGTACTTAGGTTCCGGTAATTTCTGTGAAATCAGGGCAGACAATAGGATTGATAACAGTGTTGGACATCTTCTGATTTCTAAGGGACATCGGTTTGTTGTCTCTTTCATTTACTGCCTCAGCTTCCATGGCTGACCACTGGGTTTCTGGTCCTCAGTCTTGTCCAATTCCTTGTGCTTCTTCAGATAAGCTTGAAAAACCTTAGACGACAACAACAACAACATTTATTTATATAGCACATTTTCATACAAATAATGCAGCTCAAAGTGATTTACATGATGAAGAAAGAGAAAAAAACACAAAATAAATAAGAATTAAAATAAGGGAAGACTAATTAACATAGAATAAAAGTAAGGTCTGATGGCCAGGGAGGACAGAAAAAAACAAAAAAAAAAACTCCAGATGGCTGAAGAAAAAAATAAAATCTGCAGGGGTTCCAAGGCCATGAGACCACCTAGCCCCCTCTAGGCATTCTACCTAACATAAATGACCTCAATCAGTCCTCATTGTATTCAGGGTTCTCTTGGAAGAACTTGATGATGACGGTCATTTGGACTTCTGGCCTTCAGAAGTCCATCAATGTAGGGACATCATGGTGCTTTGATTAGGTGGTTGTGGCGCAAACCGCCACCACAGAAAACTGGAAAAAGAACAGAAGAGAAAGGAGGGGTTAGTACGAATTTTGGAGCCACCATGTATAATAATGATAATTAATTGAATATACAGAGCATCAGGATTAAATTACGATGAAGCTACGAGAATGCCATGTTAAAGTAATGTGTTTTCAGCAGTTTTTTAAAGTGCTCCACTGTATTAGCCTGGCAAATTCCTATTGGCAGGCTATTCCAGATTTTGGGTGCATAACAGCAGAAGGCCGCCTCACCACTCCTTTTAAGTTTAGCTCTTGGAATTCTAAGCAGACACTCATTTGAAGATCTAAGGTTACGATTTGGAGTGTAAGGTGTAAGACATTTCAAAATATAAAATGGAGCGAGATTATTTAAGGCTTTATAAACCATAAGCAGTATTTTAAAGTGAATTCTAAATGACACAGCTAACCATTGTAGTGACATCAAAACTGGAGAGATGTGCTCGGATTTTCTTTTCCTAGTTAAGGTTCTGGCAGCTGCATTCTGCCCTAATTGCAATCGATTTATGTCTTTTTTGGGTAGTCCTGAGAGGAGTGCGTTACAGTAATCTAGTCGACTGAAAACAAAAGTGTGAACTAATTTCTCAGCAGCTTGCAATGTTATAAGAGGTCTAACTTTTGCTATATTTCTTAAGTGAAAAAATGCTGTCCTAGTAATTTGATTAATATGTGATTTAAAATTCAGGTCAGAGTCAATAGTTACCCCTAAATTCTTTATCTCCGTCCTGACTTTTAATCCTAATGCATCAAGTTTATTTCCAATAACCTCATTATATCCATTATTGCCAATCACTAAAATTTCTGTTTTCTACTACTTATCCAATTACTACTCATCCATTCAGAAACACAAGTAAGACATTGTGTCAGTGAATCAAGAGAGTCAGGGTCGTCAGGCGCTATTGATAAATACAGTTGTGTGTCATCAGCATAGCTATGGTAGCTCACGTTTTGTCTTTGAAGTATAATTACCACAACTAACAAAGAATTTTCTACCTGCCAGGTAGAATTCAAACCAATTTAAGACACTTCCAGAGAAGCCCACCTAATTGACTAAGGCGATTTCTAAGAATATTGTGATCAATGGTATCAAATGCGGCACTCAGATCTAAGAGGATGAAAACGGATAAATGGCCTCTGCATTTACCCGCAAGTCATTTACTACTTTAACGAGTGCAGTTTCTGTGCTGTGATTTGTTCTGAAACCCGACTGAAACTTATCAAGAATAGCATGTTTATTGAGGTGGTCATTTAGCTGCATAATGACTGCCTTCTCTAGAATTTTACTTAAAAAGGCAGGTTGGAAATAAGTCTAAAATTAATAAAATAGGTCATGTCCGATACTTCTTTGAAAAAACTTGTTGGTATTGGGTCATGGACACAGGTGGAGGGTCTCAGTTGAGAAATTATTTTATATAAATCAGGTAAATCTATCCTGGTGAAAGAATTTAATTTGTTTATAATGGAGTACCAGGGTTTAAGAGGATCAGTACTGGGGAGATGTACTATATTATTTCTACTATCATTAATTTTTTGATTAAAAAATACAGCAAATGCCTCACAAGTTTCACTGGAAGTTTTTTGGAGGCATTCCATTGAGTGACCTGGGTTTAGTAGACCATCAATTGTAGAAAATAAGACTGGGATTACTAGCATTGTTATTTATAATTCTAGAGAAATAACACCACCTCTCAAGACAGACGATGTTGTTTTATTCTGTTATTTTTAAATTCAATATTTCATAGTGGACAATCAGTTTCGTTTTCTCCATTTACGCTCAGCTCCCCGGATTGTCTTCTAAGATCAGACACACTTTGGGTCTTCCATGGTATAACAATGCTAGAAGATTTTTCAGGTGCGACTATGTCAGCAGCAGCTCTCACCTTAATATTAAAATTTTCCACCTTTATTTACATTATTCTCACTATTGTAGTAAGCACTACAAACAGACTGGTTGCTTAGAATGTTTGTAAATTTTGAAGATGCTAATGAATCAAAGAAGCGTTTTTAACAATATGCTTCTCGTGAATATTTTCCATCATTATCTGTATATTAAATTGTAAGAGAAAATGGTCTGATATACCAATATCAATGATCTGCTTCACATCATCTTTTAGTCCTTTAGTAATTACTAAGTCTAACGTATGACCTGCTTTGTGTGTAGGCTGACTAATGTGCTGGCTCAAATCAAAAGAGTCCAGGAGGTTCATGAATTCTTTTACTTTAGGGTCACACTGATTATCGATATGAAAGTTAAAGTCACCAGTTATTAGGAACGTGTCATAGTTCATAATTACAACTGACACCAAGTCTGAGAATTCCTCAAAGAAAGACGCATTGTATTTAGGAGGTCTATACACAGATAATACTAGAAACTGAGAAACTCCATGAATAACATGAATAACAAATGCAAGATACTCAAAGGACTTGAATTTACCAAAACTGACATCTTTACACTTTAACCGGCTCAAGTAAATGTTTGGTAAACCGCCGCCTTTCTTACCTTGGCGATCCACATGAGCAAAGCTGTAATTTGGAGGCGCAGGTTCGATTAAAACAGCCGCACCTACAGAGCTAAGCCATGTTTCAATGTCTTGTTGGTTAATGCTCTAGCATTTAATAAAGTCATATTTAGACAACACATTTTGTAACACCTATCTTCCTCAGGCGCTCCGATCTCACTGATTCAGGATAATCACCTTAGGTCAGTTGCAGTGTACCTGAGATATACCATATTAGGGGTGGATCAAGACCAGACTGCTTAGTATGGTCAGAGAAGGCAATCCCCTGGTCTAAGTGAAAAATGAGTTGAAAGTGAATAGCGGAACCAGATCAATACACAATTGAACTATTATGCAGCTAGTCTTGTTGTTGTTTTTGCTGTTGTTTTGTGTTTATCCTCAATTTACTCAACTGGCTGTTTGATTGGCCATTAACAATGGAACTTTGGCAAGTAACATCTCTGCCTGTCTCATTTAACGACCTACAGCTGCATATTCCTCTTGATTTAAAGGGATAGAGCACAAGGAAAAAGTATGTCCTCATGTAAATGTAATAAAAATATTTGCAATTGTTAAGCTACATAAAATCAAATGAGTGTCCCTGTCATTTATTGTAAATATTATTCATGTTGAGTGCCTGAAAAGGCCCTGAAATCTATGGAAATTAAATAGAAAGTAATAACAATGACGGATCAGTTGGTCTCATCCGTTACAGGAGATGAACATCCGAAGTGGAACGCCTTTAGCAGCGGTGTTATTTTTTCTCTTATTTTTTATTATCTCAAGGTATCCTGTATTTACCCAACTCGAGGAGGTTCTGTTACAGTTTTTGCAATTATATATAAACATGAGCAGAAAGAAAGGAGCTCAGAAAGAAAGTGAAAAGAAACCCAAAGCTACACCCAAGCCTAGACAGGTATCAAGTCCAAGTCCAAACTCAAGGCCTTACAGGGACTGACCTGGGACAGACAGGCGAAAGCACAGATTTCCCAGGACCCCCGTCCACTGCATCGTCTCCAGTTGAGAGCGAAACTGGGAGAGAGTGTTCAAGTGATGCAGGTCAAGATAGCTTGTTGATTCCAGAAGATCCATTGAAACTGGAAATGGCCTGGCCTTCCGCGTTTTTATCTACTCCTCGTGAGCTGGGAGCATCAGCTGTAACAGGGCTTGTCATTTCAGCTGCGGAGCACAAAGAGCCGAAACGATCTGTCCGAACTGAAGGTAATGATCGCTGCAATGGCCACGGCCACCGCTAAAGACATAAAGGAGCTCAAGAAAGATATAAAGAAATAAATAAATGCTTATGCTCAAGACAAACGAGACGCTGTGGCAGGAGCTGCAGGATAATAAAGACCTAGAGAAACGTGTATATAATCGCTTTGAGGCAGCCTTTAAAGGTATGCTGGAAAAAACTGAGGAACAAATTCAGGAAAATGCGTCTAAGTTTGAGAAAAAACTGAGAGCACTTGGCGCTCAGTTGGAAGACGTTAAGAAAATATTCATGGCTCATATTGAAACAGACAAACATCTAATATCTACTGCAGACATAAAAAACGACGGCTGCAAATTCTGAATGCAAAAAACTCTGAGACAGACTTGCTGCACTGGAAGACGGATGCAGAAGGAATAATATTAGAATTGTAGGTCTCCCAGAGAATCGTGAAAGTCCAAACCCTGTGAAATTTGTAGCTGAACTAGTATATAAAATAATTGGAGAGGACTTTAAATCAGACACCGAGATAGCAGCAGCTTACCGCACACGGGGATCAAATTCCTCTAAACCTAGAAGTCTTATCGTGTGCTTCAAAAAGTTACAATTTAAATTGCACGTAATGTCACTTCTCAGACAGAAACAAGAGATTATATTTGAAAATAACCATATTTGTATGTTACCGGATTTCTCACCCTTAACAGCTGCTAAACGTGCCGCATTTTACAACATTAAACAGACCTTACAAAAAGCTGAGATCAGATACAGTCTCTTGTACCCTGCCAAACTGAAAGTGGATATTCAAGACAAACATTACATCTTTAACTCTACAGACAAAGCAGAAAAAGAGTTAAGAAAACTGATCTCGACACTTTTTTGAAATATGATCCGTGAGTTGCATCCTGTCATGGCATGGCAAAGAAGATTTCGCCGGCTGTTTGATCCGCTTGCAAAGATACTGGTACTGTAATTACACATCCTTTTCCCTTCTCGGCCACTTTTTGTTTAAACTTTAATTACAATTAAATGCGCATATGTATGTATGTGTGGAAGAAATTAATCCTTTTTTTTTAAAGGAGACTGTTTAACATAATACCCGTGGTTTATTGTTATTGCTATTATCCAGGTCCACTTTTTAACACCATTCCCTGGGTTTATTATCTTACTATCTCAAGATGGTTGATGATTATATTTTATGCTAATAGTAATTGGACTGTATTGGCAATAGATATCTCAATTTTATTCCTCATATGCCGTTGCTGGGGGGCTTGTTTTGTTTTAGACATGCTCTGTCTCTAGGTATGTCAGAGTACTGGGACTTTGTGAAGTGTGGTCCAGCCTCAAGTTGGGAGGCAAAATGGGAGGGTGAGGGGACTAGGGGGGGAGAGAGAGACAGCAAGCTATCTCTAATATATCCTTTTAATCCTCATAATTATAAGTGCCAACATAACAAAAGGCTTCATGGCAATAACTCCTGGGAAAATTGGAAATAAGGTCAAGCTGTCTTATTTTCAGTTAAGACTACAAAATGACAACAAAAGTTTAGAAGCAATGTCTCCAAGATCAGACAGTTAACTTTATGAGTTGGAATGTTAAAGGCCTGAATCACGAATTAAAGAGAAAGTATTTTCTCACCTAACAGGTCTAAATGCTAAAATTGTATTTTTAAAGGATTCCCACTTACAGGATCAGTTTTGGCTGCACAAAGACTGGACCTGACAAATGTTCCATTCCAGCTTTACAAAGAAAACTAGAGGTGTGGGAATTCTTATACATAGAACAGTCTCATTTATAGTATCAGTAGTGTCGGATCCTGAAGGGAGATAAGTGATTGTCATAGGTAATTTATATAACTGTAAAGTGATTTTGATAAATATTTATGCACCCAATGTCGATGATAGGGAATGCATGCAAAATGTATTTGCATCCATTCCCAATGTGAACACTCATAAAATTATAATAGTTGGGGACTTTAATTGTGTTTTAAATCCAGACCTAGATAGGTCTCCGGCCACAGGGGCAATGACATCTAACACTGCAAAGACAATTACACAGTTTGTAACTGACCACAACTTATCAGACCCCTGGAGATTTCTAAACCCAAACTCAGAAGCATATTCCTTCTACTCACCAGTGCATTATTGCTACTCAAGAGTTGATTATTTCTTTGTAGATAACAATTTCTTGCCTATGATTAAATCTTGTAAGTACAACGCTATTGTTATTTCTGACCATGCCCCTTTGATTTTGAAGCTAAAATCATTATACTCTACATACTCATTTTGCAGATGGCGTCTTAATCCACTTTTATTAGCAGACAAGAACTGTACAGAATTTATATACATGCAAATCAATATTTTTTTAAAGACAAATACATCCTTAGAGGTTTCTGCCAGAATACTCTGGGAAACCCTATAGGCCTTCTTAAGAGGACAGATTATCTCATATCTTTCCCACAGAAATAAATTGGAAACCAAGAATGTGTAAGAACTAATCAGCGAAATTACTAGAATAGACCAAGAACGTGCCAGGTGTCGAAGTGAGGCACTTCATAGGAAAAGCCAGGCTCTGCATTCAGACCTCTTAACAACTAAAGAAACTGAACAACTCCTATTTAAATCAATACATCATTATTATGAACATGGAGAGAAAGCTAATAAGATCTTAGCTGAACAAATCCACAAGCAAGAAGTTCTCAATGCAATCCCAGCAATCACAAACACAAATGAAGAAAAAATCATTGACCATAAAAATATAATGCACACATTTAGACACTATTATAAATCCTTATATTCTACTGAGTTTAAAGAAGACAAGACACAATCTAATGCATTTTGGATGCATTACAGATACCACAAATAGATACTCTTATTGCAGAGGAATTCGATAAACCTTTAGCACTATCAAAATTACTAGATGCTATAAGCTCACTTCAGAGTGGGAAAGCAACAGGACCCAATGACTTCACTGCCAAATTTTATAAGAAATTTTCAACTCAGCTACCTCCCCTTCTATTACCAACATTCAAACTTCAAACTTTTCACCAAGCATTAATTACTTTCTTTCCTTAACAAAATAAGGACTTATTACAGTGTGAATCATATAGACCAATTTCACTTCTGAATAATGATGTTAAAATACTCTCCAAAGTCCTAGCTAGAAGGTTGGAGAAAGTGCTGCCTTCGGTAATATCACAAGACCAAACTGGATTTACTAAAGGAAAACACATAGCTTCCAATCTTCGATGCCAGTTTAATGTGATATATTTACCCACAAAGTCAAACACCCCGGAGATATTATTATCGTTGGATGCAGAATAAGCATTTGATATGGTCAAATGGAACTACCTCTTCACTACACTGGAGAAATTTGGGTTTGGCCCGAACATTTGTGCATTGATTAAACTACTGTATACCAATCCAGAAGATTCAGTATATACAGTATGTATTAACATCATTAGTTCAGAATACTTTAAACTAGAACATGGTGCCAGTCAAGGATGCCCCTTGTCGCCACTGCTTTTTGCAATCGCCATTGAGCCATTGGCAATTCGCTGTCAAAATACAGTATAAAAGATAAAGGGGATTATCAGAGAAGGACTGGAACAGAAAGTTTTTCTATATGCAGATGACATGGTACTGTATATATCATATCCACAAAATACTATGCCTGCGGTCCTAACAGCACTAATAGAGTTTCAAAAGATTTCTGGTCTCAGAATCAATTTGAATAAAAGTGTGCTCTTCCCAGTGAATTCTCAAGCATACAATATTAGTTTGGACACCTTCCCTTTTATCAGTGCAGATCAGTTTAAATACCTAGGGATAAATATCACAAGTAAACATAAAGCTCTTTATCAACAAAATTTTGCCGTCTGTATAAAAAAATTAAGCAAGACTTGCATAGATGTTCAATGCTTCGCCACACTTTAGCTAGAAGAATTAACATTGTTAAGATGAATATCCTTCCTAAGCTTCTCTTTCTATTTCAAAACATTCCAATATACATTAATAGATCTTTTTTTAAGAAATTAGATTCAACCATAACCTCAATTATTTGGAATTCAAAACATCCACATATCCAAAGGGAAACCCTACAAAGACCTAAGGTGCAAGGCTGCATGACTCTACCTAACTTTCAATTTTATTACTGGATAGCAAATATACAAACTATAAAAACATGGACATGGACACAAATAGATGAATATACACAGGCTTGGTCCACAATAGAAATAAAATCCTGCAGTACTTCTTTATATTCCTTGCTTTGCACCCCAATTAACACAAGTTATTGCCAATATACTAACAACCCAATTGTGCTTCACTCACTCAGAATATGGAACCAATGTAGGAAGTATTTTAAGATAGAGAAGCTTTTATCTGTGGCACCTCTGCATGAGAACCACCTTTGTCCACCCTCTCAAACGTATGCAGTTTTTAATGTTGGAAAACATTCAGGATTAAATCACTTAGAGATCTGTACATAGATAACGTCTTTGCATCTTATGAACAATTACACTCTAAATTTAACTTTCCAGGAACACATTTCTTTCACTACCTTCAATTTAGAAACTTTGTTAAACAGAACTTGCCCAATTTTCCTCATCTCCCATCTACCTCTATGCCGAAAAAAATATTGATCAGTCTTGAGGACTCAGACAGCATCTCCGTAATATATAAAACCTTTTTACAGTCCCTCCATTTCAAACATCCAAGAGTGCAGTGGGAAAAAGATCTCTCACTCAACATCTCAGAAAAGGAGTAGAAAGTAGCAATGCACAGAATTCACTCAAGCTCCATATGCACAAAGCATAGAATTATTCAACTCAAAATGATATATCAAGCCCATCTGTCTCGTTTAAAACTGTCCAAAATGTTTCCAGGGCAAGATCCAACCTGCGAACGCTGCAATCAAGTTCCCGCCTCACTGGGCCACATGTTTTGGGCCTGCACCAAATTAACATAATTTTGGACCAAAATCTTTAAATGCCTTTCAGATAGCCTTCTAATCCATTAACAGCTGTGTTTGGGGTACTTCCAGCTCGGCTCAAAGTGAAGAAGGACAAACAAATTGTAATTGCTTTTACTATACTATTGGCACGTAGACTTATCTTGCTCAACTGGAAGAATCCTAACTCACCTATTTTAAGTCAGTGGGTAACTGATGTTATATACTATTTGAAACTGGAAAAAATCAAATTCACACTTAGAGGATCTGCACAAAACTTTTTCAAAACCTGGCAGGATCTAATCAATAGCATATTAGAATAAACATTTAAATGGAGGTAGCAGGTTCCCTCCCCTCTTTTAGTCCATTTTTCTATATTCATTTATTAATTTATCTATTCACTTATTTTTACTAGCTTAAAGTTTTACACTGCTGGCCTAGCTTTCTTTCTCAGGGGTGGGGGTTGTTTTGAACCTTTTTTTTTGTAAAACTTGAGTTATTTGTATAGAATGTTATATGATTTTAACAAAATTTTTAAGAAAAAAAAGAAAGTAATAACAATGACAGTTAAACATAGAATTGTATGTGAAGCATAATTGTCTCTCTGCAACTCATGGGTGGATACACACCTACCATCATTGTGACCTAAGTGTGCACCTTGCAATATATAAGAAAAAAGTAATGTGGGTGTTGTATCAAATTCACCTCCCCATAAATCATCATCCACCCTCTTTGTATTTACTTGCATCACTCAAGCCAAGACGTATCATTTTATCTTTCTTAAAGTAAATATGTAAGTGCTTTTGATTAATTCTCTCATATTATTAGGACAGCTTACAGCAGTCATGTTTATTTATATTAGTACTAGGCAATATTACTCAGCTGTAGCTGCAACAGGATTTTACGATGTTGATATCACCCCTGCCAAAATAATCCGTCCCACCCCAAGCTCCAGACTGGAAAGTCAGAATCACTTCAGATTTCATTTTCTGTCACCAACTGACCTGTAGATTATGCCCAGGAAATTTCACTCCTAGCTAAAAGTAGATGTGTTGCAGCTATTGCTATTAAATGTCTAACGTCTCACCCTCCCTCAATAGTACCAGCATTTTTCAGCAGGACTTCACACTCGTCCATGCATTATATGTACATGGTTACTTGTTCATTATCTCACCACTAGTTAATCTAATGTACAAGTGACTGCTAGCTGAAATCTGTATATGTGATGATCATAGAGAGTAAATATATGCATGTGACACTCAGGAGCCTGTGGTGTTCTAGTAATCTAGTAATGCTATAATTCATTTTCTCAATTAAGTAGAGAAAAGCCAAGCAAAATGACACCTTTTATTGGCTAACTAAAAAGATTACAATATGCAAGCTTTAGAGGCAACTCAGGCACCTTCTTCAGGCAAGTAGGAAATGCAGAGGAGCTGATATGTGTTATTCATTATGCACCCAGGTTTTACTAATAACCGAATTGACCCAAGAGTTGTCAAAGTATATAAAATTCCTAGTTAGAGGTGAAACAGCATTCAATATTCATATTGCACAAACCTCACAGTAGAGCACAGGCACTATATAATGCATATTATGAGAGATCTTATATTATATCTGGAGAACACTGGAAAAGATACCACCACCAGAATCTGAAGGAATACCGCATGTAAGAAGCTGACAGCATCTTTTAATGAGCACTTTCTGAACTGGCAGCTAAATGGTTTCTTAAATAGAGACACCAAATCTGTGTTTTTTTGCTGAAGAATAATGGTTAAATATATTTTGATCTGTATTTTTCTATTTCTTATACAATGAAGTATAAATATTTCTATGCATCGCTTGACATTTTCTGTAGCATTGAGATAATTATTATTTAATTCAGTATCACACTAAACTTCAGTCCAAATATAAATATAAAATATTTTAATGGCATATTTGTGCTTTTTTCATTTTTTTAATAGTCTGTCTAATGCATGTATTTATTTTGTAACATTACACACCAAACAAAGTCCATTAAACCTTCTCATGAAAATGGTCTAAGTTAGTACTCAACTCTGTTCCCTTTCTCCAACTCCAAGAAGTCCACTGCAAATGCACTTGGTTTTGGTCTTTGTCCGCTGCATGTCCACAATTCTTGGGCACATTGCAATAGCACTAATCCCCAAAGTTAGCCTTTTTACCAAAAATATAATAATAATAATAATTCATTACATTTATATAGCGCTTTTCTCAGTACTCAAAGCGCTATCCACACAGGGAGGAACCGGGAAGTGAACCCACAATCTTCCACAGTCTCCTTACTGCAAAGCAGCAGCACTACCACTGCGCCACCTGTGAAATATGTACTAAGATCAGACCAGCACGGGATCAGTCCCAGCTCAGAGCCCACTGAAACTGACCCCTTGTGTCTTGCTGCTTTGCTCATCATGGTTAGTCTTATTGTCCTCCACACTTCTGGACCTGTTTCAGTTTCACCTACTTATTATTGTTCATTTAAATCATTATGTCATTGATCCTAAAGTTCTAATTTCTCCTTGGGGACAAACAAAGAACATCTATCTATCTATCTATCTATCTATCTATCTATCTATCTATCTATCTATCTATCTATCTATCTATCTATCTATCTATCTATCTATCTATCTATCTATCTATCTATCATTAGCAACTGTTTTCTGCCTTTGTATAATCATGCACTGGGCTAGGATCCTACAAAGTAATCAAGGTTTATCTAAAAAGTAGCTTATTAATTACTGTGCTCTTTTAATGAAATGCAAACATATCTGAGTCACATTTTGTTTTGGGGGGAAATGAATGGAAACCTGAAAGCTCCAAAACACCAAAAATAAATATCTAAGAGAAATTTTATAATAAAATTGGAGGTGCTCATACTGTATACAGTATGTTGCATTCTATGTATGTGTTTTGTGTTTGTTTTTATTGTACCACAGTCAAAAACCTCATTTTACTATGAACACATTAAAAATAAATTTCAGCTAGCAGTGGAAATATACCTTGAGTTTCATACTGTAGCCAAAAACAAAATTTTTGAAAACCTAAAATTGGTTAAGCATTCTAATACTATTTATTTTGAGGAAACTTTAGAAATTTGCACCTAACAAAAAGACAAGAAAACTGTGCTTAACAGAAAATTATTATGCAAAAAAAATCTGATGGGTAGATTCCAAATAAACAGATCACTTCCAATAAACACATCAGCAGCAAATTGCAAATCAAAGGCTGCACTATCTTCATTTCCAATTAATGTAATACTGAGGACAGATAAAGAATAACAAACTCATACACTGGAGAATTACAGCATGTAAACTACACAGAGATCAATTTAGTAAAGTATTGAGCTAATTGTTAAAATGTTTGCTTTATAAACTGGCTTTTAATTTGATGGTTAGAGGCAAAAATAACAAAAGTATTTCGAAATAAATTTATAGAGGTAAGTGGGTGTCTTATATTTATTGCAATGTAACAGAAGAATATTTGAATGCAGAAATCCTGGGAAAAATCATCTGTTAGAGCTTCTCAGAACTGCTTATCAGATCAACTGTTAGTATGAGGCTGTGACTATGCTGTGCTATGTAATTCAACTGACAAGTTCCTCCACTGGGTCAATTCAGGTAACAATCACTGTACCCCAAGCCCCGATTCGCCATGTGCCTGACCACAATAAATGATTTGCAAAACCTGACAGAAATGTTTTTTTAAGTCAATAGTTAGTATGGAACAATAACAAGACTATTAGACTGTAAGCTTTGGTCTCCACTGCCATTTCACTGGGTGCCAATGTCTGTAATGTGTTATGATATTGTAAATCACCATGGGTAAATGATTGTACAAACATATGCAATAATGATTTGTTAAATATAATATAAATAAATCACAAAACAAAGGGCATGCTTAAAAGAATAGGGATAGAGTTTTGAAGAACAAGCTTTGTGGCCCAAGGCCATTCATATTTGAATAGAGGACAGTTTGCTGACAAGGAAATCCTTCCAGTTATTAAGAAATAGCACCTAGGCTTTTAATGGATATGTTCTGATCCTCAAAATGGCACTGCATGTTATTAAACACATGATAAGTCACCAGAATGAACTCTTAGCATCAAGTCTTCAGAACTGTTGCAGAAAAGCTATTCTGAGAGTTGGCTCAGTGTTGTGTGTTGCTTGTTCATGACCTTCTTTCCTTTGTCTTTCTGACTGTGTGTGTCTTGAGCTACAAAACCATTAAAAAGTCAATAACACACTCATTTGGATGTTGAAGCTACCAGCTGTAAGTCTCTAATGGTCCATCAAGAAAATAAATGCAAATACAGATGAACCCAAAATATTCTTCCTGAATGATTACAAATATGCAAATTGTATGCATTTCTAAAGAACTTTCAGATCACCGTTGATAGTATTTCTATGTTTAAGGAAAGTTAGAATTTGAACCTACAACCATCTGGTATATACAGTATTGTTTATTAAAGTTAGGACTGTCAAACTTAAAGTGTTAATGTATTCATTTTCCTTAATTACATTTACCGCATGTATTGTTTCCCACCAGTTGCTACCTAGACTAGTCTGTTAACAGTGGTTGAGAAAGAAAAAGTTTATGATAATTGCTTTCAATTTAAAACTCCGCCAAATGGCTCAAACAACAATAATGTCAATATTTGTAAACTTAATGCTGGCAAATTTAAATATTACAGAGGTAAAACAACATTGGTGTATTTATTAAGAGCAAAACATGCAGCTGTTAATACCTAATATTTAATCAGCAAACTCAGTGCCAGCTTATAATGCATGGATATATATCTAGATCCAGGTCTATAAATGAAGCAAAAACTAAAGCATTAACTACTGCACTTGGACAGCATCAAACTGCCGGTCTTTCACTGGGGAACACATTTTTTGTTGAGTTAGATCTTACACTTGTTTTTTTACTAATTTTTGGGTGGTGAATCCAGAAATGACCCCAGTTTTTTTGCTATCACATCCAGTTTTTACGATACAGGGTACCCTCCATTTTTGTCAAAAAACATACAAATTTTACATACAATGAAAAAATAATGAAATAATAACTTGAATGTACTGTTTATTTAAATTTCTTTGTTCATACAAAGGATTTATTGTTACTTTATGACATTTTTCTTACAGTAAAACATTTGAAAATGAATCAGGTAAGCGGTTAAGGTAAAAATTTGCACTTATAGCTTTTCCTGGAGTGTTCAGTGTTAGGACTGTCCCGCCGGAAGCTCCAACAATAGTCAGCCATCATATGTACATCCCATCTACCCTGATACCGTCCTTCCATGACCTTCAAATCTTGGTGGAATCGTTCACCTTGCTCATCACTGACTGCACCATGGTTTTCCAGGAAGTTAGAAAGATGGCTAGGCAGAAAATGCACCTTAATGCTCATATTGCAACCAAGCATTTTGTAGCTCTCCAAGAGTTTCTGGACCATTTCTGTGTAATTATTTGCTCGTGTCTTTCCAGGAAAGTCCTTGACAATGGTTTTGAGTGATAACCAAGCATTCTTTTCGACTTCTGACATTGTCCTGATGAAATGTTCATCTTTGATGAGCTGCTGAATCTGTGGACCATCAAACACACCGGCCTTTATTTTTTCAAATGACAGGCTAGGAAATGCCAAAATGAGGTACTTGAAACAGTCTCCTTCAGTTGGCAAAGCTTTAGCGAACTGCTTCATCAGACCCAGTTTCATGTGCAGAGGTGGGAATATAATATTCTTTCTATCAACAAGTGGCTCATGTAGAATGTTTGGATCACCTGGTTTTAGGGCTGATCTTGGAGGCCAATTCCTTTCCACCCAATGCCTATCACGAGCTCTGCTGTCCCACATGCATAGATAACAGGGAGACTTGGTGTATCCGCGTTGCTGACCAAGAAGGAAGCATACCATTTTAAGGTCAACACAGATGACCCAATTATGTTGGTGATATTGCAACAACTCAATGACTCTCTTTATGTCTGCATATTCTTCACAAAGAGAAACTGAATGGCCAATTGGGACTGACCCAAATATATTGCCAATGTGAAGGAGGACACACTTTAAGCTCCGCTTTGAGCTATCGATGAATAGTCGCCATTCAGTTGAGTTATAGATTGGAATTCCCAATTCCTCCATTAAACCAGGTATGTTATGGCAATACACAAAGCCACTGTCAGATCTAAAGTACTGCAGAAATGCAATTTCTCTGGTTCGAAATTACGATACCTTTGTTCCTTTTTCAAGTAATTTTTTCTCACGCAGTCTTGATGCTAGGAGTTCTGAAGCCTTCTTCGATAGTCCCAAATCACATGCCAAATCACTCAACTCATGCTGATCAAATCTCTTATGAACAGAGTGCTATTCAATTTCAAACTCTTCATCATTGTTGTCACCTAGTTCATCATCATAATCATGTTCTTCAAGAGAGGGTAGTGTAACGAAAACCGGCACTGGGATTTCATCTGAATGAGCCACTGGACGTATAGCCGATGGTAGACTACTATACTCTATGTTACATTTATTTTTCTTGTTATATCCTGAAGTTTTCACTATAAAAAAGTAATAGTCACTGAAATGATCTCCTGGCTCTCGCCAAACCACAGGTATACCAAATGGTATCTTATCACGTGTTCCCTTTGTAAATCTGTAAACCCTCAACACACTGTTTGCACACCTTATGAGGGGCCCAAGACTTATCTTGATCACCAAGTTTAACTTTGAAATATGCCAAATAGGCTTGCTCTACAAATGTGCTGATGTTCTCTCTTTGACTGGGAATGGTGAAACTGCCACAAATATAACAAAATGAATCAGGGTTGTTTAGGCACTTACGAAGAGAAACAGCAGAGCCAGACATGATCTGAAAGAAAGGAAATACGTGTGTAAGTAGAAAAATAGATTTTGCTTATTCACTATGTAGAGCAGCGCACAACCTCTGACTACACTGTCTTGCGTGTAAATGAATAGCCTATACAAATCCACGCTACAGTAATCGCACTAGTATAAGCGGTAGAGAAAAAACCTGATGTGATAGAAGAAAACTAACTGCACTTTCAGAATCAGTATACCTATTTTAGTATAAATAAGCTTAAAATTTGAAGTCAACAAAAAATTTGTTCAAAATTGTTCCCCAGTGAATTAAAGACATAGGGCAGAGATGTGTCATTTAGATAGTGAGTTCTGACAATTCTTACATATTTTCTTTACAAGAGACAACTGTGTCATGAATTAACTATTTATATAAAAGCTTGAACATCTAAGAAGCTGTAAGGCAGAGACATTCATAGAGACTGCTGGACATCACTGACCCACCAAAATCATGTTGATTAAACATGTGATTAATCAAGACTAATTGAATGAAATTTCACAAGTAAAAAATATAATCATCAAAATCTAATATAAATATTTTTCTCTCAGCTCCAAGCAGGTATGCAATTCCACCCTGAGATGAGAGGGGACACTGTCACTAACTGTCTTGTCTCTTCCAGGAGGGTTACCGACCACACTCCCATTGCTCCAAAAGGCAGCCTTTTCTGGTTTGGACCATATAAAAATGGCTATCCCTGTAACAGTTGTCTCATTTGTGACCCGAGCATTCGACAGGACAGACTTGCTGAGATAGAGACATTGGGTATAATTTATCTATTATGTAGAAATATGTTTCCAGAGAAATGTTCAAACTTAATAAAAATCAAACATTGAAATATCTATCTTATTTACATACATTAAGTTTTCAGACCTTTTTCTGTTTCATTCCAAATTGTGGTCAGGTGTGTCCTGTTTGCTTTAATTATTCTTGAGATGTGTCTAGAACTTGATTGAAGTCCACTTATGGCAAACTGAATTGACTGGGCATCATTTAGAAAGGCACACACCTCTGTATACAAGGTCCCACAATTCATATTGCATGTTTGGACAAAAACAAAGTCTTGAAGTTCATGGAACTTTCTATAGACCTCTACAACAAAATTGTAGTGAGGCATAAATCAGGGCAAGGATATAAAAAAACATTTCTAAAGCATATGTTACCAGGAGATCAGTGACCTCTACAATCATAAAATGGAAGAAATTTGGAACCACCAGAACACTTCCTAGAGCTGGCCATTGGGCTGCACTGAGTAACTGGCAAGAAGAATCTCAGTGAAGAAGGTGACCAGGAGCTTAGTGGTTACTCTAACAAAGCTTCAGAAGTCCTCTGCTGAGAAGGAAGAACCTGTTGGAAGTATGACCATCTCAATAGCACTCCATCAATTAGGTGCATATGACAGCCTTCTTGGAGTTCTCCACACAGCATTTAAAAGACTCTGAGTGGAGGAGTAAAAGATTTTGTTGTGTGACGAGACAAACATTGAACTATTTGAGCAGAGGTCCAAGCACTCTGTCTGGCGATGACCAGGTACTGCTCATCACCTTTTTAATACCATCTCTACAGTGAAGTGTGGAAGTAGAAGAATCATGCTGTGGGGGTACTTCTCAGCAGCAGGAACAGGGAGGCTGGTCAGCATAGGGGGAATGATGAGTGCAGCCAAATACAGAGAGGTTCTTGAAGAAAACCAGCTCCATAGTGCACACAATCACAGACTGTGGCGACAGTTCTCCTTTCAGCACAACAGTAACCTTAAGCATACAGCCAAAACAACACTGGAGTAGGTTTGGGGCAAATCTCTGACTGTCCTTAAGTGGCCCACCCAAAGCCCAGATAGGACCTGAAGATGGCAGTTTACAGACCCTTCTAATCCAACCTAACTGAGCTTGAGAGGATCTGCCAGGAGGAATGGAATAAACTGCACAGATCCAGGTGGGGAAAGGTTATAGAGACTTACAAAAGAGGACTCAAAGCTTTAATTACTTCCACATGGGCTTCTAAAAAGCAATGAATTAAGGGTCTGAATACTTATGTGAATGACAGATTTTAGTTTCTGATTTTTAATCCATTTGCACATCTTTCTGACAACATGTTTTCACTTTGTCATTATGGGTGATTGAGTACAGACTGATGGGTAAAATGGAAAATATATCAATTTAAAATTAAATCTACAGCATAATAAAGTGTGCAGAATACAAAGGGGTCTGAATTCTTTCTGAATGCAGCTGACCAGCTCAAGAGTTATGCTTCAAAATGCATGCATATAAGAACAGTTATTGTTAAGGCAACAGAAATATTTCCTCAAATTGGATTCTGCACATTGTTTAAATCAAAAAAAGTTTCACAATCCTAATATTGTATGTCTAATGATGAATGATACATATTGGCCTGGCAATGGAAAGGAAGGAACTTGACACCAAGTTATATATTAAGCTAAAATAATAAAACTGCATTTAACCAACAGCCAACTGACATTATCAGTAAACTGACAGCACACTTCAAAGAAACACTAACGGGCTATTCATTTTTTGAATTATAATGAAACCAAAGATCTCATAAAGCATGGTCCAATCAAAATATAAGCAATACAACATTCAAAAGAGAGTTAAGAAACGTAATATTGTCATCAATGCTTAAAGCTCCACTCCTACCAGGTCCTGAGAGTTATGTGAACCAAAGACCCATTAAAATGCAAACTTTAGCAATTAATTTTATCAAGAACTTGATTGGTATGAGCTTCTAATCCATTATACTACTACATTTATATAGACATTTTTAATAACCCATAAATATATTAGTTATTAGTAATATGTTCTATTAATTGTTTCAACTGCATTGTTAATCACTACAGTTGTGCTCTGCACTTTCATAGCTGTTGACACAAGCATGTTGAAAAGGGTGAAAAGTTTCCAAAAACAACCAGAAACCAGATTAGGACCTTCAATAGTCTGCCCAAAGAATGGCCTCACCTCAAACAGCCTGACCCCAAACTCAACAGTTGGGCCTCAATCTGTACAGTACCCATATGGGGCACAGATTTGTAATGTTCAACAAATAACTTAAATGTGGTAAAATACACAAAAATGTCCCTTAAGGGAGAGGAAAACCATAAAATGCCTGGTGTAAGGATATAAAGCCAACAAATACAAGTAAAGAACTTATTAAATAAACAAAAAAGAACAAAAATCGCAAGGCAAAGAATAAAACAAGCCAAAAAGCAATTACCTAAAAAGGCAACCCAAGGCTAAAAAGTTCAATGTGTAACCAAAAATCAGAATGCAAAGCCAAATAAAAAAACAGAAACTTGAAATAGTACTTACACAAGGTGATTCAACATTTCAACAATCACTGAAGCTCAGAGGTTCCCACTTTCTAGCCTGAAATATGTAGTCTGAGAATGGTCGTGCAGCAATCTATTCATATCCATCATTATTTCGTCTTTCTGTGTGTCAGCTCAAACAGAAATCAGATTTTTACCACAATAGAAAGCAAGGCTGAGAACGGTGCCTCAGCTGGGACATCCGGATAGGCCTCTCTTGCACATTATGTGACGGAAATAATTTTGATGTATATTTATATGTATAGTCTCACCTAAACCATGACATAGCTTGAATTGTGTGATATGTTGTGTACTTTAAATCTTTAACTTTCCTAAAAATATTCCAGTCTATAAGATGATTTCCTACATTTTAGCTGTGTTTCCTATCTATGGCTTTATAAGCCTAGGAATGTCTTTGTCTAATCACAGTGGCTAAAGAGCTATGGAGAGTTCATGTGCAGCTCTCTAAAAGATATATTGAGTAAATAGATATATTTATGTATGCCAAAGCCTTTGCAGAAAGTCTTCAGAACATTTATTTAAAAGAAATCTACTACCCACAGAACAAAAAGTACATAAGAAAACACACAGGACATAAATGCTGCTTAATAAATAAACAACAATATTAACAAGACTTACTTAATAACAAAACCATATGAAAAATAATAAATCAGCAAAAATAACCATAGAATGGAAAATAAAAATAAGCCAGGGAATAAACCTTGGCTGTAACATAACAGTGGGTCCATTTCTCTTATGTTCAGAAGATTGAATGCTATTTGTAATAACCATCTTTTTTAGAGCATATCACATGAGCTGAATTCAGTACTAGCAATCTCTTGTATCTTCTAGTCTGTGGTTTATTTTTACGTGAGACATTTAAAATGTTCAAATATTCAAAGTGTTCCTGCAAACAATTTTGGAGATGTATTGATCTCTCCGAAAATATCAATTTGTGCAAAAATGAAGTTACTAAAGTAATTCATTAGTATTAATGAGTTTGATCAGTATTGCTGAGTTATATTACTAGAATAAAACAAATGTAATTATTTTAAGCTCCTTTATATTGGGATTGTGGTCTGAGATAGGAACTGCATACTTTGTGTTACTCCTACAAGGTACAGTAAGAATGGGTAAAGTTGTAACTTCAAATCAAGTTTCAAGTTTTTTTTTCTTAGTCATATTACGTGTGTGATGAAAATAAAATCAGGGTCATTCAACTGAGAAAGCTATTTTATTTTCCCTGAACTTCTGGAAACCAGCATAGAAAAATGTTTAAATTAAACTCTGCCTGTTCAATCAGAAAGCTGAAAAGATGTTAAAAGACATATTTGCTACTGTAGGATGGCATCATTTAGTTTTATTATAAACCCTGTTATTTCCATCAGCTTGCCATTTCTAAGGTATCCGCTAAATTCCTGTTTTATTCATAAACACATCCTTGGTGATACACCTACAAACTGCATCATTTAGTAAATGGGAGACATCAAGTATACTAAAATTAAAATCGTCACTATTTAATCTGTGGTAAAAGCAATGTTACTTCGGTGAAGGTGAGCGACAGTGACGATGACAGATAAGGCAGTAGGCTTCTAAATTACATGTGGCTCATGACAGTATGCCATCCCCATCTTTATCTGTGGGAATTTTTAAACAGCAGGCTTTCTTGCTCTTTCAAACAGCCTGCCAATTCAAGTAAGGTTTATGCTCAGGGATTTTTAAGTGAGACATCCGTCCTCATCTGTTGTTTTTCTTTTTTTTTTTTTTCACCTACCCCCGGCAGATAGATTCAGCAGAATAGTATGTTTATGGAATAAATAACAGGTTTAGAGATTCGGTAAGAAGATAACATTAAAAGACCAGTAAATTAGACCTCTAAAGACAGTATTATATACTTTCAAAGTAATTTTTTTTGGCTCAAAGGGAAAATAAAATAAAAAGGAATATAGCTGCATTTTCTTAGGGCAGAAGTTGACTGAATTATGCATCCAGGGAAAAGACTGATTTCAGAAAGCTTCAGGAACATTTGCTGCAGCCATCTGCACAAGGTACTGTAAATGTAATTGTGATGATTGAAGGTTATGTTTATCTTTATCAATCCAGCTTTCAGGCAGTTAACAGAAATTAAAAAAAGATTTGAGTTTTTCTTTTTGCTTCATTCAAGCCATCAAAGTGTGAGAAGTTTTTTTTTTTTTCTTGGCTTCCAACAGAACAAAGAAATCACCAGGCACGCTATATTTGCAAAACAATGCTGACAAGATTTTATTGTTGGAATAGACTGATATTATTTATTGTTTGAGGTTTTTCCCTTTTGTTTTATTTTTTTTAACAATCAAAGAACAGACTTCACATTATCCATGGAAACAATTTAGTAAGCAACAACAATTCATGCAGTGTTTTTAAGGGAAAATGTAGCCATTTTTGAATAGAAACATTATTAAAAACAGTTTTCTAAGTCATCATTAAGCCCACATAGTCCAGTTCTGAGCCATGGGACTGGAGGCCAGCAGCACAGAACAGAACGCCATTCAGTCATAAGGGTTCAGTCACATGCATATCCACCCTCATTCATACAGGGCCAAAGGAGTGGCAAGTTAACCTGAAAATCTCATTTAGACTTGGGAAGAAGGGTTTAACTCCACAGACTCAATGACCAGGGGCTTCATGTATAATTCTGTGCATAGAATTCACACTAAAACAGGGCATATTGACAAAAACAGAAATGTGCGTACACACAAAAAAATTCAGATGCAAGCAAAGTTCCATGCACTTCCTCTTTATAAGTCCCAATCAACATGAATTTACTGCACATAAACGCTCCTACAGCCCCACCCCGACTCCTCCCAGAATTTCACATATTTGAATATGCAAATCAATATAAATATCCCCTTCCATTCAGTGTTTTGTTAAAAGACAATGGTGAAAGCATGTATTAAAATGAAGAATTTCACCAAATGAAAAGTGGAGGTCCTACTCTGTGAATTAGAGACAATGAAAAACATACAGTTTAGTGGCTTAGGCAGTGGTATGAGCAACAAAAGGAAATTGATGAAGTGGCACTCAAAAGTTCAAGTTCAGAAAGTCTCCCAGTGCCTGAAATAATGATGGAGAGAAGGAAGGTTTATGGATGTGGTGAGAGAAGACATGCAGGTGATGGGTGTGACAGAGCAAGAGGCAGAGGACAGGAACATATGGAACAAGATGATCCGCTGTGACAACCCCTAACGGGAGCAGCTGAAACAAGAAGAAGATTAATATAATCATAATGCTACAGCTCTCTGAACATTTTAGAATACTAAGATGTATACCTGATATCATTTTCATGAAGAAATGCATGAAAGCATGTATTAAACATGTTGGGGCACGGTGGTGCAGCGGTTGCGATGAGCTAGCTCCCCGTCTAGGGATTGTTTCTACCTCCCACAAAATGCTTGCTGGGATACGTGCAAACCTGGAGGGAATAATTTATAATTTTTAATTTATTGCAGAAGTACTGTCCCTGTCAAACATACCAATCCGCAATTACTGTCCTTCCATTTTCTTTCTCCAAGTAACTAATCGCCACACAATAAGTGTGTGTAATAAATGTAAAATCAGCTGTAAGCTTAGAATGCTGATTCTTCAAAACTTTTAAGGAACATTTTTAATTATTCCATCCATCCATCTATCCAGCGTTGCACCAGTCCCAGCCAGCATTGAAAACAAGCCAGGAACAATCCCTAAACGGGGCACCAGTTTATCGCTACTGCTGTCTTACCATGCCCAAAACATGTTTAATTATTAACAGTATACGTTATTTAAAGGAAATTAACAATTTATCTGTAAAATATAATATACATACATTAAAGCAGGGGACATTGTGTGTTTTTTTTTTCTGTGGATTTTTCTGGTGCACACCAGATAGTATCAAGTGAGCACCAGATAGTTTCACAATGTTCCCTCGGAGGCTCCGTAGTATTCTAACAGCACACAGCTCCAAGAAGGTAGCTCTTGGAAATCTAAATCGACAGAAGAAAGTCATAATCATCTTTGTGCTCTCTTCTATTCAATTTAATTGAATTATTTTATTGTAAATATATGGTACAATGAGATTCAATATGCCTCCATAAACTTATTTTCCCATAAAATGATAAAAAAAATAATATGATAAAAAAAACTATGAAAAATATACATTATGAAAGCATAAGTACAATATACATGTACATATAGTGCAGACAGTGCAAATGGTTCATAAAGTGGCTCAGGTTGTGCAATGTTACAGTTGTAGTGCACAGTTCACAGTGAGGTAATTCTAATTATAAGTACAAACAACTCTGAGAGGTATTGATGGACTGATTGAGTGCATTTATGGCTCTTGGGGTGAAACTGCTTCTGAGCCTCGAGGTCTGTGCAGGAAAGGCTCTAAAGAGTTTGCCAGATGGGAAAAGTTCAAACAGACTGCAGCATGGCTGAATGGAATCCATGCAGACGTTGGTGGCTTTCCTGAGGCAGCGTGTGCTATAAATGTCCTCCGAGGATGGAAGCTGTATCCTCTGCTGTTAGCTGTAATTCTCTGCACTCTCAACAGAACCTGTGAAGCGGTCATACCACACACAAATACAATAAACAGGTTAAAATACTCTCTTTGGTGCACTGAGAGTAACATCGCAAAAGCAGCTATGATATTTGGAATAGTTTGGCCATTCCGTTTACCATTGTATTGTTACAGAATGATTATAATCAAGTGCCTTAAATTGTTAAACGATATGCAATTAATTTTGGTGTATATGATACAGCCCGAGTCATGGATGTGAATCTAAAAAAGAAAGGGAGACCACAGAAACAGTGATGGCGGGTGCCACCCGTTTTACCAAACTGGCTGCCGTGAAAATATGTGTGGCTTTACACCAAGTTTAGTTTTTATACATCTCAAAGTGATCATGGAAACAGGCATACACAACATTTTTGTGCATACGCACCATTTATACATGAGGCCCCAGGAGTGGAAACAAGCAGCTATGGAGTTGTGGAGTAGCAGAAAAACTAAAGTTTACACCACTGTCTTCTTCATCTTTTCCCACTTCTATGTTGGGTCAATGTGTTTGACCAACCCCCTCCAAACAGCTCAGTCCTACACCTCCTCGCCAGTAAAGTCGTTTTCCTTCATATTTTCTTTTACTTTATCTGTTCACCTCTTCTCTGGCCTCCCTTTCTTTCTCTTCCCCCGTACTTTTATTTCCATCACTCTTTTGCCCACAGAGACAATGTCTGTCGTCATCATGTGTCCATGCGCTCCCTTTAATGCCCATGTCTTAGCTCCATATATCATTGCTGGTCTTGCCACCATCTTAAAAACTTATCCTTTAACCTTCACCTTAATTCTTCCATCACACAATACACCTGATAGCTTCTTCTAATTGTTCCATCCACACTGCACTCTATGTGTTATCCCTGCACCTAATTTTCCATTTCGAGCTATCACTGATCCTAAATATTTAAATGTATCCACTGTACCAATAGTTCTTCCTGCAGACTAACTGAATTGAACCTCATATATTCTGTCTTCTTCCTATGTATCTTCAACCCTCTCTTCCAAAGCCCTTTCCATTCTTCCAACTTCCTCTTCACTTCCCCCTCGTCCTTTCTGGTGTTATACAACACAATGTCATCAGCAAAAAGCCTGCACCTGGGGGATTGGTCTTTTATTCCATGACTCAACACACCAATAATGAGATCAAAGAGGTAAGGACTTAAAGAAGATCCCTGGTGCAGACCTACCCTAACTGGGATCTTGTCTGTTACCTCAACACTACTTTTAACCCGAGTCCTCACTCCCTCATACATACAGTATCCTGGACAGTGCTCACATACTTCTCTGGTATTCCTTTCTCTCTCATGCACCTCCAGACCTTATTATAAGCCTTATCCAAATCAATAAACACTATATGCAAACCTTTCTGGTTTTCTCTAACCCTTAAATCACTGTACTGCACTAAAAATGTTTTTTTCTGTTTTAAAATGGTAATTTTGAAATTTGCAAAGACATTTAATTTTTCTTTTCCATGTAATCCAACATCTCCACAGACCAAAAACATGCAATTACTGTATATTATTTTTCAAAAACATAAACTACATGGATGTGAGTGCCTGTGAATATACCCTGTGGTATGATAGGCTGGAATTCAATTCAGTGCTGGTTTTGGTCTTGTGCACAATGATGAAACATCAACTATGGTTGTGCATGGCCATATGGTGGATAAGTTAGACATGATTGAATGGGTGAATCAATCAGTTCTCTGACCCTTGGAGTTAACATGCAGTGAATTTGGATCTTGGTGTGATGCTGCATAAATAAGGCACATTTAATCTGAGCCAGCATCATAGAACCCCTGATTACCAAGTCTCGGAGTATTTCTGCTACTTGAAATATTGGACAATTAAAGGAAGACAAGATTAAAATACAGTGAAAAACAGCATGCTGAAAACAATACATGGTGACACGAGCAAGCAGGAAAATTCATGCACAGACAAATGCACCCACATTAAAGGTATCACTTCACCTTTTCTGCTAGATATTAACAATTCATATTTGCCAGAATACAACAATAACAATAGCATTTATTTATATAGCACATTTTCATACAAATAATGTAGCTCAAAGTGATGAAGAAAGAAGAAAAAAGAAAAAAGTAAGAATTAAAATAAGACAACACTAATTAACATAGAATAAGAGTAAGGCCCGATGACCAGGGAGAACAGAAAAAACAAAAAAAAACTCCAGACGGCTGGAGAAAAAAATAAAATCTGCAGGGGTTCCAGGCCATGAGACCACCCAGCCCCCTCTGGGCATTCTACCTAACATAAATGAACAGTTCTCTTTGTATTTTGGGTTCTCATGGAAGGACTTGATGATGATGGTCATGTAGACTTCTGGCTTTTAATTCATCAATGTAGAAACATCATGGTGCTTTGATTAGGTGGTGGAGGTGCAGGTTGCCACCAAAGAAAACTGGGAAAAGAAACAGAGGAGAGAGTAGGGGTTAGTACGGATTTTAGAGCCACTATGAATAGTTATGCTAATTAATTGAATATACAGAGCATCAGGATTAAACTAAAACGAAGTTATGAGAAAGCCATTTTAAAGTAATGAGTTTTTAGCAATTTTATAAAGTGCTCCACCGTATTAGCCTGGCAAATTCCTATTGGCAGGCTATTCCAGGTTTTACGTGCATAACAGTAGAAGGCCGCCTCACCACTTCTTTTAAGTTTTGCTCTTGGAATTCTAAGCAGACACTCATTTGAGGATGTAAGGTTAGGATTTGGAATATAAGGTGTCAGACATTCTGATATATAAGATGGAGCGAGATTATTTAAGGCTTTGTAAGCCATAAGCAGTATTTTAAAGTCGATTCTGAATGACACAGGTAACCAGTGTAGTGACATCAAAACTGGAGAAATGTGTTCAGATTTTCTTTTCCTAGTTAAGATTCTAGCAGCTGCATTCTGCACTAGTTTTTTGGGTAGTCCTGAGAGTGCGTTACAGTAATCTAGTCGACTGAAAATAAAAGCGTGAACTAATTTCTCAGCATCTTTCAATGATATAAGAGGTCTAACTTTTGCTATGTTTCTTAAGTGAAAAAATACTGTCCTAGTGATCTGATTAATAGGCTATTTAAATTTCAGGTTACAGTCAACAGTTACCCCTAAATTCTTTTCCTCTGTCTTGACTTTTAATCCTAATGCATCGTTTGTTTCTAATAACCTCATTATATCCATTTTTGCCAATCACTAAAATTTCTGTTTTCTCTTTATTTAGAGATAATTACTATTCATCCATTTAGAAACACAAGTAAGACATTGTGTTAGTGAAACAGCATAGTCGGGGTCATCAGGTGCTATTGATAAATACAGCTGCGTGTCATCAGCATAGCTGTGGTAGCTCACGTTATGCCCCAAGATAATCTGACCTAACGGAAGCATGTAGATCGAAAAGAGCAGTGGACCCAGGATAGAGCCTTGTTGAACACCATATAAAATATCATGTGTCTTTAGCAAAGAATTTTCCACCTGCCAGGTAGGATTCAAACCAGTTTAAGACACTGCCAGAGAGGCCCACCATTTGACTAAGGCAATTTCTAAGAATATCGTGATCAATTGTGTCAAATGCGGCACTCAGATCTATGAGGATGAGAACAGATAAATGGCCTTTGTCTGCATTTACCTGCAAGTCATTTACTACTTTAACGAGTACAGTTTCTGTGCTGTGATTTGTTCTGAAACCCGACGGAAACTTATCAAGAATAGCTTGTTTATTGAGGTGGTCATTTAGCTGCATAATGACTGCCTTCTCTAAAATTTTACTTAAGAAAGGCAGGTTAGAAATGGGTCTAAAATTTTCAAAGTCAGAGGGGTCAAGGTTATTTTTCTTGAGTAGAGGTTTAACTACAGCGGTCTTAAGATAGTCTGGGAACACCCCCATATCTAATGACGAGTTTACTATGTCAAGAATACTATCAATTAGCACGCCTGATACTTCTTTGAAAAATCTTGTTGGTATTGGGTCAAGAACGCAGGTGGAGGGTCTCAGTTGAGAAATTATTTTATATAAATCAGGTAAATCTATCCTGGTGAAAGAATTTAATTTGTTTATAATGGATTACTGGGGCTTAAGAGGATCCGCAGTGTTGGGGAGATATGCTATATTATTTCTAATATCATTCATTTTTTGATTGAAAAATAGAGCAATAGCCTCACAAGTTTCACTGGAAGTATTTTGGAGGCATTTCATTGAGTTACCTGGGTTTAGCAGACGATCAATCGTAGAGAATAAGACTCTGGGATTACTAGCATTGTTATTTATAATCTTAGAGAAATAGCAGCGCCTCTCAAGACTGCATTTATTTTATTCAGTGGACACTTCCAATAATGACAAAGGGTTCATTTGCATGTTAAATTGTTAGTAGCTGTGGGCTTTGATGACATGCCCACTAGATCTGAAGAGCCTGAGAATACCTCACCTCCAGACATGCAGCTGTTATAAGAGTAATGGGAAGATTTATACTGTATGTCAGAAATTAGTACCAAGAGGCTCCCAGGTTTGTCATTAAAGAGAGTATGAACAACTAGGGGGCACTGCAGCACCTGAAACCCCAGACACAACAGCACAAGCACATATCCAAGTGACAATAAATAGATGTATTGCCACAAGTCCCCTGCAGCTGGCTCTGAAGCTGGTCATTTGAATGGTGGAATGCCAGCTCATTATATTGGTGTCCCATTGGTAGTAACCATCGTCCAGCTGATGTATCTTGTCAGTGTTGCTAAAATATCATTATTAAAATTATACTAACATGTGTATTATGTATTACTAAAACACAACACCTTGGTTATCACTGCTCCCTCATATCTCCACTTGAATCCTGACCCCCACACTGTGTGGATTTTGCACAGTGCTGATTTCTTCTTTGAACCCAATGAGGCCATAGCCTATATGTAATAGAATAAGATGAAGATTGGATGGATGATTTTTAGAATTTTCTCTCTTGCCTTGAAGAGTACAGTATATGTTAAATAATATTTAATTAATGAAGACATCTCACCCAAATGACAAAGTGGTATACAGTATGTGACAGTATTATGTTGAAAAAAATAAAGAAGCTAAAAAAAATGGCAAAAAATAACCATCTTCATCCTAGTCTGGTCATTGAGCAGTCTCTGTTTCAATTAGTCATTTGCTGCTACTCTAAGCTGAAATAACATCTAAGCCTACAAATTAGTCCCTTTGCCAGTTCTGTCATCTCAATAGAGATTCATATTGCCAATCCTCCAATCCTTTGGGTTTCCCTCATGCTCACATTTTCTTCTTCTTATTCCATGAAACTGTACATAACATAGATAAGACCTAACCCTGGAGAGGGTGTCACTCCATCCTGCCAGAGAAAAAAAAAATTCTGCTCCATTGTAGGAGAAAATGAACACTTGATTACCACATTGTACAGCAGGTCCAAAAATTCATTCTCTGAGTAACTTATCTTCTTGTCTCCTCCAATTTTGCATCAGTTTTTCAGACGCATCAAATTTTGTTGAAGCAGCGCAGTTACCAATTTCTTTCGCTACTTCAATGATGTTTAATTTAAAACCAGCTTCATATTTTCCTCTGATCAAATGATCCATCGTAGACAATACGATAAAGGTGTATGAGGGTGTGAGATACAAAAAACACAAATCAGTGTAAACGTTGCTTCGGAATAGTTTGGGTGTTAGCGTGTGCTCACGTAGGCACAATAGAGAGAAAGAGAGAGAGGTTAGGAGCACACGCTGATACAGCACATTGCTGCACCCACATAGAAAAAAAGGCAGTGTGCTCCGTGGTTACTCCCTCAGGTGGGTGTCATCATATCATAATCTCTTGGACCAATAGCTTGCGTTTTCCGCATTTGACTTATACGACCAACATTATAAAATGCCAGAAATAATACGGTAAAATCAAGTCGGCGGGAGAATTTACCTGTAAATATATACAGTAGGTCAGTTTAGATATTTTGATTCATGTCGCTTTAATATCCTTAGGCCAGAATATCCTGAGAAAAATCTACAAGGACACAGAAAGAAAGTACAAACTCAACACACACCTTGACTGGGTTGGAATTTGCACTCAATATCTTATGGCCATAAACAGACAGCATTAATCTTTGCACCAAAGTGTCATGACCCACATGCTTTAGTGATATTAAATATTTTATTAATTTTCTAATTATATTAATTTGCTCATTTATTCAGAATCATCTGACATAATTGCACTGTTTTACTATACTTAAAAATTAAACCTTTAGAGATATAAAAAAAATAATCAACAATCTGGGAAGTCTTTTAGAAAAGGTGTAATGAAGGACAAACATAGTGTTTTTTCATCAAGAACAATATCCAGAAGTGCTATACTCATTCACAGCTATAGTATGAATGTGCACTCATTCTTGTTAATTTCAGGAACACAGTCAGGTTACGTGACTCACTCAGGGTTTCAGTAGTTGGGACTGAACGCATACCTTAGCCACTAGGTCACAGTGCATTTCACAGAAAACTAAAGAAAAAGAACAGAACAATTTGAAGATTTGTTCAGGTATTATAGAATGGGAAACAAAAATAAAACAAAAATGTCAGTGCTGCTTATTCAAGCATTTGACATTGTTTAAATTGTTTTTGGTTCTGTACCTCCTTTAAGTACCAGCGTGAACTCTCAAGAAGGCACGCTTCAACAGACAGCAGCACACCTCTCCAATTAATTCGCCATCTAGATTAGGGAATAAAAGCAGTTGTTTCTATGCATTTTTTTCTTGCAGTTACCTCTCTATAAACTGGCGGTCTTGTGCCATAATAAAAGATATACAGTACATTGCTTTGTGGGATGAGCATTGTTTCTCAAACCAAAACCCATTGAACCGAAGTCGCCTCATTTTCACTTGGCACTCCCAAGGCAAAGAAAATTTAAGAATTGCAAAATTATTCTCCTGAGATTCCAGAAACTCTTTGTTTATTTTCAGCTTTAGAATTTAAATAGCACACCAAGTGCTATCTCAGTGCTTGAACCTTGGAGCATTTTTCACATTCATGTAGAACAAGCTTTTGAGTTGCCTCGAAAGCTTGCATATTGTAATCAGTTCAGTCAGCCAATAAAAGGTGTTATTTTGCTTGACTTCTGACTGCGTCCATAATGGCTAACATGGTACAACACCCTACTACTACTCACATTCAAGAATACAGATTTTGATGGTTAGGATCAGTATGGCATATCTTGGAGATATTCAGCAACTAAATCTATTTGTAGAGCTTCAGTATACATGGAAGTTCTACTAATGATATAAGTGGTTCTGAAGGAAAAAAAAACATTAAAATGTAGCAGTAATGTAGCTAACCTGGGGGAATACAGGTGGTTAGGACAGTAACAGGCCAGCAGATGGACTGGGGAGCAGTAGAGGGCTTTGCATCAATCTACTTTGTATGAACTTCAGATATCAAATACAGGGGCTCTTTACATTATATGAAGCCAGAATGGCTGAACTGGAAGGGAAAAATAAATTTATGACTCTGGAAGAGAAGCAAAGCACATTTGTGACTTAATTTCCTGTACATCCTTTCTTTCTTGGCTTTCTGAAACTACATTTGTGCAGTCTTTGAAAGTGGAGAAAAGACTGAAAGGCATGGGCAGGGCTTGAGGAGGTTCAATCTTCCTGAGCTGTTTTGTTACTGAATTCTCCCCCAAACTGATCCAAGAAGGTATGTCAAGAAGTGGCTTACGCAAAGGCTAATGTTCCCTATCTCTCTCTGCCATCCTCCATTCTGAGGTGAAGTCATCTTAGCTGTGCTACGCAGATGGCACACTAGATCAGGGGCCATGCTGGACCATGTTGAACCAGAGGTTTACTGACATTGTGGTGAAATAAGCCACAAGAAAATGCTCAAAAAGAGTTGGGGAATATCCCCATATATTGTCCGATGGACAAAGATGAAAACTGTGGTAGAAATAATCAAAATCTTATCATAGAAGGCAAAGTACACTCGTTTTGAAGGGTTTTTTATGTACAATCAAACAAAAATGGTGGAAGGAAGTCACATGATGGACATGACGTCATCGGGAATGGCCGGAATTGATGTTATCGGAAATGGCCGGACGTGATGACATCGGAAATGGCCGGAAGCAACGTCACTGTGCAGAAAACCAGAAGTGACATCAAGGATGTTGCGTCTGGTGATGTTGCAGCCATTTTGTGAACCCAGAATCAAGGTGGGTGAATTCTTATTTTGCTTCCTTATTTCTGTCAGCAAAGAGAAAGAGACATCAGTGCACATAACCAACCCCCTACCAAATAACACTTACCTTAGGACTTGATGGCTTCTTCCTAATCGCGAGTGTGTGACAACATATTAAGACAGCAAGCCACCTGGTAATCTAAGCATATTGGATACTTATCATAAATCCAGCCATACTATTATTATTATTATTATTATTTTTCCAACATTTGTACCGCGGCTGCTTATATTTTGGGCATATTATCTATAATACATAAATAAATGTATATTATTTTCTCCTGCCTATTTTAGTGCTCCACCTTGTTACCTGAAGACATAGATATAAAAGGTAGTATAACATATGAGGGCTACAGCAGTGATTTGGGGAATTTTATTCAGATCTACATAACAAACAGTATATAGGAGAGAACAGAGTTATCCTAATAAAACCCTACCATGGCAAAATGATATTTCAACACAAAACTCAAAATAAATATAAGAAATATATTCTATACATATACAGTATAAACCCAAACTAATATTAAAATACATGTATAAAGAAGTGTGAATATTACAGTCAGGAAATTAACTGAGGAAAGCCAGGAGCTTACTAAAGAACTTTTCATGGGAAATGGTCTGTCAGACTATTCATACAGTGAGTCGCAGCTTTGGATTTTCAATATGCTTGGAAGACTGCCTGTTGAGTTTTGGGATTACCATGGGGACAGCACCAGTGTCCTGTACATAAAGATTTTTTTCAGCTTTAGTATCTGAAAAGAATATAAAAATACAGTACAGTCACTATTATTTTTCTGTAGTTACTAATAAAATGGCCAGTTGCTACTGTATCACAGTTCCATAATCCGGGGTTTGATTTCTGGTCCAGATATTGTGTGGAGTTTTTTTTACAATCTCCCCTTCTGCTTGTTCTAGTCCCGGGTCCTTCCTTGTTCATTATTCTGCTGGGATAGGATCTGGCTCCCTGCATCCCTGTGTTGGAAAAAGGAAACACCAAGAATAATTTGAGAGCAATTCTATATTTTTGTAAACAGTAATCTATACTGTTATTATATTTGCTTCTTTGCAACTTATTCTCCATCATCTCTGACCAATACTAGATTTTGATTTGGATCTTGGATGCTTCAAGGCACGTCTCCAAAAAACCTCTCTCTATGGATGGGTAGACGTTTCGTTGAGCACTGTTCTACCACTTATATTAGACCACAAGAGGAAAGAAGTGATTGTTACCAATGATTTGGGCAAAAGAAGCAACCCAAAATGAGTGAGTGGGTGAATGAGTCAGATTAAAAGCTTCTATACAATTAAGTGGAGCCCTTTTATAATGCTGTAGTTAAATACTTCTTACAGACCTTGTTCTATCCTGTACGATCTTTAATTTTTGTCTTATACCTGGAGTTATGTGATGCTTCAAAATGTTCAATAAAAAGGACAAATCATTATACAGGTAAGGACTCAAGAAGTAATAGGTTAAATTCTGACAGATTTGTAATAATAAAGAAATATTTTCATTGAATGGATCTTGGCGGAAAAGCAGAATAGCATGGTATTCCTTGAGAAATGTGTTTGCATTATGAGCATTTGAGAAAAGGAGATGCTAATATTATAAATTAAATAGGCATGGCCTGTAAATCTGAAAGCTGACCTGTGGAAGGACAAGCCATACTGCGGCTTGTACTGAGGACAATGCCCCCATGCAACAAAAGAGTACTTACAGCTTGTTATTTTACATTTGACAATTTATGTGCCACTGAGCACAATTATAAGTATCATTTCTTATTTATGAAAAGAAATTATCTTGCTAATTAAAAATAAAAACTAGATTAACATGAATGCTAGAGGAAAGCTAAGTGGAACCGTTTTGCAAAAACAACAAGATGAAATAAGGCTACGAGGGGTGTGGAAAGCGCCACAGCTGAAGGTCATAAAATTTAAAGTGAAATTACAACAAATTTTAACTGGATGCATTGACCAACAGCAATAATGCTTGTACAGTAATTCAAGCTAATATTAAATATTTTGATTAACTTGATCCAGTTTGATTGGTTGATTTGAAATGGACACATAGAAAACTATTGTCATGATCTTGCCATGAAAATTATATTTTTTTGGCCTTCTCTGTCATTTGTGATTCATTTTGCTTATTATTCTTTTGATTTTTTTTTGCTATTCTTTATCTACTTTATTGTTATGAGAATGATGTCACCACATCGGCATTTTGGGCTGCAAATCATCACAAATACCACCAGTTCATGCATGATTTTCCAATCCACAGCCATGTTGTATGTGGTGATGTTACTGGGATCTACGTAAGGATCACAAGTGCTATGATGTCATCATGTTATTCATATTTAAGAAGGTGGCACAGTAAGCCTAATATGGTTGTTAGGACATTTACCTTTAGTTTTTGTGTAAGCTTTTTTTAAAATTATACTTTTTTTTCTTGTTCCAGTTTTGACCATTGCCTTTTTCTTTGACTGTTGTGACCCACCAGGCTGGCACTGCCAGCTGTAACCGACACAGACAAGCGTGGGACACAAGTTCAAGGCACACCGGTTTTTATTTTCTGTTTTCCCTTGTGGGAAACACCTTCCCCATTCCCCACAAGTATAACACAGTCCAAGCACAGCACAATGCACAAACAATTCATCTCTTCCTTTACTCCTCGGGCCAAGCTTCGTCGCTCCTCCTCTCGACTCTGGCTCTCCAAGTAGTGGCTGCTGGACCCCCTGTTGGCGCCTGTGGATCCCAGCAGGGATGCACCACACTCCAACTCCCATGAAGCCCTGCGGGAGTCCGAGGCACTGCAGCAACCCAGGGGGGTTGCCATCTAGCGTCCCGAGGGAGGTAATGCTCTGGCCACACTTGCTCCCCTGGTCCTCCCAGCGTGGAGGCGTCCCGCTTGCATGCTACACTGTTCTTTTGGCTTCTTCTTCTTTTGTGCATCCCCATTTCCCAGTCCAACTTCTTTTTGTCATTACCATGGCTCATTACAATAATAATACAAGGGATGACATCCTGAAAGAAATGGAATCCTACTTAAAAATGACAAAGTTCCTTCCCATCAGAACAAACACAAAATAAGACATAGCTGTTGTAGAGTATGCTAAATAAAGTACATCAGTTCATTATTGTCACATGTGTAGAGGACATTAAAATGCTTACTTGTATGTGCTAATCAATATGCAACATGTTGACACTCTCCAGCATCATATTCAGTGTATTAAAACCCTACCTCAAAACTTATTTATTACTTCCATCCATCCATCCATTTTCCAACCCGCTGAATCCAAACACAGGGTCAAGGGGGTCTGCTGGAGCCAATCCCAGCCAACACAGGGCGCAAGGTAGGGAACCAATCCCGGGCAGGGCACCAACCCACCGCATATTTATTATTTACCATATTTAAAAATATACAGAATATACCACATACACATCTTTTTTTTGCCCATTCATTATTATTACAAACTGGTTTGGTATGCATTATTACTGCCTTTATAACAGTGTTTATCCATGTGTGCATGTTACTGGACTAGAAGAGAGTGAAAATGGGGGAGAAAACTGTGCAGTTTCTTAAAAGTAAAGTTCAAGGTTTATGTTCAAGCATATTATAACAATTTTACCCTGGTGTGTATCAATTTTTCTTCAAAGCTAAACACTAACAGATAACATCCTGGAAAAGCATACATAAGAGTCTCTAACTGTGGACCTAAAATAAATTATATGCCATACAGATAAACAGTTCCTGGAATTTCTGTCTGGAGCAGCTAGCATATGCTGCTCTTCTCAGTTTAAAACCTAATTAAGAAAAGATTATAGAAACAGCGACATACCCAAAGCAAGATGCTTTTACTCTGTGCTCAGGCTCACACCGCCGCACACAGAGCTGTCTTTTTTCCTAGTATTGTTCCCTTTTTATTTTTAATCATACCATACAGGCACATAGAGACATGGCATTTGCCATCCTTCATTGTCAACAAATGTACAGTCAGCTTCATCAAAGCTTGGAAAGATTTCCAGCTGAGGCTGCTACTGAGAGTTTGCAGAGCAATATTTGCCTTCACCTCCGGCCAAGCTGATGGCAGTGACATCTCCTGCTATCATGTGGTTCAGCCATTTCAGGCTCAGCAAGACATGCCAAGACGAAAACACATGCAGCATGACCTGTCAGAGATGCATAACGCCACTCACAGAGGAAGCCACCTGTCTCCCGGGCAGGGGGTGCAGGAGCACAGAAAAGGCCAAACAGGCTTGAAAGGGTAATTCTGCACATCAAAGAAATTCTATTTTTGAAAGGAAGCCAGATTGGGTAGATTCATTCTTTGTCGTGACACTGCATCCCTGAAGCTGAATGCAGCTTCTAAGCAAAATTAATTCCACAAAAATATTAACTGTCTCATTTTTGCCCTTGTCTACATTTTATGCCCTGGAAAAACAAATTGTTCCATAAATAAGGATCTGTGGCAAAGAAATAGGTCACATGCAAAGCACAGTGACTTTCTTTTTTTAACATAAAATTATTAAACATATCCAAAATAATGCAATGCATGACAAAAAACCCAGTCTGATTCCACAAATCTCTAAATGCCAGTGAAGTGTAAAAGGTCATACAATAAATTATAGAAGCACTGCTGCCGTCTGTTTTCATGTCAGTAGGCTTTATTACCAGAATTATTTTTTATTCACAAAATGAATATTATGTTCATCTCAAAAATAATTCTATTGTTTAAGCCAATGAAAATTTCCTTTTTGTTTAAACAAAAAATATTAGTTTCAATAGTTGAGTGTGCCCCAGTTAAAAATGCTGGAAGAACTGACTTGCTGGATATGTAAAGCTTTAAAACTCAAAAGTCATGTTTCTCATGTTACATTCACGTGCACTTCTTTTATTTTTTATTAACATTTGCAGGCACACATCATTTTACTGTACAGAACAGAGAGTGCAATGATCTGAGGGGAAGTCATATTTTTCAGTTATTGCTATATTTTTTTTCTTTTTAAGTTTCAGTAGCAGTATGCTGTAACATCTACAGCCTAACTAGACAGGATCTCCAGCAAACCACTATTTCAATCACCAGTGCTCGACACTGAATGTTAAAGGAGTAATAATGTAGGCTATAGAGTTTTGAAACAGAACACATTTTTAATATCAGTATACTGTTGAATGAAATTACCTCTGTGCAAGCTTGGAAAGAGAATGTTTCAGGTAGAAAATCTGGTCATCTGAGTGGAGTTGACTGATCTCTGTCACTTTTTCACAATAGGGCATTTTTGTGCAATGATAAGTATTTTTAATAAATTAATATTATGCTATTTCTAAGTAACATGTCTTTTCATGGTCATTCTGCATTCTTATTTGTTTAAATTCTGTGTTTAGGTTCTGCTTTTGTATTGCAAAAATAAATAGAGACAGAACTCGAAATTGGCGCCTTGTTAGTGCAATGGTTAGCACTGCTACCTCACAGGTCCATCGAAGGTTCAAATCTTGCATCCAGTTTTTGTCAGTTTGCTTGGTTAATCTCTATTTGTATTACCTTTTTCTGGGCACTTTAGTTTTCCTTCTATATCCCCAAGGAATATTATCTTATTTGATCCACTGCAATGGGACTGTGGGTTTGTGCATTAGTATGCCCTACAATGACTGGTTCTTGCTTTGTACTTGATGCTGACCCTGAATGGGATTAAGTAGGTATGGAAATGTTGTGTTATAATTCCCGACACAAACTCTATTTATAAAATTCAGACATTTTCCAATTCTGCAAACAGGTAGATCTCATCAGCATTATTTGCAAGGTAGGAACCAGCTCTTGACTCAAACACTCAAACATAACCCCCCATTGAGCCAAACAAGGAGAGTTTCCAGCTGTAGGACAAAATGGGCACTGCCTGTTCTACTAGGCTTTAGTGGCACACCAGACCTGTTTAAGCAGCAGATTCAGTGGACATCCAGCTGTGCCTTCCTCCACTTGCATTCCGAACTAAGTGACTGAACTCCAGCTTGTGCCAGGAGTATCTGCTGGTACTTCATCTGATAACAAAGGTGTCAATCAGAGTTGAACTGATTTGTTTCCAGAGGCTCCTCTGCAAACGTCATGAGTCAGAAGGTGAGAAATTGACTCAAGCAAACCGGAAGACATTTAGTTCAAGGAATGACAACTGGGGTGGACAGAACAACTTCCTTATAACCAGGTCCTGATTTTGTACCTGGAAGTGACTTTAATCCAATCATAAGAGGTTCCACCTTCCTTCACAAACTAGTGGCACTCACTCCATGACTGGAATTCTGGGTGTACATATACACTGATACTCTGGGGTCACTCCTGAGCACATTGTCCAAAATGCAGATGAGCTGCTGTCTCTCTCTCTCTCTCTCACTGTCTCTTTGAGGAGCAGAAACTGACAAATCTCTTCTCGCTGATATCCAGTCTGTCATGCTATAGTAGGGATCTCCAACTCTGGTCCTGGAGGGCCCCAGTGGTTGCAGGTTTTCATTCATAATGTTTTTGTTCCTAATTAACTTCTTTTGAATTAATTTTATTTGACTTGCTCTTGAAGACTCAGATCCCTTAATTGTTTCTTTTTCTTTAATTAGCAGCCAAATAATAATGAGATGCAAAATGAGCAAAAACATGACCAGCAAACTGTGTCGACCATACAATAACTGAAAATAAAGAAAGGTGAAGGTCTCAGGAATGCTGATCTGCTCAGGTCCCTAAAACATTTTATCAGTGCTCTTAGAAAAGAGAAAATCAACAAACTCAGAAAGGTATGCTACAGCAACAAGCCATGGAATTAAAGAACGGGTTTAATTAACGACAAGAATCAGACCTAATTAAGGAGCTGGTTGGAGTTTGAGGCCCTGACTTAGATGGTCTTCTTTTGGCTCCCTGACTTCACATTTCATTTCTGTTTGGTTGCCATTTAAGGAAAGGAATGAAGCAATTCAGAGGAACAATGAAGAAATTCAGGGGAACAAATCTTAAAAAAACAAGTCAATTAAAATTCAAAAGATGTTAATTAGCAGCAAAAACAGGTCACTAATTAAGAAAAGGGTTAGAATGAAAACCTGCAGCCACTGGGGCACTCCAGGACTGGAGTTGGGGACCCCTGTGCTAGAGGACTGAGCCCAGTCTGATGGGAAGCAGTTATTACTTCAAGAAGTAAACTTCATCATCTAAACTGTTGTGCCAGAAAGAGTCATGCTTCTACCTATGAAGCTGCAGATGGCATAGCGAAAGGCCTACTTGAGGAAAGCACAGCACACAACAAACAAAGGATCATACAGCAAAGACAAAGAAGAATCCTCAACTTGCACCAGGAACACCATCAAAGCAACAACTCTACACAAAATTGGATATCATACTGTATATAAAGACATGGTACTGTAAAACTATTTATCTTTTCCAAGAAAAATTAGAAGTCTAAATAGCAAGTAAACAGCCAGCTTCCCTATGTTATATGTCTCGCTGTCTAGTTGGTCTGCATCCTGTTTTATCTATATATATATATAGATATATATATATGCTGTTAGCTAATTTCTTCCATCTTTATGTATATCAATAGATTGAATTATTGCCTCATTTGCCTTACTATGAGTCTAAGAGCTCGAGACCACCTCATACAACAGAGAAAGGCGAGGTAGATAAAGTAGGAGCCTTGCCAAATTATTGAATCTATTACCGGCATTGCTGAAGGAAAAACTGATAATTAATTAACTGAGTTAAATCTCTTCTTCGTTCCTACACAGCTAACAAAACTTGAACATCTAAAGAGCATATAATGAGAAAAGACTAGGCAGGCACTGACTGCCTGCTCAGTTCCTGTGACTCACTGCGTGAGCATGAGCAAGTCACTTAATGTGCTTTTGATCCCACAGAAATCTGATATAGCAGTGGGGGCTTGTCTTGTCTTGTGTCTTGTGTGTTGGTCCCATGGTAATTTTCATTATATTTTACTGTTTGACAATTACCATTTCTGTGGTTAATTCATGCAGTACACTTTTTAAAATAGCTTCATAATAGTTAGGATGATTATTACCATTTTGCACAGTGCTAATCTGGTGTGGAGAAAATGAAACCTTCAGGACAAAAACATAAGGTTGGGGTACCAGCCAGTAGCCGTGTTTAATATGCAGGATGAATAATTGAAAAAGAAAAATGAATTCGCTGGTGCAAAACATATGAGGCTGTTTCTGAAGGAAAGCTATTTTCTTTCCCAGCTGTAGGTTCTCATTGAACAGTGAGTTCCAGTGGCCTCCAGGTTTTTAATAGCATCGACCTGAACGTTGCGGAGTTTTGTGGAGGGAAGCGGTAAGTGGGTCACTTGTCTGAGCCTCTGAACTATAGGCAAAAAGGGAAGTTAAGGACGGCACCCCTTCTCTCTTCAGTGTGGTATTGCTTGCCTTCTCAGAACCTTGAAGCCGCATCCTAAGTGCTTGGGGCATTGAGTAATTAAAAAAGAAAAAATCAGACTTTACCAATTACTTTTTAGTAATTTAATAACATTAATAATAATGAACAATTAAATAAAATACATAAATAAGTTAACAAATAGTAACTAACAATAAATAAACACAAAATGGATATTTAAATTAAAAAATAGTCAGTCAGTCATTTTCCAACCCACTATATCCTAACACAGGGTCACGGGGGTCTGCTGGAGCCAGTCCCAGCCAACACTCCCAGCCAACACAGGGGACAAGGCAGGAACAAATCCCGGGAAAGGCGCCAGCCCACTGCAGGACACACACACACACACACACACACCAAGCACACACTAGGGACAATTTAGGATCACCAATGCACCTAACCAGCATGTCTTTGGACTGTGGGAGGAAACTGGAGCACCCAAAGAAAAATCATGCAGACACGGGGAGAACATGCAAACTCCACACAGGGAGGACCCAGGAAGTGAACCCTGGTCTCCTTACTGCGAGGCAGCAGCGCTACCACTGCACCACTCTATTAAAAAATAGTTTCTCTGAATAAATAAATTTAAAATTGTAACTTCGATGATGGACAAAAACTAAGTAACAGAGCTAAGTCTGGCTGCACAGTCAAAGATTAATCATTTTTTAGAGGTTAGAAGTCTTTTCTTTCATGTTACAAACATGCACCATGTACAGTAAGTACATGCACTAAGTTTTAATGAGCATCAAGGGAGTAATGCTAAGATGAAGCAAGGAAATAAAGATGCAGCAGGATTCTAATTAAACAACACACAGCATGCTGTAAATCTGAGTTCAAGTTTTGTATAGTCATAGTTTCTGAACAACCTGAAACTGTAAGCCACGACAAAGTTGCTATCTGAACATGAAGCAGTGATACAATTTAAACTCCTGCAACAAGCCAATATAAAATACAAAAAATGTTGACAGTAATTTCTGAAAGTATATACAGTATATATTGTTGTTGGGCTACCCAACTACTTTATGCACAATCACAATCTTATAACGGATAAGGCTAGCCGTAAAATACAATGAGATGAGTTGGGCTGTGAAGGCTGTGTGCAGAGATTTTAGCATTACCTCACTGGCCAAAAGACGCTCACGACATTTCTAGCTGAACAAGTCACTTGGTTTAAGGGTTTGCACAATCATGAATAAATAGCTTGACTGGTTTATCAGCGTAAGAGAATTACAAGAAAATCTGCTCATTAAGTTATCAACTACTGTATGTAATCAATCAGTGCACAAGACGATACAGACAATAGATATATTTAAACAGCACAAACTGATTTTTCATGGACAACTAAAACACCCAGAATAGGCAGTGAGTATAACCTTTAAAGTATGTACAAAACTTTAATAAATTAAATAAAAATATCCTTTTGAAGTGCTCATGGCATGAATTTTGAAAAGCATTAAGCACAGCGAGAGAAATGGTTATGAATTTTTATTATTTGTATAACTGTGTAGCAGCAGTGGTAGAGGAAAATTTTCCATGTGTGGGAAAAACAGTAGTTATAATGCTTCCAGATCTTATAAGTCACCTTGGATTAAAGAGTGCTACGCACCACACCCAATTACAGGTCTCAGGTTCAAATTCAAAGGGTACTTTGTGAAATGTGGAGGCAATTCATCTTTCTTAAAGAACTGGAAGGAACATGAAGTTAATCAATATAACAGCTTTATTGGAGAAAGGCATCAAAGAGCCATAACAGGTTGACAGGCATTACTGATTAATTAATTAAATACAGTTTCCTTTATAGATATCATAATCTTAAACAAGAAAAAAAAATCTTTTCCAAAATCTCCAGCAGCAGAGACACTGCTCTTTTCTTTATAATTTCAAGCGGATTAGGAAAGTTAATTGTTTACACCATAACCTTATCAAGACCTAAAGTGCTACTCTTTTCTTAGCAGATATCTGTGCAAGCACTTTTATCAATGAGCAATCCCAGAAAGCACTGCACACTTAATGTAACTGTATTGACATGACTTTAGTTTACTTTAACTATAGGCAGTCAGCTCTGCAAGCCTTCCAGTAGTAACAAAAAAACAAAAAACATCTTTTCTCCAGTAAGAGCAACGAGAAATTCAAAGCTGGGTTAGAGTAGTAATTCAGAATTTGCTAGAGTTGTGTCAAATCAAAGGCACAAAATACAAGGTAAGTTTATATTCACCCCAGTGGGTGCTGTAGGGTTTGCAGACCCCTGCTGTGTTGGGTCTGTCTATCTCGGAAGTGCTTCCGGACCACATTAATGGTACTCCTGGTTACAGGATGAAAGAAGCCAGGAGCCACAGTTTGGAGGTGGAGGATGAAGGAGAGAAAAGAGAAGAAGAAATGAAAGGCCTGTGGGATTTATAAACTGTGCATGGTGCTTTGCTGTAAAGTGCTGTGCAGGTGGGAAACACCACAAAATAAAGCCTCTGTGTGTGAAAGAGCTTGTTTCTGCATCTGTCTTTGCCAGGTATTGGGAGCGGAGTGCCCCCTGCAGGCCACACCTTGATTCATTTAACACATTTGATGGTACTGTAGGTAGTGGCTGACTTGTTGGCAAGGTAACTGGCTGAACCCTCAGTTTTCCACATGGTCTGTCCTATTCATTGTAAAAGCAATCGTGTCATTGCATATGCCAGTTGATTGTGGCCACCCACTCAGATGCACTTTATGCCTTTCCCCGAACACCAGAATGCAGAGTAGAGACACTACAGTGCTGTGCGTGCTCTTGTGCTCAGTTTTGGAGTTCAATATAGGACTCTATGTGTCAGGTGGAATGTTACAGTAGCAGCTAATAAAGATCTGCAACATTGTAATTGCATATGTACAAGGTTTTATAAGCATAATCCATATATGGTAGTTTCAGAGTTCTATCCAGAATTTGAGGTGTGTTCAAACAAACAAACATTTACAAAGTGATTGTGATTTATAAAGGGTGAATTACATAGAACTGTGTGTACACAAAATTTTATAAATCTAATTTTTTTTTTGGCATGGGCATTTTCCTGTTTTTTGGTACACACATATTTTCATGTTCCATGCTCATGCAATTATGTATATTATTCAAATAGAGTGAATTTGTTTCTCAAAGAATTACATTTACAAATGTACATATCACAGACAGGCATTGATACTGTATTTATCCTTCCGTCAATACTTTTCCTGAACCTGATTTTTAAGAATCTTACTTGTTCACTAAAGCATTTTGTTATAATACATGCTGTTTGTAGTGCTCTATCAAATAAAGATTGCATGATGGATTGATTGATTTTCCAGCCAAGACTTGAGGGAAAACAGAGTTTAGTCTTGGCATTAACAGATACAAGTCTGGAATCTGTACAGAATACAACAGCAATTCTCCACAGGGTGCACACATAGAAATGACTGAATTACAGGCATCAATTAACCTAATAGCATGTGTTTGAACTGTGGGAAAAAAGGAATCTCCAAAAGGTTCTCATACTGAAAAAAGGAGAATAAGCAAATTCCATGACGTTTGCCCTTAACTGCAGCCTGAACCAAAGCAGGGTCCAGAGGATAACCCTTCCAATGGGCTTCCCTTTTTGATATATTCATTCATTTTCTAAACTCAGCTATCAGTTCTTTTTTGAATCTGTTTATTCTGACATAATGTTACAGGGAGCACATCTGAGCAGTACTAGGCTAAATGAAGAAACCATTATATACTGTTCACACAAACATCTTCATAATGGACACATTTAGAAATACAGATAAACCTAATATGAATGTCTGGGACTGGTGTGTTAAATAAATTCACCTGAGGCATGGCACATCTTAGCTATGCCCACCAAGATCCCCCCAATACTGTATATCCTTACTAGGCATGTGTTAATACACTCATTCCAGATGCAATACATATTGGGATACAAGGTTCATAATACAATACTTCCATGATATGCTACACCCTCAGATAATAATACTAAATAAAATAATACTATTTCTGGAAAAAATGGAAACAAAAATGAAAAGTATTAACTTTAAGTCAATAAAACACACAAAGCAGACATTAAAAACAATACAAATGTACACATTTTTCACTGCTTCTATATAACCCAAATAAATATTTTTCTTATGCAAATGTGATATTGATTGCAAAACAAAACTTGGCTGCTTCGCTCATCCCTCACACTGTTCCAAATACTCTGACAGTTTTAAAGCTCTGTCCTGCAAGTTAAAAGGTACCTGCCCTTTCTAACTGACAACGCAATTTGCAAACCTAACAGACACTTAACACACACTTTATACCTATACCTGAGAAAAGCCAAGCAAAATGACACCTTTTATTGGCTAACTAGAAAGATTACAATATGCAAGCTTTCGAGGCAACTCAGGCCCCTTCTTCAGGCAAGATGTAATCTACATTCATAATGGCTAACACGGTACAACACCCTAGTACTACCTATACCTGATAAATCCATCCATCCATCCATTATCCAACCCGCTATATCCTAACTACAGGGTCACGGGGGTCTACTGGAGCCAATCCCAGCCAACACAGGACGCAAGGCAGGAAACAAACCCCGGGCAGGGCGCCAGCCCACCACCGGGCAAACACACACACACACACAACCTACACACCAAGCACACACTAGGGACAACTTTGAATCGCCAATTCACCTAACCTGCATGTCTTTGGACTGTGGGAGGAAACCGGAGCACCCGGAGGAAACTCACACAGACACAGGGAGAACATGCAAACTCCACACAGGGAGGACCCAGGAAGCGAACCCGGGTCTCCTAACTGTGAGGCAGCAGCGCTACCACTGCACCACCGTGCCGCCCTACCTGATAAATTATTAACATTAAAGAAATTAACATGGCAATCAATTTTATAAATAAAATGAGAAACTGATCCCAATATCAGTTAAGGATGCAATGCTTCAAAATGAGCATGTGGTGTTTTGATCCCCAGACGCTTGCAGTGCAACAAAGCAGTGCAGTAGGCAGTATACGAAACTATTAAAACAAAAGTATTTTGTATGATTTTTAAAAGCAGTGTATAAATTAGGTACTTGAAATGTACAGTATGTTACCTCCTGTGTTTTTTTTTTTTTGTTTTTGTTCTTTATTTCGCCTTATACAATTTCTTGTATTAGGAATTTGTTAGTTTTCGCATACCCCATGGGGTCAGAGCGCAGGGTCAGCCATTGTACAGCGCCCCTGGAGCAATTGAAGGTTAAGGGCCTTGCTCAAGGGCCCAGCAGAGTAGGATCTCTTTTGGCAGTGACGGGGAATCGAACCGGCAACCTTCGGGATACCAGCGCAGATCCTTAGCCTCAGATAGTTAACTGATTTTTTTGTATTATTATTTAATGACTTGGCTAGCAAAATGCTTGTTTATTAAAACAAGCTTGGTGGTACAGTGGTAAGTCTGCCTGTTTTGATTGTGTTGTGCATTAACAAACCTCTGTTCACGGGATATGCCTTACATCCCTCTTTCTTTGTATGTCTTGTTGCCTTTTTCCATTAGATATTTTAGCTGTGTTGTGGATGCCAGGCGATATGATGCCTGTACAAATGCAGGATTTGCTGTCTTCCCTTGGTTCTCTTCACATTCCTGACCTCTTGTAGTTGCTGGACAGCATTACACCTTGGCAAGGGCACAGATGCCTGACGGACAAACATCTTACCACTTCAAGTTTATGGAGATATGAAACAACAATGTTATTGTATCAAAATGCTATAATAACCAAAGTGCCACCTGAGGTGATTGCTTCTTCATCTCACCCTCTGTGCCAGCCCAGTGCATGTTTTTGTGATGCAGGGGGAAACTTGAGTCCTTGTAGGTATCGTGATACTGGGAGTCCCACAGCAAGTAAATCCCAGCAATTCCAAAAGTACTTCTAACAATGCCCACTGGGGAGGGATAAGCCTGTAAAACCCTGGCTAGATATAAAGGGCCATGTAGAATTTTTATAAAATGAAAAGATTTATTCTTGACAAAATCATTCTATAAACAAAAGCAAGCTCCACAGAGCACAAAGGCAAAATGGAATTGCGTAAAAAGCAAAGGTAATCCAAAGCAAACAAGCCCCAATACAATATCCTACAAAAAAAAAAAAAAGAGGAAAAGGTGCAAAAATACTAGAAGTCCACAAAAGGCATGAAAAACACAATAAACTCACATGCATCTGGAGCACATTTGAAATGAACTGCCAGGAACTACGGGCGACTCTCTGGATTCATAGGGAGGAGGTCGGTTCCTGGTGGCCCCTCCTCTGGGGGAACCACCCATAAAAATACATGGGACATAACCAAGGCATTGATACACAGACAAAATAGACAAACAATAACTACAAATAAACACATGTAATATTAATGTAAAGAAAAGAATAAAAAATGAACAAAAAAGACATAAAACAACAATTTAAACTGCAGCCAGAGGAGGAACACTGGCTAAAACATGACAGGAGGAGCATGCAAGAACAGAAGAAAAATATGCAAACTCCTTACAGATGCTGTCTTACCCTGGAATCAATGGTGTAGGGAAGGGAGGGCTATAGGCCCAGCCAATCAGTTCATTGTATGTTACATTTTCTGTTAAATTTTGTAATTGATTAGGTATTTGTTATTTTATCTTTTCTTTGGTTGGTATGTCAAATCCCATTGGTTTACTGAATTTTCAATAAATAAAAAAATAAATGGGGCGGTGTTACAGTGCATGTTTAACATTATTGGTAGTAGTCATTAGACAGCTAACAGAACCTTAAATTGTATTTTCAAGCGATAGTTTCTTATTTTGAGGTATTATTTCTGACATGACAAAGCAGATAACAGAAATATCAAGGTTTTTCAAAAAGCCTCGTTTAGATGAAGAGGAACGTCCAAGCACAAATGAGACGATATGCAACAGTGTGCAGCTAAGAAAATGACTGGAGCAAACAGTTCAGTTGTGTCTTTATCTGAGTAGACTCTGAACTTTAGCAGCTCCAAAAGACAACTATGTTCTGACACAACCACCTATAGATCTGTCAGCCTTTGACAAACCAGCCGCTCAACCTAAATTGCAATCATTTTCGTCAACTACAACAACGGGAAAGGCTCGATGTTTCTCTGCAAAATGGTATGAACAATTCAAATGGATTGAATACAGTATAGCAAAAGATGCAGTATTCTGCAAAGGAACAATGTTTGAATGCCTTGATAATTTTTGCTCAACCTTTGCATGGTCCTAATAATTTAGTTATGTGAATGTACCACAGTATGAATAGATATATTTTTTTGGAAAAGTGTCCTTATACATCCTACTAAAAACTAGAACACCCATTTTACACAGGCCCACCCTAAAATCTATTCATGGATACGCCTCTGCCTGCAATCAAATCGAGATCCAAATGCAGTTATGCAAACCTTTTGATAGGTAGCAACAAAATCTTAAATTAACACATCTGTATAGGCAATGTAATATTTGAAATGTACTTCACAAGATAATCACTTTTAAGCTGATTAAAAATGTATTTGAAACAAATGGCAAAAATATATTATACTCGTATGTTCTCATTTTCACCGGAAAGCTCATATAAACATATTTCTGCAACAACAGAGTGATAATTGTGGAAGGCTTATGCAGATACTGGCATGTAAAATATGAAATGTTTTAAAGTAAAACTGAACGTGGCCTTCTTTTGCTGTATGAAGTACATACTTATTTGCTGTGCAGACCACCTTATGATGGTGTATTCTCTAAAAGGGACTAAATAAAATCATGAGTGACTGGCTGTAATTCTTCTTTTTTAGTACATTCCCTTTAACCATAGAATTTGAAGCTTTCTGCCATGGAAAATAAATTAACCAAATTGTCAGTGGGATAATGACAGCTCTCGGATAAGATAGCTTTCTATTATAAAGTATTGAATTGGGACAACTTACTGTGAAATTTCCTTGACTCTATTTTATGTAAACTAATAAAATGGCATCACATGTGGACAAATTTTACTAATAATTGAATTCATTTTATATGCCTTATACTATGCATCTCATTCTTGATATAATAAATATTAAAATATTTAAGTTATATTGTGTTTCAAGTAAGACAAGACTCTGAAAGAAAGCAGGTTGTATTTTGTCTATTGTCAAAAAAAAGCATGATAAATGATGTGAATCCTGAGACAAACATTCAGATTTAAAACAGCAACATACACTTCGGAATATTAGTGCTAGTGGTTTAATTGCTGTATTATCATTTTAATACAATCTTTGTGACCTAAGAAATTACACTAAAGCGACTACTGACAGTTTAATGCATTCAAGCATAGTTTCCCTTGTACTCATATTATACATTGATGGTACTTTGGTTGCATAAGACACATTAATAAAAGTAAATTGACATCATTTAAGTCAGGCATCAAAATCTTGAGGTGCCAATTTAAAAAATAAGGACAGCTGAAAATTGCATTTTGTAGAAAACTGCAGTATATTCCCTTATAGCATATGAGTCACACATTTTATTGAATCCTCTGCATTTTCTTGTCCTGAAAATCTTCGGAGGTATACTGGTGCTGCTCCAGGGATCAGCATTAGAATCTCTATGGCGTGTGGACATTGTTACGGTGTCTGTGTGGGTTGTCTTTAGGTTCACCACTTTCATCCTATATCCAATGTTAGATTTCTGAGTGGCTAAACTGCCTCAGTGTGGACGTTTGTATTTTTATGGAGTGGCATCATATCTAGGATAACCCGATGCCATGAATGGAGATCCATTAATACTTTCCTTATGCTCCCCTCTCATTGTGCATGGTTTTTAACACATATTCGTGATCCTCAGGAGCTGCTTTGTTGTCAGGTATCTAAGACATTGTTACATTGGCACAAACTCTGCTTGTGAAGCACAAACCAAAATTTGTATCTTATTTATTAAATATGTTAGAACTAATTATATAACACATGTTACGTTACCACAAATTGATTTACAAAGCAATAAGAATTGGAAAAAAAACAACTAATGCACATTAGGAAGATGAGAAGGAGTAGCAGTATTAAAATTTATATGACTAGAGGAACAAAATGTTCAGACTTAAAATCTATTGAAAACCACGGCCTTGGTCTTGGTAGCATTATCAAGTAATATTAAATCAATTAATGCTTGCTGAATACCATTTAAAACAGACTGAATGATACACATAGTGCTGCAAACATTTGCATAAATATGAGAATTGGAGGAATGAATGTCCCAAGGTCTAAGGATTAAGGACATAGCTTTTCATTCTGGTTTTGCTGACTTTATTAGGATTCTTAATTACAGAACTGTAGAATTTATTAAAAGGTGTAAACATTTATGGTCTGCTTGGTGGCAGTATTGATAGTGATATTGGCTCAAAACCTGGGCTCACTTCCTAACTCGGTCACTGTCTATAAAAGTAACCTTGAGGGATAGTTATTGCTTAAAGACCATGGGTGGACAGAACATTCCTGTTATTCAAAGTCTGTGTCCTTGAAGAAAATAACTCTGAAATCACTGGACAGAATTTGCTTTTAAGTCATCCATTTCTTGGATAGCATATGACGGATGCTTTAACCTTTCAAACTGACAGATTTCAGGTAAATGGGCAAGGCCTGAAAGCATTGTCATGCTGGACAGGAGTGAAATGCATTCTGGGAAAGCAGAAAGTCAAAGAAAGTCAAAGCAGGACATTAGAATGTTTTGTTTGGAAAGTCTGTTTGCAGTTTGGCGGTGCTTTTGCCGTAGCATGAGTGATAATGTCTTGAGGACATCCCTCTGTTTTGAAAAACTGCCTGCTCTTTTATTGCATGAAACTCAGGAGCTTATTTTGTGTTGGAAGGAGGGAAGGAGTGGCTGCCTTTTATAAGAACTTTTTCAAAAAGACTTAAGTTACGTTTTCAGTTTAATTTAGCTTAGTTCAGTTGATGATTTATTGCAAAATGGAGTGTTTGGTTGCTGTTTTTCTGACACTGACATTTAAATTAAACTTACTATCAACTTAGCACTGGACACTTTCCAAGGAGCTCTGTCTCTGTCAAGAAATCTTTCAGGGACTGAATGAAGGCTGCATGAACCCACCAAGCTAGTATAATGCTTTGTATTGTTTTTATTCACTGTTATTGATTATTATTTTTAATTTTGTTTTGATTTGAATTTTCTTTTTCACATGACCTTTGGGGGTCAGAGTGCAGGGTCAGCTATTGTACTATGCCAATAACATAGTTTAAAGCTGAAACTCAAAGTTTTTCTCCGATTATTGATTACTAGCATTGCTGAGAGATTATGATTGTTCATTCCTTGTCTAGCTGTGTTTCACCTTGTGTTATCTTCTGTTAAAGGTAAACTAAGTTGAAAAAACAGAATGAAAATAACAAACACTCCCAGTCAGTGAGTAGTCTGCTTTTAGAGGTCCCTAGGGTTGAATACACGGGGTACAATAAGAACAGTGTGACAGGTAAGAGTTTACAAACTATATGTACATAGATAATGTGACCTGTAGGTGGTATAACAGAACACCAAACACCAGGCACATATCTGGGTTCAAATAAATGTTTTGTTACAACAAGTACCATCACAGTACACTTCTTGTAGGGTATGCTACACCCATAAACATGTTCTTCTCTCACCTTCTTCTCCTATACTCCTCACAGGTATGCTTGGTCCTCTTCCATCTGACTCCAATTCACCTGGGTGAGGCAGAGTCTCCTTTTATATAAGACTCAGGAGTACCTGTGGTGTCAGGGCATTGCCCATAGGAATCACTTTTGAGTTAGGTGGATGTCCCACAAAGTAGGGATCACTAATACCTGCAGCACTCATGGAACTCTTATGGCTGCTGCATGGGACTATAGATCCCAGCATGCCCTGCGAGTGACTATATAGGTATTGTAGTCCAGGAATGCGTGTCAGAGAAGCAAATAGTCTGAGCTGGTACGCTCCCCCGTCTCTTTATATCAGCTTCCTGGCTGAATAAAAACCTTCGGTCCATCCCTGCCAGGATACCAGCGTATCCAATTCCACATTGACACCTCCTGCCAACCTCCTGGCTAAGTCAGGGCATTCCTTGCCTTTCTTCTTGCCCACTCCCTGGGTTGGCTTCTCAGCCAGGTAAAGAATCTTGAACCATCTCGGCAAGGACACCAACTCATGCTTGCTGTCCATTACACTGGTTTAGACATTTCTTGCTATCTCCCATTAAAAAATGAACCTAAGAAGTTAGGTGGTACATTTTTGTGCTAGGTGCACGTCACAGGCGATCTAATAACACAATAAAGTTGTAACACAATCTCGCATGAACAAGCAACTAAGATAATCAATTACTTTTACTGAAGCAGTAACACAACTCTGACTAAGCCGTTAAAAGTCAGTGGAAAGGTAAAACATTACTTTAACTTGTTGCATTTGGTCAGTAACTACAGTCATATGAAAAAGTTTGGGAACCCCTCTTGGCCTGTATAATAATTTACTCTACTTTCAACAAAAAAGATAACAGTGGTATGCCTTTCCTAGGAACATCTGAGTACTGGGGTGTTTTCCGAACAAAGATTTTTATTGAAGCAGTATTTAGTTGTATAAAATATTATATTAAAAATATTTTATAATTAAATATATTATATATTAATTAAAATATATTATAATTAAAATATTTTATATTAAATAAAATGTGAAAAACTGGCTATGCAAACATTTTGGTCCCCTTGTAATTGTGCAGATTTGAATGCATGTAACTGCTCAAAACTGATTACTTGCAACACCAAATTGGTTGTATTAGCTCATTAAGCCTTGAACTTCATAGACAGGTGTGTCCAATCATGAGGAAAGGTATTTAAGGTGGCCAATTGGAAGTTGTGCTTCCCTTTGACTCTCCTCTGAAGAGTAACAGCATGGGATTCTCAAAGCAACTCTCAAAAGATCTGAAAACAAAGATTGTACAGTATCATGGTTTAGGGGAAGGCTACAAAAAGCTATCTCAGAGGTTTAAACTATCAGTTTCAACTATAAGGAATGGAATCAGAAAATGGAAGGCCACAGGCACAGTTGCTGTTAAACCCAGCAGGTCTGGCAGGCCAAGAAAAATACAGGAGTGGTAAATGCGCAGGATTGTGAAAATGGTTACAGACAACCCACAGATCACCTCCAAAGACCTGCAAGTACATCTTGCTGCAGATGGTGTATCTGTACATCGTTCTACAATTCAGCGCAATTTGCACAAAGAATATGGCAGGGTGATGAGAAAGAAGCCCTTTCTGCACTCACGCCACAAACAGAGTTGCTTGTTGTATGCAAATGCTCATTTTGGAACAAAGTGCTTTGGACTGATGAGACAGAAATTGAGTTATTTGGTTATCACAAAAAGAGCTTTGAATGGTGGAAGAAGAACACCGCATTCCAAGAAAAACACCTGCTACCTACTGTCAAATTTGGTGGAGGTTCCATTATGCTGTGGGGCTGTGTGGCTAGTTCAGGGACTGGGGCCCTTGTTAAAGTTGAGGGTCGGATGAATTCAACCCAATATCAACAAATTCTTCAGGATAATGTTCAAGCATCAGTCACAAAGTTGAAGTTACACAGGGGTTGGATATTCCAACAAGACAATGACCCAAAACACAGTTCGAAATCTACAAAGGCATTCATGCAGAGGGAGAAGCACAATGTTCTGGAATGGCTGTGACAGTCCCCTGACTTGAATATCATTGAAAATCTATGGGATGATTTGAACCAGGCTGTCCATGCTTGGCAGCCGTCAAATTTAACTGAACTGGAGAGATTTAGTATGGAAGAATAGTCAAAAATAGCTCCATCCAGAATCCAGACACTCATCAAAGGCTATAGGAGGTGTCTAGAGGCTGTTATATTTGCAAAAGGAGGCTCAACTAAGTATTGATGTAATATCTCTGTTTGGGTGCCCAAATTTATGCACCTGTCTAATTTTGTTGTGATGCATATTGCATATTTTCTGTTAATCCAATAAACTTAATGTCACTGCTGAAATACTACTGTTTCTATAAGGCATGTCATATATTAAAAGGAAGTTGCTACTTTGAAAGCTCAGCCAATGATAAACAAAAATCCAAAGAATTAAGAAGGGTCACTTTTCATTTTTCCCCATTGGTGAAAACTGAAAATAGGGTCAATTTTTACACAAGGCAGATAAACTTATTTGTTTACTTACTTTTATACTTGAACTTCAGAATTTTTAGATTAATATTCAATTACCTCAGCTAACAAAGTAGATATTCCAGAACTCTAGTTCATTATTAGAAACTTTGGTATCTGAGGTAGAATTTCCATTGAAGGAATATGGATATGTATTGCAATAATCATGGCTGGGGGGTCACCCAGACCAATGGACTTTAGCATAAAAGTGTCTCTGATGTGCTTGTAGGTACAGTCGACCCTTGATATACGACCAGCCTGACATGCGAACAACTTGCTTTACGACCAAAATTTTTGTTTTGAATTATGACCAACATCTTGCATTACGACCCGAATGTGGTCACGTGTATCCGCTTGTGCGATTGTACACAAACAGCCGAGAGCATTTGTAAGCGTCAGTCAGAGCCCAGATACATGTGTTTGTGGGTGTAATTTCGGTCAGTGCAGTGATTTATATAATTTATTTCGATAATTGCTAAGGAAGGAAGCGAAGGTAATGAAGGTAAAGAAAGTGATCACAATCGAAACGAAGAAGGAAATTGTGTGGAAATATGAGAAAAATAAATTCGTGTGACCGATCTTGCTAATATGTACAGCATGTCGAAATCCACCATCTCGACAATTTTACAAAGAAAAGATTTGTATAAGGAAACTCCTTCCAAACAATAACCACCTTCCATTTCATTCTCCTCCTCCTTCCTTCCTGCAAGCCAAAGATGTCAACTTAAATGGTGAGTACAGTATGAAATTGTTGTTTCTGGTAGGCTAGGCACTTTTTATAACTTTTTGGTTAGTACATTAGAAAAATTATTGGTGTTTTTGGTAAATTATGCACATTATACAACCCTTTTCTATTAAAAAAAGTTAAGTAAGTGTTGCTGTGGGCGGTTCGGAACACATTAAGGGCATTTCCATTATTTCTTATGGGAAAAATAGTCTTAACTTACAACCAACTTGAGTAACAACCAGCCCTCGTGAACGAATTGAGTTCGTAAGTCAAGGGTCCACTGTACATGCTTTCTATTCAACCCTCCTCACCCCCACCACCTCCAAACATCTTTGCACTGGATCTTTTCATGTCTGGGCTTTGCTGCTAAAGATTCTGCTACATGGCATTTATTTTTTATTGGCTTCTACATTATTTATAATCCTCATTTCAGTTTCTAAAGAAATATCTATGTTTTTGTGACATAACTTGTTAAATTTAGTATTACTTTATAAAGAATACTAATATAACTAGATTATACATGAAATAACTACCAACGCACATTTAAAAACTTCCTGATCTACACTACACACCATATCAACGACAGACAACGATTATACTGTGTAAAGAAATTGTACAAGGACAATCACAGATCTAGCAGACTGATACTTGAATTTGCACATGCAGCTTAGCAGTTTTTGTGCCAAGCTCATTATAAAGGAGCTTTATTCTCAGAAGATCTGTTAACCAATGTGTTACTATATTCCATGTCTTTCTATGAAAAAATATCCTTTATAGTTACAAGCGTGTATAGACAACTCCCTGCGTATTACTTGTTCCTTCCTGGCTGCATGTAAGTCTATGAGACAAGTTGTCAGACCAGTTATGTGACTTATCTGCCTCCATGTCTTGGGCTTACTAAAGTTAACAGAGGCAGGCAGCTTGTATAAGTAACTGAGTTTATGTGATCAGGCTTTGTTTTTGCTTTGAAAAATGATTACTGGGTGAGAATACAATTAGTAATACTTTTTGTCTTGTGTCCTTTGTTTTTTTGGAAATTACAACTCTAGCTGTTGATTGCGTAGAGTCTGCAAATCCTCTGGCTTGTCATACTAGATTTTCCTCCAGGTGTTCCAGTGTTCTTCCCACATCCTCAAGGATATGCAGGTTAGATTAAATAGCGATTCCAGTGCAGCCGCACTGATAAAAGGTAGCTGCCTCTTTGGTTGGCTGGCTGGGGTGAAACAGGATAGCCATCATCACTGTTGTGTATTTGACAGTTGCTCCCTGTAGAGGGTAAATGGTTAGACAGAAAAAGGAAAATCAAGATGCAGGGCAGTCAAACATGCAGTTTGTTGAAGAAGTAGGAAAATGAAAGCCAGAGCACAGAGAAGAATCCTCAGACTACTGCCTAATTTAACATCAAGAGATATAGGGAGATATCCTATAGGATGTACTAGCTGTAATTCTGCTCTGGGGGGCAGTTTGGTTAGATCACTAAGAGCCAAGATAAAAATAATGAGTGAATGAAAATACTCTGTTTTCATTCTCTTTAAACCATTCATAAGGAATACACATTAAACACAGATGGTAGTTTACATTACCACTGAAAAGACACCTGTGTTAAATTCATATATTAATGTTTTGCTCCTATACTGCTACTGTATGTTTAATGTATAATAAATATACAGGAATGTACGAATTGATGAGAACAGACCATTCAGCCCAGTGTAGCTTGTGAATACCTATTCACCTAACATCTATGTATAAAAACCAACAATTGAAGAATTGGAAGTTCCTAAAGTTCTTCTACCTACCTCAATACTGGTTGATATGCCTATTTTTTATCCTGCATACTGTGGCGTGCAACCACAGCTGGGACTTCAACTGTACAGAAGGACCGGGGGAGAGGGCATCAGAGTAAGGCAATATCTTCCCTGGGACAATAGAGGGCAGTTCTCCTGGGCGGCCATGGCACCATGGATTCCCTCAGGGTATGCTGGGAGTTGGAGTTTGGCACAGCCCTGTTGGTTTCCATGGAGGCAGCCAGGGAGGGATATGCAGACCCTTCATTGGTCTCTCACCACACCTGGAAGTGATTCCAGGTCCGATTAATGAGCCACCTAGAACACTCCCAGACCCATCATAAAAGGAGCCGCCTCACTTTATTCGGAGAGCCAGACTCGGGAGGAAGGAGGACAAAGCTTGTGAGGAAGGAGTGGATGAGGTAGTTGAAGAAAGGACTGTGTTGTGGTGCTTTATGTACTGTGCTGTGGGGAGCAGAGAAAAGCGCTCCCCAGATGTAAATAAAACATGTGTGCTGGACTGAAACATGTGTCTGCCTGTCTGTGTCTGGTTAGGGCGGCTGTATGTGCCTTGGTGGTCCACAATACGTATAAAGTGTCTGTGGGAAGGACATATTTTCTAACTATTGTTCCAAATTTACTCTTAACAAACTTCCTTCAGTGCCCTTATGTTTTATATGAGACGTTCATCTCAAAGTTGAAATACAGCTTCCCTTCATGATTTTAAAACACCTCTATAATATCTTTGTCTGGTTAAACTAATAAAATACCAACTTTTTAATTTTTTCCTTGTAGCCCATACAACACAGTCCAAGAATCAGTCTATCCAGTCTTTTCTGGTGTCCTATAGCACCATCTTATGATTTTTTATTAAGGATACCAAATCTCCATGCCAAATGAACCAATTTACATCTTAAAGAATAACCTCCCATTACCTGTAAAGAGATTACAAAATGTATCTGGGTTCCAGTCTGCCAAGGCCTCTGCCTTCAACTGCCGCCCAGGTCACATTGCATCAACCCCTATTCCTCCTGCAGGTGGTGGGTCCACAAGAGGGCTGACACAAGTTTCGTTTTCGGGTTGTGCCTGACCGGGCCCCTTGATAAGCCTGGCCGTCAGGCACTTCTCCCAGGCTTGGCTCCAGGAGGAGGCCTCGGTATCCCCATACCGGACAGGGTACTCTTTTTATCTTTATAGAGCTGTATTTTAAGGGCTGTAAATTACTCTTTGTCTGACACCTCACCTAGGAACAATTGGGAGGACCTACCAGGAGCCATTGGTTTGAATGGTTCGGACATCTGATACAGATGCCTCCTGAAAGCCTCCCTGTGGTGGTTTTATGAGCACAACCAAGCTGGGAGAAGACCCAGGGCTTGTCGGGAGGATTATATCTCGCAGATAGCCTGGGAATGCCTTGTAATCGCACACAATGAGTTTGCAAGTGTGGCTAAGGAAAAGGATATTTGGGCCTCACTGCTAAGACAGTTGCCCCCATGACGTGGTTTCAGATAAGCAGTGGAAAATGCATGGATGGATGAACTTGTATAAAAAACGCAGCATACAGTACATCACAACATACTAGTAATTTTTTATTGTATTAAAAAAGAAGTTTCTCATTGACACAAACATTCAGACCTTTTTCAAAACAACTTTAGTAGCAGTTACAGCCAGGAGTCTTCTTAGGTATGATGCAACAAGCTTTACACACTTGGACTTGGAGATTTTTTTCCCCCAGCAGATCCAGCAAATTTTCAGGACATACTTGCAAGCTGCTTCAAGCTGGATGAATCCTATCAATTGACATCTGTTTTGTCAATATTTTTGTTTTTATGTCTCTTCAGAAGTGTTTGATTGGATTTAGGTTTGGGCTTTGGCTGGGCCATTCAAGGACATTCACGGAGTTGTCTTTAAGCCACAAACAACACCACAACTGAAGTAATTATTGTCTATGGCCAGACATTCAGATATTTTCACAGCATCTTACACCCAAAGCTCATGAAGGATACTTTATGGGTTTCTAAATCAACTTTTTAGCCTTGGTGTCACAGTAGTTTAACTGATTACACTAAGTGATAATCCTTTCTCTGAGAATGTATTCATAATTAAATTCCCATCAATAAATAGAAAACAGTGTGTTAAATACCTTGTTACATGAAAAACAGATGCCTCGGGCAATGCTTTTTTTGCATCTATTTTGAGACATAAATGCATACAAAGCAAACCATAAAAGCTTCCTGTTTAAGTTTTATAGTTTCTCCCCAGTAACACATCCCAGCTCTGTTGTTAATGTTATTGGAGAGAAGCCGAGGGGAAGGGTGCAAGAAAAACATCAGAAAAACTGCAAGGCTACAGAATATTCTCTGCTCTCGTTAACAAAGTGGCATGTAGAAATCAATTGTCCAGAATCCTACTAAGTTAGAGCTACTAATTTTGCAAATCAGGAAATTGTGTGGGTCTAGCGCTAAGCTCATATTTATATCTGACCTTCTATCAGTCAGAATTTGTCCCTTGCAAATTCTGCTTAAGTATGTATTTATGTGGATATGTTATGCATGTTATAGAATGTAAGAATTAAAAATCTAATATTTTGAAAGCATATTAAAAAAATAGCTTGTTTTTTATCTGCATTGGATTTTACTTTTTTTTTTTCTAGAAAACAGCAGCAGTCGAAGTATTTTCAATTAAAACTAAAAGGTAAAATTCAGTGTGCACATCTGTCTTTCCTAACAGTCACTTAATCCTTGTGATTTTTTACAAGTTAACTATCATGGCTAGTCAGAAACCGTTGTCCTTCTCAGTTTCTCATTTAAGTTATCCTGGTTTGCTTATGTTATAGCACCTTTTAACTGTTAAGTAAATTGCTTCAGTATTTCTGTTGATTTTCTTGTAAATCATTTTTGTAAATCATACTGATACTCTGTGTAAGAGAGGACAGAGCCGGTTATACTTCCTTAGAAGGCTGGCGTCCTTCAACATCTGCAATAAGATGCTGCAGATGTTCTATCAGACGGTTGTGGCGAGCGCCCTCTTCTACGCGGTGGTGTGCTGGGGAGGCAGCATAAAGAAGAAAGACGCCTCATGCCTGGACAAACCGGTGAGGAAGGCAGGCTGTATTGTTGGCATGGTGCTGGACAGTTTGACATCCGTGGCAGAGCGATGGGCGCTGAGCAGACTCCTATCAATTATGGAAAATCCACTGCATCCACTAAACAGTGTCATCTCCAGACAGAGGAGCAGCTTCAGCGACAGACTGCTGTCATAATGCAAGCAAGGGGGGCAAGAAACTATAGGTTTACCATTTTTAATATGGCAATAATGGAAGCAAAATAAAAAGGTAAATAAATTTGGCAAAATCACACCGTATAACCTGGATAGGAAGAGAACTATAAAACAAATTTTTAACATTAATAAAAATCATATTATTGAACAGGGGCAGCACGGTGGCGCAGTGGTAGCGCTGCTACCTCGCAGTTAGGAAACTCCCTGCGTGGAGTTTGCATGTTCTCCCCGTGTCTGCGTGGGTTTCCTCCGGGCGCTCCGGTTTCCTCCCACAGTCCAAAGACATGCAGGTTAGGTGGATTGGCGATTCTAAATTGGCCTTAGTGTGTGCTTGGTGTGTGTCCTGCGGTGGGTTGGCACCCTGCCCAGGATTGTTTCCTGCCTTGTGCCCTGTGTTGGCTGGGATTGGCTCCAGCAGACCCCCGTGACCCTGTGTTCGGATTCAGCGGGTTAGAAAATGGATGGATATTATTGAACAGGTCTCCAAATGCAAAGAGAAGAAACATTTTTCCTTTTAACAAAGACAATAAGGAGCATGCAAGTAGTTGTTGCCTGATGTTTTACAAAGATGGACCCCGACCCCTACTTCAGAAGTGTCTCCATATTTATATTGGACTTGAGCCAGAAGGTTCACTGAAGTTAATGCTGGAAAACAAGTTGAGACCAGGGTGGCAATGGCGGTTAAAGAGGCTAGGGTCGATAAGAGCGAGAAATGCTGAAGAGTTTTGTTTTTATTTAATTTACTACATACTGCAAGTTCTCCCTTGTTTTACTCATTAACATTATTAAAAGTTATTGTCTGTTATACCTGCATTTTTATTACTCTTTAATTTAATATTGTTTTTGTATCAGTATGCTGCTGCTGTATGTGAATTTCCCCATGGGATTAATAAAGTATATCTATCTATCTATCTATCTATCTATCTATCTATCTATCTATCTATCTATCTATCTATCTATCTATCTATCTATCTATCTATCTATCTATCTTGTTGACAAAAGTTGATTATGCTACATGAAATGCAGAATACATTTTTGACAGGTTAGATTTGATATTTTTCACTTATGTATTTAATTTAGGTAAATGTTAACCGTTACACTTAGAAAATAAAATGTTCAAATATGACTGTACTGTAGTGGATAAAAAGTGTCCTTTATAACAGGGACTTACAGTATAGTAGCCTTGTCACGATTAACATATAGACACAGAAAACGATTAAGAAGGCCAGTTGAATGTTGTGATGCCTGGCATGTTGTGTTATTTACAAGTCAATTTGGGTTATTCTTAAACTATACAGTACTTCATTTGTTATGCAGTGTTGGCCTTCTTAATACAAAACATAGGATAATGCTACAGAACACCAGAGCAGACTGATTCTAGAAGTGCAGCATATGAATTATGACAAAAGAGTAAAGGTATTAAATCTTTTTGGTTTAAACAGAATCAAAATCATGAAGGGAATCTATATGCCAACCTTAACATGAATTTCTTATATAAAACATAAAGGCACAGATGGAAGTTGATTAAACATAAGTTTGAGCCACTGTTAGAAAATATTCTCTTCATATAGAGAACACTAAATACTGGATATGGAATAAGTGACCCAGTAGTGTGATAGATACGTCGAGAAGTACTTTAGGAACTTCTGAATCTTCACTTGCTGGTATTTTCTACAGTAGATATTAGGTGAATAGAGGTTAGCAAGCTAAGTTGGACTGAATAGCCTGTTCTCATAATGTTCCCTTATGTAACTAATATACAGTAGTAATATACTGCAGAAACAAAACATGGCTGCATTTGTCACACTGATGATATAATTGCTGACACACCCTTCACTAGCATTGGTAGATTCTTAAATCAAACAGACCTTAGAGGTAGGCTTATTTCTTCTAGTTTCACCTTTTTTTTATGCCTGATTTTCGACTTACATTTGCCCCTTTGCTTTGGTTCCTGACGTTTACTTATGTTATAGTTTTGACCACTTGCTTTGTCTGACTATATTTTGTTTTTTGACCAGCCATCTCTTAGTCTCTTTACACTCTTCATCTCTAGTTACAATAGTCATTGGATGTATTCTGTGTTTCAACAATTACTGAAAAGAGATTCCCAAAACAGCCTGCTAGGCTAAGGCTACTAATTTTGCAATTCAGGAGAAAGTTAGTGTGTGGGCCTTGTGCTAAGCTCATATTTTATCTGACCTTCTATCAGTAACAATTCTGTTTAAGAATGTATTTCTGTGCTCATGTTATACAAAGTATATATTACAAATCGGAAATCAGAAAATATGATAAAAAAACATCTTGCTTTTTTTATCTTCTGTGTAACATTGTAATTCTACTGCAGACACATTAGATGATCTGTGACATAAAATGAGACTGTGGGAAGCAGAAGATGATGCCTGGCTTAATAAGAAGCACTAATACAGTATACATGTTAATGATAAAACAGTACTAGAATATAAAACAGAAACAAATTTGCTAACGTTGTCTTTGGGACAGTCCCTGCAGCACTGATTACTGAACCTGTTGCAATGTTAATATTACATTTTTCACACCTTAGAAAGCACAAAGTAGCAAAGTCTAAAAACTGGGTACACAAACATTTCAGGACTGAAATATTTGACTTGTGAAGAATGACCGAATCTATTTCAACTGTTTAAGAAAAGGCAGACTGTGGAAAACACAAAAAAAATTATTTGGAATTGTGAAGGAAAGAAGTACAACTGATGCCAGCTGTTACTTTAAAATAACTTCTTTCTGATGCACAACTGGATGTAAAGCTTTAAAACACTATTACATAAAGATTATTTTAAACTTAAACTTTTGCAAAAATCTGAAAATTTGTGGTTTTCAATAAGAATTTGGCTGAGATATTAAGATATCTTCCCCATTATCTAACACAGTGAGCTTGATGAGCTGAATGGTCTCATCTCATTAGTAAAACCTTTTAATGTTAATTAGCTTTTTATCTTGGTATTCTTTCATGAGCAGCAGGTTAACAGGAATGTAAAACTTGTGCTAAACTGCATGGTCAGTCCTCAACTTTTATATTACCTATTTTTATCCTAGAGATGACAGCAAATCAAAGCATGAATGAGCTCCAACTCCATCTGAAGACATTTTAACTGAGAAGCAGATTAAGTGCTCCTGATTCATACTAGTCGGCATCATAAAAAAGATGGCACAAAAACCAGTCATTACACCTGTCATAATGAGAAGCTACTCAATGTAATTAGATGCATTTACTGTAGCTCATTTTTAGAATCAACACATCATCAAAAAGGAGGACAGACTCCTTTTTAAATTAAGAATATAAAGTAATCTGCACATAAAATTGAATCAACAGCCCAATATAGCTGTCTTCATGTATTGTTTTAAGAGTGGGTAACTCAAATGCGATCGAGCACTCTATTGCACCTTATGCACTGTGGCCACTTTGACTCAAGACCACAAATCCGTGTCTCTGACACTGGTTACTTAAAGGAATATTCAACCCAAAAATATATGTTACTTACCCCATGTAGTTTGTAGTGACTGTAGAGGAAATATTTGAATGTTTTCCTGCAGTATGGAGTTTCAGATAGAATAGGCGTCTAGGTGCTGAACTGCATCTAACAATATGACAAACATCCTTACAAAATCTCACATTAAACAACTTTTCCAGTGATTTTCGGTCTTAGTCTTGTTTACACAATCTTAGCTAGTCGGAGGCAGTTGGTGGCGTGCTCCCACGTAGCTCATCATCTAATGTGAAATGCCTAACATATATATATATATATGTCATGATATATATATCATGTATACCTGCATTGTTATCGGCATTGTTATCACTCTTTAATTTAATATTGTTTCCTTATCAGTATGCTGCTGCTGGAGTATGTGAATTTCCCCTTGGGATTAATAAAGTATCTATCTATCTATCTATCTATCTATCTATCTATCTATCTATCTATCTATCTATCTATCTATCTATCTATCTATCTATCTATCTATCTATCTATCTATCTATCTATCTATCTATCTATCTAACAACTGACACCAACTAAGCTACGATTGGATGGAATGAAATCAAACGGTTTGTTTTTCTTATTAGTCAGAGGGGAAGGCTGTGTACGCAGGTGAGCTGACATCCAAACAAACCAATGTATGCTCACCATGAAGTACAATGTATAGAATGCAGTTATGAGAAATAAAGAACACATGCATTTGTACCTGACAAAAAGAAGAGAAGCTCATCTGTTTGATGCCTCATATTTTACATACCATAAAAGAACTGAAGAAAGAATGAAAGTGCAGAGATTTCTGGTGAACTTGCTGTAGCTTATAGATAGATAGATAGATAGATAGATAGATAGATAGATAGATAGATAGATAGATAGATAGATAGATAGATAGATAGATAGATAGATAGATAGATAGATAGATAGATAGTGTAAGAACACTTGAGGGTGCTGTTGCCCCATTAACCCAAAAGACAGATACGTAGACACAGGGTAAAAGCACAAAGAAGATATTTTACTTATTTTTTCTTCTTCAAAGTGCCATTTAAGCACTACAGCCACCATACACAAATAAAGAAACAATAAATCAATGCAGTTCTCTTCCATTCCTCCCAGCAAGCTCTGTCCTACTACCTCCCAACTCCGGCTCACTTGCCGGGTCTTCAGTAGTCCTTTATATAGTCTTTGACCCGGAAGTGCTTCCGTTCTTCTGTCCCTGTGACTTGGGAATACGTCTGGGCTATATGGGAAATACAAATCCCCAGATCTTCCTGCAGTGTCTCCTGGCAGCACCCACGGTACCCAGAAGGGCAGCGATGCCGAACTACAAAGGCCATGATGTCCTGTGGGAATCTGGGGCACCGCAATGCTGCAGGGAACTTGCCATCTGGTGTTTTGGGGGAGACGGTGTCTCACAGAAGTTGCCTTCCCCCATCCTTCTTCTCTTTGGGCGTCCCAGCTGGGTTGAGCAGCCAGCCGTCCGCCACGATAGATAGATAGATAGATAGATAGATAGATAGATAGATAGATAGATAGATAGATAGATAGATAGATAGATAGATAGATAGATACTTTATTGATCCCAAATTTAAGAAGCTGTTAACCCTTTGTATAGCACTGCTCCATCAGGCAACAAGTTATTGACTGCCAGGAAAAGGAGCAAGCATAACTGCGCTGGTACATAGGTACTCTGTCTACAAATGTGACACAGGTTACAATTTTCTGTTGTGTAATTTGATGTGGTGCAGAGATGAGTTCAGTGACTGTGACCAGCAGATCTTACATAGACCATGAGAAAAACTCATGTAATATGATATTGACTTTACTTGTGTCTTTTATGATAACTCTGATTCCAGAAAACAGCAAGGGATGAGGCCTTTTAGAATGGCCCACAAAGAATCTTTATAAATTAAGACCTCCACAAAAGAGGAAACAAAAAATATATATAAGCAAATATTGTCAAAACACAATCCAGAAAATATTCCAAGGTTCAGAGCAATAAGTCAAAAACCCACAAAATTCAGAGAACAAAAAGAGCACAGTACTTACAAGAAAAAAACACCTTTACCAGAGTGCATTTAATTTAATTTAAAAGTATAAATGTACAAAGTTTATATAATTGTAAATACTATATAAATTATTGAATAAAAACTTTAGATAATTTTAAAGCAAAACTACATAGTTTTATATATTTGTAGTGACCAATAGAGGGTGTTGCAGCACCCCAAACCCCAAACAGAACCACACAGACACAATCCTCAGTGTAAACATAAGGTTTATCATTAGCAATTACTTTACAAAGGGTTTCTTCATCAATATATAACACAGGATATAATTCCTTGGTAGTCTCCACAATATATATCTATATATCTATATCTATATCTATATATACTGTATATATATATAATATATATATTATAAAATAAAATCTTGGGAGGGAGATGAGGGAAACGAAATGTGATCTTCTTGAAAGACACTTTGGCGTCCTTCATGACAAAAGGACAGCTGCTGTACAGGCTTTTAAATGATCGACGTGCAGCGTGACAAGCAGATCATGCAGCTCGCCAGCAGTAGCAGCAGTATGCCAGCAGATGATCAGAACGGATTTCCTTAGTGTGCAATCAATCCCCCCCACCTTCACAACACGAGCGGCAGAGACTCGAAGTGGCAAATGGACAGCTGCTTACAGGATTTTAAATGATCGATGCCTAAGCATGAAAAAAAGAAAAAGCAGCTCGCAAGCAGCAGGAGAAATACAGCAGATGATCCAAAAGCATCTCCTTAGCGTGCATTCAGCCCCCCCTTCACAACACGAGCAGCATAATACGACCCGCAAGAAAGAGATTTAAGGACAAAGAGTAGATGACAAAGTAGAATATCATAAAGAATTAAAAAATGTTGGCACGGTACACATGCACAACAGGTTAGAGATAATGGAAATACGAAAATTCCAAAGTCTCAAAAAAAGGATAGGGAACATCGCATTAGCGCAAACAAATGTAAAATATTATTCAGTGAAATAACAGAACAGCGAAAAGAGATTGAATATATTGTTCAGATTTAAACTTTAAGTCAGAGACTTGTAGATCGTCTAATTAGTGTTGCTAGCGAAGAATTAAAAGATTCCAAAACGTTGTTGCAGTTTGAAGTCCCGTGAGACAGAGACTTTTAACATGAGATTCTTTCAAGTCACGACCTACAACTATTTTCAAACAAGACTATGGTCATCTAACCTCAGTCATGTGAATGCTTTTGTCAGACACGCTTCTTGCACTTTCAGGTCTTATAAATTTTATCAGGACAATAGTTTTATAAGTTCAAGATGACATGTCAATGACAAAGAGAAGAAGAAAGAGCATGGACAAACATTCGAGAAAGTCGTTCTATTTATTAGAGAGAAAGAAAGGATATTCACTCACAGGCAGTTATAAGTTGCTTTGTCACAATGTAAATCCAAACATGGAATCAAAATTCAATACAATCTTGAAGAAAAGTTAATTCCAAATATTGTTTTTACAAAAGTTTTAAAGTAAAAGTGAAAATAATGCATATGTAACAATTCCCATGAAAATAACAATCTCTTTAAATTGTATATCCAGGAAACCAAACCTGGGGGTGGGCGAGCAAAGTGAGGAGGAGGCGGAGCCCCCTAGTATATATATATATATATATATATATATATATATATATATATATATATATATATATATATATGTACAGAACAATTTTATTTAAACACAGAAAAATGAAAAAATGAAAGGAGTAGAAAGAATATCAAAAAAGCCATAGACATTATGACAAAGACATAAGAGGGATCATGAGGAGGAAGCAGGAAGACGATAAAGATGAAATACTATAATATGAATAAGGGCAATGCACAATTCTTTGCAAATTACAAACAGGTATCACACCAGATTAATCCCATATGAGCGAATGTGAGTGTGTGAGGTCTCTGTTATAGATGGGCAAGCACCAAGTGCAAAACTTAGTGGAATATATTAACACTTATTCTTGCTCATGCAATAGGGTAAAAAACACTTCAACAGTCAATTACCAGATGCTGACAGTGTTGCTTGAGGCATTGCTATTTTTGCTATTTTTTTTGCTCTAAGAAGATCCGTCTGAGGTAATGATATTTGTTTAATTTTAGGTGCTGAACATTACTTTTTTATTACGAAGAATCAATTTTGTGAGGTTTTGATTAATTATTTTTTTCACCAAAGTTAAATTTTTAACTGTATTTTTCTGTTACCATCTGCTCGTTTATCCTGCATGCAGTGACATGCCATGTGACTGTGAGTGGCACTTTGATGACATTCATGGAAATCACAGTATAAAAATGTCCACGCTGTTAACTTAATGTAAAGTGTTACCAAATACAGTAGCCTCATCCATCAGTGGCTAAAATATCCCTAAAACAAATCTCTAGCATAGTTAACTATATTTGAAGCTCTCTAAGTGTTAGGTTTCATTTCAGTTTTCGACTTTCTTGTGCTTCAGTCTTTTGATTTTGGCCTCATGTTTTGTCTTGCAGAATCTTATGATCATTTAGGATTTGCCTGTCTGTCTTTACGATTCTGCTTGATGTTACATCTCTTGCTCTCCTTACTCTTCACAATAATCTTTAGAGATGCTGTTCTTACAAGATCCAGATTACTACGACTAAAAAGTGAATAGATCATAGGGTCACCTACACATGCAGTTTTCACCTGGACACCACAAGAATCTTATAAGCAATGTGAACCAAACTGACATGTTTGAAAGCTTTTTGTATATACTGTATAAGGAGAGAAAAGCAGTTGAAAATTAGTCTGCATATAAGATGCAAATTAGTTTGTGTAGTCTTACCAACATTCAACCCACAATGCAGTACATGGTTGTGAGTCTAGAAGTGGTGGTAGGAGTCTATGATACTGTGATGAACTGTCAGATAAGAGACACAGGAGCTACTTCTCTGGGGGAATCTTCAAAATGGTGACTGCCTTTTTATTTGGTGTGTTATGCTATAAACAGTGACCTACTGCTCCTTGTCTCGGTCACAGGCACCCCTTCCTGCTCTCTCTTCATTTGTTCCCCTCTCACCCTAATCTCCTCACAAAGCACTTACCCTCAAGACTCCACCCCCTGTAGCCCATGCAGTAGCGACAGACGTCAACGTAATTTGGGATGTGTAATAAAGCCATGCTTAATCACAAATGTGGTGATTTGAAACAAACATTTGTTCCCTCAGTTTGCAGTAGACGTTGCATACATATGTGTTAGTTACTTTTATCACTTGTTATGGGTTTGTGCACTGAAATCTTTGAAAGCATTGATAATTCTTTTTTATTCTGTTAAATGTACTTTGTGACGTGACTGGGTCATACACAGCAACCGCAGATTCTGTAGCTAAAACTCCATAAACCATTTCCCATTCACCAATCTACCGATGCAGTCTATTTTCCACCATTTCCATTTCAGCACAAAGCACATTGAGTAATGAGAAAAGTGTGACATTAATGTAAAGAATTATTATTATTATTATGGCCAAAATATTTACTTTATTTCAAAAGGCAAGCAAATGTTATTGCTAATACTGTGCACTTTGATTGATTTGATTTTACACACTTTGAGATGTGCCTAGGTCAGATACGACCAAAATGTTTATTTTTTTATTTTCGAAAGTAGAAAAAAAGTATTGCTGCTTCATCAGATTCTGTTCCATTATAGCTTTTTTATTGTTTTTTATGCACCTTTTGTTGTGCCTGTGTCAGATGTCACCAAATTTAAAAGGGAAACAACCAATAAACACTACTTGTTTTCCAATACATTCATCTGTGTTGGTTTAAAATTTGTTATTACCTGCTGCTTAGCAGCCACTGAAAATGTCTGACCAGCTAAATTTCTTGGAAAATCTGGCCCAACTGTAATTGAAATTGAGCTAAATGATGATGCTTTGGTTAAATTTCCAGCTCAGGGATCAGTGATTCACAAGTTTAGGGATTGCAAAAATAATGGTCTTGGCTGTACATCTCCCTCATGTTTCTTAAAATTAGCTGCCTTTTTATGTCAGTAATCAGGCAGGAGAAAAGCTTGTCCATTAGCATCATTTATTATTCTTACAGCACCATGCTGAAGAGGGAGCATCCATCACAGCAGTCTGTTACAGCATGGTCTGAATGATCAGAAAACAAAAGGTAGAAGTCTGTTTTATAAACAATGGAATTTACATTCAGTATCAATCAATGCATAATTTTTACAGTGGTTGGTTTATTGGTTTACACCTAAATTACTTATATAAAATAAAAGTCTATTTTATTATACTTCTGTTCCAGTTTTGTTATTTACAGGACAGGATCTCTGAGTACATTTTGTATACAACATCAACCTTCTTCTGGTACATTCTTGTCTTTTGTGTACTTAACCATTTCAGTAGTTCTTCTTCATGACATTTCTTAAAACATATGCTTATATAATTTAAAGTGCAACTATTGTTACCTCTGAATTATACTCTCACACATCTTTTATAAGCATGCTTTATGTCAAGACAACTTAACTTAATATGGTCTCAGTTTAACAAGTAAAAGGGCATGTCCTACTCTGCAAGGTGTAAGAAAATAAGCCTTGGTAGTGTTGAGCAAAAAAGACTGTGTGGGAACCTAATCCACATCTTGAAAAGTTTCAAAAAATTTGATACTGCTCAATTATCCAAATGCTTTCAGTTAATATATTAGGTACTTGAGTAATCTAATGGAAATTAGGAACAATTACTCTTAGGATGAAATCCAAAAAGTGATTCTCCTTATATGTGTAGGAATCTAAAACAAACTGCCGAATCCTGTATCAAGTAAGGTATCCAGAGAAATTTTTGATGGAATAAATTGTCTCCTTCCCTTTATCAGACTTCTTCTATTAAAGCTAAACTAAATTATTTTGTCATTTACTAGATTTCATAACATTTTTTTATCATTTATAAATCATCATTGATAAAGGATAAGAAACGGTCCTCATGTGCAATTCAGTAGTTCCTCTGCTCCGTTTTTTCCTCCGGCATAGGGCCACCAGCTGCATACTCTTATGCTTGTATCTGCAAGCTATCGTTCTGTTAAATAGTAAACCTATGGCAAAGAAACACAGCTGCCCTTCAGAAACTCCCTCTTAAAAAGTATTTTCAACTCTTACCCATCCCCTTTGTGGGATCAGCTACAGATTTGCAGGCTTACCGCACAACGTGTTTCTTGCACAAGGTTTAGAACATTTAAAAGAGTGAGCCCCAGCCAACCTAATGGCTCAATATCCTGTCCTCTCTTCCTTGGACTACGTCTGGTCCAGTCGCTGCTTCTGAGCTGTTCAACCCACTTGATGAGGAAGACTGTGTTATTTTGAATTGGAGAGGGGAGCTGGACTGCCACGTTTGACAGCTGCGACCTGTGTGCTTTTCTGCTGTTGATAATACCCTTCTGAATAAAGTCTTGTGTTTGTACCTGCCATTTCAGCAATAAAGATTTTGTACCTTGGAAACCTGATCTCTTTTCCAATCCCCTGTGCAACTTTGTGACCCATCATATATACTGTATATATATATATATATATATATATATATATATATATATATATATATATATATATATATATATATATACTGTATATATATATGAAAAAGGATTCATTTATTGTCGTCTTATAATTCCAAGAGAGAGAAAGAGAGAGGTTGGGAGCATGCACTGTTACAGTGCATTGCTGCACCCATCACAGGACGAACCGCCTCAGGATCCCAAATTAGGACCACATTAGTTCTAATGGAGTGGAATAGTGTGAGCTTTTTTTACAGTTGCTGGAGTGCCATTCCTGCCATCAACCTCTGTGTTCTCCACGTGAATTCAAGTCATATATAAATTCTGCTGTTCATTAGAGTAGGGCCAGCTCAGTGTAGAAAACCTTCAAGATAAAACTAAACAGAAGTGTGTAACTCTGAATGAGATGCATTAAAATATACTTGCTCACAAAAGTTTTGTAACTTCACTCCTAATTCTCCAACTTTTCTCAGCATTATTGTAAACAAACCTGCACTAATTTAACAGCAACTTAAGGCTTGTCAAAAAAGCTGTCTTTAATCTTTACTTGTCACACAAGAGTTGATTATTAAATCCAGGGCTAATGACGTGGAAAACCTAAAACATGCAAATTAATGAGAACTATGGAACAGTCAGCAGTGACTCATGTCTTTGGAGAATTCTGCTGTTCAATGAGCAATTAAAGAAAAAAGATCAGAGACATCTACAGTACACCGCTTCTTGCAGGGGGCGGATGGGGGTGGGCGTCCAGAAAGCATATTCATTATTCCATCATTTACTATAAGAGGATGAGTTTATGTCAATATTTCAGTGCAAAGAAAATACATAATTGGTTAGTGATTTCTTTGAATTTGTTACTGGTATGATGTGTTAGAAAATTAAAACAAATCAGGATGCTCTAGGTAAATTTAAATTAATTTGGTTTTATGTGAATTCTTGTCTGAAAGAAAGATTATGTTCTTACATGGTAAAACTCTAGCTTCCTATTTTTATTTTCAGTGCTTTTCCAATAACATAATAAGCATCTGCACATTTGTTTAGGTGAGCAGCAAGAGGTGAATTTGTATGTAAGGAATTCATTCCAAATATAATCAGTATTTTCCTCCATTCGCTCCATGTAAACCAAATGAGCCACAGCTTCTGACAGTTTAACTTAATATGCTCTTTTACCAGAAAAATCAGTAGAAAAAGTAATGGGCACACGTTTTAAAAGATTCCACACCACAGTAGCTACTGACAAGTCAACAAATTAGGTACATCCCCACTTTTGAAAACAATATGTATTCTTAAGTAAGGTTGTTTAATTGCTGAAGCTAAATTAAAAAATATTTTTACTCATTTTATGAGTATTGTTTCAATAACTGATATAAAAAAAGAATAAAATTCATGGCCATGTTGAATTCTTCTTTAAAATTATGGTGAAAAAATATTAGTTTGTAATCACTTTCCTACAGCTCAGAGTGGAGCCCTGTTTTTGGTAGTTGGTACTGGAACAAACTGTTGTTACTCACAACCTAGAATGTTATAAATCCAAAACAGAAAATAGATTGTTCAAATAAAGTTTTTTTTCCTTATTTTTTATGTATTGGGAAGGGGTTCCAGACAGGAAAGAGGTTGCTACAGTCAAGGTGGAAAAAGCTAATCCCATTAAAGACATCTAAGAGAGAAAAGAGAGAAAGAGAGAGAATAAGAGAATAAGAAACATGATAACAAAAGGAATGTTTTTATTTATGCCAGAATGTATGAGCATGTCAGACAGAATTACCCGGAAGCACACCAGTGCAGCAGGAGAAGGAAAGTAGCAGCCAGGGTTCTGGGTTTTCTCCCTGGATACAAGAAGACAGTTGACCCAGAAAATACCAAAGATACCTCAACCTTTCCATCAAGTGAGAGAGACAGCATTATAAAAAGAGGAATGGGGAGGCTCTTAGGATTGTAAGAATGTCATAGCAGTACATGGTTATGTGAGTTTGGACCATGTTTCAATTTAATAAGTGAAGAATGAGGCTGTCCTAAACATCCAGCCTGTTAGGTGCCATCACAATGTGTTCCCCTCTTAAGGAAGGTAGCCTTTAATTTATGTGACCAGTGGGAGGTGTTGCAGCACCCCAAATCCCAGACACAACTGTACAGATTCAAGTCCCGGGTTCAAATAAAAGATTAATTAACACAAATAACTTATAAAAGCCTGGGATTTGTTCCTGCCTTGCACCCTGTGTTGGCTGGGACTGGCTCCAGCAGAGCCCCGTGACCCTGTGTTAGGATATAGCGGGTTGGAAAATGACTGACTGACTGACCTTATAAAATGCTTTGAAAGTGACATAAACACAAGTATTCTTCTCCTTCTCTCTTTTCCCTCTCCATCTACTCCTCCAGATGAGCTTCATCCATCTTCTATCCAACTCTAACTTCCCATGTGAGGTGGAGTATCTTTATACCAAACCAGGAAGCACGGTCTGACCTGGTGGAAGCTCCCAGAAATAAGAAAACCTCCAACACGCAGTTCAATCTGGTAGCTCCCTCGAGAACAAGCAGGGCTGCCCATTGGAACTCCAGTTCCATGAAGCCCTGCAAGTGTGTATGCAGGACACTAGAGTGCTGCTCTTTTCACCCTTCTGGGATTCCGGCCAGCCCTCGTCTTCTATGATACTTACTAGTTGCTTACTTGATACTAAATTCAGGGGCAGCAGGAGCCTCTAGAGAGGGTTCATGTGCCACTACTACTTATACTACTACTACTACTACTGCTTCTCTAGTCTGGTGTCTGATAAGATCATCATCAAGAGTGACTGAGAAGGAGCTCATTTTCTTAAGTTGCACTTCAGTGCCAATTTGCAGGAGTTCAGTTTTGTTGCAATTTCATTTTAAAGAGTTCTGCTCCATCCAGTTTTTAATTTCACTGAGGCAAGTTGTGAGCTGAGAAGTCCTGATGAAGTTTCATTTTTAACATTGAAATTGTGTTGAGTATCATCTGCATAAGAATGATAACCCAGTCCAAAGCTACAAATAATGTGGCCAAAGGGAAGCATATAAAAACAGAAAAGCAAAGGGCTGAGGACAGACCCCTAAGGAACCCCTTGTGTGACCGGCTGGATCTGCTGTTGCCAAGACTAACAAACTCTTGTCTATCAGTCAGATAGGACTTGAACCACTGAAGGGCAGTGCCAGAGACACCCAGCATGTTTTCCATTCTGGACAGTATGAGGTTGTAGCGGGGCCACATAGTGTTAAATGTCAGTTCTGAGTGCGTCTCGTTTCATTGTCCCGTTTACTGTTTGTGCATCAGTTTATGCCGTCCCCGTAAAAAGGGGGACGGATGATGGAAGGAGACCACAGCCGCCAACCTGGAAAACACCTGTTTTCAATCAATCAATCCCAGCCGTCACAGGACTATATAAGCCATCAGGAGGAGAAGGAAGGAGGGAGGAGAGAAGGAGATTTTGTTTCAACATTACGACCACGAGCAACCTGTACCTGTTTTCCATATTGCGCTTATCCATCCAGTTTGTTTTCCATCTGCCGGATTTATTTCAAGGACCTCACCACGAGATACCCCGGGGTAGGACTTAATCATCCACCACATACACGAGGATTCACGGTGAGGCTGTTCCATTTTTTTTCCGGGGAGAATCAAACAACTCTATCACTAATTCAGTCATCCGCTTTCAGGACATTTTCTTTATTACCGGACTCACGTATTCATTCATTTTCAGTTTATCAGTCATTGTTGTTTTCGTGTTGTGTGTTTATTTGTTACAGGGACAAGGGAGGGTTTTTGTTGTATATATTTATATATGTTTGGTGGTGTTTTGTTATTGCTGGGGTGGAGGGATATTTGTAGTATTTATATGTTTCTATTTTTATATTTCATTTCATTTAATACATATAATCTGTTTAATTTTACATCCTGTTTGTGTACTTATATTTTTCACCGTCGATTGTGGGGAAAAGTTCAAATGGTAAGAAGTACGGCTTGATAGTTAGATTATTTCTCAGTTAATTATCCAGGCCACTGGTCTTGGAGGTGTAGCTGCCGGCTGGGTAAAAGGGGTCGGCCGTTACATAAAGTGGTGCCCTCTCTGAGGAATCTAAATAAATATCTATCGCTGTCTGCCTTTAAACAATTCCCCTATTAATATGTCTATAGTGCGTGCCGAGCAGGACGACACCATTGCTTCGCCGCGGTGTGATGATGGAGTAGCCGGGGCACGGCACGTCACGGTCAGAGCGTGTTCAGCGGTGCAGGAGGTGGTGGATTCGTTGCAGTCGCTGTACCTCGAAGATCACCATGGACCTGAGGAGGAATGCCTGGAGGATGTCTCGCCTCCGTGGGAAGATCTGGCGCAACAACTAACCCGGCTGGATGAGAAAGTCCGCGAGGTTGCTGAAAGTGCGCTTGGGCGCGAAGATGCCTTGCGGGCTCGCATCAGCAGCTCCCAGGAGGAAGTAAAAGAATATCTTAGTGAGCAAGTTCAACTCCTGGGGCGGGAAATCGTGTTGTGCCTCCAGAGGTGGGATCAACGCTGGCAAGAAACTCTTCAGGGGGAGGTCCGAAGGAGTCTCCAGACGTTACGTCAGTCACCCTGTCATTCAACGCCGTACAGGTCTAGTGGGGGGGGGGTGAATACATCAATCGGCCCTCTGTTCCTGGGGTGCGCCTTTCCTTTCCCAAGTTGGGGGCCCCTTATAACATCGATGATGTCCTCAACTTTGTGGAAGAAGGGGAGGCGTACCTGGCTGTTAACCCTTTAACCCCAGAAGAGCTTATGGGGGTGATAGGGGCATCCCTCTCGGGGCCGGTGCGGAGCTGGTGGCTGACGGCCAAGAAGAACATTAAAGACTGGGGATCCTTTCGACGATCTTTCCTCGCGGCTTTTCTTCCGGAAGACTATGAATCTGAACTGGAGGACAAGCTGCGATCCATGGTGCAACTGCCTTCGCAATCCATCCGGGACTTCGCCTATGAATATCGGGCTTTGTGTTTGAAGTGGCGGCCGGCTATGTCTGAAGAAGAGGTGGTCCGCCGCATTCTTAATGCCTGTAACCCGCGGTTAGCTGGGGGTCTCAGGGGGGTTGTGGGGTCGGTGGAAGACCTGGTGAAGGTGGGCTCACAAGTGGAACGGGACTGGGGAAACTCAAAAATGTACTGGAACAAGGTACAAGCCAGTACACGAGAAACCCAGCCCCTAAAACCCCAGCGAGCCAAACCTTGCCGGTCGGAAGCCGATCTCGCCATCATGCAAGCGAGTACGTCCCTCCTGATCGTCCCAGTGAAGCTGCGGGGGTGGCAGGTAGATGCGGTGGTGGATACAGGGAGCCATCACACCTTAATCCGCTCAAGTATGTGGAAGAAGATTAGCCGACCGACAGACAACTTAACATCTGCCCCGTCTGTCCGATTTGTATTGGCAGATGGGAGTGAACACAGGGCCCTGGGCAAAGTCCCCTTGAGGTACAGTGTACTTTCCACCACCTGGGAGATGGATACATATGTCCTGGATGACCGGCACCTGTCCGTCCCGTTACTCCTTGGGCTGGACTCTTTAACCACCATGAGGATGACCATCCATCTCAGTCCCAGGGGGTATACGGTGCCAGGGGAAGGGGTATGCGACTTCATTCATAAATCCAAAGAAGATCTGGGCTCGGAATTCATTGGCTTCTACGCGGCAGTGAGGAGTGACGTAAGCACCTCGGCGGCAGCCTCTGTGGAGGAACAGCCCGAAGAGGTAAGGCCGGTGCTGAAGAAGTGGGCCGAGGTGTGGACTGAGAAATTAGGAGTCGCCCGTGGAGTTACCCACGTGATCCACACCTCGGACGAAGTTCCAATAAGGCACCGAGCCTACCGCGTTTCTCCACTAAAAAAGGCCATAATTAAAGAACATCTTGATCAAATGCTCGCCGAGGGAATAATCGAACCATCTTCCTCCTCCTGGGCGTCCCCTGTGGTCCTCGTAAAGAAGACGGATGACACCTATCGTTTCTGCGTGGACTACAGGGGGGTTAACGGGAAGACGAGCCTGGACGCATATCCCATGCCCCTGGTTCATGAGATTCTGGAGTCGCTGCATGGAGCTGCAGTTTTCAGCACACTAGACCTCCGCAGTGGCTATTGGCAGGTGCCGATGGACGAGGGGAGTAGGAAGAAGACGGCAGTCATCACCCCTGAAGGCTTGTTCCAGTTCACAGTCATGCCTTTTGGGCTTAAAAATGCTGGGGCCACCTTCCAGCGGCTCATGGAGCAAGTCCTGAGGGGGTTGATAGGCAAGATCTGCTTTGTTTACATCGATGACGTCATTATTTACTCCCCTTCTATTAAACAACATCTCCAGGACCTCGACACCATCTTCCAACGATTACATCAAGCGCACCTTACGCTGAACACGAAGAAGTGTACCTTCATTCAACCCCACATACGCTTCCTCGGGCACATTCTTTCATCTGAGGGGGTCGCTGTAGACCCCGAGAAGACCTTAGCCATCCGAGACTACCCCATGCCCACGGATTTGAAATCTTTGCAACGTTTCCTTGGGTTAGTGGGGTGGTATCACAAGTTCATTCCCCGGATGGCTGATATAGCGGCTCCCTTGAACAAACTAAGAAAAAAAGATGTCCCGTGGGAGTGGACAGCAGAGTGCCAGGACGCGGTCGAGCAACTAAAGAGCCACCTTCAAGAGCCGCCCGTTCTGGCCCAGCCAGATCCACAGCTCACTTTCCAGGTACAAACAGATGCCAGCAACCTGGGGCTTGGCGCCGTGCTCACTCAGAAAATCCACCAGGCTGAACACGTCATCGCTTACGCCTCTCGAGCCTTGCACGGCGCCGAGCTCAATTATTCGACAGCTGAAAAAGAGTGTTTGGCTGTCGTGTGGGCTGTGGAAAAATGGAGACACTATCTGGAGGGGGTTGAATTTGAAGTGTACACCGACCATCACGCTCTGACCTGGGTATTTAATCACCCGACGACCTCCTCCCGTCTAACCAGGTGGGTGTTACGCCTCCAGAACTTCACTTTCAAGGTGACCTATCGGAAGGGCTGTGGCAATATTGTGCCTGATGCTCTGTCCAGGGTGTCGGAGCCACCGGGGATGGTGTGTTTGGCAGAGGCAAAGAAAATGATCCTCCCTCTGCCAAGAAGCCTGGAAGACCTGGCTCAAGCACAAGCCACCAGTCCATTCTGCCAGAGCATCAGGGAGGGACTGGAACAGCAGCGTACCGACCGGGTACACTTCGTGGACCTCCAGGGGGTTCTGTACAGGACCACTCCATCCTCCCTTGGGGGTCTGCAACACCAACTAGTCATCCCGGAAGGGCTCATCCCCGACTTTTTAAATAACTATCACGACAGTCCTTTAGGCGGTCACCTTGGAAGGACAAAGACTTTATTAAAAATCTGGGGGTTGCGTGGTGGCCGTCTGTCCGGAAAGACGTTTGCCACCACGTGAAGAAGTGCATCACCTGCCAGCAGCTCAAAAACCCACCTGGTAAACCGGCAGGATTTCTGCAATCGACAATCGCGGATGGACCGGGGGAGACTTTGGGAGTCGACCTGATGGGGCCTTTTCCTGTTACCAGCTCAAGGAAGACCGTCCTGATGGTGGTGATTGATTATTTTTCTAAGTGGGTGGAGCTGTTTGCATTAACAGACGCAAAAACTAATAAGATCTGCTCCACCCTGAAGAACGAAATCTTCACCCGCTGGGGGGTGCCGAAGAACATCATCTCAGACCGGGGTCCGCAGTTCACGAGCTCTCTCTTAGATGAACTTTATACAGCCTGGGGAGTGAAGAAAAACCTGACAACAGCTTACCATCCCCAGGCTAACATGACGGAGCGAGTGAACCGGACCCTGAAGAACATGATTGCCTCCTATGTGGGTGAACGCCATCAGGACTGGGATAAATGGCTCCCCGAGCTCCGGTTTGCCCTGAACACCGCTGTGCATGAGGCCACAGGTGAGACGCCTGCTTTGGTTGCGCTGGGCAGACAGCTAAAGGGCCCGCTTGACCGACTCCTTCCCAGAGCCCCTAATCCAGAAACCACCACTTACAATAACTTATTCAAAATTGAGGAATTACGGCGGAGAATCCAACAGAGGTTGGTGAGTTCGACATCCAGACATGCCAAGTTATATAATTCCCAGCGTAAGGAAGCGCACTTTCAGCCGGGTGATTTGGTCTGGATTAGAGCTCACCATCTCTCGGATGCCAGCAAAAGGTTCTCCGCCAAGCTAGCGCCTAAATGGTTAGGTCCGGCCAAAATCATTTCTCAAACAGGTCCCGTTAATTTCCAGTTTCAAAGGGGTATCGGCACTGACTCCAAGATAGACACTATCCATGTGGCCAATCTCAAGCCGTACTTCGGCCCTCCCTTGTCCAAGGTTGGGGGGGGGGGGGGGGAATGTAGCGGGGCCACATAGTGTTAAATGTCAGTTCTGAGTGCGTCTCGTTTCATTGTCCCGTTTACTGTTTGTGCATCAGTTTATGCCGTCCCCGTAAAAAGGGGGACGGATGATGGAAGGAGACCACAGCCGCCAACCTGGAAAACACCTGTTTTCAATCAATCAATCCCAGCCGTCACAGGACTATATAAGCCATCAGGAGGAGAAGGAAGGAGGGAGGAGAGAAGGAGATTTTGTTTCAACATTACGACCACGAGCAACCTGTACCTGTTTTCCATATTGCGCTTATCCATCCAGTTTGTTTTCCATCTGCCGGATTTATTTCAAGGACCTCACCACGAGATACCCCGGGGTAGGACTTAATCATCCACCACATACACGAGGATTCACGGTGAGGCTGTTCCATTTTTTTTCCGGGGAGAATCAAACAACTCTATCACTAATTCAGTCATCCGCTTTCAGGACATTTTCTTTATTACCGGACTCACGTATTCATTCATTTTCAGTTTATCAGTCATTGTTGTTTTCGTGTTGTGTGTTTATTTGTTACAGGGACAAGGGAGGGTTTTTGTTGTATATATTTATATATGTTTGGTGATGTTTTGTTATTGCTGGGGTGGAGGGATATTTGTAGTATTTATATGTTTCTATTTTTATATTTCATTTCATTTAATACATATAATCTGTTTAATTTTACATCCTGTTTGTGTACTTATATTTTTCACCGTCGATTGTGGGGAAAAGTTCAAATGGTAAGAAGTACGGCTTGATAGTTAGATTATTTCTCAGTTAATTATCCAGGCCACTGGTCTTGGAGATGTTGCTGCCGGCTGGGTAAAAGGGGTCGGCCATTACAAGGTCATGTCTGACAGTGTCAAATGCTGCACTGAGGTCTAACAGAATTAATAAGCTGGTTTGTCCAGAGTCTTCTGCAATAAGCAAATCACTGGTTACCTGAAGCAGAGCAGTTTCACAGCTGTGCTGTGAATGACACAACAGAGTGTGACCTCCGGGGCCCATACAAAACAAAATGCTGTTGTGCGAATACTCTAACCAAACACATAATAAATTTTATTGTTTCAAAACAGGCGTCTAAATATGAAACTAACCCAAAGATTCCTAATAATAAAAAATTTGGATATTAGTGTCAGTAGGCTTTGTGCCCTAGGAACAAAGTTACTCGAACTATTCTATAACATTTCAGTAATTATTAGTAATTATCTGATGCTGATCTTTCTGATCATAAAATAGGTCATTATGATTAGCAATTGACAAAAGGAATTCATAATTAATTGCAGAATTTGAGAGTTCCTTTAGAGTGCCTATTTCTCTTTCACGATTTGGCTCAAAAGCTCAGGCTTATGTTTCGAGTTTGGTATTTTCCCGTCCAGCCATTTTAGCCCTAGACCATTGTCAAGAAACTGTGACACACAGTCGCACGTAGACACACATTTTCGGTATTGGGGACCCTAAAACACTGAGATCGATTGAAAATCGGAGATCAAAATTTTTGATGAATCTAAAGCTTCTGCTCCTCCCCCATTGATGATAGGTAATGGTGGGTTGTGGGATAGTGAGTCCGTGGCTCAAAAAGAGTGGCCTTTTTAATTAATAAATAAATAATGAACATGCTTGTGTTGGGTAGAGGGAGCAGGTGCGAGCGGTCTGCCATGAAGACGCCCCGTCTCCATTGCCTTGCTGGCACGTGCGGGCAGTCTAATTGCCTTGTTATCAGCCCAGGGGAGTAATCAGGTGATTGTACCTACAACCACTTCCCCAGCATATAAAGGGGAGTGGAAAATGAGAATGAAGGAAAGAGAAATGGGAAAAGAAAAAAGCGAGGAGGTTAAAAGACAGAGAGAAAGACAGGAGCAGTGGTGAGCCAGTGTGTAGGAGAGAAGCAGGCAAACGGGAATGGTGCCTCAGGAGTAGTGTACAGCCAGCGCTCAGGAGGGACATTGAAGATCACTCCTGCTGAGCAGCCAGGAGCAGGAGTGATCGTTAAGCTCAGGAGAATCTTTTTGCCAGGTGGAGCATGTGACTGGCAGCAGTGGGAGGATGACATGCTTTCGCCGAGTGAAGCCTGGATTGGCAGCAGTAGGCGCGGGAGCAGGGTCCGGTGGCTCCCCGTGTAACACCATGGATTGGGTGGTGGGGACTTGAGCCAAGATTGATTTGTGTCTGCGCCTGTTGGTGGACATCTCTCCGTGCTGCAAGATCCGATTTAGGGTAAGCCTAATCCTGTCTGAATTTTAACCTTGTTTTAATGGATTATTTATTGGATTTTAACCTCCACATTCACCCTTTTTGTCTGGATTATTTATTTATTTTTGAAGTGTGCACTGCACTTTGAGACACTGTTTTGGGAATAGTTTTTATAATAAAAGCACTTGCACTTTTCACCATCCCCTTGCTTGGCGTGTTTTGTCCTCATCAGCTCAGCTCATCCAATTACATTATCAACAGTGTCAGGTTCAAGAGGCTCCCATTATCGAAGAGGGAGCAAGGAGCACCATCACAGGGGAAACGACACAAAGCAAAAAAAAAATTCTTAATTTCTTTAACAAAAATGTATTCTTTTCTGAATAAATTTAAAAAGCAGTGGATTACTAAGACACACTACTTAGAAGGAAGGTAGCTTGGAAGAAACTCACCTCATTCTTACTTTTTTAATACATAACAAGACAATTTGAATTGATCAATATTTAATTTTATATGCATAGCATATGACAGTGGTATCCATGTTCAGTCCTGGGTGACCCCAAAGTTTTGTTCCAACTTGTTTCACAATCATTATTACATGAGCTGACCTTTTTTTCTTCTATTACATTGCACTCATATAATCAATAGTGCGAAATTTAAATTTATAATAAATGTGCAAATATTTATATGTTTACCATAGCTTCAATTTCTTAATTCTCTTTTGTTACTTTCCAATTATTTAACCTTTTTCTGTTCCATTTTCTTTCTTAATTGTATCCTAATAATGACAAATGAAGACAACTGGAGAGGACACCAGGACACTGAATACTGAAATGCAGAAGCTACTTAATTTCCAGACCCAGCAGCATTCTTATTATTAAGTAACAGGTTAAATAACCAGAGCGCTTGAAAAACAGGAATAAAGAGCATGATGATGATAGAAATTTTAAAGACTAACATAAAAATAGCACTAAATTATCTTTATTGTAACATACATAAGTCCTTGCTATATTTTAATAACATTTATCAAACCTGATTTTATAATTTTTGAATTGACATCAAAACATAGAAGTTGTAAAATAACAGTTTGCTTAATTGTGCTAAACCTGTCAAATAATCTTGTTACCTTAAATACAAACTAAGACAAGATAATTTCAAGATATCCCAAACTGACAGAACACTGCAACTGCACCTTGGTGACCATCATGGATCCTTGGAATAATAGGAGTGCTATTCAAACATGTAAAATAAAAACTAAACAAAAAACAACAATAGTGCCGAATGTGCTTCAGAACCTGAAAACTGCTGGCCTTTCTTAAAATATTTTCAGGTACCAAGTAACCTTATCCAGTCACATCATTTTTTAGTGGTTTATAGACAGCTGGATCTTAGCCCAGCAACACTCCAGCAAGGTGCCATTTATCACAACAAACCTTGTCAATTCTATTTATCTAATTTTTCCAGAAAGACAAGATAAGTTTTGAAGGTCGCCAAAGTACTACTATCTATCATACCATTTCATGACTGTATGAGTTTCTATGTGAAGCAAATATTTCCAAATATTTGTGTACAATTTACCTTAACAAGTTTACTTCTGATTCTTCATGTTATTAACCTACTTTGTGTGGTAAAGACTGCACAATGGATCATGGGGATTGTCCTCCCAAACCTGGTTAGTCTTTACTCTAGCCGACTGAGTAAGTCTTAGAACCATCTCTGCGGACACAACACATTCAGGACATCATCTGTTTGACCCATTGCCATCAGGAAAGCAGCATCAGGCATTCAGATCCTGGGTTAACAGCCTGATGAACTCTTTCTTTCTGAGAGCTGTTGTCCATCTCCCCTTCCCTGTCTCAATGACTGTCAGACACATCTTTTGGTTTCCCTATGGACAGCTAACACATGCACACACACTTTCACACATGCCCAAAATACAGATATGCATTCACACAATTGAACTTCTGAAGACTGATACACTCTCACCGACAAAGATGCTGCTATTTAAGCAAATGCTGTTTATTTATTACTTTACTTCTGGGCATTTCATCATATTCATTGCAAACTGTCAGACATGCTGCTCTTTAGTAAATACTGTATATACAGTGCATCCGGAAAGTATTCACAGTGCATCACTTTTTGCACATTTTGTTATGTTACAGCCTTATTCCAAAATGAATTAAATTCATTTTTTTCCTCAGAATTCTACACAAAACACCCCATAATGACAACGTGAAAAAAGTTTACTTGAGGTTGTTGCAAATTTATTAAAAATAAAAAATGAGAAATCCCATGTACATAAGTATTCACAGCCTTTGCTCAATACTTTGTCGATGCACCTTTGGCAGCAATTACAGCCTCAAGTCTTTTTGAATATGATGCCACAAGCTTGGCACACCTATCCTTGGCCAGTTTCGCCCATTCCTCTTTGCAGTACCTCTCAAGCTCCATCAGGTTGGATGGGAACCGTCAGTGCACAGCCGTTTTAAGATCTCTCCAGAGATGTTCAATCGGATTCAAGTCTGGGATCTGGCTGGGCCACTCAAGGACATTCACAGAGTTGTCCTGAAGCCACTCCTTTGATATCTTGGCTGTGTGCTTAAGGTCGTTGTCCTGCTGAAAGATGAACCGTCGCCCCAGTCTGAGGTCAAGAGCGCTCTGGAGCAGGTTTTCATCCAGGATGTCTCTGTACATTGCTGCAGTCATCTTTCCCTTTATCCTGACTAGTCTCCCAGTCCCTGCCGCTGAAAAACATCCCCACAGCATGATGCTGCCACCACCATGCTTCACTGTAGGGATGGTATTGGCCTGGTGATGAGCGGTGCCTGGTTTCCTCCAAACGTGACACCTGGCATTCACACCAAAGAGTTCAATCTTTGTCTCATCAGACCAGAGAATTTTCTTTCTCATGGTCTGAGAGTCCTTCAGGTGCCTTTTGGCAAACTCCAGGCGGGCTGCCATGTGCCTTTTACTAAGGAGTGGTTTCCGTCTGGCCACTCTACCATACAGGCCTGATTGGTGGATTGCTGCAGAGATGGTTGTCCTTCTGGAAGGTTCTTCTCTCTCCACAGAGGACCTCTGGAGCTCTGACAGAGTGACCATTGGGTTCTTGGTCACCTCCCTGACTAAGGCCCTTCTCCCCCAATCGCTCAATTTAGATGGCCGGCCAGCTCTAGGAAGAGTCCTGGTGGTTTTGAACTTCTTCCACTTACGGATGATGGAGGCCACTGTGCTCATTGGGACCTTCAAAACAGCAGAAATTTTTCTGTAACCTTCCCTAGATTTGTGCCTCGAGACAATCCTGTCTCGGGGGTCTACAGACAATTCCTTTGACTTCATGCTTGGTTTGTGCTCTGACATGAACTGTCAACTGTGGGACCTTATAAAGACAGGTGTGTGCTTTTCCAAATCATGTCCAGTCAACTGAATTTACCACAGGTGGACTCCAATTAAGCTGCAGAAACATCTCAAGGATGATCAGGGGAAACAGGATGCACCTGAGCTCAATTTCGAGCTTCATGGCAAAGGTTGTGAATACTTATGTACATGTGATTTCTCAATTTTTTTATTTTTAATAAATTTGCAAAAATCTCAAGTAAGCTTTTTTCACATTGTCATTATGGGGCGTTGTGTGTAGAATTCTGAGGAAAAAAATGAATTTAATCCATTTTGGAATAAGGCTGTAACATAACAAAATGTGGAAAAAGTGATGCGCTGTGAATACTTTCCGGATTCACTGTATGAGTAAGTACCTTATTATACATAATGTTATGTACACATTTTAAATAGAATATATGCTCCTCTTTTTAATAGCCATTTTATTGCAATCTCTGTTTGCAATGCTCATGTCTATTTCAATGTCTCTTTATTTGTCTACTTTTTACCTATACTTGGCTGTAAAGGCTGAGATATCAAATAAATTTTGTTGTTCAAAAGTATAAAGACAATAAAATGCTCTCGCTTTCTCTTTGTATTGGTGAAGATTGCATTTCAAAGTAAAAGCTGTGATCGACTGTTTTAATTCCCCTCATAATTTCAATCCTGTACCTCTTAATCTCTGTTTGCCTCGTTCAGCACTTTCAATCTCTCCTCATAGCTCATACCTCTCAGTCCAGGAATCAGCCTAGTTGCTCTTCATTGAACTTTCTCTAGCGCTGCTATTTATTTTTTGTAGTAAAACTTTTTTGCAGAATTCAAGATGGAGCCTCACTAGTGCTTTATATATAGGCAGAGTGGTGGTCTCTGAGGCTAGGGATCTGCACTGGCAATCGGAAGGTTGCCGGTTCGAATCCCGTAAATGCCAATAGGGACGCTTCTCTGTTGGGCCCTTGAGCAAGGCCCTTAACCAGCAATTGCTGAGCGCTTTGAGTAGTGAGAAAAGTGCTATATAAATGCAAAGATTTATTTTATTTATTTATATAACTTATTAGGCATAACCTACCTTGACTTAAACTGCACATATCAGGCTATATTAACCTAACATCTTGTTAGTCTTTATAATTGTTTCTCTACACCTATCCGTATGATGTACATTCATGTTATCGACCTCCCATTGTCGATTCATATATAGGATTTTTACTTGCTCCTTGTAATACTTCACATTCATTAACATGAAATTTTATTTGCCATTAATTTGGCTAAGTGTGTATTGTGTGCAGGTTCATCTCTAATGATTCGGCTAATTATCTGCCATACAAGTTAGTCTGACAATAATACATTCCACTGCATCTACGCCGTGTGTTGTGAACCCACTGTACTTGTAAACAAGTAATCTTAGGCTATTAGGGTTGTGTGCGCTGATCTGTCCCCCTGTTTAAGAAGATTCTACATTAAGCCCATATTCTCTTTGAACCCTTACTGATTGCTTATCACCATATTCAGTCTCCTTTTCATAATTAGGCTTCTTTAAATTCCATTTGTTTCTGTTTTTAGCACACAATAGTTAACAAAATGAATAGTTACTAAACTGATGAGTCAAGAAGCGTGGAAAAAGAGTAATCTCTCTAGGAAAACTGAAACCAGAAGGCCATTTTGAAAGAGATATGGAAAATAATTATGAATCACTAACAAAGTACTTTTTATACACTTCACTACCTGATTGCTTTCAAACAACAGTCAATTATTTTTTAACTTTGAAAAGACGACTGACCCTCACCTGGACCTCATCAGTTCTAAGATTATATTCTGCAGCTGTGTTATCCTCTTGTTTTACTAAATTTTATTACAGACTATCTATATTTATTTCAAGCCTATTGGTTGAGCAACAACTGCATAAAAATGAGAGAAACAGGATTTTACTTCATATCTCCTACTTTGTCCTATAATTGACACTCATGGAGAACTATGACAGAGCTTAACTTGAGCAGCAAGACAGCCAGCAATTTCTTTTCCGTTCCAGTTTCGCTTTAATTACATTTCCATGTGGCAGTGCCCAAGGACAAGAAGAATGGTGCATAGGCTGGTAAAATAGAAGGTTAAAAACGTTATTGTGGAAATTTCAAACCGCTAACTAAAGAAAAAGAAATCTCAACATCTCACCTTCAATACTGGCAAACAGCATAGACTAAAATATTCTGTTATTATTTTCGATCTAAAATGTGCACGTTTAAAGACAACTGGAGCTAAGAATGGATTAGTGAATTCGTGAATCTTTGAACGTGAATTCAAAGATACTAATGATACTAATGGATGAAGGTCAATTTGCATTTATGATGCTCATTAGAACGATAACACTGTGAAATAATTTTTCAAGGAACTCCATAGGCCAAAACAACCAATTAGTGTATGATTATAAAGTTAAGACCTCATTTCAGTAAGGAACACTTATAAACCTCCACCTTATGACATGCAAAATAACACAATCTACATGAAAGTAATTACAGCAAATTTGTTGGGTCTTAAAATGCTTTCATGACACATTTTATTCTCTTTATTTCTAGCTATATTAAAATGCTAAGTGAAAAGGCAGTGCAAGCAAATCAGCATGCTTCTAAAACACAGTGATTCAGAAATCAATTTGTAGCGGCAGGAGGAGAAATTCATTGCCACTGTAAGTGATTTTGTCCAACTTGCTGAACAGGCATGCATCACCTAAACAACCGAGGTAATAGAATGTAAAAAATTCATAATCCCCTGCTTTTAACCAAAACATAATACCGGAAAAAGTGGTAAGGGTGAGGAGGAAGCATTAACAATTTGAATGCCATTACCCTCACAACTCATTTGAACCCAGACATGCTCGAGGGTAAACAGCAAGTCTTATATTGTAATCCCTAAATGGGATTGGTGTTTCAAATAATAAAATAAAACAGACATTACCAATGCATTGACTACAGTTGCTAGATAGACAAGGAGATGTTAAAGATGAATGTAAGCCAAAAAGAGAAGTCAAAAAGGCTGTCTCTCAAAATGTACATGTTTAAGATCAACAGACATATTGTATCCCTGATCCCCAAGTTACAATTCATTGTAAAAGAAGAGTCTTTGGCAAGAACTTATTTAAAAAATTGGGAGTCGTCTTCCCTAGACTTTCTTTGGATGGATATTTGATGAGTAAACTGCAAGACAATCATTATATTTTTATATTATGTACATTAAAGAACCATCAACAACAAATAAAATGAAATTAATAATATATTGTACAATTATTATGAAAGTAAACTTGAATAAATCAGACTCTGAAGCTGTATGAATAAAAGGTGAAGTACCACTTCCGGTTAGTGGAAATAGCCCAAAAATTTATAGAAATCTGTTTTGTACCTAATGCTTGTATGCAAAATTTGGTTGTCCTAAGTGAAAGTATACTTTCTTTCTTTACATACACATCCACACACACACACACACACACAGACATAATTAAAAAAATTGTAATTTTGGACTCAGGGAGGTCTAAACCAGGATTTCATCAAAATCTCGAAATGTAATTTTTGGAGGATTCCAGTACTTCCCCTATACCTCTTAAACGAGAAAGTCAGGGAGGTCTAAAACATTAGGATTTGTCAAAATCTTGACATCGAATTTCTGGATGATTACAATACTTTCCCTATACTTCGTATACAAGAAAGTTAAAAAAAAAGAACACATACGGTGCCATCAGACAGTATTCAGACCACTCGTGCAACCGAGTTATTGTCAAACACTACATGCTGAGGGGTACTACAGTCACTAATGCAAGTTACTGTAATAATAATAATAATAATAATCCATTACATTTATATAGCTCTTTTCTCAGTACTCAAAGCGCTATCCACACAGGGAGGAACCAGGAAGCGAACCCACAATCTTCCATAGTCTCCTTACTGCAAAGCAGCAGCACTACCACTACGCCACCTGTGCGGACATGACTTGCTTGAGACAAATGTGAAGCCTGCTATTGGTCCAAGCGGCAGGGACTGCTGTCTCAGTGAGTCCTTTTGCTGGAAGACAATGGCTGTCCACACACTGCTAAGAACACTAAGGCTTGTCTGGAGAAACTGAAGTTTGAGGTATTGCCACATCCTCCTTTTTCGCCAGATTTGGCACCATGTGATGTCCACCTTTTTGGACTGCTAAAAAAACATCTGGATGGTCATCAATTCAAGACAGATGATGACGTGAAGAAAGAGTGGTTGGGAGGACAAGACAAAACCTTTTATTCCGCTGGAATCCAGGCAGGTGGCGCAAGTGCATTGGAGACTACATTGAGAAATGACATTATCAGTTTTGTTAAGGTTTGTTTGATTTTCTAATAAATCCAATTTTCTAACTTTAGCTTGAAATTTCTAAAATCCTGTTTTCACTTTGTCATTTTGAAGTATTGAGTGTTGTTTGATGAGGGAAAAAAAATATTTAAATCATTATAGCATAATGCTGCAACTTAACAAAATAATTAGAAAGTGAAGGGATCTGAATACTGTCTGAATGCATTGTATGTGTTCCTTTTTAAAATAAAGTCTTGCCAATGAAGCAACTTTTACAATGAATTGCAACTTGGGGATATGGTAAAAACATAATAAAAAATATAATAACATATATAATAGTGAAGGGGTCTGAATACTGTACTTTTTGATAGCACTGTAAATGTAATCTTTGTAAACCAGTGCAGTAGAGTTATACATGCTATTGCTTTCTGTCCATCGTAAGATGGGAAACTATGGAAGATTATTCATGCTAAAGTTAACTGCAGTCTAACGTGTTAACTATATTGAAATGTAACAACAATCCAAGTAGGCTGTTTAATTTTGGCACTGTTTTATTGTGTTATAACACACATATCATCCAAACATATGATTGCTTTTCATTACGGTATACAATTTTCTTTATGGTTTAAAATACAATACTATTCTATTTTATGTCAAACATTTCCAGACCACTTTTTTAATTAAACACCCCCCTATCTACACCATATACTGAACCTTTTGCCCAGCGACTGAGCTGTTGACTCACAGTCACAAAGGCGGAAAATGAAATCTTTCAGCCCTTAAAAGTGTTAAAGAGTACTATGACTTGCTTCTCTACAAATGTTTTAAATCTGCCTTGTAGTATTTTTGAAAAAATAAATAATTTATAGAGTAGAAGCTGGTGCTTCCCAAAGACAGTGCAGGCAATGCACAAATTAAAAAACTTGCTTGTTGTTTAAATGATTTTACCTCAAGGGTAACAACACGGAAAGAAAAGAAAAACACACATTATTGTGAATTAAATTTGAAATCTTATTGTTCCATTGTAGCTTTGATTTTTTAATATTCCATCTGTTGTGGTGTCATTTTGTACCATTTTTCTTTTTTTTTTTTCACTGGCATGTTGTTAGTGATGAACTCTATTGCCTGACACATGTGCACAGAGTATGACAGCATGTTATAACCTGTGCAATGTCTTTTTTGGCCTGCAGGGGGCACTCAGCTCCCCAAATCTGACACAGAAGCAGAACACAAGTTTAGCAACACACACTTTAATTTTTCTGTGGGAAACGATTCCCAAATCATTTCCCATCTGCCCAACACATAACAAAAGCACAATAAGTACTCAGCAACTTCACTCTCTGTCTTCCACCTGCTCCTGGCAAGAGTCATCCTCTCTCTTTCAGCTCTGACTCTTGGAATAAATGCAGCAGGCTTCTTTTATGCTGAAGCCTGCTGCATTTAGGAGTACTTCCAGTGGCCTGTTGGCATGATTCGGAAGCACTTCCTGGTGATGCAGAAACACAACAAAGCGGGGCTCCACAGTCCCTGAAGCACCCACTGGCGGCACCCACTGAATACAACAGGGCTATGCCGAACTCCAACTCCCATCCTGACCTGTGGAAATCCGAGGCACCACTGCAACCCAGGGGGGCTGCCTTGTAGCACTCCCTGTGTATGTTCTCTTCCCGGTCCTTCAATTAAGAAGGCCTCCCGGCTGGTCAAGAGAGCCAGCTGTCTGCTGCACATTATTTAGAACAAAAGAGGAAACAATTCAGTTCATCATGCTCAAATGTTTATCTAATAGCTAAATTATCCAAAATTTGCTTTTAAATTTTTATTAATGATTTGATTATTGGTTACTGTATCTTTTAGATTACTTAGTTACCAACTACCAACTTCAGCATTCAGTTGCAATGTCCCTTTTTGGTTTAACCCTAAAGTGTCTTAATCTTCCAATTCTTGCATAAAAACTTTTATGCCATTTTATATTGGCATTCCTTTTGTCAAATCTAGATATAAACCTATAGGATCCCCGGAACTGTAGTCTGTGAAAAAGAAATTTTTGATTGAGCTGGCTTCTTTTTGCTACACCCATCTAACTCTTAAGAGTTAACTCTAACTCTAACTCTAAGAGTTAGTACCTGCCTCAGGCATGTATCTGCTAATGAGCATATAAACAAAACAAAACAAAAGTGCTTCTAAGCACAAATAAAATGCAAAAAATAATAAAAAGTGTGACAATGAACAAGAGACAATTTGCTGAAATAAAAATTCACAAACACAAAGATTGTTTTTTCATATAGAAATAAGAACAGTTGATGATTTGTTGGCCTCCTTTGTATAACAGAAAATGAGCTTTGTGAATTATATTAACTGCTCCTTTCTGCATCTCACATTCAAACCCCTGTGATAACATGGCATTGTGTCTAAAAGACTCCAGAAGACATTGAATGATTACCAGATAGACAAAATAATGCAAAAAGCAAAGAAACAAGAAAATCCACAAAAAATGCCCAACAAGCTGTACAATCTGATGTGGTTCTTGTGCACACTGTAGGGTGTTTGTACTGCATGTGTGAATGTGTGATGTCATGGGGAAAAGTCTTCTGTGTAAATATAAAGATGCCAGTAACGGCACGAATACACTTGACTTGAGCATTCCTAGTTTTCATCCTCTTTCACTGTACGTTTAGCATTTGTTTGTTCAGAGGTTGATGCGCTTGCTGCTTCCTGAGTAGCTAATTTTCTCCACTCTAGCGGCCCGATTCTTCTCTTCTTTCGTCTGCATCTTTTTGCATTAAAACAGATCAAGTCAGTTTCTGTGTTGCAATTACTTAGTACATTTTCCTTAATTTTTCACTTAAGCTGGGACTTAAGTCTTCAATCTGCCTCAAGAATGATTTAAGATATGAAGAGGTAGGGGAAGTGACGGCGAAGGTGGTAGCCCGCTGCCAAGAGTTGATTCTACAATAAAATAAAATAAAAATTAAAAAAAAGAAATAACCTTGGAGGTCAATCATCACCCCGAAAGCAAATAGTAGACGTTACATTGTATATGTGTACCAAAGTTCAGGTCAATAGGTCAAACGGTTTGCGAGCTACAGGTGATTTGAAATCAAAGACAGACAAACGAACAGCCACGGTAGTGTATTATCCTTCCATCCATCCATCCATCCATCCATCCATCCATCCATCCATCCATCCATCCATCCATCCTCTTCCGCTGATCCGAGATCGGGTCGCGGGGGCAGCAGCTTGAGCAAAGATGCCTTCTCTCTCCCCGGCCACTTTTTCAAGCTCTTCCAGGAGAATCCCGAGGCTTTCCCAGGCCAGCCGGGAGACATAGTCCCTCCAGCGTGTACTGGGTCTTCCCCGGGACCTTCTCCCGGTTAGACGTGTCCGGAACATCTCACCAAGGAGGCGTCCAGGAGGCATCCGGATCAAATGCCCGAGCCACCTCATCTGACTCCTCTCGATGTGGAGGAGCAGCGGCTCTAGTGTATTATATATAAAGATATTATTTGGGTTGTTTTTGTTTAATTATTACTTTGTTTCACCAACTTATTTTTGTTAGGAATTACATTACATTAGCTGGTATTCAATCTGACCACGATGGATCATGTAACCAAAAACATGCTGAAATGAACTGTACCATAAAGTTTTTGTTTTCTAGCATTAGCACCATTAGCACTTCACGCTGCCATATTCAAGCTTCCTTATTCTTTTATACACCAAGGCAACACAGCAGCATGTTTTGTGCCAGCTGTTTGGGACAACCTGTAAGCATTATCAAGCACATAATAATACAGTAGAGTCTCGCTTATCCGACATTCCGTATTATCTGACATCCCCCCGCAAAAAAAAACAAAAAAAAAAAAAAGGAATTAATCGGCAAAAAGAAGTGCAAGTTGCAAGTGTGAGCGTAGTCTATTTTTTGTTGCTCCCAACTCTACCGCAGCTAATTAGAGTGGAACCTCAGTTTGCGAGCATAATTCGTTCTGGAAACGTGCTCGCAGTCCAAAGCACTGGTATATCAAAGCAAATTTCCCCATAAGAAATAATGGAAACTCAGATGATTCGTTCCACAACCCAAAACTATTCATATAAAAACGATTAATACAAAATATAAAGTAAAAATACATAAAACAAATGAACCTGCACTTTACCTTTGAAAAGAATCATGGCTGGTGTGAGTGAGTTTCTAAACTCTTGTGGGTTTCCACCCAACAGGACGACACGCGGAAGAGCGTCCCAAAGCAACTGCAGTCTCCCAGCGCTGTAGCAGTTCGCCGTAAAAGTGAATCTGAAAAGATCGCGGACATGCTATAAGCACCTGCCATCGATGGGTGATACAAGGAACAAGGAACATTATAAATGCGCAGGGCACAGTATTACGGCCCTGCCTGACTGCTGTGTCTGTGTATAGGAGAGTGGCAGATCCCGCTACGATAAATATCCGCGCTCTTCCTGTTTCAAGCTGAATAAAGCTGGTGTTGCTAAAGTACTGAGACTCAGTACTTTACAAACACACACACACACACACACACACACACACGCAGTCACAATGCTGTAGTAAACAGTATATGCTCGCACGGATGTTGACTATATGAGTGACTGAGTTAAGGCTCTAGAAACTGCAATTAAATACATTGAGCAACAAGAAGAAGCTACAGGAATCGACATAATGATGCTGCAAAGATGGCGAGACTTGGCAGCAAAGAAATGGCACTTGTCAGGAAAACAAGACTATGATCAAAACTTTCTTTAAATCATCAAAGGACTGAACTTTTTAAGTATAGTACATACTGTATTTAACTTCAGACAATGCTGTAACTGTAAGTTCATTTTTTCAGTTAATTTTTTCTGTTTTGTTGTAAAACATGATTATTAGGTTCGTAATGTGTAAAATTATAACATAGTTTGACGTTTAATAGGCTTTTTCTTAACACCTCCGATTAATCCGACATTTCCGCTTACCCGACATTCTGTTTTTGTCGGATAAGCGAGACTCTACTGTATATATATATTTTTTTTATCACAGTCAGATAGACCAGTGGTTTCCAAGTTCAGTCCTGGAGGACCACTGAGGCTGCAGGTTTTCATCCCAACAGTGTTGTGCAAGGTCACACCTCACAAGATCTAGCTCAAAGTTCAGTTCACACAGATTAAAATGAATAAATTCACGTTCATAGTTCACCATTTCAATTTTGAACCAGTTAATTTTCAGTTCATTTTGTATTTTTAAGGAGTGAGAACAAATGACCCATGAGTTTACTTTTTCAATTTTGCATGCCTTAAATTAGGCTATTACAGTGCTCTTGAATAAAATACAATAATTATGAAGACTTTTTAATTTAAATACACTTTATTGAGTTATACCCAATATTCTCAACATTCTGCTAATATTCTCCCCATCAAAAAAGAAATTAAATAGATGCAAGTATACATATAAATTACCGCTCTATTTCAAACCATGTGACACAAATGGTGATTGTGGAACCAACGTGTAGGTGAACTAACCTATTATGCTGCCGGTCAAAATTCGCGTCACATATTGCATGTCCAACAGGGAAAAACATAAAGTGGACTCGCAAAGTACAATGTTTTCCTAAAAGCGAAAGTGCTTGTGTCAGCGGGGGAGCACCTTAAGCACAAGTAGGCAGACACAGACAGTGCCTATCTGATTTTACATTATTTTTCACGAATACAAATAAATGGCAAAAAATTTGTACGAAATAAATAAGGCAAAGGCAAAATGGCAAAATGTTTAATGTGGATCTAAACCAGATCCAGAAAGTCTCCTAAAAATAAATTAGCTTACGTTCAAGTTCTTCACTTGCAAATACATTAATACGTTAAGTTCACCGTTTATTAGAAAAATGAGCTTGTTCAATGAACGCGCTCTTTTGAACTAGTTCATGCACAACACTGGATACCAAATAACTTTACTTATAAGCGGACTCCTAACTTAATTAAACTACGGTTATTTCCCAGTCTTTGTGTTTCCAAAAAAAGACAAAACAGGATTTCTAAATTTTTATTAGTAAACATTTATATTAAATGTCATGCTACATGGAGATACTTTTCTCTTTATTTTTTACATTTTCGTCATCCTTATCCTTTTGATTTTCATTCCAGTTTTCCAAGTGTTCTGGCCATTATTTACGAACGAGCACACCAGTGGGGCCGATACTCAAGTAGCTGCAGCCTTTCTCTGTTCTGTGTGTTACTAATGTCTACTTCGTTCATTGTTAATTGCCATTATTAAATTGCAATTAAGGGAACAAAAAGGTAAATTAATAGGAAAATGACAAATGAGAGACTAGTGGCAAACATTAATGTTTCTAAATTCATTATAAATGTAAACCTCACACTGCTTTGCTTTTTTAAATGTGGAATAAGAGAAGAAAAAAAATAAAAGACTATTACTTCAAGGTAAAATGACTTACTGATTGAGAAACAGGCTGTGATTAAAATGTGCAGCTACAGTGGTCCTCCAGGACTGAACTTGGGAACAACTGAGATAGACTACTTGCTTTCCATTGTCAAGATAGGTAGTACTACAATACTAACCTGGGTTTGACCTGAATGTGAATCATACACAAAAAACAGCTGAGGTGCTATATAAATAAAATGTGTTATTATTACATAGAAACAGCTACATTTATGTACATTAAACTTCGATATAAAAGAGTATAAGTATGTGGCATATATTGGGTGTTTTGGAGTAGGAAACATAATGGTCAATGTACAGAAGGAAGAGCACAAACAATCTTCGTATCATTTCCAATCATTAGCCATCTCAGATAAAAAAATATCAAGTACGTGCAAGCTGAGGTATTTCTATATGACAAAACTAAATTTCAGTTGACTGGAGAGCAAAGGGATATTTTGAGCCCAAATGAATGTCATCTGAGGTTACAGAAAAATATGCAAATACCCTCCTTTAGTCATGTCAGTACACTAAAAAATATTAAAGGCAGAATCTAAAATGCTATCTTTATAATGCTTACATTTTTACATCATTTACAGAAAGGATGTTCTTTAAACTAAATCAGCCCAAGGGTGTTTTTCCATTAAGATTAAAAAAGAAGAGAAATTGTTCAAAGCTATTCTGTGATTTATGGTAGCAACAGCAAAGTAGGAAAATGTTACTAATTGGTACTTAAATATAATAAAAGAATTGCTTGAAAGTATCTCTTTTAATGATTGGATAATACAATGTTTTAATGTAAAATACAGGAAATCCTAACCAATCCTTATTAAAATTGGTACTGGAGCTAATATAGTACCACAGAAAGCGAACATTGACCTTCTGGGGCTCAGCTTCAGCTGAATATAATGGAGCTTGAAGCTATACAGTCATATTGTATATGTTTAGCTTTATGCTCTGAAGAAAAGGACTCAAAACACAAAGACAACCCAACTGAGGCACTTATGGCCTTGTTCTAATTCAAGAGTAGACACCAGGCAGGGAGAGCGTCAGCTAAATCAGTGCTGTAGTTCTGATCAAGTGAAGCTTCTTTGAACTACTGAATGCATTTCTTCTAATCAGAAGCTTTTCTTGCCTTGTTTTGTTTTACCTAATTCTACTGCTTTTCTTTAGTGCATTCAGTGAATTTTTCATCTTTTTAAAAGATTACATTACAGGCCTTTGTCTCTTCTTTTAAGTGTACATTTGTTTTTCTTTATTGGTATTTTGTCTATGTATTCTATATACATAGACAATTCTATATTATGATTCTATATTATGTTCCAAAATATCAGATGCTCAAAATATGTACATATTATACATAACCATTTATCTATATTCATACATGCTATCATTATTTGAAAGTGCTAACATTTTGAGATATATATTTTTAAATCTTATATTTACTTGTAGTGTAAATGTTATCGTGGGGTTCACCAGTAACTCAACTCAAAAACTCAACTTTTATTGCCATTCCTCCACATACATAGTATATTGTTGAACGAAATTTCATTCCTTGCAGTCCCCTGTGCATGGGCAAAACAATATACATTCAACATACACCATAACATAACTAAATCAGTGCAACAACACAATGTAACAAAACAAAGGATGCAAGACTATAAAGCTTGAACAACATTCAGTATCCATAGTAAAATGCAGAGTGTAAAGTGACAGTACATAATTGGGGGAATGTTATAGTGATATGGTACTAGGTGACATGTAGGAGTTGGAGAAAAGCTTGAGGAAAGAAGCAGATATACGACCTGGCTGTGCTGCTCCTAATGCTGTGGTATATTCTACCTGATGGCAGGAGGTCAAACAGTATGTGTGATGAGTGAGAGACATATTTCACAATAGCGGAGGCTCTATGCAGACAGTGTGTCTGAAAAATGTCCTGGATCGAGGAGCAGGAGACCCCTATGATCTTCTCAGTTGTCTTCACTACGCACTGCAGAGTCTTACGCTCATGGGCTTTGTTGTTCCCAAACCACACAGTGATACAGTTTGTCAGGACACTCTCCAAGGTTCCTCTGTAAAAGGTGTTAAGAATGGGTTGTGGCAAGCCGATTCACTTCAGTCTCTTCAAAAAAAAAAGGTGTTGTTTTGCCTTCTTGACAACAGAGTTGGTGTTGATTGTCCAGGAAAAGTCATCAGAAATATACAGACCAAGAAATGTGTTACTACTGATTCTCTCCATAGCATAGCCACTGATAAGAAGTAGGGAATAGTCAGCCAATGTTCTCCTGAAATCTCTTTTGTCTTATCGACATTTAGAGTGAGATTATTTTCCCTACACCACCTCACCAGATGTTCAGCCTCTTCTCTGTAGGGTGTGTCATTATCATTGCTGATGAGCCCCACTATGGTTGTACCCACTGCACGCCCAACCTACCTGGAAAGGGGTCTCTCTTTGAACTGCCTTTCCCAAGGTTTCTTCCATTTTTTCCCTACAAGGTTTTTTTTGGGAGTTTTTCCTTGTCTTCTGAGAGAGTCAAGGCTGGGGGGCTGTCAAGAGGCAGGGCCTGTTAAAGCCCATTGCGGCACTTCCTGTGTGATTTTGGGCTATACAAAAATAAACTGCATTGCATTGTATTGTATCATCTGCAAACTTGATGATGACACTGGACTTAGACTTGGTGGTGCAGTTGTAGAAGATCAGCATGAACAATAGTGGGCTCAGCACAAAACCTTGGGGTGTTCCTGTGCTCAGCCTAATGGTGTTTGATGTTCTGCTGCCAATGTTCACTGGCCTCTCTATCCAAAAGTCTAGAATTCAATTATTCAGTGGCCCAGCAGAGACAGTTTCCTCACCAACTGCTGGAGAATGATTGTGTTGAATGCCAAGCTATAAACAACAAACAGCATTCTGACATATGTATCCTTGGTGTTCAGGTGAGACAGCACTGTGTGCAAGGTATAGGAAATGGTGTCATCAGTGGACCTGTTCAGACGATAAGTAAACTAGAGTGGGTCCAGAAAGGTGGGGAGGATGGAGTTGATTTGTCTTTTGACCAATTGCTCGAAGCACTTCATCAAGATAGGAGTCAGTGCTACAGGGCGGTAGTCATTAACACATGCCACCATTGACTTCTTCGGTACTGGAATAATAGTGGTCTTTTTAAAGCTTGTGGGTCCCATAGCCTGGCTCAGAGAGATGTTAAAGACGTCTGTGAGGACATCAGCCAATTGGTCAGCACAGTGTCTAAGTACACACCCAGGATTGCTGTTTGGTCCTGCAGCTTTCCGTAGACTGACTCTAGAAAATGTCCTACTTAAATGCAAAGAATTATTATTATTATTACTTACATCGGCAGGGTCCAGATGGAGCAGCTGTTCCTCAGGGAAGGGCTGGACATATATGCCAGTGTGTTGTTTAGAATCTCGAATATGTCCATAGACGCTATTTAGCATGTCAGGGAGGTCAGTATCAGTGCTGTTGGCCTGTGGTGAGATTTTATAATCTGTTAAGGCCTGGATGCCCTGGCACATGCACGTAGGATCTTTTGAGTCAAGAAGTTGTTGTTAATCTTCTGTGCATACTGATGTTTAGCTTCAAACCTTTCAATGGTGACATCCTCAATGTGACTATGTACCCAGTCACAGAGTCAGTATGTTCTTCTAAGTTAATATGCTGGTCATAGGTGGCTGCCTCCCTGAATATATTCCAGACTGTACACTCAAGGTAGTCCTGCAAAGCTGCAATGGCTGTTTCAGACAAGACTTTGATAGTTCTTTGTGCTGGCCTGGATCATTTCAGCAGTGACCTATAATAAAAACAGTTTATATATGTTGGAAAGTGTAGAGGCAAGGAGACTATTATAATTGACAATAAACAGTCAGATCAATATTGCTGAAAACAGGGGGACCACATAAAAAAATGGCATACAATATTTTGTTAAAACCCCTTGAATTAGAGCTGAAAGTCTGTACTTCATTCACATCTTGGTTGCTTTGTTTCATATCCATTGTGGTGGTATACAGAGCCAAAATTATGAAAATTGTTTCACTGTCTAAATACTTATGGATCTGTCTGTAGATAAGATAAACAGTATATGTTACATTGACTTTTTTTCCATCCTTCCTTTGTGTCATGAAAAATGTGTGCATTTCTAATGTGAAACAAAATAACTTCTATGTATGGAAAAGCAAATCCTAATAAGTTCCTTTCAAAATTCACATAAATGTTTGGTTAAACAAAATAAGAACAGAACGTTCATTTTGCATGAGCTATTGTATATGGATAATAGAAGATGTTATTTTTTACTGTAAATTGGCATGCTAATAAAATATTTTGAGCACTTAAAAATGTGGATGTATAATGTAGAAATTTATATATTACTGAAATAATTTAAAGAACTTTATGAAGGAAGAGATAAAAAAAATTGTTTTGCATGTGGACTAAATCCTGAGATTAAAAATAAAAGGGAGAAATGTGCAGATACCTGAACAAATATTTTGTACTAGAATACTGAAAATAGTAATATAGAGACTGGGTGTTTTTTTTCCTAATTTGACATTTTATTTTTAATACTAAGTAGGAATTTACTGGTCCTCTTAGCTTGACTGTGTTCACTGCCACTCCTCATGTTAAAATAAAAGTAAAAAAATTCAGTAATTTGTATTGACTGAGGCAGTGGAACACAATCACACCACAACAGCACAAAAAGATTACGGTTACACAGATTGCAACAGTTTCAGCAAACAGCACAATCCTTCAGAAACAAAAGTTCTTAGCTAATAAAATAATTAGCTTGAACCCAGAAAACCCACCTTGGCCATCTGAAAGTGCTCTACGTGACATGCAGAAATACCTCGAGGAAGTTAGGCAGGGTGTTTTCATTGGTGCTCCTCTTCAGATCTGGCAAGCCAAAGTGGCTGTGTATCCTAAACTTACCATTTTTGTCTTTGAATATTGTGTATGGTCCTGCCTCACAAGCCTTTGTTTAATGCATATTTTCAGCTTGTGAACAGTTCTCGTCTGAATTGAGAAACAGAATAACCACTTCTCTAGAGCACAGTTTTCTTGAAAATTAACAGAATGATGTATAACTAAATCACACTAACAATCAAGCTATGTTTTGCATCAGTATTACGGTGGGATTTTAGTAAATTGTGCATTGGAGAAATTCAGCATTTGTTTATTTTATACCTCTTAAATATGAATTGATAACTTGTATGCAAAAGTGCAATTTGTTACACACAAATGATCACAGAAAATAAGCATTTTATAAAATAAGATTAGATTAAATTAGATTATACGTTATTTGTCCCCAAGGGGAAATAAAAATCATATAGTATATATTTACTGTTATATATACATACAGTATATTTAAAAGTATACATACATTGTCAAACATGATCTCCTTACAGGCTCTGTCGAGGTATGTAATAACCTGCCGGTACGAGAGGGAGCACTATCACTAACAGTGTCATCTCCTTCACTCTCCACAGTGTCAAGAAACTGTTCAGTAAGAGCAACTGACTCTGCCCCTTCCAATTCAGTATCCATAGAAGCCTGAGCTTCCCGGAAGAAGGCGTCATATCTGGAAAGAGTGACCCACCAGACAGAGTTCCGCTGCCGAAGTGGCCATGCTTGTGGCTAACCACCCAAACTACTTTCATTTAAGTTTAAACCCTGCTTTGAAGGACACGCATGCCAAAAAGCATTATTCTTTGTGTTCTTTTTTGGACAATAAACAGGACTACCCAGTTGGCACCCCAAATTTTTCCATTTAGTAGAGCTGTCATTCCTTAACCAGCCACAAAATATTATATATATATATATATATATATATATATATATATATTGTGGAACCTCGGTTTGCGAGTAACTTGGTTTACGAGTATTTTGTAAGACAAACTAAAATTTTTAATAAATTTTGACTTGATAAACGAGCGAGGTCTTGCAATACGAGTAGTATGTATACGCTTTGTCTGCCGAGCGTCATGTGATCACAACTGAACTGATGGTTCTTCTCTCTCTCTCTCTTTCTTGCTGCGGGATTGTGGGCAATCGTCTCCTGTTCTCCGTCTGAGTCGCCGTGCCTCACTCATATAGTCAACATCTGTACGAGCGTACACTGTTTACTACAGCATTGTGAGTGTGTGCGTGGGTGTGCGTGTGTGTGTGCTGTGACGTGCGAGTCCCCGTCTTGCACCCCAAAACACAAAGTTGAGTCTCAGTACTTTAGCAGCACAAGCTTTATTCAGCTTGAAACAGCAACAGCGCGGTTATTTATTGTAGTGGGATCTGCCACTCTCCTATACACAGACACAGCAGTCAGGCAGGGTTGTGGCCAAGTAGTACTGTGCCCTGCGCATTTATAATGTTCCTTGTTCCTTGTATCACCCATCGACGGCAGCCGCTTATAGCATGTCCACAATCTTTTCAGGTTCGCTTTTACGGTTTACAGTAATCCCTCGCTATATCGCGCTTCGCCTTTCGCGGCTTCACTCCATCGCGGATTTTATATGTAAGCATATTTAAATATATATCGCGGATTTTTTGCTGGTTCGCGGATTTCTGCGGACAATGGGTCTTTTAATTTCTGGTACATGCTTCCTCAGTTGGTTTGCCCAGTTGATTTCATACATGGGACGCTATTGGCAGATGGCTGAGAAGCTACCCGACTTACTTTTCTGTATCTCTTGCGCTGACTTTCTCTGATCCTGACGTAGGGGGATTGAGCAGAGGGGCTGTTCGCACACCTAGACGATAAGGACGCTCGTCTAAAAATGCTGAAAGATTATCTTCACGTTGCTATCTTTTGTGCAGCTGCTTCCTGAAACGACATGCCGCACGGTGCTTCGCATACTTAAAAGCTCGAAGGGCACGTATTGATTTTTGATTGAAAAACAAACTCTGTCTCTCTCTCTCTCCCTGCTCCTGACAGAGGGGGTGTGAGCTGCCGCCTTCAACAGCTTTGTGCCGCGGTGCTTCGCATACTTAAAAGCAAACAGCCCTATTGATTTGTTTGCTTTCCTCTGTCTTTCTGACAGACTCTGCTCCTGACGCGCACTCCTTTGAAGAGGAAAATATGTTTGCATTCTTTTAATTGTGAGACGGAACTGTCATCTCTGTCTTGTCATGGAGCACAGTTTAAACTTTTGAAAAAGGGACAAATGTTTGTTTGCAGTGTTTGAATAACGTTCCTGTCTCTCTACAACCTCCTGTGTTTCTGCGCAAATCTGTGAGCCAAGCATGACAATATAAAAATAACCATATAAACATATGGTTTCTACTTCGCGGATTTTCTTATTTCGCGGGTGGCTCTGGAACGCAACCCCCGCGATGGAGGAGGGATTACTGTACTGCTACAGCGCTGGGAGACTGCGATTGATTTAGGACGCTCTTCCACGTGTCGTCCCGTTGGGTGGAATCCCACAAGTTTTGAAACTCACTCACACCAGCCATGATTCTTTTCAAAGGTAAAGTGCAGGTTAATTTGTTTTATGTATTTTTACTTTATATTTTGTATTAATCATTTTTATATAAATAGTTTTGGGATGTGGAACGAATCATCTGAGTTTCCATTATTTCTTATGGGGAAATTCACTTTGATATACGAGTGCTTTGGACTGCGAGCATGTTTCCGGAACGAATTATGCTCGCAAACCGAGGTTCAACTGTATATTGTGGAAATAAAGTATAACAGCCAGTCAAATAAAGGTTTGGGGAACCGCCCCGTATAATGTTCAACGGATAGGTCAAAAAGAAACTGTTGAAACAAAACAGATTCAACCAAGCATTTGACAAAAAACATAAGGTATCACGGGGGGTATTTATACAGCAATAGAAATTACTACAGGAAATTAAAGGGGGAAAATGACATCTTGTTTTGGAGTTCTTTGTGACGTCATCAACGAGGACCGGAAATACACTTTGGCCATTTTGGCTCCGCGACACGTTGGTTTATTTTTCTTCCTTGCTTCTGCGGAGAGAGAAAGAGAAAGGTCAGTACTCTTTTTTAACCCTCCATCTTTCGACCGTCTACTCGCCGTGGGTTTTATCGACTGTCTCCTAATAGCGCGTGCATGACTATATATATATATATATATATATATATATATATATATATATATTGTGACAGATAGGAGGCGCTGCCGACCCCTTGAACCCTCATACAACACGTTTTGACACCAGGTGAAAGTCCAAAGATAAATTTATTTCAATAATAGTGTGTAGAAAACACCTACACTCCACAATACTCAATAATCACTAATAAATCAACACACTAATCAATAAACAACTCCTAATCCTCCACTCCCAGTAGCTCAGTCACCCTTCCTCCCAACTCGGCTCACTGCTGGGATCTCCCACAGTCCTTTTAAACTCCTTGACCCGGAAGTGCTTCTGTCCCTCAGTCCATGTCACGTGACTTCCTAGCACTTCCGGGTCAGATCAAAACTCTTCTTTTCTTCAGCCCGGAAGTACATCATTTCATTCCGTGACTAGGAAGTACTTCTGGGCTATACGGAAAGTTCCACTCCCTGTTCTTCCCTGCAGCGTCCCCTGGTGGCCCCCATGGTAACCAGCAGGGCTGTGAATTAAAACTCAAAGGTCCATGATGCCCTGCTGGAATTCAGGGCACCTCCATGTTGCAGGGAGGGCTCCATCTGGCAGCTTGCGGCTATTGGCCGGGATAAACTACCGGCCATATATCACTATCCATCCATCCATCCATTTTTCAACCCGCTGAATCCGAATACAGGGTCACGGGGGATATATCACTATATATATATATATATATATCAATGGCGGACCGTGCATTTCACACCTAGGCCTTCAGTAGTGCTCCGTCTGAATCAACCCGCCCCTCAAAAACTAATTTATGGTTATAAAAACCATCTTAATATGCAGAAATACAGTATAAAGAGTCGTTGCATCACAGATAGATAACTCCTGTAGCCACAATAAATGCCTTTATTGAATAGACAAACCAGGGGTGAACAAGTTCCTTTCTACTGCAGCTACAGCCACGACACACATAAAAAACATCAATAATAACTCATAAACTTGCAATATTATTTAGGAAAATTGCAACATTTTACTCACCAAAAATTCGGATTATTTGTAAACAAAATCCATCCTCCTCTCTTTCCTCAAAAACAGTTCAATTACTCTGTTGTACAGATTATCCGTGCGCTTCAGTTCCATCACGAAGTCCCTTTCTATCGCCATTGAAGCTAATGCTGAAAGTCAAACCTGCCCTGTCGTATTTCTGGCATAAGTTTTAATTCGCTTTAGGGCTGAAAATGTCCGCTCGACAGAAGCAGTGGACACGGGAATGGTCACCAATGTGTACAGCTGCCCCATGCAGATTTTTCTATTACACCATCCTATCCAATCAACGGGTCTGAATACGGTGACATTGCCGTACGCCTGCTAGAGGGCCCTTGTGACACCAACTCAAAATCTAATTGGTTGAAGCAACAGTTTAATCGACATTTATTTTGTGTTAGAGGGCCTGCAGGACAGACTGTGAAGGCCTCCGGGCAGACTTCTTTGACTTTGACCCTGCCTGGCAACAAATGATGGCTGAAATGTGACTGGTTAAATACTTTAATACGAAAATACTTGTCTGGAAGCAGCACAACCATCGGAAAAGCTATGAAAGGAAGCAGACAGACTATTTGGAATTATTTAAAAAAGTATTCATGGACAAAATATAATTAACATCAGTTTGTGATTCAGATATTTTTTTAGGCCAGCAGAGAAGACCTTGCAGGCCCTGACGGTCCGCCACTGATATATATATATATATATATATATATATATATATATATATATATTCACGGCATTCGTAGTCTGTGTCACAATCTGATTGTATGGGTGGTTTCCTACCAGGTAACGCTTGTGGTTGGCCAGCAAGTCTGCTAACATCTGCCACGGTGCCCTCAGTTGTGAGAAGCAGATCATAGAATGGTTGAAATAGTTTTACTGTCAAATAATGCAAAGAGTACGCGACACGTGTTTCGCCCTAATTCTGGGCTCATCAGGCGTACACACTCTACTGCACTCCCTCATATATATATATATATATATATATATATATATATATATATATATATATATACAGAGTATATAAATAAAATTGTTCATATTCAGCAGCTGGTTTAATTTGTGTTGGGTTTTAACAGGACATACCTACAATATACTCTTCTACTGACTTTAATAGTTTTGGAAATGATAACTGCTTAAGTCTATAGTTCTCTCATTGTGACACAAAATTAACCTTCAAAGCACTGTTTTAACCATAAAATAAGTAGTAAAACTAAATCTTACAAAGAAAATATGATGGAACGGCTAACTAAAACTAAATTAAAACTAAAAGCAACAGAAGTAATATAAAAATAAAGACTAGTATAAAAAGGCAAAACTATAATAACCTTGACACAGAGTCCCATGGCCATAGCTCCAAGTATGAATTTGGGAGTAAATGTTTCAGTTAACTGTTCACAGTTCAACCACAGCTAACTGAAGTGCACCTGAGCCACTTACAACAAGAATCTGTTCATTGTAGCTTTATTCAAAATGTCAGCAGTCACAAAACAGTGATTTGTCTATCCAGCGCACGTGAAAATAAATTTTGGTTTGTAACATAAGTGATGTCTTCACTTATAACTTAAAACTTTGGGCTTGTGAATTTGGGTAATACTTGATATGAAGTCATGCTGAAATGTCAAATATTTATAGATGTGTGCACTTTATTCTGAGTTACAGCTACTTCTACTATTTCTTCTTATCACTGTTTGAATCTTAAACCTTAATATTTACCAAAATACAAGTGTATTGTTTTATATAATATTCATGTGCAATTTCAATTTGCAGTTGCTCCCAGTCCTTTAATAGCATTGTTTGTAGTTATATCTATTTGTGTTTTATCTGGTTATGATAGATGCTCATTTTCTCAGCTCAACCAGCCTTATTATAACCTAATATCTCCGAAGGATTGTACAATACTGTGGACCATTAATCCAACTTATTTACCATTAGTCTGGCTCCAAATGATTGCTTTTTGTTAAAATGATTAATTTTCTTTCATTCGTTACTGTAGTATTTGAGTTTACAATGCTTAAGGTTATAGAAAGCAATCTGACTATGACCACTTGTGTGTTTTAGAATAAAATCTAATTAATTAATGTGTTACATGGAATTTAAAACCAAAGTATTAAAGAATACTCAGAAAATATGAATATTCTGATTGAAAAATTCAGTTAGACCTGTCATTATTTGATAAAATATTAATGGCAAATTCAGAATGATATACAAGAACAAAGAATGGAATAAAAATGGCAAATGAGGAATACTAGAAATGCATAGATATGCATTCCGGAAGACAAATTTACTTATTTTTCCACTTATATATTCAAACTAATCCTTTTATTACACAATGAGATACATAAAAAAATAAGACTTAATGTCAGAGATCAAAGCTCATCAAACAGAACAAAGTGTGCTATGTAAACTTCAAGAGTCAACACCACCTTGGCTTGCTGTCAAGTAATATAAACTGAATAGAATGCATACTCAAAATCTCCATATCATAAACTCACTGCCTTACTCCGGAGAAAACATCATGCACATTTTTAGAAAGACTTATGGAGAATATTATGAACAGATGCATACCTTTCAAAAATGAACTCAAAGGATTTGCCATAACATCACCATTAGTTTAAGACCAAACCTACCTATGAAAATATCAGACTTCATAGAAATTCTTAAATTAATTCCAAAGGTGTTTGATTGTTTAAGGTTGAATGACTGTACGTTTGAATGGAACAGGCATTTGTTAGCAGTGCTCCTATCAGATGAAAGTAATTGCCTATTTCCATGAGTAAATACCAGTTTATTGCTAATGTAAATGTAATTTCTTCATTTCACATGCTCCAGTTTCCATCACATCAGATGGAGTAACATTATGCAGCCAAAAATCCATTGTGATATCCCACACTACATTGCTTGCAATTTGATTTAACTCACTTAACTGGAAGAATCCTAACAAGCTCTTCATAACTGAATAGGAAAGTAATGTCTTATTATCTAAAACTTTTAGAATCTCCATTATAAATCTTCATATTTATACTGTATGCTTCTGTAATTGTATAATTTCTCGCTGTTTTGCACTGATAGGATGGCATCCAAATTCATTGTACTTGTACAATAACAATAAAGATTTTCATTCATTCATTCATTCATTCATTCACTCATTCATAAATGCTTCATATTCTAAGTGTTCTCCGACTCAGTCATTAATCACTCTGTGCTTCTTAAATAGGCTTTCTTTTATGCCAAAAGGAATGTGCAGACAGTGATAAACCTCACAGAAAATGTTACATTAATGATATTACAGATCTCTGAACCTTTTAGAGTACTAAGATGTATACATGATATCATTTTCATGATGAAATGCATTAAAGCATGTATTAAACATCAGGAGGAACAGTGGCGCAGTGGTAGCAAATACAAAGATATTTATTGTGTTGTGATTGGTTATCATGAATGCAATGTATTCTGTGTGGTGATCACTGCCCGTGCACGGTTAGCGTGTTGCAGTATGGATTCATCATGCCCCCACATTTAATTATTAACAGTATACATTATTTAAATGCTGTTAACAATTTATCTGTAAAATGTAATATACATTACTTACTTTAATGCATTTAAAAATGATATAAAAGTATACATCCTAGTGTTCTATCAGCACACAGCTCTAAATCAACTTAGAAGCCAGGAGTCATCAGTGTAAATACGTACTCTCTTCTATTGACTTCAACTCCTTTACTGTCATTGTAATGGTACAGTGAGATTCAATATTCACCTTCTCCGTAAACTAAAAAAAAAAAAAATAATGATAATAATAATAATAATAATAAGATAAAAAAGGAAAATATACAATATGAAAGCATAAGTACAACATACATGTACATATTGTGCAAACAGTGAAAATGTTTCATAAAAGTGGCTCTGGTTGTGAAATATTACAGTTGTAGTGCAAGTTTATTGTAAGGTAATTGCAATTATAAGTACAAACAGTTTTACCAGGAGCACTTGATGGACTGATTGAGTGCATTTATAGCTCTTGGGATGAAACTGTTTCTGAGCCTTGTGGTCCGGGTAGGAAAGACTCTGAAGGGTTTGCCAAATAGGAGAAATTCAAAATAGACTGTGGTATGGGTGAGTTGAATCCATGCAAATGCTGGTGGCTTCCCTAAGACATAATGTGCTATAAATGTCCTCTAATGCTGGAAGCTGTATCCCGATAATCCTCTGCACTCTTGACACAACCTGCTGAAAAGCTTTCCGATCAGCTGCTGTTGCAGCTGTGATACCACACACACATAAAAGAGCACTGTGTGTAACAATGCTAAAGCAGCTATGGTATTTGGAATAGTTTGACTATTCCGTGCACCATTATATTGTTAGAGAATGATTGCAGGCAAGTGCCTTAAATCTGAAAACGATATGCAATTAATTTTGGTGTATTTCATATGAATATGAATCTAAAAAAGAAAGGGAGACCATAGAAACAGTAGCACTGCTTTGACACTGGATGCTGCCCGACTGCAAAAACGAGCAGAAATGTGTGTATGCATGGTCTAAGGCTGCTGTGGAAATGGCTTCATGCCAAGTTTAGTGTTTATACATCTTGAAGGGAGCGTTAAAATAAAGCCTTTAAATTAATATAAGTCTATTGGCATAATGTAGAAATCCACTCATCAATCAATACATTTTCCTAAACCAGCTTATTCAGGGTAGGATCAGGCACAAAGTAGGAACAATACCTAGACAAGGCACCAATCCATTGCAGGTAAACACATACACCAGTGTCAATATAGCAACACCAATTTATCTAACATTTGTGTTTTTGGACTATGGGAGAAAACAAGGGTACCTGGAGGAAACTTGCTTGGACACGGGAAGAATATGCAAACTTTATGCAGGGATGAAAGAATAAAATTCATCTAAAAAACAGTATAGCAGGAGGTTCATGAATAGCAGCAGTCTTTTTTGAGTTCAAATTTTTGTTTTTAACAAGAAAAGAATAACAATTATAAAAAAAAGCAGAAGTAACATTAAGGAATGACAAATCCCCAATTTCTTATCTCAATCTCTCAAAATCGCTCTATAAAATGGGTCCTAAAAGGACTGAAAGTTATTGGTGCCTGTGTGGACCATTGAGACAGACACAGCAAGATCAAACATCATTAGAAGAATCAGTAAACAGAAGAATTAGGGAAATAGGATTAGTAGCATGATATAACCAGCTCCAAACTGGTCAAAGAGTAAATGCCCAGTGACATAACTCAAAGTCCAGCAGAGATTCCCTGTCTTTCAGAATTATCACAAATTAGTGAAGTGCTTAATGGAAGTTCCCTTATTAGTCCACAGAATGACGGAACCTAACTTCTGACCATCATTTTATGAAGGGGGGAGAGAGGGAACATGGCATTAACAAAGTTGAAATGTGTAACTATATTAATTTTAATATTTCACAATCTAGAATGTAAAGAAAGTAGAAAATAGAATCAAGAGGAGCGTAATTCCTTGACACTTTTAAAGATTCAATGGTAGTTGCATAAAGCAATGTCTTGCAGAGAAGGAATAACGTTAATGCCCAACTATTTCAGGAAATTATGGTAGAAAAAGTGACTGAGAGAAAAGGGAATTTAATGAAAGCAGAGCAAACTTTGCCTAATTCATTTTATATCCAGATGAGGTCTCAAATGACCTAAGGAAATCAAGGATGTGAGAGAGATCAAAACTAACCTTACCAAGAAAAAGAAAAACACTGTTAGAATGTAAGCAATTTTATTATATTTACCATGAATGATGCATTACGGGTGATTAAAGCAAGACTCCAAAAAGCAATGGCATTGGGCTCAAGTGAGTGATTAATAAATAAAGGGGACAATGGACAGCACTTTCTGGGACAATTTTTGAATTTGAAAGAGTTGAGAAACAGTTGAGGTGGTGATTATTAGTGCCATTGGGGCTATGCCCAGAAATCTCATGGGATCTCGTGGGAGTGGATATTATCAGCATTATCTGCTGAACGTCTGTGAAGAGACAAGTTATCTAATAAAATGGATTCATTTCTAAAGTGGTTATTAATATCCAGATGGTTGTGTGTAAGGGTTCCTGAATTATTTTTAATACATGAAATAGTCATGTAAGCCTTAGATTTATCATAATCTCAATGCAAATTAACACAGTAAGTTTAGCTCCTTGATACGTAATCTTGAGCCAGAGTACTGTGAATTTCAAATTTAAGTTTCTATAGCAGCATAAAGTGTAACAGTATTTGAGTTCAAAGGCTCATGAACTAGACTCGCCGCGCAAGATCAAGGTCCACCAAAGATGAGAGGGGAGATTCAAATTTAAGATTTTAATGCCTGCATGTAAATTACTATCCAATTGTGAAGTTGCGAATAAAACCTTTTACAGCCATCTATAAATACATACAGTACAGTATGTAGCATCATCATCAGAAGTATAGTTACTTCTATACTATACTTCGCACTATACTATTAAAATCTTCAAACTTAGAGGTAAGCATATATAAAAATACTATACTGCAAATTACAGATGTGTTAAAAATCCAATAGGTGGCAGAAGATGACGGCATTGGGAGGTCATTTTCCATTATTGCACTATGATGATCTGAAACACTTCTGTTTCAAGAGATGAGTTAACAGTAAGTAAAGTGAGCAATTTAGAGATTAAAATGTACTGTAATCTTTAGTAAGAATGACACCATGAGAAGAAAAATAAACATGTTTTAGTAGAGGAATTTAATAACCAAAAAGAATCAACTAAGTTTAAACCAGAGGCAAATCTGTAAGTTGAATGAAGGAACTAGCACTTTGTCTATCAGAGACTTCAAATTCCATTTGCATCCATACCAACAATAATATCACAGCCTTTCAGTTTTAAAATTGTATCCAATATATGTGAAGAGAATAAAGATTCATACAGTGTTGCTGAATAAATTACACACAGGACTATTTCCCTAACATAAAGTTCTATTATCACTTAACAAAATTTTTTGGCTTGTCAAAAAACAATGCCAAACAATTTTGGACTACAAGTTTCTCTGCAGGAGAATGACCATTCTGTGGTTTTCAGTGCAGTCTCATTAAGAACTATGAAGTAGCATTTGTTAACTAATCTGAGCTCATCCTTGGTCAATGACTTGGATTCCTGAATGAACAAGAAGAATGAAAGTATGGCCAGAGAACTACCTTTCCTAGTTGTGGGTGACTTCCTGTAGGTCACATCCTATGTTGAATAGACCCTACTTCTGTTTTTGTCATCTGCAAGATTCCACAGAAATATGTTTAGTACAATGGAGAACAGCAGTGGGGAATTTCTAAACATCAATGAAGAACTGAAGGTTACAAAAGCTTCACACTCGCTACAGGCACTTAAAAACCCTTAAGCTACAGTGTGATGTAGCCAGCTACCAGTTTTGGTGCTTTTGCATCTTTTGAGTATCTTGCCATAGTTATTCAAGGAGTGACACAGACTCTCAAATTTGAGCTTTATATACCTCCAAATATAATGCATCTTTTATCAAAGTAATTCGTAGACTTAGTATCCAAAATAATCCCTGCTTATGACAGGTTCCCAAATGTAGGCAATTTCAAGTTTCATGTGGATAATCAGTGTGACCCTAAAGGAACAGAATGTATTAACACTAGAATTACCAGAGTCTACGAAAAAACTCGTAGATCCGGCCCACCTTAAAACCGTTCTCACCTCTCTTTTGTCTTCTAAATGTGCCGATTAAGAGGAGCAGCGAGCAGCCGGCTATTCCATCCCCCACCGTCGCAGAACGTTCACTAAGTTTTCCCAGCTCATGGCTTGTTTGATTACCTGGGAGTGACTGAACTGCTGGAGTTTTAGAATAGAAATAATAGATCGCTATTTGGAATACATGCATTTCATGCGTGTTCCGTTTCTACAGTAATCTGTGTAAACACATTGCTAAAACAGAAACTTTTTCATATTTTAGTAATAAATGTTACAAAATGTAGGCATAAACTATAGAATGTGTAAAGCCAAGTTCCTAAGATCAAATAAACACTTCCACAAAAGCTTCACACACCATATAACAGCTTCTGTGGCGTAGCGTGCTAAGATTTGCCTCTCAGACCAAGTAGCTTTTCTCTGCCTCACAAACATGAGTTCAATTCCCCGCTGGGGATGAAGTGTTACTTCTTTTTTTTCTTTTTAACCTCAAACGGACATAAAATTTGTAAATTGGTATGCACTGTCAGTTAATGAGATCGTTATATTTTCATGTGGGATGCTCCTTTTAAAATATTTTTTTAACAATTGAGACTGCAATTAACATGAACAACTGTCCTTATAACTTATTTTTTCAAGATCCATAACACACAGACAGACAGAGCACTGCGTAATACAGAGACAGACAGGCAGAGATATACAAACAAACAGGGAAGGCACATGTACTGAAAGAAAAAAAAATCAACATGTGCGTTGTTTCTGCAGCACTGAATGAGCTCACCCGCTCTAACATCACCCCTCCCCAGATCTGGCTCTCTAAGTAACAGCGCAAGTACAGACGCAAACCAAGTGTAATCAAGAGTCCTGGTTCGATCCCCACTCACTCCTATATTTGCCGTTTTCAGTAGTAAGCTGCTCTTTTTGTTAATATTATACAGTACACACATGCACTTGATTTGTGTCTGTACTTGCGCTGTTACTTAGAGAGTCAGATCGGGGGAGGGGTGATGTTAGAGCGGGTGAGCTTATTCAGTGCTGCAGAAACAACGCACATGTTGATTTTTTTTTCTTTCAGTACATGTGCCTTCCCTGTTTGTTTGTATATCTCTGCCTGTCTGTCTCTGTATTATGCAGTGCTCTGTCTGTCTGTGTGTTATGGATCTTGAAAAAATAAGTTATAAGGACGGTTTGCTGACTTGGAGCACCACTGCCTTACTGTGCCACAGAGACGCGAGTTCGATTCCCAGCTTTGAAGAAAGTGTTTTTTTTTCCTCAAACGGACATTGAATTTATAAATTGGTATGCACTGTAAATCGTTAACTTTAAAATGTCAATCGCGGTTATTTCTGTTGATTAATTCATGCTTTTTTACTTAGAGTCAGAACAGGAGCTTTTTCAGCTTATTCAGCTTCTGATCTGACTCAAACAGCGCCAGTATAACTTCACACCCAACCTGACGCTGTTCGTTTTCAAATAATATTGCATTACTTCGACGATGTTTTCTGATTGGTACTATTTGCGTCATAAAATGATTTCTTCAAAATGTCACATATATTTGTCTCTTTCTTTTTTTAAAATGTGCGTTGTAGCACTCAGCAACTGGCCACCTGCATGTTCTTGCGCACACTAAATCAGACAGCGCTATATGCAATCATCAGATTCAAATGTTAACAGTTATATAGCACAGAATGGAAATCAGCAGTTCTTAGCATTCCACCTACTGTAACTTGCTTTCTTTTTTCTTCGGTTATAGTCTTGAATAAAAGTGCACTTGTTTTGTTATACTTTTACATCAACATATGTTCCTGTGTTTGAGCTACATGGGCATGCTCAAAAAATACACGTATAATGCCACGAAAAGTGCATGCAGACACTTCAGTGCACAAGCATTGGTACGACAATGCAGTCACAAGTACACTGCAGAGCTTTATCGCATCTTTATGTGAAAACAGCAGTGTCCGATGGGGAGTGTCTGATGATTGCATATAGCGCTGAAGTTACTGCTCTTTACTATGCTTTCCTCTGCATGTCCTGGAGTACAAAAGAAACAGCATACAGCAACACGTGGGGACTGGCAATACTGGGGGAAAAAAACACGCGGTCGTATGTATCGTGATACACTGCAGAACTATAGCGCGTCTTTATGTAAAAACAGCAGTGTCAGGTGGGGGGCGGTAGGGATGGATCCTGAACGCGACTGAGACAATGAAAAGTGAATTTTAAAAAAATAAAGCTAACTTTTACAAATATCATAAATTACACCGGCTGTTACAGACTGAAATCAAATGTATCATTTTATTCTAAAATAGTGAAAATAAGAACACTTCTCAAATGGGAGTTGTGCAGGATCGAACTCATGACCTTCTGATTCCCAGTCAGCGACTGATACTGTTATGCCACGGAAGCAGTGATAGTTAAGTCATGTCAATGTCTCACACTAAGACGGTTTTTTTTGGTGGTGGCTTTTTTTTGTACCTTTTGTGAAAGTGTTTCTTTGATATTTGGACTTCAAGCTTCATACATTATATAGTTTATACCTACATTTTGTCATTTGCTACTAGAATATTGTAAACCGTTTCTGTTTTAACAATGTGTTTACACAGATTACTGTAGAAATGCAACACATATGAAATGCGTGTGTTCCAAATAACAATCTTATTATTTCTACTCTAAAACTCCACTTCACTCCCAGATAATCAATCAAGGCATTAGCTGGGAAAAGCTTGTTTACGTTCTAAGTCGTTGGGGGGATGGAATAGCCGGCTGCTGGCAGCTTGTCTTTATCAGTACATTTAGATGACAAAAGACGCTGACGGAGAGGTGAGAAAGGTTTTAAGAAGCGATTTAAGGTGGGCCGGATCTACGAGTTTTTTCGTAGGCTCTGGTAATTCTAGTGTTAAATTACTGCACTCCATTCATCTTAACTAGCACATAAAACAGCCTAGACATAAGGGAGGACACACGCTGAATTCAGTAATTTCAAAATGATTAAAAATGAACGGGAGACAAGTCATGGATATTGGAATATATGGACATTTCTGCATTTTATTTCATGTAGAAATACTGGTAACTAGAACTAAAGAGAAGTGTATTGTTGAAAAACATCATTTTGATGCATCAGTAGTTTCTAGATTTACTAATATTCAGAATAATCAATTTGAATTTAGTGCTGGTACTAACACAGCCTGCAATTTTACCTGAAAGGTGGAATAATTTAACACTAGAATCCCATCCATCAATGTCTTTTATTTTGTAAATATGTTGATCAGCACAAGCAGCAAGCAGCCTACCGTTCCATTCTCCCCCACCGCCAGAGCACATCTTGAGCAAAAAGTTCTCTGAGCTCAACCCAAGGCTCTTTATTTGTGTGTGAGGTGCCTGGAATTGTATAGGGTAAATAATATATCGGTATTTGGAACATACTGTATGCATGTCATGCGTGTTCTGTGTCTGCAAAGATCTCGGTAAGTGTAGGATGAAAGGAAATGTGTGGCCAGAAATGCTGAACACATACCTAAAGCAGAAACTTTTTCCATGTTATACTAATAATGACATGAAGTGTATAATGTGTAAAGACTTTAGTCTAAATATCAAATAAACACGTGTGCTAAGGTGAGACCTGCAGCTGACATAGTATCCCCTGAACTAAAAAATCTTCCAGTACTAAAAGGCAATGATTGTGAAAAAATAAATTTAACTTAATAAATCTGCCAAAAATTCCTAAAATCTTGTTTTCACCTTGTCATTCAAAGTATTGAGTGATGCCATTATTTTAAATGATTTTAGCATGGCAAAATGTTGAAAAGGTGAAATGGTCTGAAAAATTTCTGAAGGCACTGTACATCATAAAATAGAAAGTATACAAAAATGTGAATATTTTAAAGGCAGATCTATCCATGTACAGTAGTTGAAATTTTCATGGTAATATATTTTTGAGCATAGTAGGATTACCAAATATAAAAAAGCAACAAGAATTGTATTTACAAAACATTTGCCTTGACAGCTGAAAGTGTAATATAAAAAGAACAAATCTCATGTAATACATTTCACACAATCTCCTGGCTTATTGCATCTGAGGGCCAAAATAGCTCTACCTTTAAAACCCTGCTATGTGTTGGAATCAATTAGGATTAGAAGGCACATGGATATAGTATTCAAATAATCTTTAAAATGAAAAACATCCTTGAAGTGTACACTTTTTCTAATAAAATATTTGAGCTTTAGATGCCATATGAAAATAGCTTTTAATTTTTACTCCTAGAATAATATATGGAAGTGTAAGAGTTCTACAAATTATTATAAAACTTGGAAAAAAATCAAACAAAAGTGATTTATTTGACACGAGGCAAATAATCCAAGGATGCAAGTAGTGGTGTGGTTTCTAAAGACTAGATTTTTAAGAAAGCGAAAATACCATTGCTACTGTCATGATTTACCTCCTAAGGAAACACACACTAAGGCTAGAATACCCCCACTTGAACAAAGAATGATTAAATGAATCATTAAATGTATTAATAGAATAAAAGAAATTAGACAAAATAATTAAATTATTAAATGAAATACATAAATAGCACAAATAACCAATCAAACAAGAAATACAGGGAATAAATTTAGAAAGTTAATGCTATGAGTTAAATTCATATTAGTGTTTGCTTAATTTCAATAGAATATCATTTTCTTTCGTAGACATAGATAATGGTATAGTCTTTTCCCCCTGTAAGTTAGTATGAGATAGAACGTTCTTGCTATAACTAAGATACAGTGTGTTAATTGAGTCAGCTGTTGTTTAGAATACTGTAGGTCCCAGTACACAGGGACTTAAAAGATCCATTTTCAATATAGAAATGGGATAGGCATACAGTTTTCTGATCATTTAGAAATGGTTCAGAAATGTTTTGAAGTGACTTTGTAACAATTAGAAATGTAACAAGATTTAAGCTTTGAACAGAACTTCTCTTAAACAAGAACTTTTTAAATTTTTAGCTATGTTAATTTTTTTATTTTTGTGTGAACTGTTTTACTTTGTATTTTAACTAAAACTTTTATATTATATTGTAACTTGCATATTGTAATCTTTTTAGTTAGCCAATAAAAGGTGTCATTTTGCTTGGCTTTTCTCTACAACTAAAACTTTTAAAAAACAAAGATATTTTGTCCGTGTAATCATTTCAGCGCGTCAAGCTTTTGTGGAATCCCATTTTTTATGCTAGACCTGCTGAACTTCTGTAATTTGGGACAATGCAGCTACAGAAATAAAAAAAATATAACAAAACAGGATAATTATAGACAAGAAGACACATAAGAATGAAATAAAAGAAATAAACAGCTTACACTCCAAGAAATATCCAATAATCCACTAGATATAATTAAAGCTACCAGTAATCTGAAACATAACACCACAATAAAACTGAGAATCCAAAATAAAACTGAACATCAGAATAAAATGATAGAACATCATATGCAAAGGCCTCTAAAAGAGGACCGTTTTACTGAGTTAATACACAGCATCTCAGCTACCATAATTGGCAGCACACCTGAGGGATCAGCTCTAATTGGATACCTCATTCCCTTGGGCTTGATGCGTAACAAGAAACAATTAAGAGGCAAAAGCTAAAGGAGGGAAAGAACAAAAAATGGAGGTAAGGTGGAGCCAGAGGCAGAGCTCTAGCTTAACCATGACAGCTACCTCATATTATATCATACATCTTTTTCAAACCTGCTAGATGTAGTTCATTTTTTGGGGAACGCTGGAAACAGCCATTGACAGTCAATTACAAGACCTACTCACATTCAAACACGCACACATGCTGCACACCCACACACATACACAGGCCCAAAGGAGCCAATTTGTAATCAACAGTTAACCTGAGGAGAACATCTTTATGAATATGCAAAGAAAACCCATGCTGAATGTGCAAACTCTAAATTGGAAACATCAGGGTGTGGGTCTTAAACCCAGGGTACTGGATGCATGAATTTCAGCATTACTTTACCAGGGTTAAAAAGAATTGGTAATTCATTGCCTAAGGACTAACCCTACACATGACTACATGATTATAACAGTGTTAAGGAAAAACCTTCAGGCTATGGCAGTCTTCCAGTTTCTCTGTTTGACAGTAAAGCCATAACATGATACACCAGAAAAGCTTTCCTATACATTTTAAAGTAACCAGCATATAGGCTGCACTGGGGCTTTTTGTATTGAACCTTGCTTAGATTCCAAGCTAAAATTTTGCTAAAAAAAAAAACGTACACACAGATAAAACTGCATCTATGGATTTATATAATTGTACATAGACCACATACTATGCTATGTTTCTTTATAAATCTCAGATCAACTTAAAACCATGTACTCATGCACGAGCATTTAGCCACACTCCCTGATGCTGTCTGTCAGTAACAATTTATGTCTTAAAAATGAGAGTTTTTAAATATTCATGATCCAATCACAGTATAAATTTAGTCATGTTCCTGGGTGACATCTTCACTACAAAACCATGAGAGAACAAAGAAGAAGAAAACTTCTATGAATGTGAACTTGAGGTATTAATGACTGAAGTGAAGCCCAGATCAATGCCAGTATGCAGAGTGAATTGATGTGTGCTGTATGCACAGAACTGTGAGATAATAAAACATTCTAATTGAACTTGTAAAAAAATTATTATTTTGCCAAGTAAATGTCAGTGTTGCAATACAAACAAGTGTCCTTACATATGATAACATCCAGATGTCTTCGAACTGCCATTGACTTGATGTCCTGATGGACAGGGTCTGGGTTATCCATCTTGGCCTATCTCAAGTGGCAGAGGTAGTCCATGTTTCTTTACTACATGGTGTAGCACTGCACAAGCCATCATGATGCGACAGACCTTTGGGGTACTTTACAGCAAACACTGACATCTACCTGTAAATGAATCAAAGGTCTGTTCTATCACCAACCATGTGCGGGATTGCCTTTTATCATATCCCCTCTCTTCTTTGTAATATACTAAAGTTAATGTCAATCCTATCAATTAAGTTTACTTACTAAGAAGCCAAGGAATAACACAGAAAATGATCCAAGTCTGCTTCTCACACTACTGTTGATAAAATAGAGGAATCATGGGTTCAGGTGGGCAACAATGCTAGTCACACACAATTGATCAGCACATATTAGTTGTATATTAATTGTTTAAAAGTGCTTACTTTTTACAAAAATAAATTCTTTCTCTGATGGCGCCTTGATCGCACCATGTGTGCTGTCAATATTGTCTTTTGATTTTGGCTTGCTTACCCAGACCATAAGGACATTGTCAGTAATTATAATTAATTATACCATTCCATACAGATGGCATGACATGGTTCAGGGATGACTGTGAGATTCGTGAATGTTCAGACCTCTCAATCTAAGTAAATTGCCTTTCATCAAATACCCATCATTTGTTTAAATCTGCAACAAAACACGGATCACAGGATTTCTGTGTGACTTAAATTCAATGCACAACTCTAAAATTACAGCTCTAAGAAGTCTAAATCAGCTTATAAGCCATTCCTCCTCATCATGAGCCAACAAATACTTGTGATCACTGAAAACTCCATTTGTAGCCTGCCACTGGAGATACAGTATCCTCCAAAACAGCAAATGCTATCATTGTCAATTTTATCATACAACACACAGCACACATTTTATAGACAAAAAAGATAGGTTACACTTTAAGTCAATTAGCATGAAGTTCATGTATTAGGCATTATTACCAACTTTGGAGACAGATGCATTGAGAGAACATGTTAGTTATCTATTTTATAATTAGTTCAAGATCATCACAATGTGATTAACACATCATTAATATGCACAATTTAATAGGATTTTATGTTCCCTTCATTGTCCTGCCACCTGAAGTCTCTAAAATACCAACACCAAAAAAGTTTGTGTACAACTTGCAGAAGGTTGAAATGTGCTGTAACATTACGAAAATGTCCATGCCAAAATTGTGTTTTATGAATCCAGCCATTTGGGTAATAAATGGCTTATGCTTCTTTCTGAGCTTAAGCACTTTTACTTGAGGTCTCTTGTGATGCAGAGCAGCGTAATTCTAAATAAAATAGCAATTTATTAGAGGAAAGACTTAGTTTAGACAGGTTGCTAAATTAGTAGACTACTAAGATATAATTTACATAGATTTTTGTAAAGAGGTTAGTTTTTGTGCCAAAGATTAACACTGAACCTAGAAGCCATTGGCATTACAGGCATACAGGAGAGTGTTAAAACTCTAATCTAGGTCTTTAACATTCTTAAAGACATCAAAAAGTTCCAACAGAAATTTAAATAATGAATCATGTACTTAAGAACACCACTGAAAATGAGGGGAAGTGCATTTAGACAGAAGCCAGGAAATAATTTTTCAAACAAAGTGTCAGGGAAATGTGGAACAAATTACAAATTCATGTAGCTAAAGACAAAACCTTCACAGCTTCCAAAAAATTATCCATTAGAATATTGAAGTATTAGAACTGCTTAGCTATTAGCTGAACAAATGAGCTTAATTAACTAAATGATCTCTTATTATTTCTCAAAATTCTAATGTTCTTATATCCTAACATTTGAACAATATTCTCCATGAGGTGGCTTGACAAAAGTGCATGGCACAAATAAGTAAGGAGGAAAAAGTATGAGCTCACAGTGAGTAAAAAGAACAGCTAGTAACCTCCCTTGAAGTTAGTTTCATTTACTAGAAATACTATTTACCAACATAAGTGAAATGTGAACTTGAGATAACATTTAATGAAATGAGAAACATTTTATACATAGCATAAATTAAAAGGGATCACAAATCCACATCAATAAAAGATTAACTGTACTGTTCAATCCCTTGCAATAAGTCTAAAAGTGCCACTCATCCATGGGTTGCTATTTGCTATTACAGATGGCGATTAGACTAGACATATCCTGATTTGAATGTAGGAGTGAGCAGTATGGTCAAACACCCACGGCAGCTAATAATTAAAAATTTAGCTGGTTTCAGTAAATACTGGAATAAAGTATTGACATAAACTTTTCAGACTGAAATGTGCTTTTGTAATAACACGGATTAATTATTAATGATTACTTGTACACACAAGTGTGCCTCTTTTTCTTTTAAAATGCTTTTTAACGCTCTGCTACTCAAATGGAATCAATAGCGATAATTTTTTTCAATTTCTCTTTCTACTTCAAATTGCACAGAACTCAGGGTAATATCCTTAAAGGGATAGGATAACTTAAGTAAAAATTCACGAACAATTCCATATACAAAGACATTACATTAAAGACATTATCATACTGACATAATTAGCATATTCCATTTCCTTCCACATGTACAACAAATATTCTTAAAGGGGTAGGCTTGTTTATTACACACAGATTGCAGACAAGAAAATACACAAAGACATTACCTTTAAGACATTAATGCCCTGACATAAAATCATAATTCCCATTTCCTTTTGTGATATGACATACTTTCTGTTAAAAAGTATTCACAAGCTCTTCAAAAGTAGTGGGAATGTCATTTCATGACACAAAAACTAAACTTATATCATTTTTCCAATTAACAGAGTTGTATGATGGACTGCATAATAAGAACAGCGGTGCACTTACCTTGAAGAGCAGGGTTAGTGAAGGCACTCACCCTCTGCTATTAGCGACTCCATAGTAGATAACAGAGTTACCAGACAGCTGGGAAACTACAGCAGCTGTAGTAAGGGTGACAGCAAGAAGGGTGCTTGGTGTAACATCTGGAAAGAGGAAGGAGAAAAACCTGGTGATAGAATGAGGATATACAGGAGAGTATACAGAGGAAGAGGATGGCAAAAAAGAAGTGGGATAGTCAGAGAGATGCAGAAAGTAGACGAGAGTACAAGGAGATAAGGCACAAGGTGAAGAGAGAGGTGGTGAAGGCTAAAGAAAAGGCGTATGATGAGCTGTATGAGAGGTTGGACACTAAGTAGGGAGAAAAGGACCTGTACCGATTGGCTAGACAGAGGGACCGAGCTGGGAAAGATGTGCAGCAGATTAGGGTGATAAAGGATAAAGATGGAAACGTACTCACAAGCAAGGAGAGTGTGTTGAACAGATGGAAAGAGTACTTTGAGAGGCTGATGAATGAAGAGAACAAGAGAGAGAAGAGGTTGGATGATGTGGAGATAGTGAATCAGGAAGTGCAACGGATCAGCAAGGAGGAAGTAAGGACAGCTATGAAGAGGATGAAAAATGGAAAGGCCGTTGGTCCAGATGACATACTTATGGAAGCATGGGGGTGTTTAGGAGAGATGGCAGTGGAGTTTTTAACCAGATTGTTAAATGGAATCCTGGAAAGTGAGAGGATGCCTGAGGAGTGGAGAAGAAGTGTACTGGTGCTGATATTTAAGAATAAGGGGGATGTGCAGGACTGCAGTAACTTGAGGGGAATAAAATTGATGAGCCACAGCATGAAGTTATGGGAAAGAGTAGTGGAAGCTAGGTTAAGAAGTGAGGTGATGATTAGTAAGCAGCAGTATGGTTTCATTCCAAGAAAGAGCACCACAGATGCAATGTTTGCTCTAAGGATGTTGATGGAGAAGTTTAGAGAAGGCCAGAAGGAGTTGCATTGCATCTTTATGGACCTGGAGAAAGCATATGACAGGGTGCCTCAAGAGGAGCTATGGTATTGTATGAGGAAGTCGGGAGTGGCAGAGAAGTACATAAGAGTTGTACAGGGTATGTACGAGGGAAGTGTGACAGTCGTGAGGTCTGCGGTAGGAGTGATGGATGCATTCAAGTTGGAGGTGGGATTACATCAGGGATCGGCTCTGAGCCCTTTCTGATTTGCAATGGTGATGGACAGGTTGACAGATGAGATTAGACAGGAATCCCCGTGGACTATGATGTTTGCTGATGACATTGTGATCTGTAGCGATAGTGGGGAGCAGGTTGAGGAGACCCTGGAGAGGTGGAGATATGCTCTAGAGAGGAGAGGAATGAAGGTCAGTAGGAACAAGAAAGAATACATATGTGTAAATGAGAGGGAGCTCAGTGGAATGAGGTGAGGATGCAGGGAGTAGAGTTGGTGAAGGTGGATGAGTTTAAATACTTCGGATCAACAGTACAGAGTAATGGGGATTGTGGAAGAGAGGTGAAAAAGAGAGTGCAGGCAGGGTGGAATGGGTGGAGAAGAGTGGCAGGAGTAATTTGTGACAGACGGGTATCAGCAAAAGTGAAAGGGAAGGTCTACAGGATGGTAGTGAGACCAGCTATGTTATATGAGTTGGAGACGGTGGCACTGACCAGAAAGCAGGAGACAGAGCTGGAGGTAGCAGAGTTAAAAATGCTAAGATTTGCACTGGGTGTGACGAGGATGGATAGGATTAGAAATGAGTACATTAGAGGGTCAGCTCAAGTTGGATGGTTGGGAGACAAAGTCAGAGAGGCGAGATTGTGTTGGTTTGGACATGTGCAAAGGAGAGATAGATAGATAGATAGATAGATAGATAGATAGATAGATAGATAGATAGATAGATAGATAGATAGATAGATAGATAGATAGATAGATAGATAGATAGATAGATACTTTATTAATCCCGATGGGAAATTCACATTCTTCAGCAGCAGCATACTGATACAATAAATAATATTAAATTAAAGAATGATAATAATACAGGTGAAAAAAACAGACAATAACTATGTAAGATGCTGAGTATATTGGGAGAAGGATGCTAAGGATAGAGCTGCCAGGGAAGAGGAAAAGAGGAAGGCCTAAGTGAAGGTTTATGAATGTGGTGAGAGAGGACATGCAGGTGATGGGTGTAACAGAACAAGATGCAGAGGACAGAAAGATATGGAAGAAGATGATCTGCTGTGGCAACCCCTAACGGGAGCAGCCGAAAGAAGAAGAAGTAGATAACAGACATGCTTTTTCGTGGTTGGTCTAGAGCGTACGTGTGGCTTGCAAGCCTATGAACACATGCATGCCTTCAAACCAACGTGAGCCCATCATTCTGTCACTCTGATGTAGTTGCTGACACACACAGAGACAAAGGGCCCAAGAGTAGATGACAAAGCCACTAGAAAGTGAACTATGGAAAGTTTGGATGTGAGCATGTGCTCACATATACACACATGCATGTGCAGATGTTTGAGTAGTTACAATAATTTCTTACTGGAACGAGACATTTAATGTAGACAGCATCGCAACGTGAATAATAATCAGAAGGCTCCCAAAAGGTTCCCCATTCATTGGACAAGGAAACCATAAGGCAGTATTGACAACCCCTAGTATCAGAGCAGGTGTTTTTTGGTAATTTGCCTGCTGAGCATTTGAATCACAGGTTGAAGAGTTGTGCTTCAGATTAGACCCCTGAGCTGTTAGTAGGGGTGGAGGAGATCATTGGGAGGAGAGGTGTGTAATTATCTGATTTTTGTTCCTTTTTTGATTTCTTTTGGAATAACTCCTGGACTGCTATTGATATATTATTTGGAGGAAGAAAAACTTTCTCTTTTTGATGTACTTCCTCACTGCATAGTTCCTGAAGGTGAGTTTTAATTTCTCACTATCCTTTTTTGTGTCATTGCTGATGTGGTTATGTTTGAAATAAGTGCATGACACTGATTTTTGATTATTGTATTTTGGCACTTGCTGCAATAAAGGACAGACTTTGTTTTTGTACCTGTGGTATAGCGGATGTGTGGCTTAACATTTTGGTGACCAATTTTTAAATAAATAACTAACTGAATGGCCAGCTCAATCTCCATGGGTGTGCATGCTCATGTAGCTGTGCAAAGTTGGTGAGGTAATTGTAGCAAGACCCACATGCACATGAGGGTGCAGTCTGTCTCAATTGCTTCATTTCCCTTCTGTGGTATGCGGTTGAGATGCTGTGCCCACAGAGGCATGTAAGGGGGAGCCAGCAAGAGAAACGAAAAGAAGAAAAAATGAAAGAAAAAAAGAATATGTTAAAGATGGAACTGAGAGAAACTGACAGGAGTGAAGGAGAGCCAGTGCTAACAGGATAAAGCAGGCGTACGGGAATGGAGGGAAAGAGCATGTGGCCAACACTTAGGAGGGGGGCTTTGAGATCTCTCCTGTTGAGTGCAGGAGCAGGAGTGTAGCAGGAGTGACCATTGTGCTCAGGGTGTGCTCTCGTGGGATGTGGTGGGAGGACAGCACACTGTCACTGGGAAGAGCCAGGTATTGGCAGCGGGCAAAGGGAGCAGGGCTCATGGGATTGGCAGCAGGGACATGGGCCAGAATTAAAAGTTGTTTGAGGCTGTTGGTCGACACCTCTCTGTGCTGTGGGGCTCAATCGGGGTAGGACAGAGAGACATCAGTTTTAAAAGGAAGGCACCAGGGCTCAGAATTGTAAAGGACAGTTTCCTACCTCTGTTTTTAACCTCATCTTATTCTGATTATTGTTTTTAAGCGCTATATGGATACTGTTCATTTTTAAGAATTATTTAACAGTAACAGCGTACTGCACAATAACGTGCAGTGAATACACTTGACGTATAGTTTTCATAGTCTTTCTCTGTACATTTAGCATTCATTTGCTCAAAGGTGGTTGAGCTTACTGTTTCGTGTTTTCTCCACCCTAGCGGCCTGCTTCTTCTCTTTTTCGTTGGCATCTTTTCGCGTTAGAACTGATTAAGTCAGTTTTTTGTGTTGCAATTACTTAGTACATTTTTCTTCATTTTTCACTTAAGCTGGCATTTAAGTGTTCAATCTGTCTCAAGAATGATTTAAAATATGAAGAGGTAAAGGAAGTGATTGCGAAGGTGGTAGGGATGAGAGTGGCGCCCGTACACATGCGCTGCACAGCCGCCCTGCTGCGTGCTGCTGAGAGTTGATTCTACAATAAAATAAAATAAAAATAAAAAGAGTTACAAAAATCATCAACCCAAAAGCAGACAGTAGAGGTCATGTAGTATATATGTATGAAATTTCACGTCCATAGGTCAAACGGTTTGCGAGCTACAGGTGATTTAATATCCTGGACAGACAAACGGACAGTCATGGTAGCATATTATATATGAAGATTTATAATAGAAGATTACACTTCACTGTTTTGGACACTGGAAAAGCACTGTAACACTTTATGCACCTACCCCTTGCTTTGTGTGAGTGTTTTCATTTGCTAGGCTCATCCCTTGGTTACCAATTGGCGGTAGCGAGTTCAAGAGGCTTCCCGGAAGGACTCAGTGACAAGGTGCTGACCTGCACTGCCACAGCATCTCAAATCTTGTCTGTGTCCCTCACTTTTCACCGGTTTCTGATTGGTCATAAACCATAAGATGCTCAGGGTTTAGTCTGTGCAGGAGTTCAAGAGTATAAGGTGTCACAATTAGTTGTTTTTGCAGTTCCTGCAGTTTTCTCCACTAAAGTTGCCTGAGATGAAAAGAGCAGCCCATTAGCTGCACATATTTCTCACCATGCTCTTTCATCAGCAACCTTTTGTCCTGCTTCCTTTTGTCGGTGCACCCATCCAAGCACATACAATAATATTTTCATGTGAACATTACATCTAGAAAACTCATTAACCCTCACCCAAGAAGTGCACAATTTGATTATTTTTCAGGTGTCACTAGAAAAACTTGAAAAAGACACACATTCAGCCACAGTCACAAATGGGATCTATTCACCATATAATCCTAACATTTAAAATTTAAATGGCAGTAAAAACTGCTTAGCTGGAGTATCTTATTTTATAAATATATAAAACTTGCAATTAAATTTAGGATAATTCTGTGACATCTAATCAGGGAGTGTGAATAGATGGAAGCTCCGTATGTACATACCACAGACCAACCTGTTGAGGTCAAGTACAGTAGGTCTGGGCAGCTTTGATCTTTAGTCACCATAACACTCATAAATTAGCCTAGAAATCTACAGTGATCTCAAAGCCAGCAGTGCACCCATCACCACTTCACATGCAGTAGTGTACTTCATGTTCCAAAGTTCTGCTTTTGTGTAGCAATTCTGTAGTCTTGTCAGTGCTCATGTTAAGCATTGCAAATACAGTACATAACAGTGCATAAATTCAAACATCAGCCACTATTGATATGAGGCGAGAGTGTAGCAGAGCTAAGAAACTTCTAACACTAAAAAATGCTCAGTTTTCAATACCCCTCTTTATGTACTCACAATGAACGCTGACAAGATATGCTTGGAAAAAAAAGAGAAAGCCCTGACACTGAAAACCAAATTAATGATCAACAGAAGAATTTCTTTAAAAAGAATCAGGCAAAAATCTCTGTCAGGAGACAGGCTGGTGCTTATATAGCAGTAAGGAACTCAGAAGCCACGCGTCAATAGTCAAAATTGTGAATCACAATTTGTAGTCAAAAACAAAATGCTTTCCTTACAAAAAACTGCTAAGTACAATGTTTTCTTTTTAACGTTTTTATCCCAACATTTGACTACCAAAATTACCATGCCACCATCTTAAATATATTTGCTTTAATGACATCATGCTTCCTGGCATTGGCTCTCAAAGGGTCAAAATCAAGAATAGGATACTTTAATTAAAGGGAAAAAAAATCTCATTATTTAACAGAGAATGTACCAGGGTCAAAATTGAGGGATCAAGCAGTTTATGCTGTAGGCTATTGAATGGTGATGGTATCTAGGAGGGTGGGTCAGAGGAGCTGCTAATAGGTTGAGAGCTGGCCAGACAGAGACAAAACAAGAACAAGGACCACAGTCACTAGAGATTTAAATTGGCTCAGAGTGCTAAAAAATAGGATGTAGCAGCTGGTGGTGGGTTGTGTTCAGTAGCTACTCAAAAAAACAGAAAGGAAAACAAAGAAGGCAGTCATAAGGATTCATCTGGCATGACAAGACACAAAACGTATTCCAACTGTATAAAAATGAAAATAATTTGTGTATTTGCGTCTTTTATAGTTTCCCAAAAAATGAGCAGCTACTTTGTTGGCAAGGTAGGATCCAGCATGAGTCAAACATGTAACAAAACAAATTTCTTAGTCCAATAAAGTTCATTTTAAAATTTTTTAGTGAAAATTCAAAGCAAAACAGCTCACATAAAAATAGAGAAAAAAATTATTACACACGCACGATAAAAGGCAGAAAAGAAAAAATGTTTCTTCTGCAAACTTAACATTTTCTTGTTAATCTTCAGTAGCTTTCAATACTTAAACATTTTATTATTTCTCTATGGAAAACTTACATATGCTTTAGTTAATACATTCAGTACTTTCTACATGTACGGCACATTCAATACGGTTTGAAAACTGTGCCCTCCACACCTTACCAACTGCAAGGCAGATCACAAACTGGGACTAATCTGTAGTCATAGGGACAAGACATGATTAGAATATTTCATTTCAATTTACGTAGCTTCTGGGGGATATAATATAATCTCCCATATGCTATGTATTAATATATAGGCAAACATTTTACCAAATCTAAGAACACGCTTCTATCAATTCAACATAAACTTACTAAATAACAATTGGATCTTACAATTGGATTTCATCAAACACCCAGCTTCAAGAACTAAAAAGTCACCACTTCAGCTACTACTTCACTAAGAGTTAGTGTTGAAATTCCTCCTTGGTAAAATATTATTTTTTTACTTTTCAAACAATAACATACAACTTGAAAAAACATAACGTACCAGCGAGACTGCTGATATAATTTGGTAAAGTTGACACAAGCATGAAGTTGAAATAATTTGAGGGTTTTGAAAGTTACTCAGTTTATTGTGGTGCTTATTAATGTATGCTTTTAGTTTCATTTTGGACATATTCCTATTTATATCATCATGTTTATAACATTATCACACCACCATTTTGCTTTTTGCCTTTTGTCATAATATTAGGTGCTTTTGCTGCAAATACTTTGAAAAGTATAATTTTAGGTGCTTATTTTGCTAATTTCTGGGTCTTGTGCTTATGATTAAAATATTATGCTTTATCTTTTGTTTTCTTTGCAAGATGTTATTTTTAATTCTTTGTCGGATGATTTCTATGCAGTTACTAAGAGCAACATCAGAGGTCATGAATCATGTGATTTTAAGGGTCATGGGGTATAAAGGCCACTCTGTAGGATCAATTCCTTGTTCTACTTTGTGGATTCCAGAAAGCAATGCAAAGTTTGTTTGCAATTCTTTTTTTGTTAAATGTCAAGAATATTCTTACCTGTTTCTGATTTATCGACTATGAGTTTGGCTTCACAGTTAGGTTGTGTTGCTAGATTACCTTTTTGATCGCCCAGTTTTCTGACTTCAGCTTACCGCCTGTTCATCTCCCGGTCCTTCCATTCTTTCTGGCACAACACCATTTATGTGTTTTTTTTTTTGACTGTTGCAGCTGTGTCGTTCTTAGTGACCGTTTCCTATTGCCATCACTTAGTTGCAGAACGTCATGGTACATGATATCTTCAGGCCACTGCTGTTTAAGATTATGGCATGCTGTTTACTGCATCCAAGTTTTTGGATTTGTGACAAAACAACACTGAGAATTAGTTAGTGATTCATATTCATTTATGGAGTTAGGTCTTTAAATGAGTCTGTTTGCACTGGTTGCTTGATATTTCTGACCTTCTGGCTTTGGACCCCTGTTTCTATCAGGTAAAAACTTGCTGTCTTCATGTCCTTGTCCTTGTGTTATTTTTTTGCTTGGTTTGACACTTTTCCATTAATGCATTATAGATGAAGCTTTGCACGTAGTGAACAAAGATGATGTCATCAGGTAATGACACTATGTGGAGCTAAACAGACACAAGCACGTTCAACATGTCTGGATCCTTGCATGTTCATCTGTACAATTTCTACTCTCTAAAGTAATCTTAAGTAGACTCACAACACTACAAAAATGGTGTTATTTATTAGAAGATGTGCAGTTTTTCAGATCAAAGCATATTCGTCATGCAATGGACTTATGTCAGATAGAAGTCTGGATTACTTTTGTACCATATTTAGTGTTTTTGTCTAACAGCTTCAGAGTAGCAAGTTTGATTCCTGGCCTAGGCTTTGCCTCTTAAGAGTCAGAACATTTTCTATAAGTCCACTATATATAAGTCCACCATTTTCTTAAGTCAGAGTATGCAGGCTTCCTCCTCCTAGAATTTAAAAAATGTGGGCTCTTAGTTAATTGGCACTTCTAAATCAGCACACGATGAGTGAGTATGGGTTTGTGCCCAGTTAAGCCCTGTAATAGTCTAACATCCCATCTAGGTACAGTTTCTGTCTTACATCCAATATAAAAATAGACCAACTGCAATTCTGTCATAGAAAAGCATATTAAAAAAATGGATTGTTGTCAATACTACTAAAACCTCTTTTAATTATAAATGTACAACTCTTCATACAGTATATCCAGGAAAAATGGCAAATTAAGAATACTAGCAGTGGGTTATTAATAATCACAAGTCAACTTATGCATAAAAAGCATATACTCCAGTGCTTCTTTATATAGGCTGAAGCTGATTTTTTCAAAATATACAATGAGACCTTTTTATATACCAAAAGCTATACCATAAAATTGCTGAACATTTTGGGCTTAATAAACCCAGAAGGAAGTACTTGACTTTATGACAAAAATAATAAGATTCTCATGCTATTCTCTACATTTGCCATGAGACAAGCAAATTAACATGTCACTTTTTAAATGATTTTACTAACACTCATGCTTACTTGTAACCACTGCCTTTTTCAGTTTCTTTCTTTCTTTTCTTTAATAAAAGACAAAAGCCGGTGCTTTTAATACATTTCATTCAGTAATTGGATGCAAAGGTAGTATAATTAAATTTAGCCAGTAGCTGGCTTCTTTCTTATTTCCCATACAAAACTGACATTTTATAACACGTATTATCTTGCCCATGTTGTATGCACAATATAACGTGACTGAAAGCATGCCAAATTAATGAACTGTCAACATTTGCCAATTTTCCCAGGTGGTATGGAGGCTCTAAGTTGATGTGTCATTATTTTAGTAAGGAAAAAAATATATTGTCACACCTACTTATAAAAATCTAGAAATAAAGATGGTTCGTTCAGATATTTCTTTTTTCCTGTGTGGCAAAACAGATTAGGATGAAAAAATATATCCCAAAAAATAAATAATTGCATCTGGCATTTGTTATGTACCAGAATAATGAAAACAATAATTCCAGCTCTCATTAGTCATCACTGTACACTGCTTTCAATAAAAAAGTAATCCTTCGTTCATACTAGCTTGGGTGTTAAAAAAATGATATGGAATGAAATACAGTAAATTTGATTAGTTTTGTGAATAAACATGTATAGAAAAATGCACATTTCATGTTATTTATAGAGTGAATTTTTGAAGACTTTCTTCACACATTATAATCATATTCTGTAAATAAAATGTCAAAATGCTAATTTATTATTAACTGTTTTCAAAGTTGTAAGTTTTACATTTTTTATAATTTTTCTTTTAGTTATTGAAATTGCAGGACTGGGGAGTTCAGTTCATACATCTGACATCCAATGTTCTTCATTATCTCACTCTTAATTAGTATATGAAACTTAGCTTCATGTACTGGAGATTGTGAAAAAACTAATTAGCATTACCTTACTAGACTGTCTTGATTTGCTTGTTTTACATATTTGCATTTAATACCATTGTTTATATTACAGTTACATATTTGGTCAACACCTTTACCTAAAGCATCTTACAACATTTGAGCTACAATTAATTATATTTCTTTTGTTTTGCCTTTCGGAGCACAGGCAGGTCAAGCAACTTGCTCAGTGGTACAGTGTCAGGATTTGAACCCACAACCTCAGGGTTTGAAGCCCAAAGCCTTAACCTCTACACCACACTGTATGCTTTATATGGACCATTGCAATATTTATTTGTCTTTGTGCAATATGTCAGGCTCTGAAGAGGAGCAATACTCAAGAAACGCGTCAGCTATAATAGAGATATAATATATATATATATATATAATATACATATACACACATACATATGCACAAGGGGGAGTCAAGCTAGAGTTAGAAAATGGGATTTATCAGAAAATGGAACAAACCTTCACAAAACTGATAATGTCATTTCTCAAGGTAGTCTCCACCCTTCTCAATTCACTTGCGCCACCTTCCTAGAAGTGCCTGGATTCCAGCAGAATAAAAGGTTTTGTCTTGTCCTAGAAATGAATATATATATTCATTCTTTCTTTGTTATTAGCTGTAGCTGTGACTAGACTAGTTAAATACCATCTTAGAAACTGTGACTGTAGTTCCTGCTTTTCTCTGCATCTGGTTGATTCTGACCAATCAGCTTCTGACTTGGTCCTCTTACTCAGTGCAGTTCACAACCCCTTCCTAAACATCAGTTGTGTGTTTCCTGAACGCCAGCTGTGCCTAATGAGTAACAATTGTCTTTACAGGACAGTAGTTCACCTCACACAGCAGCACAGAAGCCTGTTTTGAATTATGGTTTTGACACTGGCATGTTCCCAGAGTGAGATTCTGTTTACCTCTTGCTAACGTACCTTGACCTTTATATATTCTTGATTTTGACTCAAACTCTGACACTAACTTCTATTTTTCCCTCTTTTAAATCATAGCCTTTTTTGTTTTTAAAGACTTAGATGTTATGAACCCTGCTTTCTTTCTGACAGTTCTATTTAGTGCTTAGGTAATTGACCTTACCACTCATATATAAATAGCATCATCGATACAGAAGACTTCAAGGAAAAAATACATTATATACTTTCCACTTCACTGAAAAGTGAATGAAATGCAATATATAACATTTTTCCAGAAGTAGTAGTCTATGCTTTAAGATAGTTTGGGTAAAAGTGTCTGTTAATAATAGTTTGCCTAGCAACAAAGCATGTAACATTACCGCCACCCCATGATTAACTGTGAAGATACCATGCGAAGAACTGACATTTTAAAACTTTTTTTATATTGATTTCCTCCTACAGCCTAATGACACACTGCAGTTGGCTGTATCATGATCTGGCATGTTCTAAATGTGTGCTCATGCTATTTTTTGAAATGTTAGACTTGATTTTTCCTGTTTATTCTAGTTTCTTTGTGCTGGTCTTTGTTTATTGTGGTGCTTGTGGCATTAGATACTCAAATAGCATCAGTTTACTGCAAAAACAGGAATGTGTTACTGTCAAGTGGTTCCCACTGTTGTTTCTACTGTGCATGTATCGACATAACACATCACAGGCACCATTCATATACAGCATAAAGCCTACCTTGCTCATACTCTGATTTTGACCTGTGTTTTGATAACTGAAAAATGAAATAAATCTCAAGAAACCAGAAATAAAAGAAAATAGATTTGTTTACTGCATGTATCTTTCAACGGTTCTTTTGTAGTGCAAAAGATCTGCTGCTGTGGAGTTGAGTAGGAGTGCCAGGAAAATGTAGCTCATAACTTTTTGATTTTGTTGTTGTTCTTTGTTATTGCCCATGTTTAGACTTACAGGTTTTTATTGTACTGGCATATAGATTCAAATTGTTTCTAGTTCTAGTTCTAGATTTGCAAATGTTTTCATCTTTAATTCTTAATTTAATTTAAATCATTTGTTTGGCAGTTAAACAGAAAGAAGTTGAATATTACACTTTATTTATTTAAAACTTAATTCTAACAAGTTGAACCTTGACACAATGAACCTAGTGAACAATGCAAGGATTTTTTTTCTACTCCTTATGAGTAGGATGAGTTCTTATTCCAATGGACTCACCACTGGAAAGATTTCACTCAATATCTTTTGAAGTCTATAACATTTAAAACATAATGGATCCTTGAAGGATCTTCCACTGAAAATCAGGAAGTTTGATTCCTCGCCAGATCTCAGTCCCTCAACATTTTTCCACCTTTCACTATTATTAGCTTTTGACTTGTGCTCTACAACACTCGGTAAGGATTCAATAAAACTTCCACTGTGGTCAGAATTTTTTTTTTTTATCATCTACAGTATACCCCATCCTTTCTTGTCCTACTTTGATGCCAAAGTACTCTGTCATAATTTCATAAAGACTCAACACTGAATTACTGCGGTTTAGGGTGATGGACAGGTTGACAGACGAGATTAGACAGGAGTCCCCGTGGACTATGACGTTTGCTGATGACATTGTGATCTGTAGCGATAGTAGGGAGCAGGTTGAGGAGACCCTGGAGAGGTAGGAATATGCTCTAGAGAGGAGAGGAATGAAGGTCAGTAGGAACAAGACACAATACATGTGTGTAAATGAGAGGGAGGTCAGTGGAATGGTGAGGATGCAAGGAGTAGAGATGGCAAAGGTGGATGAGTTTAAATACTTGGGATCAACAGTACAGAGCAATGGGGATTGTGGACGAGAGGTGGAAAAGAGAGTGCAGGCAGGGTGGAATGGGTGGAGAAGAGTGTCAGGAGTGATTTGTGACAGACTGATATCAGCAAGAGTGAAAGGGAAGGTCCACAGGACGGAAGTGAGACCAGCTATGTTATATGAGTTGGAGACGTGGCACTGACCAGAAAGCAGGAGACAGAGCTGGAGGTAGCAGAGTTAAAGATGCTAAGATTTACATTGGGTATGACGAGGATGGATAGGATTAGAAATTAGTACATTAGAGGATCAGCTCAAGTTGGACAGTTAGGAGACAAAGTCAGAGAGGCGAGATTGTGTTGGTTTGGACATGTGAAGAGGAGAGATGCTGGGTATATTGGGAGAAGTATGCTAAGGATAGAGCTGCCAGGGAATAGGAAAAGAGGAAGGCCTAAGAGAAAGTTTATGGATGTGGTGAGAGAGGACATGAAGGTGATGGGTGTAACAGAACAAGATGCAGAGGACAGAAAGATATGGAAGAAGATGATCCGTTGTGGCAACCCCTAACGGGAGCAGCCAAAAAAAGAAGAAGACTCCAGTTTACTTTTTACTAAATTTATCAAATAGGTTCTGAATACATCTGCCAGAGTTCTGAGGTGTTTTTTAGGGGTGAGTTTTGGTCTGTATTACTAGTTCTGATGATTTTATGATTTTCATGGTGGATTTTGAGGCCTGCCTGTTTTCTGGACATTGTCTTTACTTTAATATACAATGCTGTGTTTTCTGGTTGCATCTTCCATTTTATCTTCAATCATTCTAATTTAAAACCTTAACTATTTCTATTTATGTAATATCTTGTCCATCAACTTTATTACCTGTTTTTGATAACTTTTCTGTATTATCCCTAAGAAATTCTTTCCTTTAGATTTCTGCCACTTAAACTAAATACATTTTTGCAGTGTGGAATTCTTCAATCCAGTATACCCAATCAAAACAAAACTTGTGGAAGTGTTTTAGGCACCAAAGAGATCTAACATGAGGTACACCTGAACAAAAACAAGCCATTCTCGACACTCAGCGTAAATACACGGTGTTGAACTAGATCATAAATGTCCAAAACCAGTCTCTTTTTCAAATATTTTGTGCATCCCATACATTAAAAAAATAATTAGGAAATTTCAGTTGGCTCTAACATAGATCTGATTAAGAATTGTGGTTGTTCCCATGATCTTTATTTATAATTCATGACTTGGTATTTCAGTTGTGACTAACATCCAAAAAACATGCCCCTCAAGATACAGTAAAAAAATCATTTGGTCAAGAGAAAACCAAAATTAGATCATAAAAAAGATTATAAAAAAAAAGTCAAAAGTCAAAGCAAACTTTATTGTCATCTCAACATATACAAGTATACAGATAGACAAAATTGCAAAGCTCAGGGTCCACAGTGTAACAACATGAAGTGCAAATAAAAAATTAAAATTAAATTAAAAATAGAATTAAAATTTAAATTTAAAAGTAAAACACAAACAAGACAAGACATTGTGCAAAGACAAGACAAAGAAATAGCAGCAATATTGATGTGTAGTAAGCAATATGAACATTGATGCAATGCATGGTATTATGCAATCTAGATACATAAATATAATCAATAAATATGTAATATAATAAATAAATAATAGATACAGACTGCTTGCATTATAACTAGGCATGCAACCCTTCAGGTGCCATTTATGATAAATATAGTGGGCAGTTGCAGTCTACTACAGTATGTGCTTCAGGAAGATCCTATACTGGTCTGAACTTAGGACGTATTCACAGTAACAAGGCTAACTTTCCGGTTTAACGCTGTTGCAGTGTGCCCCAGAGCTGCAGACTAGCAGCGGATCAATACTAGGATTAAGTGCGGTTGCAGTGGGCTTCTTGAGGTCAGAGATTGGGAACAAAGTTACTTGGTAACTTGGATCACTTCATGACAAGTTTAACAAGCTTACAATACAGTGTTATAAGGTTGGAAAATGAATGCAGCAAGCATCAGACAGACTGTCATTTACATGAAAAAGCACAAATATGGCATTAAAAATATAGAAACTATATTTTATAGGGAAATTTACTCTGAATTATAGCATTATACTGATTTAAATATATCTAACTCAATTCCACTGAAAAAGACAAGCGATACATGAAATTATTAATAGGTGTAATATAAGAAATAGGAAAATATGGATCAACTTACTTTTAACCATTAATCTTCAGTAAAAAAGTCTTGTGTCCCTAATTAAGAAATTGCTTGGCCGCTGGTTCAGAAAGTGCTCATTGAAAGATGCTGCCAGTTTTTTACGTGATGTCCCTTTAAATTGAGAGGAATGTGTAGTGGCACACCATTAATTGACAGAGGGGCTGGACGTTAATTACCAGTTGAACAACGATTGTTGTTTAAGTGCAATCAGACAACCAGCTGAGCAACCTGCAGACAAATAAGAAACCAAAACAAGGTGCGGATTAGTCAAACTTGGTATTGAACTTGTTTCGCTTTTCACTGCAACACCTCTTAGACCTGAGGAATGGCTCCTCTTAGTACCGTACCACATAGTTTGGTCTTCATTCACAGCTACTATGATACTATCTCAGATACACTGCAATTGACCCAAAAGAACTAGAATAATAAAGTGTCTTATTAGATCCTGCCTCACTGAAAACAAAGAAAAGCTAAGTCTTTTTGTGGGAAAAATTAAGGAAAATATAGTGATTATAAGCCAAATAAAACAAGAAAAATGTAACATTTAGACTGGAAAAAAATAAAAATAAAAGGTGTTTGGGCAGGGGGTATAAAGAGACATTTTTATTTATGAAAATCAATAGCTATGGTGTGTGAGTAGGAATTTATATTGAATGAAGTCAAAAATGTATGTAACGTATGGCTTTAAAATCTGACGTTGACTTTCAGTTCTCTCAGTTATGAGCTTTTCTATGGAGTTTAGACACTTATTTTCCAAATATTGAAAAGCTAATGACTTTGCTAAAAGTATTTGATCTGCCATTTTCATTGTACCATAATAGAAAATTTAAGAAATTGAAAATAGTTTTCTAGTAATCATACAATTAATACATTTTTTGTGTGTTTCAAATTTCTCAAGCTGTAGTCTTTTACTGAGCAGGATATATGCCATATATCCTGCTCAGTAATTTAAAGGATAAGTGCAGTATTTAAGGGACCCAATGGATGGTGAGCACACGTGGAAAGTGTAAGCTGATGCCTTTGGTGCTCAGAATGGGACCTTTACTGTTATCACTGCTGGAAACGCATCCAGCAATGAGCCTACTTTGATGTCTTGGAAGGGATGGTTTTCCCATCGCTCATCATTCAGTGTTCTCCGAGTGTTTTTTCTATTTTCTAAATTAAATTAGAGCAAGTAATCAAAGGACCAAATATACAAGTTTTATTAGTGTATGCTTGTTTATTAATCTCATTAGCAAAAGCACATTTCTATCTATCTATCATTTCTTCGCACTAAGGCATCACAAGCCGTAGCTTTAAAGAGTACTGAAAGGCAGTTGATGGAAATCATCGAAAATGTTCATTTTATTTCCATATCCTGAATATGTGCGTTTTTGCTGACATAGTGTTTTAATTTGTGATGTTGTACTCCAGCACCTGTAACTTCCTTTACATGGCTATTGTTTACATGAAATGTCCACCCACGCCAGTTTCATTGAACAGAATAGATAATCTTCCCTCAGGAAAGACTTTGCCAAAAATCTGTGATAAAAAATAAATTACTTCCAAATTTTTTATGTTGCCATAAACTTAACATTGAAATGCGGAGGACATGTTTTCCAAAATCTAAGCCTTTGCTGTTTTGAAGATTACTAAAATTTCTTCTGGTGCGACATTGACCACAGCTGTAACTTGTTTTGGAAGAAGCATTTTTCATTTATTTATAATTTGTGTTAAATGTATATGTTTCAAGGTGAACTTATTACATGCCATGACCGCTAAAAAAATGTAACTTAAACATATTGAACCTTTCCTTTAACTGTTCTCTGCATAAATAGTATCACATCAGCTTGAGGAGAAAAAAAATATTGCTGACATATTACATTCTGAACACAAATATAATTAAATTATTTAATCAATATATATCTACAATAATTTGAAATATTATTAAACCAGCCCAGGTTTTATGAGTTGAAAACCATGACCTAGCAGAAAAAGAAAATTGGGTACTTAAATGTTAAAGTAATATACTGTGTCGCATAATTATTACTCTTAAAAATCAACCATCCATTCATTCATTCATGTTTTTATATGTGGCTTTGTCCTGTTTGAGGTTTCATCTAAATAAAATATTAACTGGTTAATCAAAATTAAATTTCAAATTTCATTCATCCAATTGTCCTTACACTTTTGACACCAAATAATCCAATTACAGGATTGTGGGTGGTTAACTCCTGTCCTGTTGAGTCAGAAACCTCCACTGGTTGGGACACCAAATGACGCTCTTGACCGAAGGTTACCTTTGAACACAGCATAGATGTATAAAAGTACAATACAACCTAGATTTTAACAAATAATTCATACTGTAAATTATTAATATTGAAAAGCTAAGATTAAAAAGAGCATTGTAGTTGTGTTCTAGGTAGCATTATTTGGATGCTAGTTAGGTTTAGCCTCACAATAAGTAAACCAGGGTTCACATCTCGGGCAATCCCTGTGTGGAGTTTGCATGTTCTCCCCGTGTGAACGTGAGTTTCATCCAGGTGCTCTGGTTTTCTCCCAAAGACATGCAGATTAGGTGGACTAGTGTTGCTAAATTGTGTTACACCAGTGTCCTTTCAGGTATTGTTCCTGCCTTGTGCTCAGTGCTTGCTGGGATAGGCTCCAGCTTCCTCGTGTTCCCGCCCTGAATAAGTGGGTTAAGATAATGGATGGAATAATAGTTTGATTTATCTGTGTTTTGTGTGAAATATAAATTTCCCTACATTACTTCAAGTTTTTCCTCACAGAGTCGAAAGATATGATGTTGGATCAATGGGCAGCACTAGACAGGCCTAGGGTAAGTGAGTGTTTGTGAGTACATAAAGAAGAGCCGTGAATCCAGAAATCGACTGGCATCTGATTTGTGGTTGGATGTTAACTTTTTTGTTCATTGTTGTTAGAACGGTCTCATCATGAGACGATTATAAAATAAACCGCTTAACAAAATGGAGTCATAAAGGAACAATGGTTTGAGGTATGGCAAACTTCAATATTAAACATTATGATAGCACCTAATGAAAAAGAACAGAAACAGATGTTTTAGCACATGACTAAATTAACTAATCTTTTAGCAGTACAGTACCAATACATTTCTATGGTTAAAATCAATTGGATAAACAACTTTATAAATTAACTAGCTGTGTTACCCGGCTTCAGTGGACCTCAGTTATAGTGCTGTTGGTTAAGCGGATATATCAGAAGTACTGTATTACTAAGTACTTTTCTGTATGCAATATTTGCATTTTTTTCACCAGGGGCTAATATTATTAGCACTCTTGAGCTACTTACTATAGAACATGCTACATACAGTTCTTGGAGGTGTTGTTGTGAAAGAGACTGCAGCAGAATTTCCTATTACTGGACATCTCCAAATTATGGTATACTGTAATGTTACAAAGGTGATGTAAAATTGATTTATTCAAAGTCAAATACTGTTAAAAATCTTGACTCTTCGTTAGCACCAAAGCCTCAAATTAGTACTGCCTCATTATACAGCGTGTGTGAACAAATGTCTACAATAAAATAAAGCTACTAATTACTTTTACTCATTCAAAAGCACCATCCTGTTCTCTTCTTATCACACTCTGAAAAACTGGATCTCCATCAGTTATAGAAAAAAAAATCACGCTTCATGATGTTCAATCAAAGCTTGGCTCCATTGGTTCATTTTTGGTGTGCTTTTTTTCCTTTTCTCTTTTTTTTAACATCAAAACATGCAGATCATTGAATGATATTGCAAACTTAATGATGATATGGAGGTGAACAACAGTGTTGACTTTATTCACTGATAAAAAATACAGTTCAATCAGTTTATCTCAGATTTATTGTTATATTCTGTAAAAAGGAATAGACTCGACACACTTAAAAAGGCTTGGGGCAGTCACCCATATATTATTCCTGGCTACAAAAGGTTCTTTAAATAGTACAGAGATGTTCTCAGTACGGAGTAAAAAACAAAGCTGTCGAAGGTTTGTAAAGAGGGCGGCTTTAAGGGATCGGACAGGGACTGACGTAAGGGAATTGGAAGTGATGTTCTTTGGATGTCAGATTGGGTGCCGGAAGGGATATTCTTCTGGGTACTGGAACCAGAAATGATATTCCTCTGGGCACCAGAACTGGAAGTGACATCATCTGCTCTGAATCAGACAGGTTTTCCAGCGGCTGGTCTGTAGAGATAGCAGTACAAGTTTTAGTGCACCCCACCACCCCCTGGCCTGGCGTGGAATTAATTACCTTTGCTTGGTCCATACAATGTCCTCCTAGTCATACATGTGTGACAATACTGTATGGTGTTCACAGTAAAATGAAGAGCATACAGTATATGGCCAAGTATATCACACTGCCACCGTCTGGCTGCCAATGCTTCACTTTGTAGATTATATCAAATGTAACACCACAATGATAAGAAAAACAGTTCAATACATTATGTTTAACGTGTGATTTTGCAGTAGTGAAACTTACTAAAAACAGGTATTAGGGTTTGAGAGTTTTAATTTTTTTTGTAGAGGAGGAAAGAAAAAGAAAGAAAGAAAAAGAAAGAAAGAAAGAATGCTCTTTAAGGGTTGGCAACACTACATAGACTGTTTTGGCAACACAAAAATGGGTGAGATGTGTCTTTTGCAAATCCTACATATCTAAACAGAATCCACTATGAGACAAAAATATGTACTCTAAGGTAAATACTGTAATCCTGTGAGATAATGAAATGTTTTCGCAAAGTAGCTGAGAAAAAAAAATGTAACAGTTGCTACCTTTGATGACATTGTCACGATGCACTTTTTAAACTTTGTGAGTGCTGATCAAATTGTCTGGAGCAGCGCACTGGCTGATGGAAATTGTAGTCCCTACTTTGGCATTTTTCACATGGTGGCAGATAAGTTGGTGGGGGGGGGGGGGTGTTTAATATATTTTAAATAAAAATTTGTTATATATTGAGTTGCATGAAATTAACAGCAACAGTTTCTGGCAAGCACTTGAACTTTGCATGCTTGCTAAACTTCACTCCTTTCATTTTACTTGTGCAGACAGCTTTCATTTGCATAAACTAACACAACCCATTTCTCTGTGAGATTGCTGTCAGCATGTATGGTGAAAAAAGGATGCAGTGTGTTAGAATGTCCCACTCTTAGAACATTATTAACGACAAATATCAACAAATAAAAAAACAAGTATAATTATAATTTCACATTTCTACAACATCACCAAATTTCAAATCTGTCAAGGCATTTTTGAGATTTTGGGTTATTTAGTTTTTCAGTTAGACAGGAGGTTTAACCCTAAATTTTGGCATTTCAGAATGCCCTTTCTTAGTGAATACCTACTGCCCTAGATATACCATCCTGCCAAATTTTAGCTTTTTAGCTAAACGGGAAAACATAGTGTTTTTGTTGATAAGTGAGTAGGTGAGCGAGTCAGTCAATTAGTCAACTTTGGAATATATAAGATAAAACAATGCATAATTTTACATTTGCTTATTAATACTTAGAAGTTTAAAATGAATATAATAAATATTTATATGTACACATATTCAACATAGTGCTTTTTGTGTTTGAATACACATTATTATATGTTTTATCTTAAATATTCTTTATAAATATGTACTGTACTTTAGGCTTGTAAATGGAAATGCTCCAAATAGAAATGTATTGAACTGCATGAACTATTGCTATTTGGGTATACAAGAGAAATATCTGAGATGTAAAGGGCAAATTCTATCTGTGTATGAAATATAATAAAAATCCTGAAAGCTGAAAATTCAAATTAAATAATATTTTGTAATGCATTACAATCCTAAACGTTCTTGTAGCCCAAAGTTTACAAAACTGTTTTGATTTAATAAAAACTGCATTATAAAAGGTGTCACACACGTGCGCATGGGAGGCAGCTAAATGGACCAAAAGAAGGTAATTCCATGCCAGGCCAGGGGGGTGGCGGGGTACACTAAACCTTCCTCTTTTATCTCTGCAGAAAGGAGACGTGAAATTCTGCCTGATTCTGTCCCAATGACATCACTTCTGGTTCTGGCTCCAAGAACATCACTTCCGGTTCCGGCCCTGAGGACGTCACTTCTGGCTCCTCCCTCAAGAACAACACTTCCGGTTCTGGGCCTCAGTGACATTACTTCCACCTGCCTGCCTTAAAATACAAGACATCTTCCTGTGTAACTTCAGTTCTGTTTTGGACTCTGTACACATCTGTGCAACTTATTTTGCCTTTTTGCAGCCAGGCTTCAAGTATACGGGTGGCTGCCCCAAACCTTTCTTTATGTGTCAAGACTGTTCATTTTCACAATAGGCTTTGATTCAAATACTAGCTACTCAGTAAGATAATGTCATAATTCTCACGCCCATAAAATCCATTTGAGCTTACTGGGGTCTAGAAGCTAACAGTAGAGCATTGCTGAAGCCATAAGGCCAAGATCAGTCCTGTACAGGGTGCAAGTCCATCTTAGGTAAACAGTGCTATTAAAGCCACAAGAAATATAACAAACGGTAGTGCTCTAAAGGGCTGACTGCTAATACATAATGGACAGATCGTAACAAAAGCAACTTTGTTACTCTTACTGATGAACTATTCTTCCATCCATTGATTTCCAGAATTTGCTGTTTTGGGGGATGAAGAACTGCAGTTCACTGTGGCAGCATCAAAAGCAAAGATATCAATCATGAAAAAGGTGCTATTCTATCACAAGCATTCTTGCATATGTTAACACACATTCACACTGGGACATTTACAGTTGGCAATAAACCAAAAGTACGTACCTAGTTTGAAGACAAGCCAGCTTGGATCCAGGAAGAATATGCATTGTCCACACACACACAGTGAACAAGCTGGAACTTGAATATAGTCTATGATGCAACAGTTCTAACTACTACACCACTGTGCCACTCTCATGCTTTTTCATAGCAAAATATTATGTGCAAATTAAAAGAAAAGAGCATGAGGATAATATGTAGGCAACAGATCTTTATTTAAGCTTTAATGGATGCAGACAGATATCCTCTACAACGTTATTCGTTCAAGCAGATGGTACTACTAAAAACCCTAACAAAATTGAGATAAAGAGTAAAAAATGTTTTGATTTTGTTTTTCTGCTGGAAAAATAAGTATCTTAAAAGCTGAGCCTCAATCATTCAAGTCATTGCTAAAATTAATCTATATTATTATTCTACAATACCATATTATAAGAAATACATTAAAGCCCTTTTATTTGCACCAAATTCAACAGTTAACATGCCTAAGTTATAAGAAAGAAAAGTAGCTTAAAATGTTTGTAGAGAAAGGCAAGAAGAAAGCCAGTAGTTCTTTAAATTCTTGAAGCATTCAGGCTACAGCTTCCTCCAACTCCATAACAGATAAAGTGAATTGAGAAAATAAGTGGAAGAATGGATTACCATTATTGGTGGTCTGCCTACAGGCGCGTTCAAGGCATTCAGTTTATCCAGTTCTCTTTGTCACTGGCTATTTACTTGATGTTTGAGTGCAGGTCCTTTACTTTTTTAACACCAGCACACTCTTGCTGGTCCTCTTTGCCCTTCCTTCTAATTTGCTCGGGTGTAGCTCTTTTAAAAAACAGAATGTTTTGGCCCAAGTATGTTGTTTTAAAGCTTTTGTTTTTACATGCACGGTTTATATGTATGGAGCATACATATTTATCTGTTTTTTGTGGTGGCTGTGCTAGTTGATATCATCTATATAGCACATTAGATATGTGTCTTTCCTTCTTCAGTATTAAATTAATAGCTTAACCATATACTACTATATATGACACACCTCTGCCTTACTGATGTTCCTCTTGAGCTGCTTGTACATAATCTCTCCCTTGCCTCATAGAATGTGCCTTAGATATTTGTGAGTCTGCTTTTTATATTGTGTTTATATCATATGCTGCTTGCCAAAATGACTGAACATTAAGTTGAAAACCTATTCAACCTTCTCTCTGTGTAAAGCAAGCTGTTTCTGAGTGTGTAGTTAGAAGCCAATCTTTGCCAATAACAGAGCTTGTTTAATTTGACGGCTTCTAAGCGGTTTCATTCTGCTACATCAAGTCAAGCTGATATTTCAGATTTATTTTTTTCTTTCTGAAAATATCATTCAAATACTTGGCCTAGAGTAGATTAGTAATTTGGTAAAACTAAAAGGTCCTTAAATCGCAACATTCTTAAAAAGAGAACGAACAAAGAAAAAAAAAATATAACTGGAATGTTAATGCCACTGCAACCATGCAAAGACTGGTTGGTCCCCTAGTGCTGCAGCTTGACCAAAAAAAGTACCTTTGTCCTCACCTTAATAACATGAGACAGAAAGGAATACATTAAGATAAAAGGGGGATCTAAAAAAGATAATTGAGGGTTTCAAAACAATCAGCAGAAACAAAAAAAAACTTGCACAGAACATCTTAATGGAAACAGAAACAAAATACAAAAGAAGTTAAAGTAAAATCCTGTAGCCTACCTCTAATTCATTTCTTGTGGGAATACATATTTCGAGTATACAGTGGAACCTCGAGATACGATCACCTCTGTATACGAGAAATTCAAAATACGAGGAAAGTATGAGCGAAAAATTCAGATCTAAATGCGAGCATTGGCTCGCGTAACGAGCCACGAGCCAGGCTGTGGGTATAGCTCGCGGCTTAGCGAGGGGGCGTGGTAGCAGTTGTGAGCCGCGATCTGCGGTGTCTGCGTTTCTCACTTAAGTGCACAGGTGGGAAACTGCCCACACCCATGATTGTTCCTGTGGCTGATGGGCTGCAGCTGCCATGTCCTCCCCGCATATATAGAGAAGCGCGAGCCGGTTAAGGGGGAGAAGAAGTAAAAGGAGAGAGAGAGAGAGAGAGAGAGAGAGAGAGAGAGAGAGAGAGAGAGAGAGAGAGAGAAAAACAAACACAAACAGCTGAAGCAGGACGGTGTAGAGAAGGTCAGCTGCATTAAGAGTGTCTCGCCTGTTGCAGAGCCCGCAGGTGAGACGCTAACAGAGAAGAAGCACCGGGGATTGTCATCTGTTTTATAAAGACTGCATCCTTTTGACGTTTTAACCTCGTGTTAAAGGATTGTTATTCTTGTGTATTTTAAACCTCCACTTCACAACTGTTTTAAGGATTATTTATTTAAAGATTTATTGAATGCTCTACTGCACTTTGGACACCTGTTTTGATTCTTTTAATAATCAGTTATATTATTTACCAGTGTTATTTATTAAAGGTAGACTACAGTATATATAATTTATCAGTGTTATTTGTTAGGAAAATTGATTTTTATGTTAATATATTTGGGGTGCGGAACGGATTAACTGGATTTCAATTATTTTTAATGGGGAAGTTTGTTCTAGATACGAGAAATTCGCTATACAAGCTCAGTGCTGGAACGAATTAAACTCGTATCTAGAGGTTCCACTGTATTAGGAATAGACTCCATTCTTTTCCTCACATTGTGACCAGTTGCGTCATAATCTCTACTGGCTCATGCTTGATGTTATATTTAGAAGCTGTAGTTTTGAAAGTAAAATGTAAACACAGTATCTTTAAGAAAAACCCTTTTGCCTTTATTATTAGACCTACCACAGATGTATTGAAGTCCTTTCCTTGATTTTAACTGATTATATTTACAGTACATATGTGAACTCTCTTTCTTTAAGTCTTTTTGTGGAGTTCTAGTTGATAACGTGTGTCTCAGAAAAGCCTATTTGTTGTATGTTGTCAGAAAAATGCTTTTGTCAGGATATTAAGTTTCTGAAAGATGCCAGCTAATCAATAATATTACGGCACAGTTCATGCACCTGATAGTTTAGATCTTACCAACCAAAGAGATATTAAGGTTGAATAGATCATTTTAAGCGATTCATGAAGGATACAAGGATGGTTTATAATGCAGATATGATTTCCAAATCTTTCTCGTTTGAGGAATGGAATGCAAAGAAATTTAGCATTTTGTTAAGTCACATTACAGTACAAAATGCAACGTAAATCACAGACACACCTGTTTTTATAAGTGTGTGCACTAAATTGGGATTTTAGTGAGCACAGAGTTTATTATGTCTATGGCCAATTCATTGCAGGAATTCTTAATAAAACATTTCTTAAGATTGCAGTTAATATCCGACCTCACAGTAATCCAGAGTTGAGAAACTGTGAACGTTTGAGACTGAGTGATGCAGTGCGTTAGTTCCGTTCAACCCTGACCATCGCGTATGAAATACCATAGCAAAAAAAAAGGCATGAATGCCAAAATTAAAAATCCAGAATGTGAAATAAATAAAGCTCACAATGAAATAAGCAAAGGTTTTGCAATTGCATCTACTGCAATAAAATAAAGAAATTAAGCTGTGACAAAAAAAATTGCGTCCTAGCTGATTAGTAGGTGAATTAATAAGAGTACTAAAGGAAAGGGGACAGAAGAATAGACTGTGCAATTTGTCATTTGTGCAACACCTATTAAATTTTCAAATTATACCAAAGAAAATGCCAACATCATGTGCGAAGGCATTTTCATAATGGTAATACAATGTAGAACTTACTGCCATCTAAGCTATTTGTTTAAAGCTTTTAGATTATTTTAAAAATCTTAGTCCATTCCTCCAACAGCGAACATAAGTCTTTCACAGTATACACAAACAATAGAGCTGCGTTAGAAGTGAGACTGAAAAAGCTTAGTAATGGAACTCAAATGTATATGCAGGAAGCAGAGAGAATCAAATTAGGCAAAGAGTACAACTATATGAGTTTTTGAAGCCAACAGCCCATTTGTCCAGTGTCGGCCAAAGCCAGTATGTAGTGTAGGAACATAGACTGCCTTTGAGCATTCTCATCTCAGGGCAGGCTGGCGAGGAGTCTGTGGTTCTGTATGAGGTCTCACACCTTTTGCCATTTGTGTGGAACTGAGTCACATAGTGTTTTTGCTTATATTGCTTCGGATATCTGGATTTGATACTTAGCCTTTCTGGAGTTTGAACATTTTGCACATGTCTGTTTATTTTTTCTAGGCCCTATTGGCTAATTCTATAGACACAGAGGTTAGATTTCTGGAAGATTCTAAAACCTCTTTTCTACTAACATCATAAATGTTCAGGAAGCAAGGAACTAGAATCCAAATAGAAACCAGGCTTCTCAGGGGTCCGTCTTGTTTTTGACTCTAGTTGAACAGCAACATAAATGGTCCCTGCATTTGTGAATGAGAGTACTCTGGCATTCTGCAGGTTTGTTTCTTTCTTTTCATCCTATGCTGCCAGAATTGTCCTCATGCACCAGAGATTGCAATATATACAGTATATGGCCAAAACTTTGTACTCCTCACCTCCACAGTTATATTAATGTGTTGGATATCCTACTCTAAAACAATGGACATTAACATGGATTTGAACCCCCTTTTGCGGCAGTAATAGCCTCCACTCTTCTGGGAAGGATTCCACAAATTTTGTAGTTCGATTCTAGCAAACTCCAAAAATAAGAAACATTTGTCATAACTACATCTTGGCAGAATTTCATACATTTCTTTATATACACCCAAGACTGTATATTTACTTAAATTATTATAAACAGCTTTTAGCTTTCAATTAGCTTGTTTCATTTTCATAACAAGCTAAATACATTTTCTAAATAAATACATAGAGTATATTTGTTCAGAATACAACCAAGCATAAATCATTAACTATATAGGTGGGAAAGCCCTTGTTATAGCTTTATGTGAGAAATGCTTCATTGGTCTCAGCTTTTAAAAAGAGATACAAAAGCCATCATTGTTACATAGCCACTCTGATGGAGCAGCAGTATGTAATGCAGCATTGTTTTTTTTATTACATATAGTACAATTATTTTTATAGTTATGGCTATTATGTCAATAGGCCTTAAGTATTTTTTTATTTCATTTCTTGGTCTCCTGGGTGCCACTTCAACAAATGACCAACTGACTTTTCTGAGCTATGTGATATTCTTTAAAGCATAACAGAGTTGCAGTGTTATTACTGTCTGATCTCAGATCTGGCCACACTGTGTCATTCTGCATGTCAAGCCTTGTTGTTATATTGTAGTTTGCCTAGGGACTGGAAAGCCAATTAATTTACATCTTTTGGACTTTTAACTTCAAAAACTGGACTTCTTGAGGAGGCTTCCTTTTATTTGTCTTTTTCTCTGTTTCCACCTAACCTTTAGCATACACTAATTGACCCTCTTTTTAATATTGTGTAAATCCCACTCTTGCAGCCAAAACAGCTCTGTCCTGTTGAGTGATGAACTTCACAAGACACCTGGAGGTATCCTGTGGTTTCTGGCACCAAAATGTAAGCAGCAGATCATTTAAGAGGAGGTGCTGGCATTGAGTAATTGGTGCCTGGATAACAACTTGTCTCTTAACGTCAGCAAAACCAAGGAGATGATCGTGGACTATCGGAAACAGCAAGGCAGAAAACACCAGGCCATCTACATCAGCGGCGTAGAAGTTGAAAGGGTTAACAGCTTTAAGTTCCATGGAGTAAACATCACCGAGGATCTCTCGTGGACCCTTCACATAGACACTGTGGTTAAGAAAGCTCGTCAGCGGCTCTACTTCCTGAGGAGGCTGAGGAAGTTTGGCATGAATGCCAACATCACCTCAAACTTTTTACAGGAGTGTGGTCGAGAGTCTGCTGATGGGCTGCATTACCGTCTGGTATGGGAGCTGCTCTGCCAGCAGCCGGAAATCACTACAGAGAGTGGTGAAGGCAGCAGAGCACATCACGGGCAAGAGTCTCCCTGCCATTGAAGACATTTACCTCCATCGGTGCTTGCGTAAGACAAGCAGCATCATAAAGGACCACAGCCATCCAGCATGCCAGCTGTTCTCCTTGTTACCATCTGGCAGATGATACAGGAGTCTGGCTGCTCGGACTACAAGACTTAAGAACAGTTTTTACCACCAGGCCATTCGACTCCTCAACACCTGAACACTTACATACACTTACGTACATTACACCTACATTGCATTACATCTACATTGCACTACTCACACACAAACTGTACCTGCACACACTCTGAATATTGACTGGAACATGCATCTGCACTTTATGGAATATGCATCTGTACTTATAAAACATTATCTGTGCAATAACTGTCATTTGTACTTGCTGCTCATTCAACTGATATTGCTCTATAACCTCTTTTAAAATGTACACATTTTATTTTATATGGCTTGTCTAGTTTTAACTTGTAATTTTTTTTAATTATTTTTTAGCTTTATTGGATCTAGGCCGAGTGACTTGTTTTTCTCGTCATACACATTTCATTGTATGTTGACCCTGTGTTAACCTATATATGACAAACCTAAACCTAACCTAAACCTAAGTCCTGTAAGTTGCGAGGTGGACTTGTTTTTCCAGTACATCCCACAGATGCTTGATTGGACTGAGATCTGGGGAGTTGGAGCCAACACCTTGAACTATTCCTGAACAGAAATTACATTATGGCAGGTTGCATTATCTTAATGAAACAGGCCACTTCCATCAGGGAATACCTTTGTCATGAAGAGATGTATGTGATCTACAACAATATTTAGGTTGATGGTACATGTCAAAGTAACATCAGCATGAATGCCAATACCCATTGTTTCCCAGCACAACATTGCCCTAAGCATCACACCGCCTCTGTAGACTTGCCTTCTTCACATAGTACATCCTGCTGCCATGTTCCCAAGGTAAACGAAGCACGGGAACCCCAACGTCCACATGATCTAAAAGAAAATGTGATTCATCAGACCAGGCCACCTTCTTCCATTACTCTACAGTCTAGCTCTGACACTTATACGTCCATTGTTGGCGCTTTCAGTAGGGAATAGTGTGACAATGCGGGTTCTGCTCTATGCTCCCATCCGCTGTTCAGGAGCCCTTGAACCCAACATCGTCGGTAATGTTACTGATGAGCTAGACAGTGAGGCAATAACAATGGAGCAAGGGGATGGTACAAAAGTGCTTTTATTTATAAATAATCAAAACAAAGGAGTGTTCAAATTAAATAAAGTGCAGTGGTTCCCAAAATCTTCTTCATTAAATAAATAATCCATAAAAACAAACGTGGAGGTTTAAAACAATAGAAAAACAATCCTTTAAAAGACAATGAGGTTAAAACAATGCTGGAAGCAGTTCTTTAAAACAATTATAAGCCCAGTGCTTCTTTTACACTAGCATCTCACCTGCTCCTCCCGTTTGGGCCCTGCAGCAGGCGAGACGCTCTCTCTACAGCTGACCTTCTCTCACTCACACAGGTCTGGAGGCCTCTCGATCCTAGCTTCGGTCACGCTCTCATCCCAGACTGGGACTTAGCTTCTCTTCAACAGCCAGGACTCCCACGCTGGAGATTATAGGCTTAAGTCACCTGACTCCCGCTGTCTTCCACGGCGAGTCACCTTCCTCGCTAGTCACTCCCGCTCTTCTCCAAATGCTCAGCGGGAGCGACTACAATCAACTGCCCTAGGTGTTAGCCAAACACCTCGCTAGGGCCCACAGTCCAGCTGCACTTGAGCATACTCTCGCTCATTTGCCCGCGCTCTCTCTCTCTCTCACCGGCTTTCTCCTCCCTTCCTTCCAGCAACCTCCATCTCTTTCACTTTCCATTCATCTTATTCTCCTCCTTGTAGCCGGCTCACGCTTCTATATATGTCGAGTGGGCATAGCAGCTACGACAAATTAGCAGTCTCAGGAATGATCACGGATGTGAACAGTCTCTCACCTGCGCACTTAGGTGAGAAACGCCCACACCGCAGATAGCCCTGAGACCTGATTCAGCCACAACTACCACACCCCCTCACTAAGCTGCGAGCACGGTGATTATTTATTATAAAAACTGGCCTTTGCTGAGAGAGCTGTGGACCCGCTATACCACAAATAGGTGTCAGCATGGGCACTCCTGACACCTTTCTTTCATGGCCAGCATTAAGTTTTTTTACAATTTGTGCTTCAGTAGCTCTTTTTTGGGATTGAAACCAGACGGGTTAGCCTTCGCTCCGCACATGCATTAATAAGCTTTGGGTGCCCATGATCCTGTTGCCAGTTTACTGGTTGTCCTTCCATGGACCATTTGTGGTATGTGCATTACCAATTTGCATTACCAATTTAAGTTAAAGTAACACTAAACCGAACATTGTTTATAAGAGTAAAAGCATGCCACCTTCAAAGAAGGTCTCTTACTGTTTTGGGTTGAAGGTGCTGCCGCATATATAATGGACAGTATGGGTTCCTCCACAGGTGTTCAGCTTCACACGCCAGCGTCCTTGCAGTTTAAGATGCAACACGCCTGGAAGAAAAAAAAACGGTATTTGCCTTTGTAACTGAGGCTGAGTAAGAGAGGAGGATCCTGTATTCTAAGTAAAGTAGTAACGGCACACTGAACCATAATGTGCAGAAAATACACATGACTTGAGCATTCGTGGTTTTCCTACTCTTTCTCTGTACTTTTAGCATTCGTTTGCTCAGAGGTTGATATGCTTGCTGCTTCCTGAGCAGCTCTTCTTTTCTCCACCCTAGCGGCCCACTTCTTCTCTTCTTTCGTCGGCATTTTTTCGCGTTAAAACTGATTAAGTCACTGTTTGTGTTGCAATTACTTAATACGTTTCCCTTAATTTTTCACTTAAGGTGGCACTTAAGTCTTCAATCTGCCTCAGGAATGATTTAAGATATGAAGAGGTAGGGGAAGTGACGGCAAAGGTGGTAGGGAATGAGAATGGCGCCCGTATGCATGCGACGCATGGCCTCCCTGCTGGCCGCTGCCAAGAGTTGATTCTACAATAAAATTGAATAAAAATGAAAAGAGGAATAACCTTGGAGGTCAATCATCAGCCTGCAAGTGTACAGTAGACATCATGTAGTATATGTGTACCAAATTTCAGGTCAATAGTTCAAACGGTTTGTGAACTACAGGTGATTTAAAATCTTGGACAGACAAACGGACAGCCACGGTAGCGTATTATGTAAGAAGATGAGGTCTACTTACTGAAGCATCGTCAACCAATGAGTTTGAGCTCAGCATAGCCCTTGGTCGTCCCGGGGTCTTACGAGCTCACAACCAGCATAGGTTTGATTTTAAATAGAAAGTTGCTCGGGTGTGTCATGGCCCATGGCGTGAATGAGCCAGCGTGTAACTGGATAGGTGCATGGATAGAAGGGTATGGCAGATTGTCTGGATAGTCTTGCTGTTTATGTTTATGGAGTTGCCAAACCGAAAGGGTTTGTCAGCGGACCTAAAGGCGAGGTAGGGTAACGGTAGGGTTAATCTTATATAGCTCCTGTCTTTGCACTCTAATTGGACAATATTTCAGTATTTGTTGTTTATGAGTTGAATCAAAGTTGTGTGATCAATCAGCAAATATAAATCTTCTATTAGGCATGTAGAACTCAGATGCTACAGGGCCAAAGTAGCTGCAGGTTTTTGTTTCAGCCATTCATTTGTAGTTAATTGCCAATTCTAATGGAACATACTACATGCCTTGTTTTCTTTTGAGTTGCATACTAATTGCTTCATTTTTTTCTTTAACCAGCACTCCAAGCAATAATGAGATGCTAAGCAAGCCAAAAGACAACCTGATTAACTTGATCCCATTTGCAACTGTGTTGATCACCCAATATCCGTTTCAATAAATATTTGAAAGGGGAAAAGGAAAGGTCTGAAAAATGTAGCTCAAAAAACCATTTGGAAGGTAATCTCAGAAGTAGAAAGTCAACAGTTTTGGAAATGCTGATGTGGTATAATGAAAGCACAAACAAGTCATAGAATTACAGTAAATAAAGTGTTTCATTGACAGCTAAATAGGAGAGTGTATAGATTAAAAATGTTTTCATCCAGGACTGGGGGAGTTTGCTGGTATTTTTTTGGCTCGCATTGCATGTCATTATTTTTCAGCTGTCGGCTAATAAATTGCAAAAACAATGAAGGGTTTGAAATCTTAAAAAGCAAGTCAGTTGAAGTTAAAACAAAAGAAGTAGGTTTCATTAGCATGAGTAATTGGTTTCAAATAGAAACGGTGGCTGAAATAAAAACCTGCAACCACTGCGGCCCTCCAATATTTGAGTTTGGTACCTCTGTTCTAGTCTGGATGGGTTCTTTCTGAACATTTCTTCAGAAATTCTTTCTTTCAGCATTTACAAGACACCTATGAGCAAGGAAAGAAAAGTGATCAGGGCTGTACACTTGAACCTGCTGTAAACAGCCTTAGGTATCTGCTGACAAGAGAAGTTATGATGGACTCGATCATTGGTGATACATGACATCCCTTTTGTGTGTCATAGCTCATTCTTCAACTTGTGAAAGACCAAGATGTGCATGGGAAACCAAAGGAAACTTTATAAAGAATATATTAACAAAAAGATAAGAAAATAACAAATATACAAAAACAGCAAAAAGCAAAGGGATTTACCTAAAAGGTAGTCCCAGTATAATAATCCAATAGTTGAAATCCAGGGTTGTGACGTCACACATGTCTGAAGTTCAGCATCAATCTTACAGTACACATGCATGAAAGTACTGTGCATAGCTGCTGTAGCTGTGTAATGTCATGCTGGCCTCACAGTGCATTATGGAGCACAGGGAAGAAAACATTTGTTTAAGCTAGTCACAACGCTAATTTACAGGAAAAAATTCTGTGAACAAGTCCTGTGAGTACAACATGTCCACTGCAAAAATATTTTGCCAAATTTTACCAAAGATGTTGTTGCAAATGGCAATAAATATATGCAGCTTAGTGCCATATCCTAACTTATTATGCCCTATTCTTCTTCTCCTACTACTTTGAATGTTATTATTATCATTTTTATGGTCAAGCTTTAGCATTAGTATCTGAAAATAACAAAACATCATCATGATTTATAAGGAAACAGCAAAATGTCTTCATGAGGGCCAGTTTGCGGTTTGGGGCACTATAAAATTGAGATGTCATTCATTCTCAAATGAGGAGTCCTACTCCTCATTGGGTGTAGGACACTTCATAACTACTTTTCTTGACCTACTCTGGGGTAGAGCAAATTTTTATTGTACTTGGACTTTAGTGCAATTCTTAAGAGTAATTCTGAGATGCTTGATAAGCTAAATATGGTGTGTTGGTGAAGTAACCTCTGTTTCTAAATATTAATTACACATGTACTTTCTCTTACCTGCTTTCTTGATCACTCTTTCTCATCACTATTTTTGTCTTGTCCCAAGCAGTTCTCAAGGTAGAATTACAGAATTCCTGACTAGTGGAAAAGTGCATCTTAAAAATTTACTAAAGTTTATACCTTGGCATTGAATCAGAAGCTCTGTGGCTACACACAGCTTTTACAGATCTGAAGCTGCGGAATATTGGCTGTGACTAGACTGGCGCTGATTAATTAATCTAGTTCATGGAAAGTCAGCCTCCAAGGTTGCTTGGGCACAAGATTTCTTTGGGACCTTTTTATTTAACAGGATGAAATTTCACAAACATGAAAAAATCTTAAGAAGTTTTTTTTATTTAATGTTAAGACTGAAATCTTGTTCATTTGTTCTGGGAAACCTGCTGTTTAAATAAAAGGATTTCCTTAATGAAATTAACTTTTTAGGTTACATTTTTTTTACAGAGAAGCATACCTTAGATCAGGGGTTCTGCATTCCAGTCTCGGATGTCCACAATGGCTACAGGTTTTTATTTAAGCAAATTTTTAATTAGAACCAATTTTTTTACTACTAAAGCAATTTTTTTGTACATAGTTTTAGTTAACTTGTTTGTTATGATTCAGAACTCTTAATTGCCTATTTTACTTTTAAACAGCTTCATTTTGTTTTTAATTATTGCCTGTTTTCTTAACAAGCCATCAGTTAATAATGAGATGAAAATGACAAAGGAGCCACCAGCTCTCCCGCTAACATGTTTCCATTTAAATCTGTGTCCATGCATCATGAAGTATTTGTGTTAATGCAAAGTTTGGAAATAAATGAGAAAGAAAGGAAGGAATAAGAGGTACAAATCTGTTCCAGACCACAAAACGTATGGATAATGTTCTCAGAAAAATCTACAATGAGATAAAGATCTGCCTTGGAAGAATGAAGCAAAAAGCCATATAATTGATTTCATTATCTGCTAAGCCTGGCTTCTAATAATGAAAAGGAATTTAAACCTGCACCCACTGTGACCCTCCAGGACCAGATTTTGGAAACCTGCCTTGGATGTTAATCATGAAATATCTTGATGTTTAACTGAATGTATCCAAAGCTCATCATTTTCAAGATGATACAATACAATACAATTTATTTTTGTATAGCCCAAAATCACACAAGAAGTGCCGCAATGGGCTTTAACAGGCCCTGCCTCTTGACGACCCTCCAGCCTTGACTCTCTAAGAAGACAAGAAAAAACTCCCAAAAAAACCCTTGTAGGGAAAAAATGGAAGAAATCCAGGTAGGTTGGGCGTGCACTGGGTGTCAAAAAGAAGGGGGTCAATACAACACAATACACAGAACAGAACACAAGTAAACCTCAATACAGTATAAAAAACATTTAAATACAGTATTACAAGTATGGAGCAGAATTTAACAGTAGATAATATAACATATGATTTGGATTTGTTTAGAGTCCTGGTGACCTCAGCCATCAAGCTGCCTCCCCCAATTGGCCATTCCACAGCTGAGACAGCCAATCTGATGAAAGGTGATAAAGTCAATAAAATTAATTCACATTCACAAAGTTTAAGAAATAAAAATTAAATTAAAAGAAAAACTTTTACTAGATGCTGGCAGAAATCAAACACTTTTTATAGATTTACGTATACTGTACTCAAACAGTGTGAAAACTAAGACACTTCCTGTCCAAAATACATATTAATTATTTTATAACAGCCATTATACAGATCAAATGCATAGTTTTAAATAATAGCAAGAAATTCAAAGCATCATCCTGTGCATTAAATTTATTCAGCTATCCTTGCTGGCAGTTCTCACATCTGAGCTGGCTGCTTGCCATATCGATTCAAACCACGCAGTGTACAGTTTGTAGTACTATGCTACTGTGTAAGGACTTGCTTTTCAGCTTGAGCCTCCAGTAATACAGTCTGCCAAAAATAAGAAGAAGATAAGGCTGTGAGAAAAATACAATTGAGAATGCCAACAAAAAGGACATAAAAATAAATAAGTGACTCTAGCACTAGTGAAAGCTGGAAAATAGGCAGTATACTGAGAAATAATTCTCTGTTGCTATAAGCAGATGAAGATGTTCAGATTTTATATTGCACTCCACAAGAAACATCAGCTTCATCCATCCATCCATCCATCCATTGTCTCCCGCTTATCCGAGGTCGGGTCGCGGGGGCAGCAGCTTGAGCAGAGATGCCCAGACTTCCCTCTCCCCGGCCACTTCTTCTAGCTCTTCCGGGAGAATCCCAAGGCGTTCCCAGGCCAGTCGAGAGACATAGTCCCTCCAGCGTGTCCTGGGTCTTCCCCGGGGCCTCCTCCCGGTTAGACGTGCCCGGAACACCTCACCAGGGAGGCGTCCAGGAGGCATCCTGATCAGATGCCCGAGCCACCTCATCTGACTGGGATTAAGGCGACCTCAATGCCAGTCCAATAGAACGCATTACATATTATCATTAAAGTCACTACCAGCCCAAACTCAAGATGGAATACTCACCAGTGACTAGTGTGGGTCTGGTTTAAATATTACAAATTGCCCATCTCTGGCTATCACTTTGTCTTTTTTGTGCATGGACAGTTTGGGCCAACCAATTGTATTTTTGACTTAAAAATAGTACTAGGGTGTTGTACCGTGGGTGGCATGGTAGTGCAGTGGGTAGTGCTGCTGCCTCGCAGTTACGAGACCCGGGTTTGCTTCCCGGGTCCTCCCTGTGTGGAGTTTGCATATTCTCCCCGTGTCTGCGTAGGTTTCCTCCGGGTGCTCCGGTTTCTTCCCACAGTCCAAAGACATGTAGGTTAGGTGCATTGGCAATTCTAAATTGCTCCTAGTTTGTGCTTGGTGTGTGGGTGTGTGTGTGTGTGTGCGTGCCCTGCGGTGGGCTGGTGCCCTGCCCGGGGTTTGTTTCCTGCCTTGTGCCCTGATAATGAATGGATGTTGTACAGTGTTAGCCATTATGAATGTATTGAAAAGTCACTGACTTAAAAAGTTTCACTGACTTCCATTCATCCATCCATCCATCCTCTTCCGCTCATCCGAGATCGGGTCGCAGGGGCAGCAGCTTGAGCAGAGATGCCCAGACTAATCTCTCCCCAGCCACTTCTTCTAGCTCTTCCGGGGGAATCCCGAGGCATTCCCAGGCCAGCCGGGAGACATAGTCTCTCCAGCGTGTCCTGGGTCTTGTCCGGGGCCTCCTCCTGGTTAGATGTGCCCGGAACACCTCACCAGGGAGGCATCCTGATCAGATGCCCAAGCCACCTCATCTGACTCCTCTCAATGCGGAGGAGCAGCGCCTCTACTCTGAGCCCCTCCCGGATGACTGAGCTTCTCACCCTATCTTTGAGGCCGGAGTTATACTTCACGTGACGCATGCTGCAACGGATGCTCCTGCTACGCAAGCGTTGAAGTGTTTATACTTGCGCGCGCACTTTACGTAAATCTGGAGGAATCCGCCAGGTGGCAGTGTGAGATATTATCACGGTGAGAACAGGTTCGGCTTCTCTGTGTTGTGAATTGCCTAGAACACCCATTAAATTCCGATGACACCTTACCGCAATATCTCTGAAAAGGATGTTTATTGATTAAATCCAGGGATGTGTCCATTTCAGCAAGCATTGGGCACGAGTGAGAAATAATCCCTGGACGATGCCTTGGCTCATCGCAAGGTGAATACAAGCACACACATACACACTAGCGTCATTTTAGCGGCACCAAATCCCCAAATCTGCATATGTTTGGAAGGAAACTGGAGCACACTGAGGAAACCCAGCAGGAAAACATGTAAACTCCAGGCAGGGAATATCAGCGACGTGACTCCCTGCAAGACAGCAGCACTAAAGCTCCACCACTGTGTCACCCCCATGTGTGTAATTATAATAAAAATAATTCTTTGCATTGATATAGCATCTTTTCTCACTACTCAAAGCGCTCAGGTTAAGGGCCTTGCTCAAGGGCCCAACAGAGAGCAGAGTCCCTTTTGGCATTTACAGGATTCAAACCAGCAGCCTTCCGATTGCCAGTGCATATCCCTAGCCTCAGAGCCACCACTCCGTCCTATTAACAGTATTCATTATTTAAACGAAATTACAGATTTATCTGTAAAATGTAATATACATACTTTAATGCGTTTCATCATGAAAGTGATATCAAGTATAAATCTAAGGATTCTAAATGTGCAGAGAGTTGGAATATCATACATTTAATGTACTCAGTGTGGCGATCTATTTCTGGCGATTCGCTGCTGTCAGGAGCAGAGGAAGCCCTAGAAAAAAAGAAGGCACAGTATGTGAAAATTTTAAAACGTATCGTGTCATTACGATTGGGAATATGCGACGCTTGAATATAAAAGCACCACGAATACATCTGTATGTCGGCATTTTGCTTCACCACATCGAACCATTTATCAAATATTGAAGCGCGCACACCGATCTTGTAGGATCCGCAAAGAGGCTTTCTGTCACATGTAGAAAGTAAACAGAGACTCTGACGTCACATTCCAACTTTTAGCACACTGTGCCCCCCGACTTTTTGCTGGTACTGCAACTCGCGCACGTGTCGTGTTAATTTCTGAGGACCTGCTCAGAGAACGCATCAAATGAACGCTTAGATCGTGTGGCGGCCATGATGCAAGCGCGTACGCGTTCTGAGCGTGAAGTATAAATCAGCCCTGAGGGAAAGCCCAGACACCCTGCGGAGGAAACTCATTTCAGCCGCTTGTATTCACAATCTCGTTCTTTCGGTCACTACCCATAGCTCATGACCACAGGTAGGAACATAGATCAACTGGTAAATTGAGAGCTTTGCCTTCCGGCTCAGCTCCATTTTCACCACAACAGACCGATGCAGATCCCGCATCACTGCGGACGCCGCACCAAATTAATTCAATTATATATTTTTGATTTCATATTTGATATAATCATACTGTATAAGATTTCATATTTATTTACTAATATTACTGCCTTTATACAAGGGGGAGTCAAGCTAAAGTTAGAAAATGGGATTTATTAGAAAATGGAACCAATCTTAACAAAACTTTCTCAATGGAGTCACCACCCTTCTCAATGCACTTGCGCCACCTGCCTGCAAGTGCCGGGATTCCAGCAGAATAAAAGGTTTTTTCTTGTCCTCACAACCACTTGTGCTTTCTCCATGAAAACCTGAGATTAATTTTTTAGGCTTCCACTACAAACTACATAGGGTAAAGGAAAAAAGTTGATCCTAAAGACTTCTTTATTTATAAATTATATATTTTAGTGGAAATTAAGTAGAATTACATCAAGGATTTCATAAAAAAAATTGAAATAAACTAGTAAGTCATGAATCCGAAGTGAAAATTTTAACCACCTTTAAACAGTTTGTAGGTTAGATATTAGGAAAACTTACCTAATTGCTCTCTACTTGATCACAGATTTCTTTAGTATTCATGTAACTGTGTTTCTTTTACACCTTTTGATAAAATTTCACAGCTTAATAGTTTAGCATATAAAAAAACAAATTGTAAACAGCAAAATAATACATTCCCACACATTTAAGTTGGTGGTAACTGTTATTGTTATGCTAGCAGTATTAATCTTTGATGTTAATAACTTTACATTATGAAAACAATAATATAATACTGTGAGGACAAAAATATGGAATAATACACTGAGCACAAGTCTAGCAATGGCTAAAACTGCAAGAATTTATGGAAGGATTGCTTAAGCAAATTATATGAGAATCTTGAAGGTCTGATATTTTGGTGAACAATGACTTATAGGGCCTACCTGATAGGAGAAACTGGAGAAAAAACTCCTGCCTGAATCCAAGAAGTCAAAGTCATTTCATTACGCTACTAGTTAATCTAAAAAAAGTATAGTGAGGTAAAGACCATGCTGCTTATCTTCAAGCCATAAAGAACAATGCCTTGTAGTTTTTTTAAGAGTGTGACTCTCAAATTCAAAGTTTTGAGAAATTCATTCAATAAAGGATTATGCAATTTTAAAATGAATCACATCTTTAAAGATATATTTAGCTGAAAGATTAACAAAGTACATGTAATAAATAATTGTTTCATTTGTTCACAAAGTCCTGTAGTACGTATCTAATTCTCTTCACTTGTTAAAAGTGAACCTTTATTGTACTGTAACAGCACTTGTCCCTGAAAGCTTATAATTAGGGGCTCAAACAACAAGTAACAAAACCGAGGACCACTAGGTCAGTAATCATAGACAGACTTTAGATGATCACATACTAAAAATGTGAAACAGTTCAGTGGACATTTATGAACAGTGAACAATATATAGTTTCTTTAAAAAATCACAAAACACAGTACAATTAGACATCTACTCAAATCCCCATTGTGCACAATCCAATTTTAAACAGAAGAGTACCAAAAATTTGAAAAAAAAAATGAACATCCAGTACAATAATCAGAAGGAGGAAAGTTAAAAGTTCTCAGTTCTGAATGGCATAAATTCCATAAGATGTTAGAAACATTCAGTTGAGAGTCTGGTCCATGTTGACATGATTGATTCACACAGTTTCTGCAGATTTGACAGCTGCACATTCATGCTGTGAATCTCCTGTTCCACCGCATCCAAAAGGTGTTTTGTTGGATTCAGATCTGGCGACTAAGAAGAGCACAGAAAAAAACACAGAACTAATTGTCAGGTTGTTGTGATGTGAAATTTTGCATACAAGTTGATAAATATTTTGTATATATTTATTTGTGACTTAGACAAAGCAGTGTATTATTAGTGTTACATTATTGATAATAACAGCAATGGTTTGATGGTTTAAGAACCCCTTCCCCCGTTTTATGTATGAGTCTCTTTGTAATTTTACGACAGTGTTGGGGGAGAGTGCCACAAACACGTTTGACCAATATTTCTCTGCTAAAGTCTCTCAATCAACCCCCACAGGAAAGCCAGACTGCCTAACTGGCAAGCTTCACAAGGGTAGGTGTGAAGGAGTTCTCTGCCCCATTGGTCTGAAGTATGGTTGTTTGGAATTGGCTTGTAACAGAAGCCTTTAAGTTCCATGATGCCCTATTGGCTGTAGGGGTTGGACAAAAAACCTATAAATTTGCTTACTCCCTCACTCTCTCTCTCTTACCTAACTGATGAAAGACCATCTCACACCATAAACTGAAAACGACAACACAATGAAGAGCACAGCTTGGCAGCCATATTGAGACAGGCATGCAGCCTGTTCTGAAGAAAGCTGACCACAAATGATGCCTTAACTAGAGACATTTTAAGTAACTAACAAGTTTGTGTGCAGCCTGAAACTACACATCACCATTTATCAGGTTGTATGGTTGCCAATATTCAAATGTACTTTGCATATTGTTATTATTTATGAATATTATCAATAATACATTATTTAAAGTGTAACTTAACTCCTGCTTGTCTTTCACTACACTCACTGGATGTTTTTTGTTTTTCACACCATTCTGAGTAAACTCTTGTAGACTGTTATGCATGAAAATCCTAGGAGATCATCAGTTACAGAGCTCAAACCAGTCCAACTGGCACTAACAATCATCCCTCAGTTGAAATTGCTGAGATCACATTTTTACCCCATTCTTGTGCTTGATGTGAACATTAGCTGAAGCCCCTGACTAGTGATGAACGGACTCTGTAGAGCTCACTTCACTGTAAATTTGGGGAAAGCACAGAAATATACAACAACCTGGATGAACTCAATTTATATTTAAGTCAATGGGAAAGAAGAAAGTGAACTGGTTTTGAGTGGATTCTAATGGTGCAATGATGTGTTACCTGTCCCTGAAAGCTAGGGAAGCATCTGTCAACTATGTGACCAATAATGTGGTCTGAGCTGGGAAACGGCATTGCTAATCACTGCACCACCATCCATCAAGCAACAAAAGACACAGACAGAATAATAACTACAAACAAAATACAATAAATGGCCACAAACTAGCAATAAGTAAAATATATGTATATCATTGCAGTCACAGAGTTCCAGTCTTGGGGCTCACCAAGATGATGCTGTGCAACAAAGCAGCAGTGTGAAACTGACTCATTCCATTGTGGTGCAGTTTAAACATCTTTTTTGTTTTTGATCTCTGTGCAGGGGTGGCATGGTGGCGCAGTGGGTAGCGCTGCTGCCTCGCAGTTGGGGGACCTGGGTTCACTTCCCGTGTCCTCCCTGCATGGAGTTTGCATGTTCTCCCCGTGTCTGCGTGGGTTTCCTCCGGGCGCTCCGGTTTCCTCCCACAGTCCAAAGACATGCAGGTTAGGTGGATTGGCAATTCTAAATTGGCCCTAGTGTGTGCTTGGTGTGTGGGTGTGTTTGTGTGTGTCCTGCGGTGGGTTGGCACCCTGCCCGGGATTGTTTCCTGCCTTGTGCCCTGTGTTGGCTGGGATTGGCTCCAGCAGCCCCCCGTGACCCTGTGTTCGGATTCAGCGGGTTGGAAAATGGATGGATGGATGGATCTCTGTGCAGATGCTTTGCATGTTTTACTTCCACAAAGAAATTAGTAACACCCTGTAAAGTGTAATAAATATTTTGTTATTATTATTATTTCTTTCTCAGGGAAGGATAAGGCTCCTTTAAGGCTTGATTAGCTGTATCATACATAATTATCTATGTGGTGCAGTGCTCCAGTGGCGATATTGGTAATATTGTAATATTCTCATTATGGTCAGCTGAGTTTCTTTTTTTTTTTCTTATTTGTTTTATTTTTTTAGTGACATCATACATGCCCAAAGCAGCTTGGCAAAGATGTTACAGTAGGAATTTATGAAAGTTCTGCATGTGGCTGATACAGCTCTGTGATGTCACGCTGGCTTCAAAAAGCATAATGGAAAAAAAAAATGTATCCAAGCTGTCTGCAAATACAGCATACATTTTAAGCATAACATTGCTGCTGCACCATTGGCTAGCTATATAATTGCATAAATAAGCAAGTGTATTGGTGTTCCTAATAATTTTCTCTGTGACTTTTTGATCACATTGTGAAAATTAATTTTATTGCATTAGGAAAAAGTGCCAGTTTCAATACCAGAGCACAAGCATTCTTGTTTCAAGTCAATCTGTTATTATCAAAGGCAAAGAGAATGACAAAAAAGTAACACCTACAAGCCACAAAAAGAAAAAAAACATAATGTTGTCAGCATTCATAGACACATTTGTGCAAGTAAATGGTGAGTCAATTTTCTCCGATTAAATAGTTTTGAGGTGTCCTTTTTTGAGGCATGCTGTCCTTGGCACCACCCTACAGGAATTCTGCAACCCTTAATTTACAAATGTAGCTTTTGCTAACCTTGGTCACTTCCTCCCTTAGAATCTCTCCTCAGCCCGGGCTATTCATCAAACATGACATGTCTCCTTGATGTAGGAGGAATATGCCTATGAGCCATCATTAAACGAAAAAATAAAGCACAAAAGCAAGCTCACATACAAACAACATTAATGCATTAATGCACACAGTGCCAAACCTATAAAGGTCAACAATGGCACCAATACAAACTGAGCATTTCAGTGATTTTTTTAAGAAATGCCCATATTGCTTCAACTTTTTTTGCTCAACTAAGGTAATTTATAACAAACCTTAAGAGGTAGCAATCAGAATACAATGTAAACTGTCGATTTTATACAGTATTTTTGTCACTGTTTTAGGTTTTTCAATTGCCTAATGCAAAATTTGTATGACATATGATGTAAATGATTGTAGAGATAAAGTTGGCATTAAAATATAACTTTCAAATCCAGCACTCTATTTACACCCTTATTCTTAAAACATTCAGGATAATTTCTGAACTTTGTTCCGTTGCCGTATCTCTTGTAGCAGTTACAGTATGTGTCAGCCTCACTTAACTGTTCTAGAGTATGTGATGTAATGAGTTTGTTCTCTTTGCTGTCTGAACTCAAATCATTGAGTATATCATGCTCTTCTTCTTTTGTACTCAGAAGATTGTGACGGTTCCTCTGGGGCAGCTAACCCTCCAACATGTGGACCTCATACAGTACCTTAGTGAATCTGTCTTCTAAATTCCAGGTATCATTTTTTGAACTGTAATACTCACCTGTCAGTTTATTTATTACTTTGGAAAATGCTGCATTTGAGTTCTCCTTGCATGAACTTGCTAAGCTTTAGTGGAAATAAGTGGAACTAACTGGTGGTGACTAAAATGATAATTTGCCATAGTAAGAATTAATACAACAGCAGACATCAACAGTTTTTCTAGGAAGACGGTTCATCGGTATGTTGAAAATGTTATTAGAGAATAATTCAAGAGTTTGCCTGTTCCTTTTTGCCAGCAGAGCTATATTATGTATGTTTTTATTGCGTACATTGTGTCCTACTGCTTTTAGGCTTTTCATTCTGTCCAATGTTGCGGTTATTAGGCTTTCACTTTATGGGTTACATTGGACAAATGACAAGACGCAACCCTCACATACATCTCTTTTCATTTAGAAATACAGTGATACCTTGAGATACGAGTTTAATTCATTCCGTGACTGAGCTCGTAAGTCAAAATGCTTGTATCTCAAGTCAATTCTCCCCATTGAAATTAATTGAAATGAGATTAATTTGTGCCAGCCCCCAAAAAACCACCCCAATTTTTTGTTAAATGTTTTCAACATAAGAAAAATGTATTTATAATGAATAAATATTGTATACAAACAAAATAAAACCTAATACATAAAAGAGAATCTAAAGAAATAAACAGATGTTGGCGAAGCCGATTAGCGTATTGTAATGTTTTTTTCTTTCACTTCACTTTTGCTTAACTTAATTTTCTTCTTCACTAGTTTTTTTCTTTCTGCCATGCTTTTGTCACTTTCATTCTCAAGGCGTTTCAATAGAAACCTGTCCAAGGAGCTTTGTTTAGTCCTCCCCTTTATGAGTTAGGCAAGTGTCATTAAATAGCGCCGCTGCACGATCAGTTGCAACTGGTGTTTCTTTTCAATAAAGTCAAGCGTTAGGCAAGTGTCATTAAATAGTGCCACTGCACAATCAGTTGCAACTGGTGTTTCTTTTATGAAAGTTCATTTATGAAACTTTGCATGGACTTGAGCATGTAAACATGCGAACACCCAAAAAAAAAACAAGATTTATAAAACTTGGCATAAAGAAAGGCATCACATGCTTCTGATTTTTCGGAGGTTTACCTTTTTTTTAGAGATTCTGTTGTTAATTAGATGCAGCATTATTTTGAATCTGGAAGCAAAGTTTGTCATTTGTTTAAGTATATTGTACACTGTTTTAAGAGTTTTTTTTCTTTCTGATTAAGATTCTTGATTGCTCACAAAATTCAAAATCCTTATACTATCAAAACCAGTCCATAATTGAAAATCTTAATTATTTAACCGTAGCTAAAATCCGTAAATTAAATTAACAGAAATAAAGCAGTTACAAAATTAAATTCAGAAGTTCCAAAAGTGAAACAAGCAAGAGAAGTCTGAACACATGACGACACGAAGGATCAGGAACTCTCAGTCCAACATAAAGGCTGAAGATGGGCCTGTTGTATTGATTAGTACACAAAGAAATCTCTAATACCTTCTTTATTATAGAAAGACCTTCTGTCATACAATCTCCTTCTGGGAACTCTCCTCCCATCCCTCTCCCAGTTCTATTTATATCATATTTGTACAGTGCTACCTACTGTCCAAATTAAATAACATTAATAACACAACATAATATCTCCCCCTTTCTTAAATATCTAACTCCCCGTCCAAAGCTTGCCGTTAAAAAAACGGAAAATAACACTACAAAAGAAAACAACAGACTAATCTGTTTGACTTGCGTTACGATCCCATCTCATAGTCTTTTAACCACACAGGACGGTGACATAGGCGGCCCTTCAAGGTGGACTTCTTATTTCCTTCAGGGACCAACAAAGCAGGTGGTTTCACTGTTGGAATCGGAGGTGATAAACACTCAAGGGATGAATCCCCGTGTGACTCAAGTGAGGCAGCAGGAGGCGCACCAGAGGATTGATCCGTGGCTGGCGCGTCATTTGCCGAATCCGCACATGGTGTGCAAGGGGACAAACGAGCTGCATTCCATACTTTACCGTCACCAAGCACATAGCTGCTTTCTCCAGTTTTGTCAAGTACAGGCGTGGGATTACTGTAATGTGGCAATCCTTTAGGCACAAGGGTAGGCATTTTTTCTCGCACTGTGTCTCCCTTTGCCAGGAACGGGACACGAGCTGCTCTTCTATCATCTGTGTATATTTTCATCTTATTCTTTTTAACAGCAACTCGTTGTCTTATGCTTGCATCGTCTAGTCCAACAGATGTTGACAAAGTCAATACGTTCAGTTTGGTACGCATCTTGCACACATGAAGCAGTTCAAAAGGCGAAATGCCCATTGTCGAATGTGGCATAGATCTAAAGATATGAAGGAATTCCGTAATTGATGATTTCCAGGGCTTACGCTGTATATGAAGCGTTTGTACTATTTCCTTGAGACACTCGATTAAATCTTTCAATTGCCCCATTAGCCTGAGGGTGATAATTAACAGATCTAGTGTGCTGAATGTCCCTCTCCTGTAGGAATGTGGTCAGCATAGAGGATGTGAATTGAGGACCATTATCAGATACCAAGCATTGAGAGTTGCCATGGCGACTGAAAATAGCTATTAAAAAAGCAACTACAGCTGAAGCAATTCAGGCCATTTTGAATAATAGTCAGTTAGTGTGAAGGCAAAGCAACAGTCTGCAGGTGAGATTTCAAACAGCCCAATCACATCAATGGCAACTTTCTGCCATGGCCCGTCTGGCCAAGGTACGGGTTGTAACGGCGCGGCACACACCTTTGCGATCGTATCATTTGATTGGCTAGGCTGACAGGACTTGACTGCTGTCGTGACAAGATCATCCATTTTCAGCCACCAGTAGAGGTCGCGAAGCCTCTGTTTTATGCGGACAATTCCTTAATGACCCTCGTGTGTTAGGTCCACAATTACCTGTCGCAATTTAACTGGCACAACTAAGCGATCCGATCCTCTGAATACAAAATTATCTTTAACTGACAGTTCGTGCCATATGTGAAAGTACGGTACAAGCTCATTTGGTACAAGTGAAATATTTGCAGGCCATCCAGAATGAATGCGATCCCGTACGGCACTCAGTTCTGGGCATGATGCCGAAGCAGCTTCAAATTCTGCATGGCTTACTGCCTTCACGGCTGACGACAGAAGGGCAACATACTCCGGCTCTAATTCAGATGGCACATTTGCGCTCCCGGGCGGTACAACACGTCATAATTAAAGCAAAGGAAACGTGCCATCCAGGGCAATACGGAATCCAGCTCTCCCCATACCTTTCGTAGTAAGAAGTGTTGTGAGGGCCTGGTGATCTGTTTTCAAAGTGAACCGATGTCCCCACAAATACGTACGCCACATTTCAACTGCCCAAACACACACTAAGGCCTCCTTTTCCACTGTAGAATACTTCCTCTCGGCCTGAGAAAGTGTAAGAGAAACAAAAGCAACGGTGTATTCTGTTCCATCTGCATGCATTTGTGTAAATACTGCACCCAGCCTGTAGTCTGAAGCGTCAGTTGCTATAGTTGAAGGTAAAGCAGGATCAAAAATTACCAAAGCAGGACTGATCAGAATTAATTCCTTAACCCTATGGAAGCTACGCTGTGCTTCCTCTGTGAAGTCAAAGTTATATTGCCCACGTAAACAAGCACGTATAGGTTCTACTATCGTGGTGTAATGCGGTATAAACTTTGCATACCATGATGTTAGCCCTAAAAATGACCGCAGAGCTGAAGCATCTGTGGGAACGGGTGTGTTAAGAAAGGCATCTCATGCTCTGTGTCAGGCGAAACAGTCTCCGCAGAAATTACATGCCCCAAAACACGAAGGGAGGACTGCCTGAAATTACATTAGTCCTTGTTTAATTGTAGCCCTGCCTTCTCCTTCTCCAAGCATTCTAAAACAGCAAATTAATTCTGTGATGGAGCCTTTATCGTCACATGTGTGCAATCAATTGTGCTGATCACATTAACAAAATCGACAATCGTTCCAAGTTGCCTTTTGATCTCAACTTGCTTACCCTCATTATAATGAAACTTGATGTATGTGGGTCGCATTTTAAGTATGCCATTCTATACAAATGGCATGACAAGACTCAGGGATGACTGCAAGATTCCTGGCTGTTCAGCCAGTTCATGTTGAAAAGCACACGTCTCCAAATAGCCCACAGTTGTTAAAATCTTTAACAAATCAGGGATCACATAGTTTCTGTGTGAGGGTCTCTGTAATGTAGGCTTCAATTCAGCATACAATCTCCAAGAGGTTGACTCCAAGAAATTTTTATTGGCTTATAAGGCATTCATCATCATGAGCCACAAAATCATTGCAATCCCTGAAAACTCATTCTTTACGTAATCTGCAATTGGCAATATCCTCCAAAACAGCTGATGCTGCCATTGTCATTTATGTTGTACAACACACAGAACATCCATTTTATAGACAAAATAGATTGGCAACATTAAGTGTATGTATTAGATGTTTTTACTACTGTTGAAGACAGCTGTATTGAGCGAACTGTGATATAATTTGTTCAAGAAAATCGGAAGGTGACTGATGCATTATTGATAGGCACTGTGAAAAAAGATTTTCTGTTCACTTGTCCTTGAGCCTGGAATCACTAAAATGCCAGCATTAATACAGTCTGCGCAGGACTTACGGATAGTTGAAATATGTCATAGCATTAAGCCAGATTTCATGCAAAGTTCGTGTTTTATAAATCACAACTTTTGCTTAAGAAAAGGCTTATGGTTGTTTCTGAGAGTGAGTACATTTTATACATTAGTGCCCAGGAGATGATTTCTAAGCAAAGAGACAAGGTCACACAGAGCAGAAGATCAAAAGTGGAAAGGCAACACTGAACCTGAAGAACAATAACCAAAAGAATAAAACGAAGCCATAATTCAAATCAAAAATGGACCATAACTAACAAAACAAAAACAAAAAACTTTACCACTAGGACATACTTAAAAACGAATAGAAGCTGATACCGACAAGTATTTAGGTCACACTATTTATACATTATTCCCTGTGATGTCATCATTGTGACAAATGTGATCATGTGACAATTAACTATTTAAGTTCAAAAAGAAACATGAAACTATCTTCAGAATTAGAATGTACACATATAAAAATAGGTAAATATATATATATATATCCATCCATCCATTTTCCAACCCGCTGAATCTGAACACAGGGTCACGGGGGTCTGCCGGAGCCAATCCCAGCCAACACAGGGCACAAGGCAGGGAACCAATCCTGGGCAGGGTGCCAACCCACCACAGGACACACACACAAACACACCCACACACCAAGCACACACTAGGGCCAATTTAGAATCACCAATCCACCTAACCTGCATGTCTTTGGACTGTGGGAGGAAACCGGAGCGCCCGGAGGAAACCCACGCAGACACGGGGAGAACATGCAAACTCCACGCAGGAAGGACCCGGGAAGCGAACCCAGGTTCCCAGATCTCCCAACTGCGAGGCAGCAGCGCTACCCACTGCACCACCGTGCCGCCCATATATATATATATATATATATATATATATATATATATATATATATATATATATATATATATATATATAAACTAGATAATATTACATAACTCTAAACAGTGTTGTTGTGTCTCTATAACTATGCTGAGTATTGTTTCTGATTCTTTCTGATCCTTAATTGTCCTATGAGTAAATTCTAAAGTGACTGAGTTTATTTTAAGGGTACAGGGTGCATAGCTCAACCTGAGAACATTAACACAAAAATAAATAATACATACTTGATAATTAATAAAATAATATTCAAAATGTAAACAAATGAGAGGACTAAACAGATTACCAATAAGAAACATACAAAATTATATTTAATAAACGACAAACATATTAAAGAAAGCTTTACTTGATCCAGGGATAAAATCCTGACTAAACTATAGCACAAAAGAGATAAAAAAGAAAAAGAAAAACAGAACTGAAAAACTGTGGAACTGAAATATATCAATAATCCATTGCAGCAAAGACAATTACAACTGGCCCTTGCAATTTGTGGGTTTGTCATCAATAATTACATAGCAATTATTTGGCAAATAATAAACAGGAAAGATGTAATTTCCACAATGCTATGTGTTTGAATTAAAGACAAGACAATCAACCAGTGGGGGAGAGAGGCCGACCTCAAATGCACAGCATTGTGGGAATAACATCTTTCCTGTTTACTCAGAACACCACCAATCTAGGAAGTAACTGTTAATAGTATTGTAGCCAAAAGTGCACACATTTTGCAAGTTTTGACCATACAAATTGATATTGGACATGTGAATTATGAAACATGAGTAATGTGAGAATTTTTTTTTTCCATGGATGTTTTTCATATCATTTGCCATTGTCCAGAATTAGTCACTGTATGGCACCATTGACTTTGAATATTCAAGATGTACTTTCTGCACAAAAACATTAAAATTTTTTCTTGGCCACCAATACATACATGGGTTGCCACCCCTTCCTTGTTTAACAGAATAATTCCATTTTAAACACTGACATGTTGTCCTCCTTAAATAATCAATATGGAACATTATTTGTTCCATATCTTATGCATGACTCTGATAGTATGAAAACAATCTATAATACAATCAACAATTATATCAGCTTTTTTCTTAATAAAACATGTAAATGTATGTTAACTAACTCCCTCACCCTCTGCTTTGCCTGTGTCATGTTTGTTGCAAGATATAGACATGGCAATTGGGTGAGGTGGTTAGCTAACGCTAGTGTGAGAGAGAATGGCTTCTGCTTCTAACGTGACTCTAAGTCCTCCTGCAAAAACAAAGGCATCTACAGCCATTATTCATGGCTTGAATCCATTACAGGAGATGCCTACAAGGCACAATGTAATTTGTGCTGTGTAGCATTTTATGTTGCATATGGTGATGTATGTAATATCAAACAGCACGTCGCTGGAAAGAGGCATGCTGTTAACATAAAAGGGAGCACCCAGAGTATTGCACATATCCTTGTCCCTCACACATTAACCAAAGGAGACATAGTAATGGTGTATCATTGGTATTTTGATTATACTAATTTGAATAATAATACATATATTTACTACATAATAAAACACTAAGATCTATGTGTCAAGTCCCTCAGAAAAACCTGACTCAGTTTGACTTTGGTGATTCAATGAAAGAGGAAGTGTGAGTGTGAGAGACACAAGGAGGAGTAAAACCACATGGAGAAAGTTGTCTTCAAAGAAAGTGCAAAACCAGACAGGAGGGGAGAAGGGCACCGCAAACATAATGGCAAAGTCTGAGAAGCAGGCTTTACATGAACAAGCTCAAGAAAGGGAGTGCCAGTGAAGAGAGGTACATACAGACGCATTTACCGAGGAAAGGTGCTTCAGGTAAACGTAGGGCAAGAAGAAATAGCAAATATTTTAAAATGATTCTATTGCCTATTGTCAAAAGATGAGACAAAGAACCAAAAAAGGTTTGGGGCAGCCTCCCATATAATTGATTCTGACTGCAAAATGATTGACATTGTGTACAGTTGTCTACAGTTGTGTATAGATTGGAGTCCAAAACAGAACTGACTGGTGAGGTTGAGATGGAGGATTTTTAAAGTACGGCAGAGGAAGTGTGGTAACTATGACTGTAACCGGAAGTGACGTCATCAGGATTGTGACCGGAAGTGACATCATGGGGGCCAGGCTGAATTTCCCATAATGGGTCTGGAATGGAAAGAGAGAAAGGATAAGTGCACTTCGCCACCCCCTGGTCCGGCGTGGAATTACTTTCCTTTGAGCCCTTTAGCTGCCTCCCATGCGCACGTGTGTGACACTATGTTTGACAGGTGCTGTGGCAAATAGAATTCAAGCAGAACTACATAGAACTAAAATCAAAGCTAGCATCGAAGGCCACATAATGACCATAGCTAATAAGGGAAATATTCATTTTACTTTTAATAATATAAAATTATAAATAAAATGTAGCCTAGTACTTATGATTATGTTTATTATAGGTGACAGCAGCTGATATAGTACATATTTATCTTAAGTATAATAGTCTAAGATTGTGCTCTGAAATTAAACCTCAAACCTTTCTCTGACTCAAAAATTCTGCCTGCCTGAAGCAATTTAAAATATACATGGAAAGGGAAAAAGTAAAGACAAATGTTGCTGCAACAATGCTGTGAAATGTACTTGCTGTTGCTTAAGCTACTGCAACAATATTTTAGGAGCTGTGGTTTTTTTTTTTAACATTAAAGTTTGGCTTGCTGATGATACTGTTGCACTAATATTTTTGTTGCTATGTTTATTGTGAAAGTGTTGTCAGTATCTGTTGTTAATAAATTTTGCATACAGTAGATAATTTTTTTTTTTTGGAAAACACTATGGGAGGGTTTAGGAAAATTTGATTATAAACACACACCCCTGTCCCCAAAACACTGTTCAACACAGCACACTTCACAAATTCCCCAATATCCCCCCAACCCCTGCCATTACCCTACAGTGTTCCTTGTTTTTGGGGAAAGAAACATTAAAAAAATATATTGTTTTTGGGCAGAGTACTGTTTCATCGAGTTGAGAGTAAGATATATAGAGAAAAAAGTGCAGAAAATCCATAAAGCCATTGCTACAGCTATACCAGTGGGTGCAAAGTCTCACCATACAATACAGTAATTACACATAGTTTTACTTTTTTTGGTGTTTTATATATATAACTGTATTGTATTGTCTAGAATGTGTTAGATAATTGATTGTATGTTATTAATAAGGCTTGTGGTCAGATGAATTAGGAGGAGAGGTGGGGCTTTCAAAACATTTTGCAGGGGTTCTGTGCCTCTAACCTCCACAAATCACAAGGGATAACTGTACAATAAACTGATTATGAGATTCATGCTTAATTCTAATTATAGCGCCGTAACTTAGATAATGTTATGTTTATTCTATCATGAAGTTTTAGACTGCATGTTCATGTTCCTCAGAAGATGAGGGCCCAAAGCAACGTGAGCACTATGTCCATGCTTTAATGGCCAACTATTCTGAAGGTCAAAATGCTGGTAAAACAAAGACTTCCCGAAGAAGACTCAGTGTTGACTATGGAAGAAGTAAAACAGGCAAAGATTACTGATGCTGCTGATCGACATGTTTTAATCCATAATCCATAATCCATGTTAGAAAAATCAAGGAGGCTAGCCTAATAACTCTGGGGATCTGGGTTTGATTTCCCAACTAGGGTAACCAGTATTGTCACATTAATAACCAATATAGTCACATGATTTGCAGAATGTGTTAAGCCTGTCCAAGGCGTTTCGGACCCAATGCATGAACTAGCTATGGACAGGCTGGTTCACAGTCCTTTGTATAGTTTATTGGCACACATACCCACACTGGGCCAATTTCATTAAATGAACCCACACCTTTATGTAAATCGGTACTTAAAAAGTAGTAAACATAAAGTTCTGGTTAATTACTAAATTCACCGGGTATGAGAGACTATGGGTGTGCATTCATATGCCTTAAAATGTACTAACATTGCCATCATGGGATTGCACTGCCTTGTGCCCTATGATACCAAGAATGTGATGGCTCCCTGAAACTTCCTGTGAGAAAAAGCACCCCCAGAGAATGTGGTAATGAATTGTTTTGAAGGTCCTGTCCCACAAAATATGAAAAACGGCCAAATTGAACAAATCACAAAAGTGAACACATTAGCGAGATAATATTTTTAATGATTTAAATTCTCTGTAAAATATAGGAAATCATCTACTGTGTATTAAAATGTTCAATGCTACAGCAGCCCAGCTGCACAAACTAATAATTTGTAGCCTGTCATGTTCCACTGCCCGTATACACTTAATGGACGCAAAAATGTCATGCAGTGACATTAGCTTTGATGTACATTACTTTGTCCTTTTTATTTGGTACTTGTTCAATCTTAATATAAAAATTATGATGGGTTATGGGATATGCACTTGTCAGCTGCCTGCCCTTAAACAGAAGACAGCAAGGAGTTTCTGCCTTTGTTCCTGGTTTCTGTATCAAAGCCTTCTGACCCTGCAGCCCTTTTCTGTAAACTTTTGAAAGCAACCAACTTCAAGCAGAAAAGAACTGCTAGCAGAATTTTCTGTTGTGCTCAATGTATTTTGAAGTGCAATACCTTTATGAAGCTCTGGTCTACTGGATTTATTTAAATTGCTATCTAAATGGCTTTTAAAATAAAAAAATGGAAGATAAATTAGTTAATTAAACATTTTCTGCCTAAAAACACAAACAGAAGCAGGCAGGCTGCAATAAAACCAAATTTAAGGTGGCCACAGGTGTTAGAAAATAAATACATTAAAAAGGTTTACAAGAAATTCTTAGTCAGAATATCTTGGTCTGTTCTTTTATTGACTGTAGTTAAAATGTGGTGAAAGTAACAAAGAGTTGCTCTGTTTTATAACTGTGCTATGGTAGACAAAGGAAGATGACCCACAAAATCAGTGTTAAAAATGTCTTATTACATCACCAATTGTAAGTTCTGTTTACCTCGTTGTATGTTTTAATTAATGCAAAATTTTAAAGTGCCCCTTTTCATTATTTAATGCTCTCTGATTTAATTATTCCAATTAAATAATCCCACAATTTTTAGTAACTTAGTAACTTTTTCATATTACAAATATTAAACACTACTTCTTATTAAGGACATGTTTTTTTAGTTCACCCATTTTTATAAAGTTTTTTTTCATTGGACAGATTCCAAACGTGCATCACAAAGTAATCTTTTCTACTTTCATTCATTAATTTTATTGGGTTTTTTGTCACATAGATTTGCTAGTTCAGCATCTTGTCAAACCTTTTTTTGTTCTATTCCCCAGTTTTCTTTTGGGCTACCAGGACTGCGTAGTAAGTAGCTGTCCTAAATGAAGACACTGTACCTCTCTTTCTACTTAGCGTATAAGCCTACTGGATTTTTCCTGGTCTCCTGTTCATTTTTACAGCCTGTGTTCCACTGGTGTGTTCACAATGAATTCTCTTCTGGGATGCCCTCTGCAAGACAGGGTTTAATGCCTCCTGACCGTCTACACTGGTGTGTGCAGTTTCCCAGTGTAGATTTCTCTGTCTCTCTCTGTGTTCATGAACCTGTTATGATCTGCAGTACTCTTGAAATCCAGAGAGAAAAGGGCTTCACTTCAAAAGCTGGTCCCAAAAACTTCAAAAGAGGCTGGCCACAGCCAATAAAACATAAAAATGGGAAAGAGGAACGGTAAAGAAAAAAAAACTATGGGCCAATCATCAAAAGAGTCCTTGTGATAATAATGATAAAGCACATATTTAAACTGCAACTCGCTGTATTCTGGGATTAATAAATCCCTGATACACAGGTTACAGTTGGTCCAAAATGCTGCCGCTCGCTTTCTGGTTGGGGCAAGAAAGTATGACTCTGTTTCTCCAATATTAGCTTCTTTACACTGGCTGCCTGTCAGTTTTCAAATTGATTTTAAAATCTTGCTGCTAGTTTTTAAATCTTTACATGGGCTTGCTCCTGCCTATTTATCTGAATTGTGTGTTTTACACCAGTCATCTAGAGTGCTTAGATCTTCTGGTCAGCTGTCTCTTGTTGTCCCTTGTACCAAGTGTAAAACTAAGGGGGACAGGGCTTTTGCAGCTGCTGCGCCTCGCCTGTGGAATGCTTTACCTCATCATATAAAGGAGTCGTCTACAATTGAACTGTTCAAAACAAGACTAAAGACTCATTTCTATTCACTTGCATTCCATGACCTTCAGTAATTCTGATGGTTTCCTCTTTGTGATTATATAACATTACTTCTATTTTTTATGTATATAACATGACTTCTATTTATTATGTATTTTATTTTATGTTCATATATTTTATTTCTATTTATGTTTTATGTTAATTTGTTTTGTTTTTCTTTTATTCTATTATTGTAAAGCACTTTGGCCACAGAATTACTATGTTGTTTTAAATGTGCTATATAAATAAATTGACATTGACATTAACTATTATTAAAAATCTTGAACAAGAAGAGGATTCAAAAAGGAAAATAGGAAAAAAGGAAAAGGAAAATAAAAAATGTTGCTTTCAATATGAAACAAAAAATGAAGAAATTAAAGATAGAATCAATAGCAAAGTTCATGAACCAAATAATCAAAAATAATCTCTTACAGATCTAAAATCCAAAATTCAAGAAAGATGACACAAACAACATGAAATATAATGTCTAAAATATAATGGCTCGTCACTTTTCCTTCATAAGTCTAGAGATTCTGGTCGAGGTGGAGGCCTTGGAATAATTCATTGTACTTAGACTTAGTTCCTCCCGTGCATTTCCGCACATCGGGCAACAAGCATCTGCCAACGAGGTTGATCCTCAGCGATAGCATTCATATTTTGCCAACTTCTTCTCCAGGTGATCTTTGGTCGTCCAATATTCCTTTTTACCCCCGGGGGAACCCAGTAGATCGCGGTCTTCGGGTGCCAATTTTCTGGTAGACGGAGAACATGCCCTGCAAGGAGCATTCGGCGCTCAGCGACAATCGCTTCCAGTCGGCAAGTGTTTGCTCTTTTTAGAACTTCATCGTTTGTGATGCGGTCGCGATAGGAGATTCGAAGAATTTTTCACAGGCAGCGTTGTTGGAATGTGTTCAGCTTTCCGGCGACCCGCTTCGTATGTCTCCATGTCTCGCTAGCATAGATGGCCGTCGGAATAACAATGGTGTTGAGGAGGCGTATCTTGATGGGCGTGCTGACCGATGCCAATGCCCAAATTTGGCGGAGGCGTTGGAAGACTGCTGAGGCCTTGCCAATTCTGTAGCTGATGTCCACATCCATGCCGCCGTCCTTGGCCACGACGCTCCTGAGGTATGTAAACTGGTCGACCTCATCTGCCAGCTTATTCTCGATCTTGAGTCCTGCGCTGGTCCTTCGGTTGATGGTCATGATCTTCAACTTTGCAGTGCTGATGCGAAGACCCACCTTCAAAGCCTCTTCACTCAGTGAGATGGTCATTCGTTGAAGGGAGGGTTTGGTCGAGGCTAGTAGCACTACATCGTCCGCGAAATCCAGGTTGGTGAGGCGAGCTTGGTCTTTCCAACTGATACCAAAACCTGCGTTGTCCATCGCGCGTTTGGTGACAAAGTCGATCGCAAGGAAGAAGAGAAAAGGTGATAGGACGCAACCTTGGCGGACGCCCGTCTCGATATCGAAGAAATCCGTGTGGCCCTCTTCAGTCTTCACACAACAGCTTGAGCCTTGATATAGATTCTTGAAGATGGAGAAGAAGCGCTGGGGTATGCCAAAGAGTGTGGCTATGCACCCCAACGATTTACGGTGGATACTGTCAAAGGCTTTTTTGAAGTCGATGAAATTTATCAGGAGCGGTTTTTGGAATTCAGCGCATTGCTCGATAATGTTCCTGAGCGAAAATATATGCTCACTACACGATTGTCCTTGCCTGAACCCCACTTGTTCTTCTCGCAGCATTTGGTCTATAGCGCGATGGAGTCGGTTTAGCAGAACGATGCCAAGGACTTTTCCAGGCACTGATAGTAGCATGATTCCTCTCCAGTTGTTGCAGTCAGAGAGGGCTCCTTTTTTCGGCAGCTTGACAATACTGCCTCGTTTCCAGTCCACCGGGACCCGTTCTTCCCGCCAGACGCTATCTAGCAGTCGGGTCAATCGTCAAATCGTCTCGTCTCCACCATTCTTCAGCATTTCTGCTGAGATCCTTATTGTTCTTGAGACTTCGAATCGCCTTCTTGACTTCCGCCATTGTGATTCCATCCACATTTACATCAAGAGGCTCGGAAGGAAAGAAGGTATTGAAATCGTTGGTTGAGTCCGGAGCTGGCTGGTTGAGGGTCTCGTGGAAATGCTATATCCAACGGGCATTCTGATCTTCCTTGCTGAGGAGGATATTGCCGTTCTTGCTCTTGATAGGCACGTTGGCGTTGCTCTTGGCGCCAGACAATTCTCGTGCAATGCGGTACAGCGTCTTTGCGTCGTTTCTGTCGGCGGCCTCCTGGGCTTCGGTGCTCTTCTTCTCCATCCACACCTTCTTGTCTTCTCGACAGGCCCGCTTGACTTGATGATCGAGATCTTGATATATGATGGCAGTCGCTTCTTTCTCACTGGCGGTCTTCGCTTGGTCGCGGTGGTGCTTCACCTGTCTTCTCTTGTCGATCAATGTCCACGTGTGGCTCCGGATCCAGAGTTCACGTTGCATCCCTCGTCTGCGTCCGATGAGATCCTCAGCAGTTTCAATTATGACATCTCTAATCTGTGTCCATTGGCCCTCGATGTCGGTGCCTACATCGTCTTGCAGCAACTGGAATCAGTTCCTCAATTCCAATTGGAAGAGGTCGCTAGAAGTTTGATCTTTGAACTTCTCAATGGCGAACAGTCGGGCAGGTTTCTGTGCCGGTGTCTTCCTCAGTTTAAGCCGAACCGCGGCCACTAGGAGATGGTGGTCCGATCCAATATCGGCACCACGATAGACCCTCGTGTCCTGGAGTGATGATCTCCACCTTTTCCCAATGCAGATATAATCGATTTCGTTGCTGTTGTTTCCATCAGGTGAGTGCCAGGTCTTCTTGTGAATGGTCTTATGGGCAAAATACGTGTTCCCGACGGTTCCACTGGGATCTATCATTAGGAAACATAATGTTAATTTTCACTCGTATGCAGATGACACCCAGTTATACCTTTCATTTAGATCAAATGAAGTTTCTCCGATGTTGTTTTTAATTAGTTGGGTTAGTGAATTCAAGGAGTGGATAGATGAAAACTACTTGTCTTTAAACACAGATAAAACAGAGATGTTAACTGTTGGAGGTAATGACGCTGATCACAACAATATTCTGTCATCATTTAACTCAGTTGGAATCACCATTAATGTTACTGAATCAGCCCGCAATCTAGGAGTTACCTTTGACTTTAGCATGTCATTTAAAGCGCATATTTCAAAGTTGTCCAAATCATGTTTCTTCCATCTTAAAAATGTTGGGAAATTAAGGCGTTTTCTAAATAAACGGGATTCTGAGAAATTAATTCATGCATTTATTTCTAGTAGGATTGACCACTGCAATGCAGTGTTCAGTGGATGTTCAAACTGTTCTTTATACAGCCTCCAGTTAATCCAAAATGCTGCTGCAAGAATTATTACAAGAACAAGATAATACAAACACATAACTCCATTTCTTAAATCCTTACACTGGCTCCCGGTTAAGTTTAGGGCAGATTTCAAAATCCTCCTTTTAACATATAAAGCATTAAATGGCCAAGGTACTTGTCTGAACATATCATGACTTACAAACCAGAGCGCATATTAAGATCTCAAGATGCCAGTCTGCTAATGATTCCAAGCTTTTAGTTACAGGGCCCCTAACCTGTGGAATGGTCTGCCTGCTACTATAAGAGATGCCCCTTCGGTCTCAGCTTTTAAATCCAGGCTGAAGACTCACTACTTTAGTTTAGCATATCCTGACAAGAGTTGCTGATTAACTGTACAGACTGCATCATTAGCACTAAAACATAAAGTAACATGAGAGTTATAATTTTTTACTAACCCTCACCTATTCTGTTTCTCTTCTTGGTACTCAAATGTGGCACTTGGTGCCACGGCCCACCTGCCAAGTTGTTTTGCCTGCCTAAGGTAAAGTCATCCCTGATGGAGGATCGCAGGAATCGTGGGGTACAGGGGTCCTTTCATTGGATTGGCTGACCCAGCACTGGCCAAATGGGGGAGGCAGCTTGATGGCTGAGGTCTCCAGGACTCTAAACAAATCCAAATCATATTATGTGATATCATCTACTGTTAAGTTCTGCTCCATACTTGTAAAATGTTTATTTTTATACTGTATTGAGGATTTGTTCTGTTCTGTGTATTGTATTGTATTGACCCTTCTTTTTGACAACCACTGCACGCCCAACCTACCTGGAAAGGGGTCTCTTTTTGAACTGCCTTTCCCTAGGTTTCTTCCATTTTTTTCCTTGTCTTCTTAGAGAGTCAAGGTTGGGGGGCTGTCAAGAGGCAGGGTCTGTTAAAGCCCAATGCGGAACTTCTTGTGTGATTTTGGGCTATACAAAAATAAATTGTATTGTATTGTATTGTACTTGAATGAAGTCTCTCAGGCCTTTACAAAGGCTGAGGGTGGTTCCCAAAGCTGCTGTATGAAGAACCCACAGGCTCAAAATTAAACTGAAGTAACATAAATTGCAAAATGATTACAAACAACAAAATCATGCAAAAAAATAACAAGGAATAGAACTTAAGAAAAACATTAACACAGAAAACATTGTGAAAAATAAACTTAACAAAAGAATATAGAAACCAGAGATAGGGCTCTGGCTTAACCATCACGGAACCCTTGCCTTTGCCCACAGCCATCATTGTTCCAGTTTGTCTTTGAAAACTCTAGACAAGCAGTTATTCTGCTTGAAAGACGTTTAACCTCTTTTGCAGTTATGTAAATGAATTCTGAGCTTGTGTTCAACAGTCCTGTCTGTATGTAACATGGCTAACATCACTAGACTATAATTTAGCCATAGACATATAGTTTTATATATATTATAAGAGAATGGCCCTGAACTAGAGTTTTGGTGAAAGTAGGTGGAAGGTGGATGTATATATATTAACTAGGGGGTTCGCCCCCTGCTTACTTCACTCACCAAACCCCGGACTGCGCTACGCGCCAGCCACTTCACGTCTCTGCCGCTCGCGGTGTGAAGAGGGGGGGCTGAACGCACCCCAAGGGGACGCAATCGCTCCTCCGAAACCTCCTCTTAAACGGTGATACAATAGGAAACATACAGTTTTTTTTACCTCCTCATTACTTGATCAGCTGCTGGCTTGCTGTTGTTGCCGTGCTACATGATCTACATCTTGCACGAAGCTTCGAACATTTAAAAGCCTGTACAGCAGCTGTCCTACTCTTTGTCTTTTATTTCTGGCTCCGGGTGTGGTTAAATCTTTTGGCACAAAGTCTTGTATTGCAGGATGTGAGTTCTTGATATTTTTTAATTTATAATTTAAAAACAGAATAAGAATCTAAAAATCTAACAACATCGCATTAAAGTTCGATACATTCTGAAAAGAATGATACCAAGCATATATATGCAGGTTTCAAAATAAGCCCGATTTAAAGCGTGACAAAAAAGTGACATAAAAACATCACATAAAATCATTGCACAAAATTGTTGCACTTTTAGGCTTAGGATTTTACATATATAGAGAATATAAGAGTAGATTAGAATAGATAAGAAATGCTATGGCAAAAATGTATGACATTTTTGCATTTTTGGTGACATTTTTTCTTTTTACCTGATAATGTAATATAATTAAGGTAAACTGTTCTTATCTTTGTGCCACATTACCACAACTTCATTATCTTTGTACAGAAGAGCTTGATAAATGTCTGAGGCTCCTTGGAATTTGCAGTATTATAAACGCAATGCAAAATGGAAACACTGCAGACTGAGATGGTTATTCAGTCTAATATAATAAAACTTTTCCAGTTCAGTTAATGCCATTATTATTACGATACTTATCATAGCAAAAATTTAAATTATACCAAAAACATTATGCCAAATAATAATTATTGTCTTTCCAAATTAAATAAACACTTGGTTTTTACACTCCGCATCATACAGCTTAGACCAGTTTCACTTGTGAATAATGATGTTAAGATCATAATGAAAGTTTTGAATATAGTATAGAGCAAGTCCTTCCTTCTGTAATATCACAAAATTAAATCAGATTTCTTGAAGAGACAGAAACTTAATAACCAATCTTTAGTACTTTTTCAATATATATTCCCATACAGAATTTGAATTTCCAGTGTTCTTACTATTTCTGGAATCAGAAAATCCTTCCGTAGAGTTGAATGGGGTGAATGTATTTATCAAACCATGTATGTTTGGTTTTGGCCCCAAAATATTTGCATCTTTTAGATTACTACATACTTTTATAGAAGCCTCAGTCCATATTACTAATATGAATTTGGATTATATCAAATCAGAATGTAGAGCCAGACGAGGGTGTTAGTTATCACCAATGCTCTTTCTGATTGCTAATGAACCATTAGCTATTCTCCTGAAGTAGCCAGAGATAAAAATGATTATAAGGAAAAGGCTTGAGTAGAAAATATATCTTTATGTGGATCTTTATATCTCAGACACACTTTCGTATTAAATTTGCTGGGAGACCTTCATGAGACATCTAAATCAAAGTCAATCTGAAAAATTATATACAATTTAGAAATTTTGCTAAAAGCAACCTTCCTACCTTCCCTCATCTTTGACCTATATCCAACCCTGAGATGATACTGGTCACTTTAGATGAAGAATTAGATAGCATCATAGCAACCTTAATAATCTTAAAGAACTATTAGAAATTGATCTCTCATTTAAAATGTCGGAATAAAAATGGAATATAGACATTCTTATACTCTAACTTCTATAACTCAATGGAAAAGGAATGGTCTATTTTTATCTCAATCTGGAAAAAAAAATCTATTTACAAGGATCTGTTCAGAAATTTTTTCAGAACTTGGCAAGAGCTCATAAATGTAATTCTAAAGTTAGCATACCGGGCCTGTGCTGACTAGTTTTTATTTAATTTGCTGTTCTTTTTCTGTATAAAAATCTATTTTAGATGGAGCTCTGAAATCGTATGGTTCTCTTCGTTGGGTGAGGATTGAGTGCTGATTTTAGAGTCTCTAGAACACACTATTTTGCTTCCTATGTTATTTTCACTTGATAGGGTACTGGTTTATTATCACGTTTTGTTTCTTAAATTCTTAAATTAAAAATAAAAAATTATGATGCTCAAAGACTCAATTTCCTGAAAGTGGAACTGCTGCGATAATGAATTTCCGCTCATTGAGGCAGTTCACCTTCTGCTTATGGAAAACAGTCAACAGCTTCCAGATCTGTTCATGTCCCTCCTATAATTCCTGTTCACCTATGATGTCACAGCAGAGCACAGCTCCAATATCACCATCAAGTTCGATGACAATGCAGTCATCATTGGCCTCATGAACGACAAAGATGAGTTAGCATATAGACAGGACGTGAGAACCTTGGAGAGGTGGTGCCAGAATAACAACCTCTCACTTAATGTCAGTAAAACCAATGAGATGATTGTGGATTAAAGGAAGCAGAGGCAAAGTATCCACACTCATCTGTACAATAATAGCACAAAGGTAGAAAGGGTGAACTGCTTTAAGTTTTTTGGTGTACACATTACAGACAATTTGAATGAATCCCTATACACACAGAAAAAAAAATCATGACTGAAGGCCACAATCTCCATTTCCTAAAGAAATCTGGCTTGAACCAAGTCATTCTTAACACAAATTTATGGTATTACTATTGAGAATATTCTGTCAAGCTGCATTACTTTATAGTTTGGCAACTGCTTGCCTCAGGACCCCATGGCTCTTCAAAGGGTGTTGAAGACTGCAGAATGCATTATTGGCAGGGAGTTGCTGGCCATGCAAGATATTTAGCACACACACTCTCAGGATTATTAATGAGTCCAGCCACCCAAAGTACAATTTGTACAACCTGATGCTGTCTGGTAGGAACTTCCAGAGCACTGAGCATGTTCTAGTAGACTCAAAGGTAGTTTTTACCTACAGGCTTTCAGGCTACTCAATAATACTGACTACATAACTCATTGTCATTCATAGTGCTTGAAATGGAAGCACATTACTGGAGGTACATTTTTCATTGTGATACTGTAACATTTGAACTCCAGGATACGTCAACATTTGAATGAAAGAAGAATTTAATAGAGGTTCCAGTGCTCTCCAGAACTCTAAAAATAAGTGGGGGAAAAATTGATTGATTGTCGCACGACATTGAAAGTCTTCTAAAAGGGTATGGTATTCCCCGTTGAAGATTATTCAAAGTGATGCCAGTACTCACCAGCCCACTTCAAGCACTGGTCATTAAATTACCTGCATTCACATAAAGTGTAATACTTGTGCTTCTGATTTTTAAATAATTGTCGGTCTAGTGCAATATTCTTACATGTGATAGTACCCATTGTAAGACGACGCTATATAGACCCGACACAGATTGGACACGTCTTCCCCGTGACCCACAGATCATACACAGTCCCAAATAAAGCACACCAAGCACTCTTCTTCTTCTCTCACTGGCACCACCACTCCTCCCAGGCAACCTTGTCCTCCTCCACCTGACTCTGGCCGCTGAGTGGTGGTTGCTGGCTCCTTTTATAGTGCTCCAGGTGCTTGATCACCGAGTTCCGGCTACACTTCCGGGTGTGATGAATATGCTGCCCACACGGGCTCAGGAGTCCCAAACACAGCACCCCCTGGTGGTGCCTGTGGGACCCAACAGGGCTGCACCCAACTCCAATTCTCAGGGAGCCCTGTGGGAACCCGAGGCACTGCTCCACCCCAGGGGGTGGCCATCTAGCGTCCAGGGAGAGGTATTGCAGTGTCCAGGGCTGCTCCCCCTGAATTTAATGAGCAGGGGCGTCCTGGCTGGGCATGGACGCCAGCCGTCTGCCACACCATACAAGATCTATGCTTACTGTTGGTGTTGTTGTTGTAGTACAAGCAAGTTCAAACTCTTGATGATGCAAGGCCATAACACTATTTCTTGCATAGCTGTTTGTAATTTATTCATTTCGTGGCCAGTGTCCATAATGAGCAGTCTAGGACAGATCAGGCCTAGTCTGAATCGTTTTCTTGAGCTATGCATAGGTCACCTGAACTACACCTTGGAGATCACCTCATTTTGACTTCTTAGGCAGTGACCACTAAAACACAGAGGGCATTTTTGAAGAATTATACTGGGGATTTTCCATACAACTTTGCATTTGCCTCCAGTGAATATTTAGAGCATGATATAGCCATCCATTTGTTGGTGTCCAAGCCTCTGAGATATACATCAAAATGTTCTCTGCAGCTGCCCAGAAGAATCATATTTTTAGAGTTGATATTTAAATGTAATTCATTTTCTGTAGGACTGACCAAGCTATTGCCTTGTGCATGCTAACATCCTTATGTGTTTCACTATTCCAGGAGCTGAGATATTTAAAATCACTTTTCAGTTCAAGATCTTCTTCATCTAAATTCTGATATCTGTATCTTGTATACAGTCATATATTTAGTATTGCTTGCAAAAAATGTGATGCTTACTGTACAATACTGGGATAATTTGGTTTACTTCTTATTTAGTCACTATACTAGTATTTAAACATATAAACATTTATTCTGTTTTGTCATCTACTGTTTATTATTTCTGTTCTGTGTTCCTTTTTTCTTTGTATATGCAATAGCTGACTGAGACTAGTCTCAAAACATTCATTTGCTACGGGTGACTTGATGTGGTTGACAATAAAGTACCTTGAAACTTGAATTTCTCTAGACGTGGTGATTGTTGAAGGTTCAGTTATCAGTCCAGAGACATCTTAGTAGAGGATCTCAGACTTACTGATGTTGATGTGTAGACGTCTGCCAAGAGGTTTAGCTAATTCTACAGTTCTTACAAGGTAAAAACAGTACAGTCGTTTTCATATTGAAGATGCATGATAATCGTCTTAGTTACTGTTGACTTAACTTTAAGGTGGTAAAGTTTGACAATCCTCCCATCAACCTGATATTTGTTTTTTATGACAGGGTGTGTTTTGTGAGATCAGAAACACAACAACTTGAATCTTTTTTCCATACTATTCCTCAGGTCACTGACAAATAAAGCTTTTGTTACTGCACCTTGCAATTCTTGTAGATTTAATGCACAGATACTATTTGGCAAAGTATAATAAAAGCATCAATAGATGTTTAAGTAGTTTTAAATCATATTATTGTTTGTTTCTAGCTTAACAAACAACCAATTCCTTATGTATCAGTTATTGAACAGTTTTCTAGTACTGGCACAATAGAAAACAAAGCACTTGAAACATAAACATGAATCAAAAAACTAAATATCAATATTACTCCTACAAACAAAGAGCCACTTAATCTGAAGAAAATAAAAGAAAATGTTGCAGACCTTAACCATTGATCAAAAACTATTTATCTTGTTTCTTTGTCCCATTCTTTGATATATATTTTGATACAATGTCATTCTTTTAGAAATGTAAGAAAAAAGTTTTGGTTCAACAAAATGATAAAATTAAAATGTTACAAGTTGATAATCAAAATTCTCAATTTCTCAAGGTACAAGTTAAACTGCATTTCTTTTCTTATGAATAAATAAATGATCGAGTTTTCTGTATATCACTCGTATTGGTTTGAATAATATCTCCCTACTTCTTTTTAATTCTATAAATTGCAACAGATCTCATTTGGCTATTCTGATTGTTTACAGCCCTCATTTGCTTGTAAAGGGCAATTGATTTCTTCATAAAGCGAAACAGCAAGTTAAAGGAACAGATAAATGAGGCCTAAATAAAGCTGACAAGCACACTGATTAATGGTTGTGTTCTTCTGATACATTTTCTTCTACAAAGGTATGAGCTCAAATATTTTCATTACACAGTGAAGTTAAATTAAGCTTGCTGTCTCTGGTTTTATGCATTATAAGCTGAGATGGGCTTTGTTATCAAGGCAGATCTATTGTGTACAAGCTGAAATACTGTCAGTGTATATGTTTTAACCTGTCCAAGAAGTAATTAAAACTTTTTCTTTCCCCCAGAATGTCTTCGTATCTAAAGAAGGAATAAAAATAATGATGAGTAACCACCAGTACTGTAATGTGCTTGAAAGCATTAACTAGCTTAAAAACCTATTTGATTTAATGAATCCTGTTGGACATCTGTAGTGACATAGCCACTAGTAATGAAAACAACAAAGTTAAAATGAATACAATATCTATGCTTCAGTTGGCTAGCTATAATTTTTACAGATTGTTTTCTATTAAAATTTAAGAATGTTTAATGGTAAATATTCATCTCATGTTTAATGTAATAGGTCTTCATTACACCTAAATGCCAAGGTGGCAGTTGATTCATTTAATTTTCATCCCCACATAATTCAGACTAAGTACAAAAATGAACTAGAACCCATGTAACAGTTACTGATGCACAGCAGAAACCCATCCTGCTTCAGGTACCAGTCACTAGGTGTAGACAGACTGGGAAAACTCAAGCAGTCTCAATTATTTTAAAGCATATTATTATAAAGATACTGACTTTACCACAAGAAATACTCAAAAACACACTCTGAACATGCACGCTTTATCCAAAACAGCTCACCAATGCAGAAATCAATATCAACTGACAGCACTACTCACCATGCCATGTCACCAACCCATACAAGTATATAAGCAATAAAATCAGTAGGAGTTAGGAAGAACTAAAATTAGGTGAAAGGTAATTCTGCATATCCATTTTCTGAACCTGCTTTCTTTGACTTTAAAAGGCAGAGGAGCCATACAATCAGACATATCTCAAGCTAATTTAGAGTTGCAGGTCATTTTATCATTTAACAATTTCAAAGGCTTACCGGCCTAGAATCACACCAGTTAAGCAATGTGAAGTGACACCATTAAACACTTTACTATAGCGTCTACCCGCTGAATCCAAACACAGGGTCACAGGGGTCTGCCAGAACCAATCCCAGCCAACACAGGGCGCAAGGCAGGAACCAATCCTGGGCAGGGCGCCAACCCACCACAGGACACACACACACCCACACCCCAAGCACACACACTAGGAGCAATTGAGGATCGCCAATACTTGCTTGTCTTTGGACTGTGGGAGGAAACCCACGCAGACTCCACGTAGGGCAGACCCGGGAAGTGAACCTGGGTCTCCTAACTACGAGACAGCAGCACTACCACTGCACCACTGTGCTGCCCTAGCGTCTACCAAAATTTCTTTTTTTGTGGAATAAAAAAGAAAGAAAGTACAGAGGTTGTGTTGTGCAGAAGAGGTCAAGGCAGGTAAAGAGAGGTCAACTGATGTCACCAGGAAGTAGTCTTTGCTTGACCAAGATTAGGAGTTCTTCTATAAGCTCACACTATAAGGAGACTGCTTCTGAGCCAGGCATTGTGGGTTCATGGCTGACTGCTGGCAGTTCACCACAATGCAAATCTTTGAACTGAGATGCTTTATGGTGCTAGTCCATGTCAATTTACTTGGTGCTGAGGATGGGATTTTTACTGTGGATGGGTGGAGTATATAGTGCTGGTGTTGCAAAGAACTGGTGGGGGCTGAGAGAGGAGGAGAGCTCAGCTGACATCACCAGGAAGCACTCCACAGTGTTCAGGGGTGGTCTCATTCTGGCAGATTAATGGAGTTCTCCTATTAATTCACGCTTCAAAGAGACAGCTTCTGAGCTAGATTTTATGGGTTTGAGACTAACCATTGGCGGTTCACCACAGAGGAAGTCTTCGAACTGAGATGCATCTAGAAACAATGTTTCTACTGTTCTGTCTTCATATAATTTATTTGAACATTCAAACAATTTTGTCAAGAACAAGGTATTAAGAGCAACAAAGTCTGTGAATTACAATCACCTAATTTCTCCAAGCTAAGTTAAGTTGAGTTTTGAAGGTTCCCAAAGTACTTGGTATCTTATAATGTGTCTATATGTCTCTGTGTGAAGAAAAAAATTCTAAAATTTGTGTCAAATTTAACATCTACCAGTTTCCATCTGTTTTCTTGTGTTATTGTTTAGGAATTCATTTTAAAGTAACAGCTGGGATCCACTGTAATAATTCCTTTCATAAGGAACAGATTCAGTTCTTTCAATATTTTCACATAGCCCATACCCCATTAATCCTGGAATTAGTTTAGTTGCTGTTTTCCAGACTTCCCCTTGTGATTCTACTTTTTTTGTAACATGGAGTCCAAAACTGTATAACATACTCCAGATGAGACTTACCAAGTGAGTCGCATAGGTTAACAGTTACCCCTCTTAACTTGTACTCTAACCATTGTGATATATAAACACACGTCCCGTTAGCCTTCTTGATCACTCCTATGCAGTTGATGGCAAGTCCTCTATGACTCCTAGGTCCTACTCAAAAAGTTTCAAACCTTATGTGTAATGGTGTATATTTACTTGATTAAATTTTACTTGCCACAGATTTGTCCAAGTCTGAATTCTGTCCACAATCAACTGTAATGATTCAGCTGTCTGTCTTTATGTTCTTATCAAGATCATATAAATATATTAGAAAGAGCACTGAACCCAGCACTTAACCCTGAGGAACACCAGCTTGGGAATCACCTAATTCTGAGAAACTCATTAACAATAATTCAATTAAAATTAACAGAGAAAATTACTACAATTGAAAGCTAGGAAGAAGATCCCTTTAAGGCTGATATGGAAACATACAGTCTCAAGTATATTCAGGAGCTAATCCATGCAGGGCTTTCTAAACTAAATAAAGAACTTTAAAATCAGTTATAAAATTCACAGAAAGCCAATGCAATTTTTTAAATACTTTTTATGTGACTTTGTCAATAATTGTTCTGCTGTATTTTGAAACATTTGCAGATGTTCTGTAAAGCCTTCAGGTGGCCAGTATAAACAGCATTGAAACAGTCAATTCTAATACCAATAAAAGCATTCATCTGCCTTTTTGCTTCCATAAATGAGAGTTAAGATCTCGTCTTGACTATATTATGTAAGGAATAACACTGTAGTTTTGTCATAATTGTTCAAATGATTTTTCAGTTTTGAGTCAGAGTCATAGATTACTCCAACTGTTTGTCTCGAGGGGCTGACAACAGGCAAATTGAAGAAAAATGGCTCTAAATCTGATCTCTGGATAGAACATTTCATTCTTATCTTCATTACATTTTTTAAAAAACTGCTTGCCATCCAACATCTAATATCAGAGACAAAATTCATTAAATTGCATTGCATTGTCATTAGGCTTCATAATTACATAAACTTGTATATCAACAGTAGTGTTGATCTTTGAAATTCACCCGAGTGTTTTTCACAGCAAATTTACTGGGTTCACTGGTGACCTTGCTTTTCCAGATTTTCTTCTGAAAATCCGCTGTGTGGCCAGCTCAGCTAAAATTTTTTTTCCTAGAGGCGTATGAAGACATCATAGAGTTGTTGCAGCCATTTTTGATGAGGATTTTACTACCCGATCTGCATTATTTGCTCGATTTGCATCATGCATGCAAACTGTAAGCGTACTCTGCCTCTGACTTTACACCTCTGCCCGATTTTGCTCCAGGAATGCATGAATCATTTACACAGTAAATATTACTCCTTGCAGTTTAACACAGATCAGGTAGTGACAGGAACAGCCTCTGAATATATAAGGCAGATCCTTTGCATCACAGGGTCTGTGGTTGTTAGTTAGTCATAGTGATAGAAGTTCTTTGGGTGCAGAGGGAGATTAAGGACTTGGTGTATTGTGGAGGTGAAGTATAATTTTAAGTCAGGCAGGCATGGTGGCGCAATGATTAGCACTCCTGCCTCACAGCTCAGGTCACATTCTTGGCCACTATAATTGGTCCAGAATATGCTTCTCCAGCACTCAGGGATACTTAAAAGACCAAAATAAGTTCAGTTTCTGATTTCCCATTGGATTGAAAGCATTTTGTCTAGTTTGCAAAATTCCTGAACATTTCTGCATTTTCCCTGACCTCGAGCAGAAGTAAATTCAACACGATTCTTTCATCACTAATCATCAGCATAAACATGATAAGATGTGTTATGCCACTGAATTATCTTCTCAAGAGGTAACACATAAATAGAAACAAAGTAAACCCCAGACCTAACCCTTAAGGGATACCACAAATAAATGCGACCACAGAACAACAGTTCGTACTAACAGAAACTGAAGTGTCTTTTAATAAAGTAAGACATAAACCAGGATAGTGCTGTTCCAGAGATACCTATCTATTCTTTAACACAATAGACCAAGCTAACATAATCAACAAAAGCTGAGCCAAGATCCAAAAGAAGAATACAGCACTCTATCAGTCCTCAAACGAATATAATTTGTTACTCTACACATATACTGTTTCCCTACTATGCTGACCATGGCTGGACTGGAACATTTTAAGCAACTGATTTAAATTAATAAATTTGATGAACTTTCAGATGCATCTTTCTCTAAAGTCTTGGCCGAAAACAACAAATTTACAAATTTGCAAAAATGAATCAAACAACCAGGATTATAATTAGGTTTTTAAATATTAGGTTTATCACAGCAGTTTTCAAACAAGAGGGAAGTAGCCCAGATAAAAATGAATTCTTAATGATCTTAATTTCAATAATTTCTCTTGATAGTCTTGTGCATGTGGAATTTTAAGATGATGTAATCTCAATGTGTTCTTCTACTGTAGTGTTTCCCAACCTTTGTTCTATCATCATGACTGAGTTTTTCACATGCTATCCATGACTTCAGTGTGACCCACTGGGATGGAGATCCCCTCCTGTGATCAGAGCGCTCATCAAAGCAGGTCCCACTCGATTGTCACAGTATTAGATGAATCAAGCACAATTGTCAATGTTTTTCTTCTTGGTGAATTGAACACAGTCTTCAGAACAGGAGTTGGGGAGGACTTCCATGATCCATCAGCGATGTTGCCGCTGTTAATCACACAAGGTCGGCAGAGTGGGGTGTAGTTTGATTGTGATTTTTGGGTTGGGGTTGCAATATTTCGTCTTGCGTCATCAATGGCCCACCTGCATTGCTGTCACGGGGCCCAGAGGTGGGTAGTGGCCCACAGGTTGGGAAATACTGCTCTACTGAGTTTGAGACAAAACATTTCAAGATGGTATTGACAGATTAAAGAAGCAAAACCATAACAGGCAATCTCATTTCTAATATCAAAAATTATTTTACTGTAACCCTTTGCTTGCTGCATTTAGGCCGGTTTTGCACCGATTTGCAGACTGGATTAAAGTTGGATACCACAGAACTGCTAAGTGCAATCTTTGAACTTTTGCTTCAAAGAATTTGTCAATGAGCAAACCATGGAACGTTGTGGGAAGTATTGCCAGAAAGATGGCAAATGCAAACGATTTAAAATTGCTTTGCTTTACAGGAGAAAAAATTGGTAATGCAGTTAAACATAAAACAATATATGAACTTTTTAAATATGCTAGATAAACCATTTCTGACCAAATATTCAGAATCCATTCGTGTCAAAAACCCAGATTTCATATATGGATTGTGTGAAATGCACTCATAAATGGCATAAATAATTTGCGAAAATCAGAGATCATGACAGTAATTAGAGCAATAGATAAAAAATAAAAATGATTTTCTGTGAAGCTAGAACTGCAGACACTGTAGACACTTACATACTATATATTTGTATTTTTTTTATATAACTGACATATTCCTCTACTGCAATATGAACCGTCTACTAAATCCAGATTGACATGACATATAACAGACATTTCTTCAAGCATGGAATATACTATTAATCCATTTATGTCATCTGTTTCATCCTGTTTAACAGAAAGTTAATCATTTCACAATGTACTAGGGCAGCCACATTGCACCTTCTCTTTTAATTCTGTTACACTTGAGGAGCTCATCTGTTGAATTTTATTTACATTTCTGAAGTCACTCAATCCAGACAGTGTCCTAAGCTGTTCCTAGCAGTCCTAGCTGCTTTCTTGAAACTAAAACTGAATGGAGATCCAGTCTAGCACAGGGCTCAGTCGCACAAACTGGGACAGATTTTCAAGTTGACTGCTAATGTGCACATCTTTGGGAAATGGAAGAAATGTTCTGTATTTTTATAGTGAATATAATTAGTTTCACCTGAAATGGATGCTTTTATTTTTCTGTATAGTGTTTGAATGTGCAGTCTGCAAAGAACCATATTAAGTCAAGTCAAATCAAGTCAAGTGGCTTTATTGTCACACCATCCATACACTTTATTGCAGCCTGGAGTGGCATTAAATAATGTTCCCCTGGACTGTGATGCAACATATACATAAACACAGGACAAGTGAAAGACACGAAAAGAACAATACTATACTATAACAGATAAATAATTAAAAAGAAATAATAAATACATGAATAGATAGTAAGAATTTGACCTAGATAGTAATAAATAAATAATAACAATAAAACTAATAATAAAAAAACAACAGCAGTGACAAGTGAAAAGAGTTATACCTGGCAGAACTGGCTCGGATGCTACAGTATTGTCTGCCGGATGGAAGTGGGACAAAGAGGCCATGGGTGGAGTGGGAGTGGTTCTTTACAATGCTACAATGCTTTACAAAGATGTCTTCAATGGGGGGCAGAGAGGACCCAATGATCATTCCTGCTGTGTGCACTAAGTGTTGTAGGACCGTACAGTCAGAAACACCGCAGTTCCCAAGCTGCAGTTATGTAGCTGGTCAGAATGCTCTTGATGCTGCCGCTATAGAATGTGGTGAGAATGGGGAGAGGTAGACTTGCCTTCTTCAGCTACCAAAGGAAGTGGAGACACTGCTATGCTTTCTAGGCAATGGAGGTGGTGTCAATTGACCAAGTAAGTTCAGCTGCCAGGTGCACAACATGGAATTTGGTGCTCTTGACCAGTTCCACCATAGATTTCTTAGTGTGCAGTGGGGTGTAGACAATATCTGCCTTCCTGAAGTCAACAATCATCTATTTCATCGTGTATACATTAAGAGAGAGACTATTGCATTTGCACCAGTCAGCAGTCGTCGTATCATCTCCATTGCTGCTAAGTACCACCAAAGTTGTGTCACCTGCAAACGTAATGATGGTATTAGAGCTGTATGCTGCTTCACAATCATGAGTTAGCAGAGAGAACAGAAGTGGGCTGAGTACACAGCCCCTTGTTGGGGACACGAGTGCTCATCGTGATGGTACTGGAGATGTGCAGGAGAAATTTGAAACTGAAGAGTTGCATAGATATACAGTATGTTTATGTAAACAGGAATAAAATAAAAGTGTATTCAACTGTGCATTTAAGATGTGCATGAAACAGGGTGTAAAAGTTAAGAGCATTGTATTGATGTCTTAACTTGCTTGAGGCAATTGCCTTAGTCACAACTTTTTTGTTGTCCTCACTTCCCATGTGCAATTACGTGACAAAAGCAAATTCCTTGCTACTCTTTAATATTAATATTAATATTTAATATTAATATTGTGAATTTCCCATTGGGATTAATAAAGTATCTATCTATCTATCTATCTATCTATCTATCTATCTATCTATCTATCTATCTATCTATCTATCTATCTATCTATCTATCTATCTATCTAATATTTATCCAGATTCCTGGATCTTGCTTATTCTTCATTTTAAAACTGATTTCTTTGTCACAAATGTTTTCTCTAGTCTCTAAGTGTACTTCAATATTCTCCCCATTTAATGACATCTGTTCTTACGTCTCCCCTGGTCAAAGTTGTGCAAAGATATGTGCCTCCAACTTTTATGATCGTGTTTGTTCTGCATATTAGGGGTTTTCCATATCAACAACTACTGTATATCTGTCCAGACTATGTTTCCGCATCTTTCTTTGGCAAATGTCATATCATTTGAATTGATAATGTAATGACATCACTACCCATATTTGTTCTACATTCATAGTGTTTATTATTTTCCCAACCAATGACAAATTAACCACAGGTGTAGGGAACGAAAGTAAAGATCCAGCAGCTGAGGCTTTTGTGCATTGATATAACAACAGGATTGTAACGTGATGATAACGTTTCTTTCATCATTAGGCATCAATGTTAAATTTATACAATATCATTTAAGTAATGTCCAGGCACTGCTCATGATTTCACACTAACACTGAGTACTTTCAGCCAACGAATTATTCAGCAGAAGTGTGTCAAGAAAACACTCCTTTATGCCAACAGCAGTACATGTGCAAGATGCCTCACTGGGACTGGGACTGCCAAGTCAGAAGTTTTCTTTCTTTTGAATTTTTTCGCTTTAAAGTCATTCTGGTGTGTGTTCAGAACAAACTGTGTGTGTGTATTTATTTACTTACTTATCTATCTATTTACTATATGTATTTATTTGATTAAAGAACTTCTGTAGAAAGCCAAAACTACCTCTGGGGACAAATAAAGATCTATCTATCTATCTATCTATCTATCTATCTATCTATCTATCTATCTATCTATCTATCTATCTATCTATCTATCTATCTATCTATCTATCTCTAGACACTTGCTAAAAATGTATTTCAGCACTGCAGTACTAAATTGCAGAGCCCATCCAGAAACATGAAACATAACTTAGTGAATAAATGTATTGAAAATGCTACACAGTTGTAATGATCTCATAAAACATGCTGTGGGTAATCTGTGCCAAATAAAAAGAGACTGGAAAGAATGTTTCTAGTTTTTAAAAATGACTTCCTAAAGCTATCTGCCAAAATTACTTAAAGTAATTCTGGACAAACACTTGTACTGTAGTTAATTAAAAAGGCCACTGAAGCATAACCTTGCTTGTAGTGAATACCACGGGGCCCTTCCTCTTGTGGATATAATTTTGATTAGGAGGACTGAAAGCTATAAACAGCTTCATGGATGGCTTGAAATACCCTCCGTTTAAGTAAGAGGTCAGCTGTTTCACTATCATTATACAAAAGACAAGTACTTAAAAATGGCATGAGTGTGTTTATGGAACACCTTCATTGCACAGTTTACTGAATAATTTAATCTTTCCTTGAGTGGTCTGCAAGGGGTTTCAGTTTCCCCCTTAAGTCCAGCATAACTTTACAATTAAGATTGCTTCTAAATAGTGTACCTGTGTGTTTATGTACACTGTTCAGTGTAATGGAAAGCTGTCTCATCTGAGTTTTAGTTCTTATTCATCATCGTTAGTCTATCCTGTGCATTATCAAGTAATGTAACTTAAAAAAAATAAGCAGGACCTAGATATTAACATTATTCTATTGTCAGCACAATGTTATTGTTATTTCAAGTAGAACTGGTAACACTTTAGTTTAGGTACTGCAAAAATGTATCTATTACTTATCTACTCTTAAGCAACAAGAAATTAATATACACTTCCTTTGGTCATTATAACCCTTCTAAAACATCAGTAGATCAGTTATTCATCTCTGTGTAGTGTGGCGTATTGACATGATGGTAAAACTACTTATTAATCTGAAGGATTCACAGCCCTTATAATAAATATATAATACCAAGAGCAATATGTTTCAGTTAAGTCTCTTCAGGCCACTCCAAAGTGAAAATTTGTTATTAGGTAACATTGCAGAGATGAAAAACACTTTACTGATGATTTGTAAGTGTTACAAAGACCCAAAGAAGACTTTATTAAGGTCTTGTTACTTAATAGTAAATGACTAATAAATGCATTTTTGCAGTACCTCAACTAAATTATTAATGTATAATTTGTTTAAATATGACAAATATTCCTGTAAGCCTTACAAAGTTCATGTTAAATTCACATGAGTATTTGCTTAATTTGAATAGAATATCAGCGTCACACAGTTACGTAGATAAGAGTATAATGTGTTACTCCCTGTAAGCTAACATGTAACAGAACCTTGTTAGCTATTCCTGTAAAAACAAAGTGTTAATTAAGCCAGTTAGGAAATAGTTTCACTGCGAGAAGCATGGACGGACTCTTAGATTAGCTTACAGGTAGAATATTGGCATACAGTTTTCTGATCATTTTACAAATGTTTTATAAACATATGAACATTTGGAACTACGACTGTATGACCGTATATTGATAGAACTGCAACAAGATAAGTAAGCTTTAAACAGAACTTTCTTTAAACAAGAACATTTCCTGTCTTTGTAATATCAGTTTTTTCTCTGTATTTTTGTGTGAACTGTTTTGCTTTGAATTTTGCTAAAACTTTTAAAACAAAGATACTTGAATTATGGAATTATTTGAAAGTGCATCACACTGTTGCCTGAATTGTTTTATGAAGTAAGCTGAAGTTGCATAACCTTGGACATTTTGGGGGAAAATACAGCTACAATTCTTATATAGGCCTTGATTTTGTGCCTTCCCATATCATAGCTAATTTGCAAGTGCCTGACAAATCCTCTTCTAAAACTGCTAATTTCTTGACTGTTACTTTAGAGCTTTCATCAGCTGAGCTCAATAAAAATTTGGCAAGCAATGTGTTTGCTTTGGAGAGTAAAGGGTGGATTTGGCACTTCTCTAATTGAATGTGAATGCATAATAGTAGTATCACTCCCATTTCAAATATTTGCAAATTGCCAGTGGTCTTCAATTTTAGCAGTTCTCAGTTTTATGCAAAGTAATTGCAAATTTTGCTCCTAGAAGTGTCTACATTTTTTGTTAAATTATAAAATGAAATAGAAAGCATGATGTCCCATTACTTTCCTCTTAAAAGCTGATTACAGTACACTCCCAAATTTCACGGGGGTTTTGTTCCTAGAGCACCCGTGAATTGTGAACAACGCGAATTTTGGATGTGGTTAAAAAAATGCCTATTTTTATAGTTTAAACCCTAAATATGCCCCCAAAAAACTTTAATTTAATTTCAAACTCAGCTTAATACATTACCTAAAAAAAGAATGTAAAGGTAAACCCATATACTGCACAGTTCTGTACTGCTATGTCTCCCGCAGTGCTAGAATGTAAAATACCGATGTTACCGCTATATGTACTCTAATTCATGCAAGTGTGTTTTCATTGCCAGAAGCCTTAGAATGTGCAGGGCGTTTCAACTGCATCTTGGGGCTTTAAGCCTTAAACTGCCACATACTTGGGGGTTAATGCATCCCTGGACGCCAAACACTTTTTACTGCACTTTAAGTAAACATCACAATTCACAAAGAAAAGATGAAATTTTAATTGAAAATTTGTAATTCCTTACACTGGCAAGCTTTCCCCTTAAAAATTCATGCCAACTGTAATAAATCAACGACCCTAACCACGGCTATTACTGCATTTATAAAGAAAAAGCACTCCCCCTTCTCTCACTTGGTGAACACTGCACAGACTGAAATCAAAACACAATAAGAAACAAATAGTTAATTCCTAGTGCTCCAAAACAATAACTACACCCGAAACATTATAGCGAAATGGAAATACTGACACATAATAAAGTGTCTTTCCCCAAGCTTATCTTTGTGAGTCCCGCCAGTTCTATGATTGGCCAGAGCACTATGTTTAAACAATGCCAGTGCACACATATAAACGTGAGATGCTTCAAACAGTGGAAAAACAAACTCTTTAAGACTGCCTGCTCATCAGGTAAGCTTATGGTTTTGTAATTTTATTCACTGAAAATGTATTGTGTTGTTTTTGCCACTCTGAAGGGTCATTCACAGTACTCGTTGTACTTGAGCATGTGATGATTAATGCTTTCTTACATCTATTTAAACTAAAGCTGTTCGGCAGACTGACTTTACAGTGTGGTGAGGCTCTCAGCGTCACACAAGTACAAAAGCAGTAGACTTCATTAACCACAAAGTCAAAAATTACAAATTAAAAGCAGAGCCAAACAAACATGCAACAAACATGAGTCAATGCTTGAGTGAGGAACTGCCCTCACTCAGCCAAATATCCAGGCCAGCCGAATATCCTCAGCTATAACGTCAGGAGTCCCCGCCCCCCAAGGCTCTATCTTAAGTGCAATAAGGAGCAAAACAAAAGGAACAAATTATAAACCTAAAACAACACTTTAAATGTTACATTCATTATGAAAAATATACCAACAAAGGAAAAACATATCCATAGCAATATTTACAAAATAATATTTGAGAAGAAAATTGAAGAAAAAAAAATTGTTTCAAAACACAAAATCAGAAAAATCACAGACAACACCTTTTTCATAAACTGAATAGCATCACTATCTTCAAAAGTTTCATAAAGCCTATAATATGGATTTCTCCTGGTCTAGTTTTACAACTTGATTAATATAGGTGAGAGGGGTTGAGACAAAGTTCTTCTAGTTTGCACAGATGACTTGAATTTTAGAGTTACCAGCTTCTTTGAGTAAAAAGTGGGTGTCCCATGAGAGCTGATCTTTTTGGCATCCATCTAGTACCCAGTGCCTCATGAATCTTACTCACAATACCATACTTTAAATACATCTTGAGACAATATACGCTGATGAGCCAAAACATTATGAGCTGTCCCATATAAAGCAAAAGACGATGAATATCTTGTAACAATGGTGCATGCCAAATGGATAAAGGCACTTGTAGTTGATGTATTGAATACAAAAGATATGAGCAGGTGTAAATACCTGAGTGACTTTGATAAGGGCCAAATCACTATGACTAGACGGCTGGGTCAGAGCATTTCCAAAACAGCAAGGATTGTGGGGTGCTCAGAGCTAGCCATGGTGATTACCTATCAACAGTAGTCTGATTGGGGAAAATGCACAACATTCTTATAGGGTGTCAGATGTCCAAGTCTCATTGATGCAAAAGGTTAACAATGATTATCCCATCTGGTACAGACCAACAGAAGGGCTACTGGGCACAAATCCAAAATAATTTTAAACATGGCTATGGGAGTAATATGTCAAAACACACGCTGCACCCCAACCTTCTGCATATGGGACTGTGTAACTGCAGGTCAGTCTGAGTGCTCATACTAACCCCTGTCCACTGTCAAAAGCAGAGCTAGAACTGGACTTAGATCAATGGAAGGTCATTTGATCAAATGGTCCCATTTTTTGTGGACAACCAGGTATGTGTGTGTCATTAACATGGGTGAGAGATGGCACAAGGATACACCGTGGGAAAATGATGATCCAGTGGACAATGTTCTTCTGGGAAATTCTGGGCATTAATGTTAACATCAATTTGACACATCATTGCAGACCAGGTACACATCTTCATGGCAATGAGATTCCCTGATGGAAGTGGCATCTTTCAACAAAGTAATGTGCCAGGAATGTTTTGAGGAACATAATAAAGAGTTTAAGGTGTTGCACTGGCTTCCAGATTTCCCAGAGATCAATCCAATCAAGCATTTGTAGGATGTATAGGAAAAAAAAGTCTGATCACCAGCAGGTCCACCTCACTACTTACACGGTTTAGAGGATCTGCTGCTAACATTTCCTGGTGTTGGATACCACAGGACACCTTTAGAAGTCTTGTAGAGTCCATGCCTTGGTGGAGTGGAGCGGTTTTGAGAGCACACAGAGGAGCAACAGCATAAGCAGGTGGTCATAATGTTTTAGCTCATCAGTGTATACGGTATGACTAGAATAAATTAAGACAGAGTGTTGACAATTACAAATACACTGCTAGATAATGGTGTGTTCTGGCAGACATTCAAAATGTCTGTTACCAGTTGATTGAGTTGTCACAGGTACGATAATTGAGATGACTTGAATCATTCACCTTTGTTAATTGGTTTGAATTTTTCACTCTTCTTTAAAGTGTACTTGAATTGTTCAATTTTGTTCAGTGTTACCCAGCTTAATTAAAAATCTATTTAAATTGTTAATTAGATTATTTTTTAGTAAGGTTTGCTTTTTTCATTTTCATGGATGTGTAAATTGTTAATTGATGTTATGGTTGATGATTATTTTAATTTCTCAAAGTTTACCTTAAAATATTGGTTTAAATAACAGCTAGGCAGACTGCTGGTAGTTGATGGAATACATGGGCTTGGGTGGGTTTGATAAGCAGTTGTTGTTAGTTCATTCACAATTACTGTGTATCAGCTTGTGCCCTTTTTTATTTCAGTGTGTCCTATCCAGATTTTTCTTAATAAGCAATTGTTTAAAGACTTGGACATTTTACTTTTAAATTAAATAAGTTTGTTTTTAATAGGATGAGTTATGGTGACTGCAGGAAATAATGTTTTGTCTCAGTGAAGGGTTGGAAGCTGGCTATTTATCAAGAGAAACTCCAAGTGGTCTGGAGACTGGACACCACACGCTTGGAGTGAGGCTGTGACAAAAGGAAGACGGCAAATTAGAAATGAAAGGGCTGGAATCTGTGTGCTCAAAGAAACAAAAAAAAAATCCAAGTCCACACACTAGGAGCCCTGCGACAGATAATGGCACACGGTTATTTTTAGCTGTCCATCCTTCTTTATTTCTACAGTTAAATTTCTGTCATCTCCCCATATGTCAGGTATCTCAAGTGCTGATAGAAGGGACAATTTGACAGTTTTTACAGAACACTATGTGCTTTATTTTCAAGTTCCATTGGTATCATGTTGTGGAATCAGAGAAAAAGAATATAAGCCTACTATAATATAAGAAAGGATAGCAAATTATAGAGCTCATTGTTCTGTTTAACTTTAGAGATCACTAAGTGGTGTAGTTTTTAACAGTTATTAGTACTTCATAGTACATTTTTGGCACAGATTTATTTTTATTTATTTAATTTATATTTTCAGCACTATGTACTATATAACACAGTTCACAGAAACTTAATGCAGCAAACTTTAAAGCTAAAGAAACTGAGATAAATATGCACAACTTTTTAGAAGTATGTACACATTGAAGCAATGGAGGTACTTTTGGTCCTCCCACATTATTGAGATCATTACATAATCACAGACAGTGGTCTTTGTAACACTGTGTATAAACCTTATTTTGTCCACTTGTATTCTCTTTAAACAACTACCCAAAACCTTGTGACAGTAAACAAGTATAGGAAAGCAGACTGCCTCATAAACCAACAGTTTTGTCAGAGGACTTAACTTCCATTTCACCACCATGGACAGCTACCATTTCTGCATAAATGCTTCAAGTGCATGTATTTGCTCGTTAATCTCACAGTCACCTTTACTCTCATTTCAGCTCCTTCACTTTGGGTCCAGGGGCCTCTTTTCGTAAGCCAAACATGGGACCTGGCTAGTCAGACAAGAATGTGAGTGCGAAACATGAGAAGAAGAAACGCCAGGCAATTAAACAACTAGATCAATTAGATAGAAGAATGACTCATTGATTTGCGAAACTGGTTGGTTTAAAAATTTACTGAAGCATAGTTGTACTCCTGAACTTTGGAACCACTGTACTAGTGCATGAGTTTACACATGTCAAACTAGTAAACAACAAAAAAAGTAATATAGGATATCAACCACTAACCACAAGCTCTACCATTTTATATCAAAACAAATCAACAAAGATATTAACTGTTGAAAGCCATAATTTACAGTAAGAATATTTAGTAATGTTTTCTTTTTAGCTGGATGTGCCGCATTTATAATTTTCTCTCTAAGGTTTCAATCTTTCACCCAGAGTAGGCAAGGTATGAGGTCAGCATGCAAACTGACATTGTTGTAATTCATGTTACTATTTTTCTTTTCTTGGGCTTTTCTGAAGATTTAAAAATGAGCTATACATCTGAGTTTTTCTGACCCAGACATCTGTTTCTATTTAATTTTGTTTGTTATTTGTTTGGAGCAAAAAGCTTATAATTCTTTAGTGTTATTTTCAATGCCACTTTATTTTTTCAGCAAGTGCCACCATTTTGAGGATTTTGCTCCACTCATTACCATGGTAGTGAATTCCAAAATGTATGCAACTATGCAAAGGTCACGTTTTGCGGCTCTGTTTTATCACAGATTGAATTCATTTGCAAAAGACTTGCTTTCTTTTTGTGAGTTTTGGGATAAGACTTTTGCTCTGTCCTTTGACTTTTGATTTTTGGTTTACCATTTCCAGTTTTGTTGTTACTCTCTTTGATATGTAGTTTAGATATTTGTTACTTTTGTACCTTGTTTTTTCTACTTGTCGTTCCTCATTAACATTTATTGGCTTTCATTTTGAAGTCTTTACAAACGTAGGCATAAGATTTGCAACTGCAGGACAACTGAATAATCAAACCTTGTCTGTTTTGAATAGAACTGATGTGGCAAGTTATTAACTGTAGTGCAGTAGATGTTCAGCTAGCGATGTTCTTTTTTTTTTTTTAATTTTATTGATTTTATTGTCATCATTCCATACAAATAGATCAATTTTTACAAAAAATAGGATTGAAGTTTAATCAACCCCTACCCCTGAGAAAGAGAGCATGTCCAATGGAGTAAAATTTAAAGCTAGTAAAAATAAATAAATTGATGAATTTAATAGGCGGATAAAGACAAATGGAGAAGAAAAAGAAATGGGAAGAGAATCTACTTCCTCAGTGCTTTAAGAGCTTATTCTAAAATATTATTGGTTAGATCCTGCCAGGTTTTGAAAAGTTCTGCACAGATCCTCTAACTGAGAATTAGATTTTTTCCAATTTCAAATAGTATACAACATCAGTTACCCACTGACTTAAAAGAGGAGAGTTAGGATTCTTCCAGTTTAGAAAAACAAGTCTGTGTTCCAATAGTGTAGTGAAGGCAATCACAGTTTGTTTGTCCTTCTCCACTTTAAGCCCATCTGGAAGAACACGAAACACAGCTGTTAATGGGTTAGGAGGGATTGTGACACCAAGGCTGTCTGAAAGGCGCTTAAAAATTTTTGTCCAGAATGATGTTAATTTGGTGCAGGCCCAAAACATGTGAACCAGTGAGGCTGGAACTTGATTGCAGCGTTCACAGGTTGGATCTTGCCCTGGAAACATTTTGGACAGTTTTAAGTGAGACAGATGTGCTCGATATATAATTTTGAGTTGAATAATTGTATGCTTTGTGCATACGGAGCTCGAATGAATTCTCTGCATTGCTCCCTTCCACTCCTTTTCTGATATATTGAGTGAGAGATCCATTTCCCATTGTGCTCATGGATCTTTGAAAGGGAGGGACTGTAAAATAATTTTATATATTGCAGAAGTGCTGTCTGAGTCCTCGAAACTGAGCAATATTTTTTCCAGCATAGAGGAAGGTGCGAGATGAGGAAAATCGGGCAGGTTCTGTTTAACAAAGTTTCTAATTTGAAGATAGAGAAAAGCCAAGCAAAATGACACCTTTTATTGGCTAACTAAAAAGATTACAATATGCAAGCTTTCGAGGCAACTCAGGCCCCTTCTTCAGGCAAGATGTAATGATTACCTAGTACTACTAATTTGAAGATAGTGAAAGAAATGTGTTACTGGAAAGTTACATTTACATAATGCAAATATGTTGTCTATATAAAGATCTCTAAGCAATTTAATCTCAAATGTTTTCCAGATATTAAAAACTGCATATGTTTGTTAGGGTTGAGAAAGGTGGTTCTTATGCAGAGGTGCTACAGATAAAAGATTCTCCATCTTAAAATGCTTCCTACATTGGTTCCATATTCCAAGTGAGTGAAGCACAATTGGGTTATTAGTATATTGCCGATACCTTGCATTTATTGGGGTACAAAGCAGGGAATATAAAGAAGTACTACAGGATTTTATTTCTATTGCAGACCAAGCCTGTGTATGTTCATCTATTTGTGTCCAAGTTTTTATAGCTTGTATGTCTGCTGCCCAGTAATAAAACTGAAAGTTAGGTAGAGCCATGCCACCTTCTGCCTTAGGTCTTTGTAGGGTCACTCTTTGGATATGTGGATGTTTTGAATTCCAAATAAACGAGGTTATGGTTGAATCTAATTTCTTAAAAAACAATTTATTGATGAATATTGGAATGTTTTGAAATAAAAAGAGAAGCTTAGGAAGGATATTCATCTTAACAACGTTAATTCTTCCAGCTAGAGTGAGATGAAGGGTTGACCATCTATGCAAGTCTTGCTTAATTTTTTCCATACAGACAGCGAACTTTTGTTGATAAAGAGCTTTATGTTTACTTGTGATATTTACCCCTAGGTATTTAAACTGATCTGCAATAATAAAAGGGAATGTGTCCAATCTAATATTGTATGCTTGAGAATTCACTGGAAAGAGCACACTTTTATTCAAATTATTCTGAGACCAGAGATCTTTTGAAATTCTGTTAGTGCTGTTAAGACTGCAGGCACAGTATTTTGTGGGTCTGATATATACAGTACCATATCATCTGCATATAGGGAAATTTTCTGTTCAAGTCCTTCTCTGATAATCCCCTTTTTCTAATAAGCATTTCGACAGTGAACTGCCAGTGGTTCAATGGCAATTGCAAATAGCAGTAGTGACAAGGGGCATCCTTGTCTGGTACCACGTTCTAGTTTAAAGTAGTCTGAACAAATGTTGTTAATACAAACTCAAGCTTCTGGATTGGTATACAGTAGTTTGATCCATGCACAAATGTTTGGGCCAAACCCAAATTTCTCTAATGTAGTGAAAAGGTAGTTCCATTCAATCATATCAAATGCTTTTTCTGCATCCAACGATAATAATATCTCTGTGGTTTTGACTTTGCAGGTGAATATATTACATTAAACAGGCGTCGAAGATTGGAAGCTAAGTGTTGGCCTTTAATAAATCCAGTTTGATCTTGTGATATTACCGAAGGCAGAAACTTCTCTATCCTTCTAGCTAGGACTTTGGAGAGTATCTTAACATCATTATTCATGAAATTGGTCTGTATGATGCACATTGTAATAACGCCTTATTTTGTTTAGGAAAGACAGTGATTAATTCTTGGCGAAACGTTTGAGGTAGAATTTGGTTGTCTCTAGCTTCTGTAAATGTTGCTAATAAGAGGGGAGCTAGCTGAGTGGAGAATTTTTTATAAAATTCTACAGGGTAGCCATCAGGGCCTGCTGCTTCCCGTTCTGAAGTGACTTTATAGCATCTAGTAATTCTGATAGCGCCAGAGGTTTATCCAGTTCCTCTGCACTAAAAGTATCTATTTGTGGTATCTGTAATGTATCCAGAAATGAATTAGATTGTGTTGTCTTCTTTAAACTCAGTAGATTATAAGGATTTATAGTAGTCTCTAAATGTGTGCATTATATTTTTATGGTCAATGATTTTATCTCCGTTCGTGTTGGTGATTGCTGGGATTGCATTGTGAACTTCCTGCTCGTGGATTTGTTGAGCTAAGAGCTTATTAGCTTTCTCTCCGTCTTCATAGTAATGATGTCTTGATTTAAAAATGAGTTGTTCAGTTTCTTTGGTTGTTAAGAGGTTGAGCTCTGAATGCAGAGCCTGCCTTTTCCTAAGAAGAGCTTCACTTGGACACCTGGCATGTTCTTGATCTATTTAGTAATTTCACTGGTTAGCTCTGATACCTTCTTGGTTTCTAATTTATTTCTATGGGAAAAATATGAAATAATCCAGTTTCCCAGAGTATTCCTGCAGAGACCTTTGAGAATGTATTTGTCTCTAGGAAGAAACTGATTTGTTTTGATATAAATTCTGTACAGTTCTCATCTGCTAATCGAAGTGGGTTAAGACGCCATCTGTGAGATGAGTATGTGGGGCATTATGATTTTAGCTCCAAGATCAGAGGGGCATGGTTGGAAATAACAATAGCGTTGTACTTGCAAGATTTAATAGTAGGCAAGAAATTATTATCTATAAAGAAATAATCAATCCTTGAGTAGCAGTGATGCACTGGTGAGTAGAAGGAATATGTTCTTGAGTTTGGGTTTAGAAACCTCCAGGGGTCTAAGTTGTGGTCAGTTAAAAACTGTGTAATTATCTTTGAAGTGTTAGATGTCATCCCCACTATGACAGGAGGCTTATCTAAGAGTGGGTTTAAAACACAAAGTCCCCAGCCACTATAATTTTACAAGTGCTCAAATTGGGAATGGATGCAAATACATTTTGCATGAATTCCCTAACATTGACACTGGGTGCATAAACATTTATCAAAATCACTTTACAGTTAAATAAATTGCCCATGACAATCACATATCTCCCTTCAGGATCAGATACTACTTCTAATGCTACACTAGAGACTCTTCTATGTATGAGAATTCCCACATCTCTAGTTTTCTTTGTAAAGCTGGAATGGAACATTTGGCCAGTCCAGTCTTTTTGCAGCTGGAAATGATCCTTGCTTAGTAAGTGGGTATCCTGTAGAAGTACTATTTTAGCGTTTAGACATGTTAGGTGAGAGAATACTTTCTGTCTCTTTAATTCGTGATTCAGGCCTTTAACATTCCAGCCCACAAAGTTAACTGTCCCATCATGGAGACATTGATTCTGAATTTTTGATGTCATTTTGTAGTCTTAACTGGAAGTGAGACAGCTTTAACCTTAATTTCCAATTTTCCCACAAGTTATTGCCATGCAGCCTAGTGTTATGTTGGTAGTTATGATTATAAGGATTAAAAGGATAGATCTGAGATCTCTTTCTCTCCCCCCCCTATCCCCGCACACCCCCATTTTGCTTCCCCACATGAGGCTGGACCCCACTTCACAAAGTCCCAGTCCTCTGACATACCTGGAGACAGAGCACGTCCAAAACAAAGCAAGCCCCCCAGCAGCGGTATTTGAGGATGAAAAAGTAGAGATATCTATTGCAGATAAAGTCTAAATACTATAAGCATAAAATATAATCTTCAACAGTTTTGAAATATTAAGACAGTAAACCCAGGGAATGGTGTTAAAAAGTGGCCCTGGATAAGCATAGTAAACCCTAATGCAATAATAACAATAAACCAAGGGTATGATGTTAAACAGTCTCCTTTAGAATAGTAAAAAAAATAAAACTACTTCTTTAATTTCTTCCACACATACACGTGTAACTGTAATTAAAACATAAACAAAAAGTGTCAGAGAAGAGAAAAGGATGTATAGTAATGGTACCCGTATCGTTGCAAGTGGATCAGACAGCATGGCATTGTAATGCCATGATAGGATGTGACTCACTATCATGTTTCAAAAAAGTGTCAGGATCAGCTTTCTTACCTCCTTTTCTGCTTCCTCCTTAGTGGAGAAGATGTAATATTTGTCTTGAATATCCACTTTCAGTTTGGCAGGATTCAAGAGGCTGTATCTGATATCAGCTTTCCATAACCACTGTTCTGCTGTTATGCACCTAAAATCTGGAATAGCCTGCCAATAGGAATTCGCCAGGCTAATACAGTGGAGCACTTTAAAAAACTGCTGAAAACACATTATTTTAACATGGCTTTCACAAAACTTCACTTTAATTTAATCCTGATACTCTGTATATTCAATTCATTATAATAACTTTTCATGGTGGCTCTAAAATCCGTACTAACCCCTACGCTCTCTTCTATTTCTTTTTCCGGTTTCTTTGTTGTGGCGGCTTGCGCCACCACCATCTACTCAAAGCACCGTGATGTTCCAGCATTGATGGATTAAAAGCCAGTCTGCATGACCATCATCATCAAGTCCTTCCGTGAGAACCCTAAATACAAAGAGGACTATTTCATTTATGTTAGGTAGAGTGCCCAGAGGGGACTGTTCCTCTGTTTCAATTCGAGTTGTGAATGTCTGCTTAACGTTTTCTAGTTGATCGGCAAGTTTTCTCAGTTTAGACGCATTTTCCTGAATGTGTTCCTCAATTTTTCCTAGCATACTTTTAAAGGTTGCATCAAAACGATTATATATATCCAGCCGCAGCTTCTCGTTTGTCTTGAGCAAGCCATTTATTTCTTTCTTCATATTTTTCTGAATGTCTTTCTTGAGCTCACTTATGGCTGTGGCCAATGTTGTGATCATTTCCTTCAGTTCGTACAAATCTTTTCAGCTTTCGTGGTCCGCGGGTGAAGTGGTAACCCCAGACTACAAGGCCATGTCTGGTTACAAGTGATCTTCTGGAATCGGCGATGACCTGCATCATTTGAACCTTCGCTCCCATTTTCGCTCTCGACTGGAGATGATGCAATGGAGTGAGGTCCTGGGAAGTCTGTGCTTTCGCCTGCCTGTTCCAGGTCAGTCTCAGAAAGACTGTACCTTGCACTTGTGCTTGATGCCTATCTAGACTTGGGTGTAGCTTTAGGTTTCTTTTCCGTTTCTTTCTGACCCCCTTTCTTGTTACTCATGTTCATATACTGTAGTAGAAACTCCTCGGGTTGGGTAAATACAAGATACCTCGGGATAATAGGAAATAAGAGAAAAAATAAAGGCGCTGCAACGGAGCTCTGCTTCAGACGTCTATTTCTCGTAACGACCAATGTTCTTTGTAGGGCAACATGCACAACAGTATAACCTAAGCTACTGCACTGAGAAATTAGAGATTCTCCAACAAACATATTTTAACAGGGCAGAACAGTGGCACAGTGGTAGTGCTGCTGCCTCGCTGTGTGGAATTTGCATGTGTCTGCGTGGGTTTCTTCTGGGTGCTCCAGCTTCCTCCTACAGTCCAAAGACATGCAGGTTAGTTGGACTGGCGATAGTAAATTGGCTCTGTGATCGACTGGCACCCTGTCCAGGGTTGTTCCTGCCTTGTGCCCTATGGTACCTGGGATAGGCTCCAACTCCCCCCATGACCCTGTTCAGGACAAAGCAGGTTGTACATGAGTGATTGATGTATTTTATTAATAATAATTCTTTACCAAACTATATCATTTTGGACCAAAATTTTTAAGTGCCTTTCAGACAGCCTTGGGGTCACAATCCCTCCTAACCCATTAACAGCTGTGTTCGGGGTTCTTCCAGATGGACTTGAAGCGGAGAAGGACAAGCAAACGGTGATTGCATTCACTACACTTTTGGCATGCAGACTTATTTTGTTAAATTGGAAGAATCCTAACTCTCCTCTGATAAGTCAGTGGGAAACCGATGTTTTATATTATTTGAAATTGGAAAAAATCTAATTCTCAGTTAGAGGATCTATACAGAATTTTTTTCAGAACCTGGCAGGATCTAATCAATACTGTTTTAGAATAAGAGAAATAATTATTACTGTTTTATTTCCCTTCTCCATTTTTTTTTTATTTTTACTTTTTTTATTTATTTACCTTTTGTTTATTTTTGCCCTATTAAAAAGCCCTAAGTAATTCTCCTTTGGCTAAGCTCTCCTTCTCAAGGGTGGGGTTTGATTTGTCTTTAATTCTTTCTTGTTATAAATTAATCTATATGTATGGAATGATTACAATAAAATTAATAAATAAAAAAATAATAATAATAATTCTTTTCATTTATATAGCACTTTTCTCACTACTCAGAGTGTTTTCATAGTGAGTGGGGAACCACCACTAATGTGTAGCATCCACTTGGATGATGCAATGGCAGCCATTCTGCACCAATGAACTCACCACACATGAACTATTAGGTGGTGAAGGAGTGAGAGAGATAGCCAGTTAGAGACAGAAGATGATTAGGGGGCCAGAATGATATGGAGGGCAATTTAACCTGGACATTGACATTCACCCTTCTCTTTATGAAGTATGCTCAGGGATCTTTTATGCCCACATACAGTCAGGACATCAGTTTTTGTCTCATCAGAAGGACAGCACCATTTTTACAGCACATTGTCCTTACCATTGCACTGGGATGTTAGGTTTCACATTCTGACCCCTGGGTAAGTTCTCCCTGCTGGCTTCATCAACACGTCTTCCAGCAGCAACCCAATCTTTTCCTTTGAATACAACACCACTCAGATTACATAGAAAGTAAGAAGGACAGAATGTTTGCCTTTTAATCAAGAATCTGGCTTTGATTCTTGCCTTCATATTATTTAACTTTTTCTTTATTCTAAGGTTTCTCTCACTATTTGTGTCATGGCTTTAGGTCACCTCAGATGGGGCAATATTGTCTCTGGAGTTATTACTGCATACAAAGAGTCTTTCCAGTACTTATAAGTTATGTATTAAATGCAACAAGTTTAAGGGTAACACAGTTTGGTAGTATATAATTAGTAATTACTTTTTACCTTTCCTCCTTTCCACTTTCTCACATGGGAAATGCCAAGTAATTTTTTGTAAAAGCTCAGTGACAAAGCAATGCAATCCAGAAGCAACTGTAATTCAAATAAATCACAGTAGTTCTTCTTCTACTGCTCTTTTCTGTCCTGTTACAAAGCTAAAGACATTTTCAAAGTGATGCTTATATCTGTAATAAATATCTTAATTAGAACATTAAAATTACTTGATTTAATTTAAAATGTGAGCATCTGAAATAAACCAAGCAAAAGATTACTGAAATTGTCTGTTTTATCAGTTCATACAAAGAAAAGAAAAAGCATAATAAAACAATATCCAGCACTATTGTCTTTAATTAATCATCAACATTATTTTCCATGTGTCTCTTGTTCTTATGATCTGATGAATCATTTTGTCACATCGTGATCATAGAAGCAATAAAAAATTATGATGCAGAACAAAAAAAATTAAATTATTAGGAATGAAACCAAGAGTTTATCTAATACAACTAGGTACAATATATGTGCAAACCAGCAGCAAGGTAAAGATGAATCCTGTCTTTACCTGAGGCTTTGACAATGCATCCATCATAGTTACACACCATATCAAACCTTTCCACTGGCGTGCACTGAATCTGTCAAAATGATTGAATATTTTGTGTACCCATAGGCAAAGTGGTAGAAAAAAGTCAATAAAATTCAATCTTGAATATTAATATTTAAAACAACCTTTCTCCATAAACATTAATTTTAAATAATTTCTTTCACATATTTTCATCATGCTAATGCATTCTTTCTTCCACATTCTATTTGCCTAAATCAGATGTCAAGTTTTTGAAAGTCACATCAAATAAAACCTGAAAAAAGCACTGTTCTTAGCTCTGAGTTGGAATGCTGCTCCTGGTCAACATATCTCCATGGATTTTTTCTCTTGTAACCTTGGTTTTCCTCCCACCTCTCCAAGACATCCATGCTAGGTTCACTGACAACTCCAAATTTGTCCGGAGTGAGTGCAGGTGTTTGTGTCAGTGAGCCCTGTTGTACACGTTTTGGAAAGTTCTGTGGCACATCCAACTTAGAACCGTTCAGCTGTTTCCAGTAGGGGCTCACGTCCATAGAGGGTGAGGAGGAGACTGTAGCTGGGGTTTCAAAACTTTCAACACATGCTGTATGGAAAACGAAGTAGGTACAGAGAAACGGGTCATGGTACCTAGTGGGTATTTCTTCGATATTTCAAGAATATGTGGGCAGGTATTGTTTGTTGGAAAACAAAACTAGACATTCATGCCATGAAAGATTTGTTGAATGAGTGACAAGTTCCTCTTGAAGTATTACTGCCTTTGTAAGTAAAAATCTGGAAGTACAGTGAACCCTCGTTTATCACGGTTAATCCGTTCCAGACTCTACCGCGATAAATGAATTTTCGCGAAGTAGGATTCTTTATTTATAAATCGAATATTTTCGCAGTTAGAGTATAGAAAACCTGTTTACGACCTTCTAAATACGTTTTTTTTAACATTATTAGAGCCCTCTAGACATGAAATAACACCCTTTAGTCACCATTACACTCGTATTACCCAATATATTAGACAAAATAAGAGAAAATAAGACATATTAGACGTTACAAATATAATATTATTGTACTGTACATTTAATTACACACACACACACACACAGTTCTTACACACAACCACTAACCTATGAAGGCACAAGCTCAGTAGGAGAGTCTTCAGGTTGTAAGCTGGAGCGCTGATCGCACCCTCAGAGGACACAGACGCCCCTGGGAAAACCCCTGAAACAGCTGACAGTCTACCTTCACATTGCTCCTTACCCTTCTTACTTGCGCTATAACGCGCGATAAACCTCTCACGCGGTATTCCGCTTACTTAAAAGTATTGTGCAGCGCCTCTCAGCTTTGGAATTGGTTGTTTTGTTTTTCTCTCTCTCTCTCAGACATTCTATGCTCCTGGCGGAACTGTCATCTCTGACTTGTCATGGAGCACGTTTAAACTTTTGAAAAGAGACAAATGTTTGTTTGCAGTGCTTTGAATAAAGTTCTTTTTTTTCTACAACCTTCTGTGTCTCTGTGCAAATCTGTGACCCAAGCATGACAAGGTGGTGCAGTATCTTCAGCAGGTGTGTCGTTGTCTTCTTCCGCTGAAGGAGTACTAGGAGTAGGCAGTGGGTGTCTGGGTGCGCGGCTGAAGAACATCTTGATTGGCAGTTGCTGCCGCTGTCTTTTCATATGCGTGAGGAGGCTTTTGTAGGGTATTGCCATCTTTGATCATATCCAAGAGTTTCACCTTCTCCTGGATGGTAAGCATCTTCCTCCGGCGCTTAGTTTCATTGTCAGAAGGCTTAGAAAAAGCAGCATGTTTAGGAGCCATCGTGGGGCTTAGATAAAAGTTATCAGAAAGCACATGCGTAGTGACGTAAGCGTGTATGAGAAAAAATCTCGATAGAGTGAAGCCGTGAAAGTCGAAGCGTGATATAGCGAGGGATCACTGTACTTAAAAACTTCTTATTAGGTTTCTTGACACCCAGTTGGTTTCTTTTATTACAAAAATTCTTACTCAGTGTTTTGTTTTTCCTTTTTCCTTAAAGGTACTTCAAAAAATGTAAATTATTGTTTGTTTATTAACACTAGAATTACCATAAAATTACCATAGAATTATCATAAATCTGACCCACCTTAAATCCCTTCACACCTCTCTGTCAGCGTCTTTTGTCTTCTAAATGTGTCGATAAGCCCAAGCAGCCTGCTATACCACCCCCCCCCTCTCCCCCCACCTCAGAACGGGCAAGAAGTTCTCCCAGTTCCTGCCTTGATTGATTATCTGGGAGTGAGCCACCCAGAATTGTAAGGGGAAATAATTTGATGTGTGTTTTGTGTCTACAACAATCTGTGCAAACACATCATTAAAACAGAAACATTTTTCATGTTTTAGTAATTAATAACAAAATGTAGACATGAACTGTATAATGTGTGATGGCTAATGGCCAAATATTAAATAAACGCTTTCACAAAAGGTGCAAGTACAATACGACAGCTTCTGTGGTGTACCGGTAAGATCCGCTGATTTATAATCCGGAGGTCGTCAGTTCGAAACCGGCTCCCCATCAAATTTACCATTTTGAGTAGTGAGCTGCCCTTATTGTTAATACTATACAATAAAAACATACATTTGATTTGTGTCTGTAAATTTACAGTACTTGTAAAAGTTAGCATTTTATTTTCACTTTTATTCTCTCAGTCACGATCACGATCACGAGTGTCCACATTTGGGTGCATGTTGCTGTTTCTTTTGTACTCCAGGACATGCAGAGGAAAGAACAGTACAGAAAGGTCAGTTCCGCGGTATATGCAATCAGATTCAAATGTTAACAGTTCCCACACACCCAAGGACAGTCCTTCCTACATTTACGACATGTGTACCTCTTGCAATGTACACACTTCTCTCTGTGCTGTGGTTACTATTACACTGAAGGGGATGGGGAAATGGCGGTCTTGGAACAGAAGCTTGTCAATGTTGCATCCTCTTTTGCTTTATCCATCGCCTTTTCTTGTAAAAAGTGACGATGAAGCTCCTCTGCAAGATGAGCCATGAACACTCTTATTTTCTCAGTGGCCCCCGTGCATGCTTTGTACAGTACATGTGCATTGAACGCTGCCAAGTCAAGCACAATCAACCGGCTTACCTGCATGCTCAGGCCGCACTGAATAACCTCACGCCTTCTGGTGCACGATGTCAATGCAGCACTGGGAAAAAAAGAAAGACAAATATATGTGACATTTTGAAGAAATCATTTTATGACCTGAATAGTACCAATCAGAAAACATCGTCGCACTAATGCAAATTTATTTGAAAACGAACAGTGTCAGATCATCTGTAAATGTATGGCATTTCTAAAAGTTAGCTTTTTTTCAGTCTTATTCCATCAGTCACGTTCACGCTCTCCTTCGACCCCCCCCCCCCCCAATTCTGATCTGACTCTAACAGCGCCAGTATAAATTCACACCCGATCTGACGCTGTTCTAGTGTTAACTGACTTATTATCTAATAATATCTAATAAATCTTCTCTTTTCAACTCAGTTTGGAAATATTTATAATAACATATTCCACAGTTTCCTGCTCAATGTATCTGGGCCTTGGACATTTAGTACTTTTGATTCATTTCCTTTTCATTATATTTGTATTTATATTCACACCATTGTGTGCTTCTTTACATGCTAAACCTGTTATCATGTTCTGAATTTCTGTAGTGTCTTCTCCTGGAGATTTGTTTTACCCATATTACTTGCTTTTTTTCTTCATTTATTTCCTGCAGTTGTTCCCAGTTTTTCCCTCTTTTGAGGTACTTAAGATTATAGGCAGTAGGTTTATTATTTGAAGGACTGTAAAAAACATGTTTTCCCAGTACCTTTTCTAATTTGTACTAATGTCTTTCCTTTCCTTTTTGCATCATGTTAATAACCGGTGCAATATATTTTAATGGGACTAAGAACTTATTATTAGGAAAGACTTTTGCTGCTTTCTCCTTAGTTCCACAAATACTGACTCTGAAAAAAAAAGTCTCTCAATTTTTCCTAATATTTTAAAAGGACATAAAGATAATAATAATGTGCAGCATCCACCTGGATGATGTGATGGCAGCCATTTTTGTGCCAGTACGCTTACCACACTTTAGCTGTTAAGTAGTGTGGTGTGGTAGAAGTGATGAGATAGTTAGCCAATTAGAGGTGGGGGATGATTAGGGGGTCATAACGACTAGGTTGAGATGGGCAATTTAGCCAGGACATTGGGATACACCCTACTTCTTATGAAAAATACTCAGGAATCTGTTATGAGCACAGAGAGCCATGACCTCGGTTTTACTGAAGGACAGTGCCATTTTTACAGGACAGTGTCCCCATCACTGTACTGGGGCATTGGAATCCACATTAATACCACAGGGTAAGTGCCCCAGCTGGCCTCGCCAACTCCTCTTCCAACAGCAACCCAAGCATTTCCTGGGTGGTCTCCCATCCAAGTACCGGCCAGGCCCAAACATGTGGTATGGCTAAATTATTTTGTATCTTTTTTATATCTTTTATTTTGTAGTATGATATCTTTGAACAATAACATATTCCCTCAAAGCTCAATTTTCTCATTTTCCTTAAGTTTTTTCTCTCAAAAGTTTCCGTTTAATGTTTATCTTGATTTTTTGTAATTGCTCCCAATTTCCTTTTTTGTAAGCACTACATTTTATTTACTGATACATTTAAATTTTATCCTGCACCAAATTTTTCAATCAGAAATGTTGACGCTATAAATCAGCAAATATTTGTAAAGTCATTGATATATGTAGTAACATTTACTTGCTTATCATTACTTTCAGATATTTGTATCCATTCTCTTATTCTTTTTCTTCTATATTTTGTTTCTGATTTTTAGCAAGTATGTGTACCATGAGTAGATATCCTTGTCTTACTCCTCTTTCTATTGTAAGGTCATTTGATAGACAGTTAGTTTTTGGCTTATTGTAACATTAATTAATCCAATGTACTGTATATCCAAAGTACATCTGTTTGAGAATTACCCACATGCACTCAAAATCCATCACATCAAAAGCTCTTGCCAAATCAAGATTTAGAAGAGGCATTGAGGTGTCATGATTCAGGGTGTTCAAAATTTTTTATGTGGTTGCCTTTAACTCTCTTCTCAATTTTAAATCCCTATTGTGGGTTTTTGTTGTGGCACACAGATTTTTATTCTGACAATTATTTGTAATGTGGACATAGTGTTCCATTTTTTACTATCCTTTTCATTACCATTTTATTTCTCCTGGGGTGCCACCATTTTATGTCACTGTCATCAGGAAGGAACCCCGAAATTTGTGCAATGACATAATTGGATCACCTCTAAAAAGATTTTGTTTGTTTTTGTGAATAATTAAACACTTCTTGCGTGTGTATTTTTGTGCTGTTTTGATTTCCTGATTTATGAGTTTTGGCTTCTGTTTCTTACTTTTAAATCCTGGTTTATGATTTTTGATTAGAAGTAAGTTAGGTTTGATTACTGGTTACTGTTATGAATTGGGAGTTCCCTCCAAAGAAAAATGAATGAGGCCTCCTAAATATGACAAACTAAAGCAAAAGCCCCATAAGAAAGGGGGGGGGATCACCATCAACTGCCAACTTGTGCATAAAAAGGGCAGCAAAGAATTTTTATAAATAAGAGATTTATTACAAAAAAGTAAATGAAGTTCACAAGTTCAACAGATGAGAAAGAGGCAAGAGTTGCGTAAAGGGCAATCTAAAGCAAACAATGTCCCAATACATAGTCCAGGATTTAGAATTCAAGAACAGAGCAAGTAAAATAAAAAAGTGAAAATCCATAAAGGAACTCCTGCTAGGCCTTTTCACTCATTTATATGGTCAGAAGGGCGAGCCCAGGGGCCTCATGCATAATTCCTTACGTAAAATTCACACTAAAACATGGGGTATCAGCCAAAGCGGAAATGTGCGTATGCACAAAAAAATCCAGATGCATAAATCTGTGCGTTCGCCAACTTCCACATTCTTCCGCTACGTAAATCCCGGTCAGCATGAAAAGTAACGCATGTGCACGCACCTGCCACCACTCCCAAACTCCTCCCAGAATTACGCCTCTTTGAACATGAAAATCAATATAAATAGCCCTTAAGCTCAGCATTCTGTGAAAAGGCAATGGTAAAAGCATGTGGGAAAATAGAAGAATTTCAGCGACTATCAAGTGGAGGCAAGGAAAAACACTATTTGTTGGTTTAAACAATGGTATAAACAACAAAAGGGAGTTGATCGAGTGACATAGAGTGTCAGAGAAGCTCGAAAGCTCAAGTTCACAAAGTTGCACAATGCCCGAAATAAAAAAGAAGTTGTCAGATATCAAAGTCACAGTGAAAAGGCAAGTCATAGCCCACCGTCTGAGTGTCGTATGAAAACTTACTATGGTACAGAGAAAAGAAATAAAATAGGAACACAGTGAGAAAAAAGCCCAAAATGTCAAGTTTAATCTTGAAATTTCCATTTTAATCATGTAGTTTATTTTGTCATTAAAGTAGAAATAAATCTTTAAATCGTTTAATTTACTAGTTTCTCAAATACTATCGTAACTAAAGTAGCATGTTAAATGCTTTGTTTTGTATATGTTCTTCTATGTGATCTATGAGGGTTCGCTTCCCGGTTCCTTCCTGTGTGGATAGCACTTTGAGTACTGAGAAAAGCACTATATAAATGTAATGAATTATTATTTCTCTTTCTCTGACAGGACACAGAATCCATTACATTTGTGATATTACAGCTCCCTGAATAATTAAAATACTGAGATGTATACTTGATATAATTTTCATGATGATAGGAGCATGTTATTAAACATAGGAACATGGAGGCACAGTAATAGTGACGAGCTGGTGCCCTGTCCAGAGATTGCTTGCTGCACCGTGTGCGATCTTCGATGAAATAATTTATTGCAGCAGTACTGTCTCTTTCAAACATACTAACCCCCAATTCCTGCCATTCCTTTTCTTTCTTCAAGTACACAATCAGCTCTGTAATAGATGTTAAGTCATCTGTAAGCTTAGAACGCCGGTTCTCATAACTTTTAAGGAACATTGAAATATCTTCATACTACATGTTTAATTATTCTATCCATCTATTCATCCAGGGTCACGCCAGTCCCAGCAAGCATATAGCACGAGGCAGGAACAATCTCTGAACGGGGCACCACCTCGTCGTTAGCCCTGCGCCACCGTGTCCTCACATGTTTAACAATATAGATTATTTAAATGATGTTATCTGTATAATGTAATAAACATATTTTGCTACATTTCATCTTAAAAATTATATCGTCATCATATGTAAATACGCTCTTTATAAAGTGGCTCAGGTTGTGCAATATTATAACTATCAGAAGTTTACAGTGAGGTAACTGTACTTATAAGTACAAACAGTTCTACAAGGAGCCCTTGATGAACTGATTAAGTGCGTTTAGAGTTCTTGGGATGAAACTGTTTCTGAACCGCAATGTCCATACTGGAAAGGCTCTGAAGCATTTGCCATTTGACTGTGCGTGTGGCTGAGGCAGCGTGTGCTTGATGCTGTATACCGATAATTCTCTTTCCGATAAGCTGCTGTAGAGCTGTGATTCTACACTCAGATACAGTGATATAAATACTCTGAGTGGTGCATTGAGAGAAACAATGCTAAAGCAGCTATGGAATTTGGAATAGTTTGGCCATTCCATGGACCATTATATTGTTACAGGCTAATTACAATCAGATGCCTTAAAATAATAAACAATATGCGTTTAATTTCAGTGTATATGATAAAGCCGCGTCAGGGATGTGGGTCTAAAAAAGAAAGGGAACCACACCGGAACAAAAGCACTGCTTTGACACTGGGTGCTGCCAGTTTGCAAAACTGAGCGGAGAACTTGCGTACGCCAAGCATTTAGCTGGCGTGAAAATGTGCTTTATGCCAAGTTTACGTTTTATACATTGCGATGTGAGCATGGAAATGGGCTTACGCAACATTTTTGTATGTACGCACCATTTATACATGAGGCCTCAGGAGAGGTGGGGAATGTGAGTAAATTTGAAGATACAGTACAAAATTAACCAAAAGTAAAAAGAATAGATAGAAGTAAAAAAATATTCCATAAATAAATAAAATAATAATAATACAATAAATTATATAAACTAAATAAAAAAAATATAAAATAAATAACAATAAAAATATAATAAAATAATAATAAAAACACTAATTAAACATCAAAACAAATGTTAATGCAGTTTCAAGTTTCTGTCTTGTTTATCATTTCCTCTCTGGCTCATTTCCATTCATTCTATTAGCCTTTCCTAGTGCAAAGCATAACATAGGGAGACATATGGATGGATCTGTCTTTTTTATATTTCAAAACCTCTCTTACTAATTTTAGATTGCAGAACATATTTCTTTCCAGTACTGCACATGTCTAATTGACATTATAAATCAGCATTATTTCCTCTCATGTTTGCCACTATCTGGCTTCAAATTTTATAATCTGTAGGGAGCAGCATAATGGGCCTAGTGCACTTCAATGCAATGCAAACAAGTCCTGCTTCTCTCTGTCTGAAGACAAGTGGGCAATGGGAAAGAAGACATTTATGGTAGTGGCTTGGAAGAAGTGGCAGAGAGTGTTGAGGTGGACAGAGTCCATTTGGGTTTATTGTTTCTCCTTCAGGTCAGAAACTTCTGAATGGTAGAGGAAATTATTTTGCCGTTTGTAAGGCAGGTTAATGTAAATTGTAATGACCTTAGGATAAATGTAAAATCAAGCCAAAAGTTGTTACTAGTCAGTCCCATTGATGGAATCACTAAACAGAAATCAAAGTCAAAAACAAAGCAAGGGGTCTAATACCAGAAACCTCAAAAGAAAGCAAGCTAATATGATGAAAGGTTTGTTTTAAAATATCCACTGTTTTGGATGATCAGAACATGCGTAGCAACAACCCTTTAAATTGAGAATGTGTCAGAGGTGGTAGAGGAGTGTGGGGGTGCTAAATCAAAGGAAACACAGGAAAAGATTACAAGTAAGGTGAAGAAAATCACATTTCATTGATGTTATGATTTGCATTTTTTTTCAGTTTTTTTCTGTATGCAAAGAGCACATTTTCACCATCTCTGAACTATTTGAAAACATTAAAACTGGTTTACATTTTATCACGGATGCCACCATTTAGGGAACTGTTTTGTTTACAGTTTCTAATTGTGTCCCATACATTTGTTGGGAAAACAGTGTGACATCTTAGTTTTCTAATTTCTATATTGTTCCCAAAACACAGAATCTGGGAAATAACCGTTCACTTAATTAGCCCAGGAGTCCAATTAAAAAGAGAAGCTGGTTGGAACAAAAACCTGCAGCCACAGGGACTTTGAGAACCCATGATTTAGTTTTTTTTTTAAGATAAGACATCCAATTATAATAAAGGCTGTTCTGTGGCAAAGGATATCTACAAATGATTTATCATGACTAGACACTGTAACTTCATTATATTTTTAAGTATTCTGCTTGAAAAATGTATTAAAATACGTGTTCACTAGTAAATAGAACGAAAAAGGGATCATTTATATTATTATTTACACAGTAGTTATTTGTGTTTATTATCTTATCTGTCATATCATATGCAAAAAAACATGGCTTTGAAGTTGATTCAGAAATGGATGGATGTGTGTTTTTTTAAGCACAGAAAATCCAAAAAGATATGTAACAGCGTTTAGTGTTCCTATCATTTTCACTTTCTGTTCTGAAGTGGCAAAAGGCCTTTTTTCAAGCTAAGCTTAAAAGTACAGCTGGTGAGATAAGCTTTTTTTTTGTAATGCAGCTATATTTAGCTTGGCCCTCCAGTTTAATCTCTCACCTTAAGAACTTCATTCTTCATTGAGAGAAGCTGGATTTCAATCAGACTAAAGGTCTCTGTTTGTCATTGTGAAATCAGTAAACAAAATGGCAAACAGAAGTCTAATCTTCTAAAAAAGAAACCAGTCATCACAAAATGATTATTTTCATCATATAATATATTAAGATCGTAAATCAAACTCAACACAATACAGAACTTATATAATGTTCCTTTTGGAAAATCTGAATACGAATTATACTTAAATGATAAATATAACTACAATATTAAAATACAAATAGCTCTCATCTGAGAATAGCAAAAGACTGAAAGCTGCAGCATAAATTTAAAAAAAAATTGAAGACACATCATATTTTTAATATATTGCCAATTTATCACATCTGCTTCCACAAAGTAGCACCTTACAATGAACAAATAAAGATTATCAACACTCTCCACATGAGCTTTCTGTCACGCTACATAAGGGAAAGGAACAGTGGCGCTTCTATATTAAGAGCCAGAGAGGATCGGCCACACCAGAAGCTCATCAGATGTTGTTGTGCAAAATAAGTAACAGACATTCCTTGGTAATTAACCTTATTATTAAAATGTTTATAAAAACCCTCAAGTTTGTCTTCTTAGTAAGTGTTTTACACTTTTTTTATCATATTTCAGTATAACATTGCTTTTTTAAGTTCTGTATGTGGCATTGCCTTTATGCTTGGTGCTGTAAGCCTAGTTCTTGCTAATAGGTAGGGTCAGTGCTCCTGTGACCCTGGGAACTTGCAAGACAATTCCATCATTCCATTCAGCTGCTCGAACTGCATCAATGCAATCAGTCTGCCCAGTATTACAATATTTTTGAATGAAATACTATTTCATTAGAAAAGACATGAATAAGAAAAAAAAAATGTATATTTTATTTAAGGTGATATGGGATATTTACGGCACAAGAAAATAGAAAATCTTTGAAGACATTCATTAATTTCCTGAACCTTATTTCTTTGCAGGGCTGAATTCTACCATAATGTTTAGTGGTGCTCTGTCATGGATGCTGCATGCTGGGTTTGAATCCCACACTCAGTCATTTTGTGTGTAGAATTTTCATGTTTTCCACCAAAATTGTATGGCTTTCCACTGGCTATTCCAATGTTCCTCCCAATGTGCTGATTAGGCACGCTGGTGACTATAAATTGACCTCAGTGTAAGTGGACACATGTGTGAGTGGACCCTGCAAAGGTCTGCTAAAATGTTATGTTTTCTTAACAGGTTTGTACAGAGGCAGAGACTATCCAGGCAATATCAGTGATAAATGTGATGGGCAGCACACCTGTGCAGGAGATCCCTTACCTGGACAGGAGTTCAGCACTTTGGAGGCACAAGAAGGAAGGCAAGAATTGTCCTGCCTCAGCTAGTAGATAGGCAGGAGATTCTAGTGTGGAAGTGGCCACACTGCTGGCCCAGCAGGGTTGGACTGAGGAAGAATATCCGGCCGTGAGACCAGTGTAATGGAAGGACAGGGGATGACAAACTGGCAGGGCTACTTGAGCCCCCGACATGCTAGGTAGCAGCATGTTAAGGCAAAATTACTTCAACAGACACCTGCAAGGCATGCTGGGCACTGTAGACCCACAGGGCAGCCTTATGGGTTTTGTGGGTGCCACCGAGGGGGTGATGCAGGAATCCGTGATCTGTACTTTGTGGTGCTTCTGTTTGACCCAGAATTACTTCCAACAGGCTATGTCCTACCACCAGAAGTACTTCATGGTTTAAGATAAAAGAAGCTGCTCCACCATCTCATGGCCTGGAACCCCTGGAGATTTAGTTTTTTCTCCAGCCGCCTGGAGTTTTTTTTTTGTTTTTTTTCTGTCCTCCCTGGCCATCAGACCTTACTTTTATTCTGTGTTAATTAGTATTACCTAATTTTATTTTTATATTATGTCTTTTTTCTCTTTTCTTCATCCTGTAAAGCACTTTCAGCTACATCATTTGTATGAAAATGTGTTATATAAACAAATGTTATACAGCTGAGCTGGAGTTGGGTGGAAGAGGACTAAAAAGATAAAGAAAAGTGAGAAGAAGAGAGTTGTAATTGTGTTTGATAATTAGATGAAGACTTTTGTTGAGGGGTTTTATTAAAATAAACCTTTTATTTGAACCCAGGACTTGCGTCATTGTGGTTGTGTCTGTGATTTGAGACGCTGCAACATCCCCTACTGGCCACACAAGATACAGCTAAACCTGAATATTTTAAAAAATGATAATTGTACATTTAAGATTATACTCCTTAATATCTTGTCATTATACCATTTTTTGCATAGTTATCTGCAGTATATAGGGTCACAGGAAGCCAGTAGATATCCTGGTAGCGTCGGGTGCAAACAGAGCAGGAGTCTTGAGTGCACATAGCAGCAGTTTAGAGTCATCAACTAACCTAACTCTCATGTCTTTGGAATTTGGAAGAAAGAAAGAGAATACATGGAGAAAGCCCACACTAACATGGGGAGAACGTACAACTCCATACAGACGATGTCCCAGCTAGGAATCCAACCTAGGACTCTGAGCCTGTGAGGCAACAGTTCTAACTACTGTGTCATCATGTTATTAATTGTTATATATTTTGCTTAATTTATTACACAAAAATAAATCACACTATGTAAAAAGTAAATCATAAGCACATTAATTCATTATTTATTTTTTTTACCCCAGCTTAAAACACAGCAGGGATTATTTCTAAACCATGGGCCTTATCTCTGTCACATGCAGTATATAGACACATATATTAAAATAAATTCATATATAAATTGCCAGTAACCTTCAAATCTAATGTTAAGATTAACCTAAAATTCTCTTTACACAGTAAAGCCCCTGGAGATGAGCTCCAGTTTTTTGTTAACAACTCAGCGCACTGCCATAGTATCCCTTAAAAAACATAAGTTCTGGCAGCCTCCAGAGTTTAATAGCTTATTCATGTCCCTTGTTGCCTATGAAACGGATGTGTTCCAATAAAAATCTGCCTTTTCAGCTGTACAAACAAACCACAAAACGAGGAGACAAGATGTATTGTTTTCATTACTCTGCTTAAAAAATTACTTCCACAAAGCAAATAGCCCAGAGCAACACAAATTTTCTAATTCTGGTCTCATAAAAGCTGCAAGCATAAAAGACTTAGAACCATAAAAAAACTAAAATTTTAATTAAAGTATAAAAAGTACTGACTGGAATGGTGTGTTCTATTTTAATAACCAGGAGCCCAGATAGAGCAGATTTGTAATGCTTCTTACACCTTTAATCCTCTTTTTGGCTAAGCAAATGAGGAATGACTAAACCAGAAAATCATTTGTACTCTGCAGTCTTACTGACAAAGAATAATGTTTGTCTCTTAAGTGTGTGTTTTCACACAAGCGTTGATGCAAAAGCAAAACATAAAGCACATATTTTTACTGGGTTAAGCCTAACAAGTACTGATTGATTTCACCATTCACTCACTACCGGATTAGGTTTTTCCAGGTTAGGCTCTTCTTTTCATTTTACAAATTAAATTTAATGCAATGGCAGAAATAAAAAGACATGTCAATATTAAGAGTATTACTGGTTCTGGAAAGAACAAAATAGGGCAGCACTTTGCAGCTCATTTCAAACATGATTGATTCTAACAACTGACAACAAAATAGCCACACAGCTAAAATAAATCAAAATGTGAAATTGTCTTAAATAATATTCTGGCTGCATTTACTCAGTGTCTACAAGTGAAATCCCTCAGTGCTAAGCGCTAGTTCCAGAATAATAAAATTACAGAATTAAAGTAAATTGTGTTCACAGATATTGAGAAAATTCTTCTTTAATTAACATATTTAATTAGAATATAATATATTGTCATGCATTAATGTTCGGGGACCACCTTCCTGGTTCTAATGAGGTAATTAATGCCACCCTAGAAAAATACGGGGCGCTGATGCTAACATAATCTTCTCCTTCCTCCTCCATAGCCAAGAAAAAGCACTCAAGAGTGATGAATGACTCTGACCCTGCCCCTGCCAGAGAAAAACCTTTCCCCTTTCATTCCCTGGCATGGATGCCACCTTTGCGATAACACAGTTCGTGAAATGTCATCCCTGCTGGATATTCCACTGTGAACTGTAAGTGATATTATTGAAAAGGGGAAGCATTTACGAAAAACAGTAACTCAGCCACAAAGTAAAAGACCACATAAAATCACAGAGTGGGGTCAACAGCTGCTAAAGTGCATGGTTTGTAAAAGTCACCAACGCTGTGCTGACTCCATAGCTAAAGAGTTCCAAACTTCCACTGGAATTAATGCAAGCACAAAAACTGTACAATGGAAGCTTCATGGAATGCGTTTCCATGGTCGAGCAGCTGCATGCAAGCCTCTCATCACCAATTCCAATGCCAAGCGTCAGAAGGAGTGGTGGAAACATGTTCTATGGAATGACAAATCACACTTCTCTGTTTAGCAGTCAGATGGGTGAGTCTGGGATTGGCAGATGCCAGGAGAATGTTACCTGCCTGACTGCATTGTGCCAACAGTGAAGTTTGGGTGAGGAACGATAATGGTGTGGGGCTGTTTTCAGGGTCTGGGCTAGGCCCCTTACTTCCAGTGAAGGCTAATCTTTATGCTACAGAATACCAAGACATTTTGGACAATGAGATGCTTCCATCTTTGTGGAAACAATTTGGGGAAGGCCCTTTTCTATTCCAGCATGACTGTGCCCCAGTGCACAAAGCAAGGTCCATGAATACATGGTTGGATGACTTCCTGGTGAATCGGTCGAGTCTGAGTCAAGATGGCAGAGGTTCCTGTTAAGATGGTTTCTGGGAGAATGAGGCTGATAAAGATGGGTTGAGCCCGGAAGTGACATCATAGACAGCAGCATGTCAGTTTTCCTTTCTGCAGAGGGGAAAGAAGAAGAGATACCATTATTGCTTAGCGCCCTCGGGTGGCCCGGGCTAATATTGTCATTATCCAAGCCCGTAAGTTGTTCCCCAAGCGCATACGTGTGACAACAGACAAATATAAAACATAGAAAAGGCTGGTTGTTTATTTGCTGTTTAGATTTCTAATTTATCTTAGCATAGATAAATAGTTTTGCAATACCAAGTCTTTAAAGGTGATGTCCAATGTTGTGTGGAGTTGCAGCTCCAGATTCAAGAGGATTATTCTTTTTGCGTTGGAGTGCACTCTTTCTTTCTTTTTGTTACCAGATCATTTGTGGTATGCTGTGCTTTTTCTCAGCTCACTTTCTGCTGTATCTTCTGGCAATTTAGAGGAAAAAGCATTACTCTTTCTGGCACAAGAGTTTAGATGTTGAAGTTCTCAGTCTTCTGAGTCAACTGGCACAGTGCTTAGCTTGGCAGAGTGGATCTCAGCCTCCTGGTCCAAAAAGAGAAGATATTATCACCTTTCAGATCCCCAAAGAGAGAGTGGCTCATCAGCTATTTAGTTTCAGATAGCAGAGTTCAGAGAGGGATCATTTTGGAGAATGTGCTCAGGAGTGACCCCAGCGTTCCCTCAGAATTCCCCCAGATAATCTCCAAAAGGGGTGTGTATAACTAGTTTATGAAGGAAGGTGGAAGGAAGGTTAAAGTCACTTCCAGTTATACAATTCGTTTCTTCTCATAGTTGAGTGAATAACAGGTCTTTGTTCTTGCTTGAGGTCATTTTGTGCCTTCTGACCTGGAAGAGTCTCTCTAAAGGTATCACTTCACTTCTCATTGCTATCAGATGAAATGCAGACAAAGAGTTCAGTCCCTTACTTTGGAATTAAAGTGCGGGAAGACAGAGTTGGACGTCTGCATCTCTGTTAAATCTTCTTACCAGGCATGGTGTGCCACTAAAGCAGTGTTTCCCAAACTCAGTCCTGGGGACCACCTGTGGCTTCAGGTTTTTGTTCCAACCAGCTTCTGTTTTTAATTGAACTCCTGGGCTAATTAAGTGAACTGATATTTCCCAAGTTCTGTGTTTAGGGAACAATATAGAAATTAGAAAACTAAGTTTGCTAAAAAAAAAATATTAAAATGTACCAAACAGTTATATAGGAATAATGTATTTTTTTCTTTTAACAGTATTTTCATCTTGATTTTCATTGTACTTTTCTAGGTGTTCTAATTGTTTAATTAATCCATTATTTACTAAATAGTGGGTCTTACTCTAAAGTAGTTGCAGCCTTTGATTATTCAGTGTTGTTTGCCTGGTGTCTGATCTGCTCGTTTTAAATTGTCATTATTAAGATACAACGAAGGGAGAAAAACTACACAGAGAAAGGGCAAAGTACAGTGCATCCGGAAAGTATTCACAGCGCATCACTTTTTCCACATTTTGTTATGTTACAGCCTTATTCCAAAATGGATTAAATTCATTTTTTCCCTCAGAATTCTACACACAACACCCCATAATGACAACGTGAAAAAAGTTTACTTGAGATTTTTGCAAATTTATTAAAAATAAAAAAATTGAGAAAGCACATGTACATAAGTATTCACAGCCTTTGCCATGAAGCTCAAAATTGAGCTCAGGTGCATCCTGTTTCCCCTGATCAACCTTGAGATTTTTCTGCAGCTTAATTGGAGTCCACCTGTGGTAAATTCAGCTGATTGGACATGATTTGGAAAGGCACACACCTGTCTATATAAGGTCCCACAGTTGACAGTTCATGTCAGAGCACAAACCAAGCATGAAGTCAAAGGAATTGTCTCGAGGAACAAATCTGGGGAAGGTTACAGAAAAATTTCTGCTGCTTTGAAGGTCCCAATGAGCACAGTGGCCTCCATCATCTGTAAGTGGAAGAAGTTCTAAACTGAGCGATCGGGGGAGAAGGGCCTTAGTCAGGGTGGTGACCAAGAACCCGATGGTCATTCTGTCAGAGCTCCAGAGGTCCTCTGTGGAGAGAGGAGAACCTTATAGAAGGACAACCATCTCTGCAGCAATCCACCAATCAGGCCTGTATGGTAGAGTGGCCAGTCGGAAGCCACTCCTTAGTAAAAGGCACATGGCAGCCTGCCTGGAGTTTGCCAAAAGGCACCTGAAGGACTCTCAGAGCGTGAGAGAGAAAATTCTCTGGTCTGATGAGACAAAGATTGAACTATTTGGTGTGAATGTCAGGCGTCACGTTTGGAGGAAACCACGCACCGCTCATCACCAGGCCAATACCATCCCTACAGTGAAGCATGGTGATGGCAGCATCATGCTGTGGGGATGTTTTTCTAGCAGCAGGGACTGGGAGACTAGTCAGGATAAAGGGAAAGATGACTGCAGCAATGTACAGCGCCATCCTGGATGAAAACCTGCTCCAGAGTGCTCTTGACCTCAGACTGGGGCGACGGTTCATCTTTCAGCAGGACAACGACCCTAAGCACACAGCCAAGATATCAAAGGAGTGGCTTCAGGACAACTCTGTGAATGTCCTTGAGTGGCCCAGCCAGAGCCCAGACTTGAATCCGATTGAACATCTCTGGAGAGATCTTAAAATGGCTGTGCACCGACACTTCCCATCCAACCTGATGGAGCTTGAGAGGTGCTGCAAAGAGGAATGGGCGAAACTGGCCAAGGATAGGTGTGCCAAGCTTGTGGCATCATATTCAAAAAGACTTGAGGCTGTAATTGCTGCCAAAGGTACATCGACAAAGTATTGAGCAAAGGCTGTGAATACTTATGTACATGGGATTTCTCAGTTTTTTTATTTTTAATAAATTTGCAAAAACCTCAAGTAAACTTTTTTTCACGTTGTCATTATGGGGTGTTGTGTGTAGAATTCTGAGGAAAAATGTAATCCATTTTGGAATAAGGCTGTCACATAACAAAATGTGGAAAAAGTGATGCGCTGTGAATACTTTCCGGATGCACTGTATAATGAAATCAACAAAAGAGAGTTAAGCATTTAAATCTATAGCAAAAGCAGAAATATTTCTAAATGTCTTATAAATGTAAAAATCATGCTACTGTGCTTTTCTGAATGTCGTATAAAAGAAAAAAAAAACGGCTAATTAAATGAGATCAGTGCTATCAGGTGTTGTCACTGATTAGGAATCCGGTTGGAACAAAAACCCGTAGCCGCAGGGGGTTCCCAGGACTGAGTTTGGGAAACACTGCACTAAAGCCTAGCAGAATATATTATAGATAATGTAAAGAACAATAGGAACAAGGGTTCAAAAAATAAAAAGAAATAAACGTAAATAAATTGTCTTTGCCGTAACTTTGCAGTGATATAGTCTGTCAATGTAATATGGGAGCTCCGCCTCCGTCTGACTCTAGTTCAATAGTGAGCTGTGTGTGATGGGTTTTTATAAGGATTTTCTGCAGCAAGGCATGAGAGATGTTATGGGTTGTCCTGGCATTGCCCTTTAGAACTGCAGATGAAAAAAAAAGACAGCACCAGAACCCTCTCTCGTATCAAGAAGGAGTCACATACCTCACAGGAGCTGTACAGATGACTCTTAAGTGTATATGCATGTCTCTCTTTCTCTCTCTCTATAATATATATATATATATATATATATATATATATATATATATATAGATAGATAGATAGATACCTTATTAATCCCAGGGGGAAATTCACATTCACATATATATATATACATATTCCCTCCAGTACCAACACAAGTCCCACGTTTTTTTCACAATACCTTTACAAAGTATAATTTAAGGCAGTGTGGCACAGTGGTTAAGGCTTTGGACTGTAATAGTGATGGGAGGTCCGGCTCTTTTCAAAGATTTGTCTCCTTTGGCTCGGCTCCCTTAGAAGAGCCAGCTCTTACAGCTCCCAAATGACTCTTCATTTAGTATCACTCGGATCCTTCTATTTTAACCTAATTTAACAATTATGAATGGTTTGTGTGTTAGTAAGCCAATTTTTATTCAGTGTTTTCATAAAAGCCTTATTTTATGCATTTTTTTTTGTTGCAAAAAAAATACAGTTACTATTGTTTAAGGGTTTAAGGCCTGGACAAAAGTTTTAAATCCTTTGTCCTCCACAATGAAAAATGGCTGAAAATCAATGGCTATCGTTTCAGCCAGCTCCTCAACAACACGTATCTGTTTGGCTAAGGTAATTTGTTTTGGAATAAATGTGCTTATGTTGGTTTGAGTTGCAGAAGGCTGTGATAAAACTGCAGTTTTCGGCAAGACAGTGGATGCTGCAGCAGAAATACTTGGCTCAAAACAGGACACTTTTCCAAGGTCAGTGGATGGCAGCTGGAGCAGAGAGGGCAAGCTCTCCTCCAGCTGCATGGACGGGTGAACGGTTCTTATATGCCCGGGCAGGTTTGTTGTTGACCCTGCTCTGACAGATATTTTCATTTTACAAATTTTGCACTCAGCTTTGCAGTCTCCAATATCATTGAAATGCAGCCAGATGCTGCTTCTTGTTCGGTTTTCACTCATTTCTTCACTTTTTCCTAACGCGCTTGCATTTAACTCCGGCTCCCCATCTCTCTCTAGCTCTGTATACCTGGCCTGTACCACTACACTCACTGTCTTTGGAGAGTCTGGCCCCCTTCCGTCTTTCACATAATGGTATGATCCTAGATTGTTTTTGCATGTGATTGGCCGCATGGTGTGCCCATCAAAATAAAGTCCCGCCCTTGCCTGCATGAATTCTCAGCAGAGCTGAGCGGGAGTGGCTGAAGATTCGGTGGCTGAAGATTCGGCTCGCCCTGATAGAAGTCGGCTCTTCTCGCTTGCTACAAAGAATCGGCTCTTAGAGCTGGCTTGTTCGCGAACGACACACCACTAGACTGTAAACCCTGAGGTTATGGGTTCAAATCCTGCCTCTTACACTGTGTGACCTTGAGCAGGTCACTTCCCAGGTAATTCCCAGCCTGTCCTGTGGGTATCCACAGCCCAGGGAGACTACCAACTATTATATCATGGGAACAAATAGTCCATGTAGGTGATCTCCCCTGTCCTTCTGTTACACTGGCCTCCTGGCCAGGTAAGGTGCCTTGAACCATCCTGGCTGGAATGCCAGCCCTCGCTTGGTGTTCATGACAATGTAAATACATAGTATATATACACTACCAGCCAAAAGTTTTAGAACACCCATATTTTTCTAATTATACAAAAAGGGATTCTCAGAGAACAAGTAATTGGCTAACAACTTACAGCTTTTCTGCAGTAATGGAAGTTAATTAATAGTTGATGCAAACAATTTGTACAGGTGTCCCAACTTTTGTTGATTACTTTCAAATACTCTGCCTGTATAAAGCCAGCGTTGGAACAAACTGTACGCCATCAAAAGTACTATTTAGACAATATTGCTATCATAATGACAAGAAAAAGGCAATTAGCAAAGGAAGACAGACAGACCATTATAACCTTCAAAAGTGTACGTCATTCCTTTAGAGAAATTGCAAAGAGAGCCGAGGTGTCAGTGAATACAGTTTTATACACCATCAAAAAGAACTTGGAAACTGGAGGACTCTTTAACAGGAGCTCGTCTGGCAGACCCAAAGCCATAGCAGAATCAGAAGACAAGTCTTTGAGACTCAGCAGTTTGCATGTTAGGCAATACCAGTAGCCACTCTTGGCTTACCTTGACAGATCTTGAACCGTGTTGGGGTGGCTTACCTACTTACCCACTTCATTGTTCCTTGGCACAAACACTAAACCCATCTATGACCTCCGGTTTGTCTCTCATGTCTTTTCCTCCTGATATTCAACCCACCACCATCTCTAAAATCAATTAAGATCAATCTTTGTGGCATTCTTAACTCCGTCCCGAGGTCACTTCAGTCTCAGCCCCACACATGCTCAGTTGGCTTGTCCTTCTCCACCAGAGCTACTATTCTAGAACTGTTTGTGCCATCCTGCATCAGTAAATCTTTAGGTGTTCATAAAAGGTTAACACTATCTGCATTGAAGACAGGATTCTTGACCAATGAATGAAGAACAGATCTTCAAAAGCAAAAGCAGAATATTATGGGAAGGCATCTTTTCTGTTTATCTTGCACATTGAGCCATATGGAAGTAAGTATTAATAATATTGTAGCAAGAATGCATGCATTTTGCATTTTGTATGCATTAAATTGGATAACAGACATGTGAATTACGCAACACAAGCTGCAAAAGATTTTCTCTTTCCATGAACTTTTTTCACATTGTTTGCCATTTTCCAGCATTGGTTACTATTGGGTCCCATTCAAAAGAATATTTGCCATGTACGTTCTCCATGAAAATATGAGATTCATTTTTTTTTTTTGGCCACAACTACAAACAACATGGGGTAAGTAACATATAAAAATATTTTTGGGTGGAGTATTCATTTAAGAATTACCTCTTTGGAAATAAATTCACTTTTTATTGATTTTTATTTTGTGGGTGTGATACCCAGTGATTAAAGTGCTGGAATGTAAACCTCAGAGATTCACTGACACTGACCTTCAGTTAGTCGCTCTATAGCTGTCAGTGTTCACATTGTCTAAAATGTATGTAAGCAATTGTACAGCCGTTAGTGATTTTGTGTGCAATGGAAAAGTGCTATAAATAAATTAAATTGTTTTTATTGAATTACCTGTGAGGCATTTGATCTGTCAAAAAGGTATGAGAAGCTGTGAATTGGGAAAATTTACCTTCTTTAAGATATGTAGGTATTTTTACAGTTAGGAAAAGGAGCATTTACTAAACTTTTCTAATTTGCAAGCCTTTACTAATTTGTTTTAAGACAAAGACTAAATTATAACAAAGACAATATTATGTAAAATTGGACTTGCAAAAAATTTCTTAGCAAAATGAATATACAATCATACCGATTCAGATCTTCTTATTGCAGCATAGCCCACTTTGAAGTACACGAGACACAGAGAGCTTTACATCATAACACATTAAGAAATGTCAATGCATGAAACTTCAGATACATTGAACAGGAAGGAAAAAAACTCATGTTGGAAGAAGCATACATTATGTTAATCTTTTGTTTTTAAGTAAAGGAATAAAGCTTACATTATAAAAGATAGCCAGTAAAGCCTACATATTGTACAGTGTAAAGCGTTTTTCCAGTTTCATTCATTGTGGTAATTATCAATTAGGAAAGCTATCTGCTCTGGAAAAATCAATATGACTAACCATTATTTTGTGCCTTATCTCCTTCCAGCATTTCAAAGCACACCGATGGTGAATAGAAGAATAAAATGCTCAATTCCCTCCTGTGTCTCATCTCTTAAGAAGCTGGACAGTTGAATCAATGAAGAAGGCAGCAAAGGCATTATTATTGCATTCACTGCTTATGCTGTAAACAAAATCATTAGGAATCATACACTAATAACACCACAGGGATTAGCCAGAAGCCGCACCAATTTGAAAAGCGTAGTGTGCTCTGGTGGGATTCCAACTTATCAGTGGTAAACATTTGAATTTCTGTCAGTACTTAAGGGTCATTGAATGAAAGCACATATTACACTATGGACTCTGGAAAGCCACAAGGAAACACGCAGTAGGTTCTGATCATATTAGACAACAGAAAAGAGGAGATGCGGGCTCAGACAAATTGTGTTTCCAATTAGAACTCTTCACTGGCTTTGCTCAAGCTGCTCTTCTGTACCTCAAATTAATTGAGTTAAAGCTGCCTGGACAATGTTGTTTTGCTTTGGCAGAAGCAAAGAGGAAATAAAGTGTAACACAGTGCTGGTGACTGAATGTGTTTGGTCTTCTATATCAGAGGAAAACACCCTGGAAATGAGCACTTGGAAAAGAGAAGCTGCATAGGGGTGCATTTTAAAATTTGTTTTAAATTTCTCTGCTCATATTTTGGCAGAATTGGAAGAGATCAAACCCAGGCTCACATTACCTTCTTGTAACCTTACATACTGTCACTCCAGGAATAATATTAGGAATGCTAAGAGTTTATTTTAATAAACATGTAAGCAACTGATGGAGAGCATGGTGTGCAGTGTTTACCGCTGCTGCCACACACACACATGTTAGTGTGTGAGAGTCCTGTCTGTGTGGAGCTTACATTGTCAGGTTTTAAGTCAGTTTTCTGACCTTATTGTTTTTCTTCTGGTGATAGCATCAGCGATACTATTCTGTGTTTTGGTTCTCATAGCACTGCGTGTTGTTAATTTACATTTGTTCTTCTGATGCATCATTTCAGTTGTGTCCAGTTCAGCCAATTTTAAGTGTGTGTGCACTTTACAAAAAAAAAAAACAAAAAAACTCTTGGCTCCTAAAGAAGTTTCTTATGATTTTAGATTTTGTTTCTGCATTTAGGTAAACATCTCTTTCATTTTTTAACTTCTCGAAATATTATAGATCACTCAAAGCAGATGCCACTTGACTTGACAATAGTTTCTTTTGTACTACAGCCGTTCTCTTATGAGAACTTATGATACACTTCTGTCTCTAATGGATCTTAAAGTATTTCCATCTGACGTAAGTTATATTTATATTTAAAGGCATGTTGGGTCAGTTGTGGTGTACCTGAGATAGTACCACACAGGCAGAGGACCAAGACCAGACTGTGTAGTTCGGTACTAAGAAGACATGATCCCCAGGTCCAAGTGCTTTTCTCAGTGAACAGTAGAACAAGATCAGTACCAAGTTTAATTAATCCACGGCCAGTTGTCTTTAGGCCTCATGGTTCGCGTCAGTTTGCACAGATGACTGTCTGATTGCTCGTTATGATGATGCGCCCACAACTATTGTCTCACCATCTCTCAATTAATGACCGGAGCTACTCATACCTTTTGATTTAAAAGGACTGAGCAAAGGAAAAAAGTACATCTTCATTTAAACTTAATAAAAATAATTGCAATCATTAACCTACATTAGATTTAAATCAGTGTTGCTGTTGTTATTGTAAATGTTATTCACTTCACCTACATGTTAGTAGAATCATATCTGAAACATAATTGTCTCAATGTCAGTCAATTCCCAATTATGTAATACAGCAGAGCTGATACTTGTCATTCATTACACACCCAGGTTTTCCTAATAACCAAATTAATCCAGTAGTCACCAAAGCATATAAAATACCTAATCAGAGGTGGGATAATATTTGTAAAGAATGTCTTAAAAAATCACAGTACAGCAAAAGCTCTATATAATACATATTATGAATTAGATTATGTTGTCCACTTTTGTAAGTAAATTTAAATATTGTGAAAGATCTCATTTCAGATCTGGAAGACACCTGAAGACATTTTTATAACACTTTAAAGGAATATAGCATGGAAGAAACTAGCAGCATCTCCCAATACACACTTTCCAAACTTGCAGCTGAGTGATTTCCAAATTATAGACACCAACTCTGCATCTTTTGACAGAAGATTATTAGTTAAATGTACAGTATGTTGATTTGTTTTTTTTCTCTTTCTTATATTAGACAATATAAATATTTCCATGTGCTGCTTGTCTTTTTCTATGGCATTCAGTTAAATATATTTGATTCAGTATAACATGATATTTTAGTCCAAATACAAATATAACATATTCTTTCCATATTTTTGTAAATGGCATCTAAGTGTTTGTTTAAGTGCGTAAATTTTACTTTGTAACATTGCCAATTGTGCTACAGTAAGTCTCTTCATCCTGCTCACATGGTGGCCTAATTTAGTACACAACTTTGTTCCCCTTCTCCAACTCCAAGAAGCCCATTGCAATTGCACCTATTCTTTGTCTTGATCCACTGCTAGTCTGCAGTTATGGGGCACACTGCAACTGCACTAAACCTGAAAGTTAGTCTTGTTACCGAAAGTACATACTAAGACCAGACCAGCACAGGATACATCCATCCATTATCCAACACGCTATATCCGAACGGAGCCAATCCCAGCCAACACAGGGTGCAAGGCAGGAAACAAACCCCGGGCAGGGCGCCAGCCCACCGCAGGGCCCAGCACAGGATCACCCAAGCTAATAGCATGCTGCGACTGACCCATACATGGTGCATCATATGTTTTCATATTTTTACATGTGTTTATTTTCGAGAGGTTTACTTACCTTGGCAGTGACATTCATATCTCTGGTGACTCTTCCTATGAAGTCAGTAGACGGATTGGGAGAGCATGGGGAGTCATGAGGTCACTGGAAAAGGGTGTGTGGCGCTCCCAATATCTATGCAAAAGAACAAAGGTCCAAGTCTTTAGAGTCCTGGTGCTTCCTGTTTACAAGACATGGACGCTATCCAGTGACCTGAGAAAAAGACTGGACTCCTTTGGTACTGTGTCTGTTCAGAGAATCCTTGGGTCCCACTGGTTTGACTTTGTGTCGAGTGAGCAGATGGCTCACAGAGTCCCAAATGAGGCACATTACCTGCATTGTGAGGGAGCGTCAGTTACGGCACTACGGCCATGTGGCGCGATTCCCTGAGGGTGATTCGGCTCACAGGATCCTCATTAATGACAGCCCGAGCGGCTGAACCAGGCCAAGGGGACACCCACGTAACACCTGGCTGCGGCAGATAGATAGTCATTCCGGAGGGTGGGACTGTTTTGTCTGCCTGGGGGGTTGCCAACCAGGATCACACGCTGTTTTGTTGTGTGGTGAATGCAGCAAAGAGCTGTACCAGTGCATGCTCCCCAACCTGACTTGAACTGACCTGAACCTGTTTATTCTGTAAAGTGCTCTATATTTTAAGTTACTGCTATTTCATATACTGTTGTGGTAGTGTCATATATTTTACATTATTTTGTCTATTGTCTGTGACTGTTTTCTATCTATGGTTATGACATTAAAATTAATTTAATAGCTAATATACTGTACTGTGTGACAATAAACTTTCATTCACTTATTTATTTTAAGTTATAGATACTGATCTACACTTTCACTGCTCTGAAAATGAGGGAGAAATCAATATGTGGAGTCTTCATGATTATGTTTTCGTTTCCATTTGAGTTTGCTCTCTTCTGTCCCCTTCTACTGATGTTCTTTACAAGTGTTTTGTGCTGTCTTTTATGTGCCACAACTCATCCCAGGTTAAACATATTTGCATTGTGGTTACTGCTTGTGGTCATCCATGTACCTGCGACATCTGGATTACAAAAGCCCTCAGAAGTAGATCCCTACCACAAGAGCTAAAGGAAAAACTCCCCTTACTGATCGCACAATGAACAGCTTAGTGCTTCCTGGTGACGTCATCTGAGCTCACTCTCATTTAGCCCCCACCTTACTATGCAGCACCATCTCTTCACTCCACACATTCACAGTGAAAATGCTGCCAATTATGTTATGCATTTTGTCGGGGAATTATACCATGATCCATTTCAGGTCACACATTTTACAACTGTAGTAACTGCTGATGCTCAAATGTGAACCAGAAACATTTGGATTACAACATCCCTCAGCAGCAGCTCACTACTGAATGAGCTGAAGAAGGAAAACACACACACTTTTTGCATAAGAACTTTCTGTAAGCAATACAAATCAGAGGTGCTTCCTGCTGATGTTAGCTGAGCTCTGTCTCATTTGACTCCCACCTTGCAATGCAGCACCTACTTATGCTATAAAGCAGGGGTAGGCAACGTCGGTCCTGGAGTGCCACAGTATGTGCAGGTTTTTGTTCCAACCCAGTTCCTTAACGAGAACTCAATTATTGCTGATGAAGCACATATTGCTTAAGTGACATTTTAATGCTTCATTTTAGTGGTCTCGCTTGTTAAGGTTCTCCAACCTTAATTGCTTATTTCAATCTTAAACTGCTGCATTCAGTGTTTTAATTGCTCCTTATTAGCAATAAGATGTAAAACAGGGGTAGGCAATGTCGGTCCTGGTGAGCCGCAGTGGCTACAGGTTTTCATTCAACCCAATTGCTTAATTAGAAACCAATCATTGCCAATCTCAGACCTTATTTAATTTTATGGCTTGTTAGGCTGTGCAATGTAAGGCTTTTATATCGTAGATTTTTTTCCTTTCCAAGGATATCATCCAAATGATTTGAAGCCTAAAACAGATCATTTTCAGTCTGTCACATTTTTCTATTAAGTGTTTTATTAAATCAAACCGTGCATGATGAACACACACAGATGTAATTGGAAAAAAGCTAGCTGGAGAACTGCTGGCTGCTTTGTCTTTTACATCTTATTGCTAATAAGGAGCAATTAAAACACTGAATGCAGCAGTTTAAGATTGAAATAAGCAATTAAGGTTGGAGAACCTTAACAAGCGAGACCACTAAAATGAAGCATTAAAATGTCACTTAAGCAATATGTGCTTCATCAGCAATAATTGAGTTCTCGTTAAGGAACTGGGTTGGAACAAAAACCTGCACATACTGTGGCACTCCAGGACCGACGTTGCCTACCCCTGCTATAAAGAATCTGCTTCTTTCTTTGCTTTTTGCTTTTGATTCCTTATATGATGTTTTGTTTTCTGTGGTTGCCACCATTTTTAGTGGTCAATCAGGTTGTTATTCTGTGATGTCTAGGAGTGCAAAGCACATGATATCACCACAGCACAGTAAATACGTAAGCACTTCTCGGTCAACCAAGATTATGGACTTCATCCAAGATGAAACAGTTTGATTGACGATTACATCCTAGACAGAGGTCTAAGAAAAGGTGTTATTTCTGGTATAGCAGTAGAAGTAGCTATTACAGAAATTCCCAAGTGTTTGAAAAAAAATGAGCGGAAGGGTTGCTTATTACACCGAAGAAAGAAGGAAAGAAATTTCTACTGAATGATAGTATTATAATTTAAAAGTAAACTACTTGATAAAATTTCTTCGGGTTTTTAGGGTATAGAAGTATACCACAATAATTTAATATAAATTGAATTATTCTGTTCATCTTTTGGTTTCATCCTACAGTCCAGAAAAATGCAGGTTAGGTGGACTGGAAAATTGACAAAGTGTATGTGTGTGGGACTGGCTCCATTGTCCTGGGATTGTTCCTGTCTTGTATCCGATGCTTGCTGGGATAGCCTCCAACTTCCGCAAGACCCTGCTCGGTATTATGTGGGTTTAGAAAATGGATGGGTAAAATGGATATTTGTTATATTCAATAATCATGGTGCTGAGCAGTGGTAACATGTTGAAAATCTCAAAATTTCAGGGACACAACTCACTACCCTAGAAGGCTGATTATAATCTTTACTCTTTTCTTGTTTTGATGAATAACAATCAACAACAACAACAACATTTATTTATATAGCACATTTTCATACAAATGATGTAGCTCAAAGTCAATCAGTGAAGGTTTATTTCGGTGTGCTAACTATAGGTGATTCACCACTAGGCAATCATATATGCCATTTCTTTTTGCTGGTTATCTTTTACATTGACAGTGCACAATAGTAATTATTCTTAATACTTTGTCAAAATATGGCTGCTATACAGAGGCATTTTGGGCATACAAAATTCATCTGTAGCCACTCAGACCCAGGAGAAAGAGAGAAAAAGACACTGTGAAAGAGAATGTGTGTGTGTGACAGAGAAACAGAGAAAAGATCAGGCACTTCAACTGACTGCTTCTGCAGCAGCAGTGAGTCTTCTTTAAACGTCCTTCAGCTTTGTTAAGATGCCTGCCCTGCAAGAGACAGCGAACCCCCAATCCTATGAAGAAACCTCAACTGGACCACCGATACTTGAAACCTCATTCACCTGCTCACTACCTAGAACCTGTACAGACAGGAGAGGATGTTGATTTATAATGACCAACAAATAACATACTTCATTTACATTTTTCATTGTCAATTTTATATAGCTAAATTCTAATATATTTGTGCTGCACATATGAATCCTAAGCAAGCTGGTAGAGCAAAAAGAGAAAGCCAGTGTAAAACTGTCAGGGAAAATAAACAGTCTGCATCAAGAAAGTCTATATGTAACCTGTTTACATGCATTTGACTGTGGAGCTTTATTGATCGAAAGATTAGCTGTCTGGAGGACTAGATGAATTATAAAGGGTAAATCGATAAAAAAAAGATCACAAAACATTGGAATTTCCCAATAGGGAGAAGAATAGTCTGTGTTGTGTGCCTCATCTCCATTTTTTGCCTACCACAATCAAAGCTTTATCAATGAGATTATGAGAAACAACACCCTGTTACAATAAATCATGCCCTAAGTATACAGTTGTGTCTATTGAAAAGTACACTGAGGAAAAGGACAAACAATGTTTGGGATCTTTATTGCTATTAGATAATAACTGCCAGTACTGTGCAGTGATTATGCTGCTACTTTGCACATCCATAAGGTTTGGTTTAAACTGTTTCTGTATTAGGTTCACACTGCCTCCCTGTACCTGGAGTTATTTTGGAATTTTTATCACATTACAAAAATGTGTGTGATGGGTTAAATGACAACTTTAAATTAATTCTAATGTGTATAATTGTGAGTGTGTGCTGTGATGAATTGGTCCCCCATTTAAGGTTTGATCCTGCTCTATGTCTGAAGATGCGGTGATAGGCCCCATCCACCCATGAACCTAAAAATAAAGGTTTAGAAAATGGATGGATGAAAAATGTCACATCGCACAACTTATAGTCACAGGGAGAGTCAGACTTGCCAACTGCGCTTGCTGATTTTATTGCCAAGTCATGTCAATCACTGGGTGTGTCATATTTATTGACTGTGTGGCCACTTTCTAGCACAGTTGTGCTTGTACATTTCTCTAACTGCTAATAGAGTGCTGCCTTATGTACAAAGGGTTAACAGGTACTCATACTTCAGCTATAGTCTCTGCCCTTTTTTTAATCTTTTTTCCATTCTGTCATGGTACGTAAAACATGAGACATCAGACAGACAAGCTCCTGTTTTGTTTGTGAAGTTCAAAACTCTGGCTTTCCTATCCATAATCCTTATTGGTGCATTATATGCATTGTACTTCCCATGCACACATAGCCCACTTATACAACCTTTTTGATTTTGTTGGGGCGAGCCACAGACTAGTCGGAGATGGCTCATTGAGTATTTCAGACTGAGCAAGTTATGGGACTGTTTGTAAATGAAGGCGACGACTGAAAATTTCTGGAAAAGACACTGAATGTGGCATGAGCTTTAAAGACAGAAATTCAACAGTGGGTTAGTCTGCATGCATAAATAAATGGATAGTATGCAAAGTCTGACTCTCACCTTATTACTTTTCATATGATAAACCCATATGGCAGCTCTGCAGTACTTCTTCAGAATAACATCAACCAGACTACATTGGCTACAAAGCCTCACATTGCTCCCTAGTGAACACCATGCCTGATCCCCACGCCAGGAATGAAATTCCTTGCCTCTGTTTTAAGTGAGGTTTAGTTTACAGTATGGTGTACAAGAATGTCCCCTACAGTGTTCCTCTGCACAAATGAACTAACAGTTGTCTTCACATATCTAACATTAAGTCCATGTTAAGTGGGTATAGGGCTCATCTGGTGGTGTGTTTTGTCTCCCTGACAGTTTGTGATTTTCTTTGTTAAGATGCCATAACTGAGTGTAGACATGATCAAGACACTGAGAGATAAATAGGTTCTGTGGCAGCAATTTTGCTGATGTAGTACTGGAACTTGGTGGTGAAGTGAAGGCTAAGTAGAACACTCTACACTCACATCTTTACATCTGTTTGTGAATCTGAGTAGTGACTAAAACATAGGGTTTCAGGGAAGAATTGGACAAAATTAGGTTCCTGCTAGGGATTGTTATTCTCACCTTTGTGGAAGTGTAATAAGTTCAGCAAAGATGATAAAATCACTGCTATAAAACATAAGGAGACAGCTGAAGTGGAATGAGCATGTAAAGTTCATGGAGTGTTTACTAGTTGCTTAAACATTAAAAACACCTGGGGCAGACCTAGGACAAACTAAAAGGATTATATCTCTTAACTGGCCTGGGAATGTCTGGGATTTCCCCAGGAGGATCTGAAAAAAGATGAAAATTAGTTTATGGATGTATATTAACGAGTATATACTATGCATATTTTTCCCAAACAATGCAATATACGGCAATGCCATAAATCTGAAAGAAACAAAGGAACATTTGGGTATCCATAAGACATTTTGTTTAATGTCCTGGTTGTAGGAGGGGAAAAATGAAGTTGAGTAATTATGAAAGAGCATAAACATCACATCTAAAGTATGCATGCTGCTGTAGCCATAGTATAGCTTCCGTGAGAGATCTGTCCTGTTCTAGGTCCCAAATGAACAGCTACTTCCTGTAAGAGGGGAATTTAAATAGCAGGGTAAGTGTAAGGGCTTAAGGATCCTAGAAGTGGAATTGACATCAGAAGTCCTCTGTGCTGCTCCCTTTCACTCTAAAGGGAACAGAAATTATGTTAGTGGTAGTACTGTCCCAAAATCCTTTCCCGTAATACCATTTGAGACCACACCTGTAAGGTACTCCTGACACTCACATGCAGCACTCAGCATACATAAGTATAATGAAAAGATTTTTCAGAAATTCATCTGTCTCTCTTTAGAGTTAATACTATCTATGGAATCATATACCATAAAACAGAGCAACAAATCTAGTTTATTGTCTGTAAATGAGATCTGTCTGTACAAAAAACAAAACTGGATTTGTTTTAACAAAATGATTTAAGACTGCGGTGCAAAATGAGTATACCACAATGAAGGTCTTATAAATAACACTTGATAAAATGGTAATTAACAGGAATTCAACAACAGATGAGTTTAAATAATCACACAGATGACCACCAGATAACTGACAGCTAAGGGTGGTATTTAGCAAGTAAAATTCCTTCCCATTTAACGCTGACAATAATGGCTCCGCATGGAAGAGAAATATCACAAGATTTGAGGAAGAAAGTAATTTCTTTACACACAAATGTTAAAGCTACAAGAAAATTAGTAAAGTGTTGCAAATTTGATGTAACACAGAAGCAAAAGTGATTCATGAATTTGAAAAGTTTGGACTTGTGTTTTGTGATAAGAAGAGTTGAGGAAAATCTTCTTGCAAATTCATCACAGTTAGCTAAAGCAGCAGAAAACTAAAGTGGGGTGACTGTTTCCCATGACACAATATAACGTACGCTGCAGGGGAGTGGCATGCAAGGGTGTAATCCATGAAGGAAGTCACAGCAAAAGTCTATGCACAAAAAACCCTGTTTAACATTTGACAGGGCACATGTTGACAAAGGTGAAGACTGGTGATGCTCCATCCACTTTTAAAAATAATGGTTCTTTAAAGGCATTTTCTGGTTCTTTACCGAGTTGTGTGGTTTCTCATAGAACCACACAACTTGACCAAGCACCATTTACTGTAATTCTGGAAAGGGTGTTTTGTATATAAAGTTGGTTCTTTCTGCTTTGAAAAATTTCCAAATACAGTGGAACCTCGGTTCACGACCATAATTTGTTCCAAAGCTCTGGTCGTAAACCGAGTTGGTCATGAACCGAAGCAATTTCTCCCATAGGATTGTATGTAAATACAATTAATCCGTTAAAGACCGTACGAACTGTATGTATATATATATTTTTTTTAGTTTTTAAGCACAAATATAGTTAATTATACCATAGAATGCACAGTGTAATGGTAAACTAAATGTAAAAACATTGAATAACACTGAGCAAACCTTGAACAACAGAGAAAACTAACACTGCAATAGTTCGTGCTATAGTGCTAGGAACCACTCGCTAAAAACACTTTTTTTAATGAGTTTTAAGCACAGGGGAAAAAATGAACATTTGAAAAATCTGTAATTTAATAAACCACCAAGAAAAGTAACATTGCCACAATGCAGGCTACGAACCGATCACTGTAAATAGAACTGAAAACAAAAACAAGCCTTCGCTCGCTCTCTCTCTCCCACGCCTGTGTGTGTGTGCGTGTGTCTCTCTTTTGCGAGCCTGGAGCACCTGTGTGTGTGTGTCTCTCTAGAGTTCTCCTGTGTGTGTGGGTGCCTCTCTCTGTCTGGCGCTGCCTCTGTGTGTGTGTGTGTGTGTGTGTGTGTGTGTGTGTGTGTGTGTGTCGCATTCTCTCGCTCGAAATGCACAGGGAGAGACTGAACATGTACAAACCAAAAGGGAACCTGGCTTGTTCGTATACCGAGTGTGTGGTCATGAACCGAGGCAAAAGTTTGGCGAACTTTTTGGTCGTAAACCGAGTTGTACGTGTACCGAGACATTCGTGAACTGAGGTTCCACTGTATATAGAAAAAAACAGAAATTTTTAATGTTTAGTAGGCTATCTGGCAGGACACTAACAGATTAAAAAACCTGGATATTAGCCTATGTTATTGTATGCATCAACAGTCCTTTTAAAATTATGCCCCATTAATATTTTATAAATCTGTTACTGTCTATTCATGGTTATTTACTGTATAGAGCCTGTTACAGATCTAAACAAGTAAAGATTCTTTCTGGAACCTTCATGTGGCTGGTTCTTTTGGTTCCCTATGCCATCTCTCTGAAGAACCACTCTGGCACCTTTACTTTTAATAGTGTACTTTGGAGTGATGAGACAAAGGTAAATTGGAATTGATGGCATCCAAACTGTATGGCAAACCAAGGGCAAGGCATGCCATGTAAAATGCATGGTAAAACATAGTGGTGGCAGTGTTCTTCTGTGGGTTTGGATGAGTGCTGTAGATGTTGGGGAATTGCTCTTCATTGATGGCATCATAAATTCACAGATGTACTACAAAATACTGAAGAAGTAGATCCTACCATCTCTCCATGCCCTGGGTCACCGGACACTCTTTCAACATGATAATGACCCAGAACATACATCCAAGGCCACTGCTGCATTTCTGAGGAAGAACAAGATAAAAGTAATTCTGTGGACAAGCATGTCACCTCAACCCAGGAGAGCACCTGTGGGGAGTTCTAAAGAGAAACACTGAGCATCATTCCCCATCCAGCATCAAAACTGTGGAAGTTTGTCACCAGCTTGTTCGTTCCATGTCCCAAAGTGCTGGTGCTGTTCTTAAAAAATCATGGAGGCCATACAAAATATTAGATGTGGTGAAATTTGTTGTAGGACGCAACAGCTCATTTGAATGAAACTTATTATTTTCTTATCCTAAGAATGCTGGTGACCAAGCTTTTAGATAGATAGATAGATAGATAGATAGATAGATAGATAGATAGATAGATAGATAGATAGATAGATAGATAGATAGATAGATAGATAGATAGATAGATAGATAGATAGATCAAGACCCTTAACCTTTAATTGCTCCAGGGGCGCTGTAGAATGGCTGACCCTGCAATCTGACCCCAAAAAAAAAGAATAAAAATCTTAATTTTCAAAGAAGGTGTACTCATTTCTGCTCTATCTATCTATCTATCTATCTATCTATCTATCTATCTATCTATCTATCTATCTATCTATCTATCTATCTATACATACATACATACATACATACATACATAAATATTATGTATATAATGCATATAAATATTATGTACTGTACATAATATGTATCTAGTTTCAAATATAGCATATATATGCCTGTTCAGTATGCAGTATGTGTCCATTCAGATTTATTCTGAAATTCTATCTGCCAGATAGTAAAAAGTAATAAGTACTCTGTTTTCATGACTACAATCTTCTATCATCTCAGAAAATGCTTCCAAAATTAACACACACACAAATAGAGACCTTTCATGTTTCAGTAAAAACCAAAACAGACAAATGAATCAGTGACATGGAATGTGTTTTATAGTAGTGTTCATTTGCTGTATCCCTCAGAATTCCAGGATCAGACATCAAATCTTTAAAAAAACAACTTCACATTAAAAAAAAAAGAATGAGTATTAAAAGCATACACTACAACCTACCTCTCCCGTGTGGATGCTGCAGGTTTCAACATCTCTTGTGTCTTTGCTGTGAGCACCGAAAATGAAAGTCCAGGCTGGCTATTGTGAGATTTCCTCCTTTTAGCACACATGAAAAACATTCCTTCACATTTCTTTTTCCAACTGCCTGCTGACACGGCTGCACTCCAACTCCTATTATCCCTGCTTGATTGGTTTAATACTTAATTTTAGAGTTTATAACATTATTACTCTGCGGTGGGCTGGCGCCCTGCCCAGGGTTTGTTTCCTGCCTTGTGCCCTGTGTTGGCTGGGATTGGCTCCAGCAGACCCCCGTGACCCTGTAGTTAGGATATAGCGGGTTGGATAATGGATGGATGGAACATTATTACTTTGTGCCCTTATTAGGTAATATTGAATAGTGTAATTTTTAAAAAGCAAGACATTCAACCTGGGGGTGGCACAGTGACGCAATGGGTAGTGCTGCTGCCTCGCAGTTAGGTGACCCGGGTTCGCTTCCTGGGTCCTCCCTGCATGGAGTTTGCATGTTCTCCCCGTGTCTGCGTGGGTTTCCTCAGGGTACTCCGGTTACCTCCCACAGTCCAAAGACATGCAGGTTAGGTGCATTGGCGATTCTAAATTGTCCCTAGTGTGTGTGTGTTTGTGTGTGTGTGTGTGTGTGTGTGTGTGTGTGCTCCCTGTGGTGGGCTGGCGCCCTGCCCAGGGATTGTTTCCTGCCTTGCGCCCTGTCCTGGCTGGGATTGGCTCCAGCAGACCCCCGTGTCCCTGTAGTTAGGATATAGCAGGTTGGATAATGGATGGATGGATGGACATTCAACCTGTGTATCTTTTGAGATATATTTCAAAGCATAAATCACATATGTAAACCTTTGAACGCTGGAGGCATTATTAAGCACAGAACAAAGTGAAGCCCACCTGTCTCATTGTACAATATAGCCAGTTTCTTGCAATTAACAATAACTGCAAAAGTTAAAATTATAATATCAAGGCTATTGCTGCCTCAGAACACTTGGACTGCAGTGTAATTCTTACCAAAAACAATTACTTAGGGCTAATCAGCAACTTGGTGTACATGTGGACATGTGTATGCATGGGGTGCATCCAGGGCTGAATGCTTCTTTGGAATCCTGGCAGTGCCACTACTTGGTGAAAAGCAAATACATAAATCAGACGAAATGTGCTGACCCCATTAATAATTCTATCCCTAGAAATAACCTGAAAGTAGTCTGGAAATCTGAAGAGAATCTAAACATTTAAGCATGCATTGGACCATAACAAGAAAATCAAGCTACAAAATTGGAAATAATCAAAAATACACTGCATTAAAAATTCAACCCCTATGATTAGGAATGAGCAGCTCAATTGGATAAAATGTGTCTGAAATCAAGTTCTGCATGTCACCACATATCCCATCATCACTCTTCCCGTAAATGAACAAATTAGGAAAGTGTAAGTTGCTGATAAAAATGATGCCAGCCACATTACTATTCTACAGTATATCAGAGAGCTACAGTAGGTTGCAACTTTCCCTCATAATTAAAGTCAAATTCATGAGGAGCATTATGTATGTAAATTGAAGCAAGTGTTCAAACACCTTATTTACAGCAGACAAACCCCCCTGGAGACACAATAATAAGCTGACAAGAATATCTCATCCGCATTTAGTGTGCGAGGAGAACTCAATAGCTACTTTAGAATGTGATTGTTGAGGGTTTAAACAGGCCAAAGGTGTGTTTTCCGATTTATGTTTCTGTTCAAGCTACAGTACACAGGGATTTATTGGGAACTGGGTTGTTGAGATTGACGCAGCTTCACAGAAGCCTGTAGTGTTTCTGATAGCACAGTGCCCTCTAGTAGAGACTTTCCAAAGCTACAAACACCACACACTGCTCTGATGTGGCAAACCTGACAAAATCCAGAAACCAGAAATCTGAGAGCAGCAGCTTTCACAAGATGCTTCCCTCTTTTTTAAACCACAAATTCTAATGAATTAATTACATTACATATGTTACTAGTTACATAGTAGTGTCCCGTACAGCAAATGTTAAATATTCAATGTGAAGTGTAATAGAATATTTTCATGTGAAAAGTTCCACTGACTCCACTGAACGTAACCCTTGACGAATCCCAATTTTAAGGACTGCTGCACTTTCAGACCTGTAACCTGACAACAAAAATTTAATGATTGATGGACTCTCCCAAGCAGGCTTGATGCAATTTTCACCTGCACTAGCTTTAAGACCCTCTAATAAATCAACTGTGTCCACTACCACCACGAGTCTGTATGGGTCAGTATCTAAAGAAATCCCCGTCGACTTACCTCTCCAGCCTTCACAGTATATCACTTTCCATCTGATACGCCTTAAGATATTTTAACCTCATTACCTACTGAACTTTCTGTCACAGTGTAAAATAATCCCCCAGCTGACCATGCAGAGCTGTGAAAAATAATATCATTTTCAGGTTGGGAGCCACTGAAATCTGACATGTCCATTTTAAAACTTGGTGACTTATCATGTATAGCTTTATTCTTTGAGCTAAGTTCAACATTAAATGTGATTTCAACACATAAAAAATGTGATTTCTTACATAAAATGGTAAGTGGACAGCACTTTAAGGGTACAAACGCACACATCAGAAACCCATGAATGCCTTATGTATATTTCTTTCTCTTTCCCAATATAATGTGCCAATTTTATAGTTGCAATAAGTACATACCTTAATAAAAAATGTTGATAAAAAATTGACATTTTTTTAATACACTGGAAAATGAGGATTTAGCTTCCTGAACACTTTTGGGTGTATGTTATGGATTTTGGCCTGCTAATCACAATAATCACCTGTAAATGTTCCTATCACTCACCATTTTATTACAATCACCAATTGTTGTGATTTCTTCTTATATTATAACTAAACATATACAGTCCGACAACTATAGCTTGAAAATCTAAAAGTAGTGGCACTGCCACCAAAGAAGGTTATTTCATTTGTGAATGGGACAGTCTTATTACATTTAAAAGAACTGGCTAAGCATTTGGTTTCAGGACAGAAGATAATGGCACATCAAGCACTTGTCGGCCCAACAAAACTATTTTGCCCCTTCTTTAAGGTAAAACCTGGACTGATGAAAAATTTTGTGAATATAGTAAATAAGGAAGGTGAAGGATTATGAGACAGGTGTTTCCATGAATAACCGATGCCATTAAGGAAGGCATTTTTGTTAGTCCACAAATCAGACATGTCATCAATGACATGCGGTTCAAAGATCTTCTAGAGGGATTGCAGGACATTACTTGAAAGGCATTTGAGGATGATTGTTTAGTAGTTTCTTAGCATCTACAGAACATTAAACTGTATCCTGCTGGTTCACAACAAGCTTTCAAGCATATAAAACCATGAAGTGCAACATGCTTCTAAAGCTTCTGCATTCACATGTAGACTTCTTCCCTGCTAATCTTGGTGCAATCAGTGACAAACCTGGTGAAAAGTTTCACCAGGACATCGAAACAATGGAACACCAACATCAGGTCAACTGGAATCCATTGATGCTGACTGACTGTTTACTGTTAGACACTGAAAGGAGAAGCATAAGGTGTCGAGTACAAAAGAAAATCAGCTGCAAATCATTTTTTTTGTTCACTTGAACTAATGCAATGTGTGAGTAGCATAAAATGATTAAACACGCTAAATTCAATAAAAGTTTTTTTCTTGCTTCTTCAAATTTCTACATAATACAGTCAATACATTATGAAATTATGCTGTAACAATACATTTCCAGAGACAAAATAAACCACTTTCTATAGATATTTAACTGAAAAAGAAAAACTCCAAAGTTAGTGTTTGCAAACGTATTCAAGCCCTACACATTAATACTTTGTCGAGAATCCTTTTGCTGCAATAACAGCCTTCATTCTTTTGAACCAAGTAGTATTATGCTCTGAAGTAATTAACTGATCTTTTCAATATAGTAATGTTTTTAGACAAGTACCATTTGAGAAACATCTACTCTCTTTATATAAAAACCTAAGCCTAAAAGTGCAACGATTTTGTGCAACGATTTTATGTGATGTTTTAATGTGTTTTGTTTTTGTCACACTTTAAATTTGGCTTATTTTAAAACCTACATCTATATGTTTGGTATCATTCTTTTCAGAATTTATCGAATTTTAATGTGGTGTTGTTAGATTTTCAGATTCTTATTCCATTTTTAAATTATAAACTAAAAAATATCAAGAACTCATGTCCCGTGAGAGGAGAATTTGTACCAAGAGATTTAACCATGCCTGGGTCCGGAAATAAAAGACAAAGAGTAGATGACAAAGACAGCTGCTGTAGAGGCTTTTAAAAATTTGAAGCACTGCGTGAGATGCAGATCATGCGGCACAGCAGCAACAGCAGCAAGCCAGCAGCTGATCGAGCAAAGAGGAGGTAAAAAAAAACTGTATTTGTTTCCCATTGTATTACAGTTTAAGAGGGGGTTTTGGAGGAACGACCGCATCCCCCCTCTTCACAACACGAGTGGCAGAGACGCAAAGTGGTTGGCATGTAGCGCAGGCTGGGGGGGGTTGGTGAGCGAAGCGAGCAGGGGGTAATCCCCTAGGATGAATTTATAAGTGGAAATAGAAGTGGAAATAAGGAAATATAACTTAAGCAAAGAAATTTATATTTTAATATGTGTTCTGAATTATTAGACTTATTTATGTATTTACACCATGTCAGAAAGGAAAGCCTTTGGTAGGACAAAAGTAAAATTAGGAGGTGGGAGTTAATGTGCACTTGTTTCCAAATTTACTAAATAAAAACTCAATGAGGTTCGAAAAGAGAGAGATCATTTTGAAGACAAAAAGGAAGGTCTGAATCTGTGTTATTGCTGCCTAATTTTTCTAAGAATACTATTTTATTATTGACACTTTAACTGTATTACATAAAAATTAGATACCAGTGTAGAAGTGGTTCTATCCCACAGATTAATTTGCTAGTACCTTCATTCGCCAGCATTTCGATTTTGACATACACTGTATGACATGAGGGTGTGCATCTCAGGTTATTTTACTATAAATGAATAATTGCCATACAACCTGAACAGTAATATGTCCTATAAATGTTATAGTTTGAAAGATGACAAATACTAAAGCTAGAATCTCAGGAGTTACACTTTTTAAGATTTCTGGAGTTGGATTATTGGAAGCTTTTTTCATCAGCTCCCCAGACCTGCATATTCAGCACACATATACTGTAAATATAATGTCAATTATGATATATAATTCTCTTATGAATTGGGATTTTGCCATTGGTGATCAAAGGCTTCAAATTTTTCAAAAGGCTTGCTGTAAACCTGTGGCAGCTTATTCAGCTTCGCTAAGGAAAAACTCTTTCAGTCCAAGTAACTAAGCCCGTTGAGGTTGCTACATAAATTTTGTTTATATGTTCTTTTTTCCAGACAGTTCCGTGGCTTAGCACCAAAAACAGGTGGCAAACTAATGTAAGAGGCCGAAATGAGCCAGGCCTGAGTCAGAAGAATTACTTATTATGTTGATGCACGGTTTATGCATGGTTTACAGCATGAAGGAGAAGCTTTTTAGTACTAAGTCTGGTAAAGCGTGCCTTTTCAAGCCAAAGCAAAATGTTCTTCAATATGTGTCTTTACAAGAAATGATTTTGCATGTTTACTCAAAAACATTCTTTCTCTCCAAAGAAGGGATGTGAATTAGGAGAAATAGGAAAGGCCTCCCGCCTAAGAGATTTTATCATAATTCAGTTTTTAAAAGGATGCCATATCCTATTTTACATTTTGGAGACTGAGTTGCATCCAGTTTCTTCTGCAGGTTTTGTGTTCATTTCTGTTTGTGTATAATTTTTTTATTGGATGTTTCTCTCATATATATAATGTGTAGCTTTTATAATGTATGTGTTTTTTATGTTGCAATTAAGGTGTAATATGGGGAAGTGTGAATGAGTCCGATATTTAAATGGTATAAAAATAGTAGTCCACTGTTGTCTTCTTCTAACAACGACAGGTTAATATTAGTTGTCTGTATTTTTTGTTCTTGAAACACTCCAGATTATTATACTGAGTGAGATGTTTATTATTCATTTGCTGTTACAATTTTAGAGTAGTAGGTAGAGAATTAACTAGGGTATAAGGCACAACCCCTTTATTTAAATAGTTAATATCTTGCTTATAGTGTGAAAGGGGGATTATTTTGTGTACCTCTGAGTCCAGATAAATGAAGGATCAAGAGGAGACGGGTTACAAGCAGACCTTTGACAAGCCCCAGTTCTCTGGTTGTCATTCATTCGTCATATTGTCCTAAGGCACTTGTCTGTTCTGACTGTCCTGCTACTGGCCATGGGGGCTCCATTACAAAGGTAACATCTGAATACTTTCATCCATGTAGTTCACAATCATTTAGATAATTTATTTTAAAATTTTAATAAAACTTTTGAAGCAATGAAAAATTAATTATAATTTGTCAATAAATATGTAATGAGTTTAATTAAGTTAAACTGCATGTCTCCCTGATCAAAGGTAGACCTGTCGCTAGAAGATCCTGCCAATGGTGGTGGCAAGTGGTCCTACAAAGACTGCACTCTAACATGAGAAAAGTGATTGAAAAGAAATGCACGTCAGCATAGTTGATAAAGCTGCATTTATGTTCACAGATCTTTATGGCCTGCATCTTTAAAATTAAGTGCTAATTAGCAAAATTGTGATAAAAACAAAGAGAACTTTCTAAAGGTGAAATGAAAGAGTTACACGTAGGGCAAACAATTTCTTAAAAGATCTGAATGTTCTGCGGTGGGTTGGCACCCTGCCCGGGATTGGTTCCCTGCCTTGTGCCCTGTGTTGGCTGGGATTGCCTCCAGCAGACCCCCGTGACCCTGTGTTCGGATTCAACGGGTTGGAAAATGGATGGATGGATCTGAATGTTGTGTTCAGACCTGCACAGCACTAAAGCCTAAATGCAGAAACTCAAGCATGGTTTAAAAGAACTTTTGCAGATCATTGAAAGTTCCCGAGTAACCTCTGACATAGCACATAAAAGCTTTACTTCCTAAATCAATGTTACAGCCATTTGACTAGCTGATCTTGGTGACAGGGGGTGTATCTCAAATGAAGCCATCAATTGTTTCACATAAGGATTGTTTTTAAGATGTATAACAATACATTACAATTTTTTTTTGTATAGCCCAAAATCACACAAGAGGTGCCACAATGGGCTTTAACAGGCCCTACCTTTTGACACCCCCTGAGCCTTGACTCTCTCAGAAGACAAGAAAAAAACTCCCAAAAAAAATGTAGGGAAGAAACCTTGGGAAAGGCAGTTCAAAGAGAGACCCCTTTCCAGGTAGGTTGGGCGTGCAGTGGGTGTCAAAATAAGGGGGTAAACACAACACAATTCACAGAACAGAACACAAGTAATCCTCAATATAATATAATAGTGCAATAGAAATATTATAAGTACAGAGCAGAATTCAACAGTAGATGATATCACATAATACGATTTGGATTTGTTCAGGCCTTGGTGACTAATTCCCATCTCCACTCCACTCAGCTGTCCAATAATAAAGCTGATGTCCAACAGTGGACTTGGAAGCAGGAGAGAATAGAAACAGACATTGAAAGACAGACAAATATGATTTTTATCCTGCTCCACTTTTAAAATTGCCTCTAACCACTGTTTTGGAGAAGTACTGTATTTTAATTTGAATCATTTTCCCTTTTTCATTTTCTTTAAATTAAACAGGGAGCACCAGGAATGTTCCCAGATATTTTTTGCCTTGTTTTGATCCATCAAGGGTGCAAGGAAGAAGTTGTTACCAGGAAGCAAATCTGAATTAGAGCAGAGCCAAATTAACTCATCCTTCCATTTACTGAGCCTTCTTAGTTTACAACAAGATCACAGCACCAATATCAGCAGCACTGGGCTGGGACACTGGTCTATGGCAGGACATGCTTATGCACACACCAGGCTAATTGAACATCACTGAGTAACCAAATGTGCAAATATTTGGCATGTGTGAGAAAACCGGAGTCTGCAAACAAATACTCTATAGGCATGGCCTCACAGATGATTGGGATAATAGCCCAGTCTCCTGGAGTTGGTAGGAGCAGTACAGAGCTCTGCACCACCGTGGCCCCTCATTTGTTCCACTCCTGCGAATTATATTTAAGAATCATCAATCAATCTAGCAAGTACGTTATTGAGATATGGGAGGAAGGCAGATTACCAGGGAAAACCTATGATGGAACCTGAGGGAACATACAAATGCCCTGTGGATGGTGACTAGAGTGGTAATTGAAGCCAAGTCTCTGGAGCAGTGATGCAGCAGCACTAACTACTATGTCATCATACCAAATATTATAATCAACTCTCTGTCTTTTTGTAGATCAGGGTAACATTACCTGAGATGACAAAGGACAAACAAAAGCCTACATTCCAAGTAAACTGTGCCTTTCTAACTGAAATCTCTGCATGTGTAGAGTCTTCAGTACATTTAAGAAGTATATGCTCCTGTTTACACCTTATTTTGAACATAAAGATAAATGTTTCTAATTTGTGCTTTGAAATATGATAATATATCTATAGACAATATGTCGGAAAAATTGTATACCTTCTTACCAGTTATTTCAGTTAAGATATAATAAACCACAGCGCTGGAACAGAACATGAAAATACATCCTGCCTTCCTGTCAAATTTCCAAACAGACATCTGGCGAAGGGATTAGTGGCCCAAATTATTTTTATATCATTCTTGTAGTTTAATTTCTCAAAGGGTTGGCTTTATTGTTTAGAAACCTAACAGGAAATATCATGGTGTGCAAAAGGTAAATGAAACAAGACTGAATTATGCACAAAAACAGTGTTTTGCTGTTATTTCGCACAAGGATGGCTAATCACATTTTCTGATTACCAAACTTATCTTATGCAGTTGTCTAGAAAAATGGCAACTGGACAAATGGAGGCAGGCATCCAATAGAAAAATAAACAGCTTTGATTAATTTAATATCCTCGAACAGCTCTCATTAAAATACGAAGGAAACATATAATTGTGACAAATAACTATATATTTCACCTATGTACAACCTTACCAGGCTTATACAGTTAATCTGTTTTTTTTTTTGTTTTTTTTTAACACACCCCACAGACACAGTTTTATATAATATTATTCTCACACCAAATTAATCTAACTCAGGGTCATGCAGCCTATTCCATTGGCTCTGGGTGCATGGCAAAAACAGCTAAGGTGCCAGTCCATCATGGGGCCTTGACTGGAATGGCCAATTCACCTATCATTTGGTAGGTTTCCCATGCCTTGAATCCTGCTAACTTGAATTTGACTGTTCCCCTGACCTTTCTTGAACAAAAGATTTTTGAAATCTCTGCTACTCACTAACAAATCTGTTCTTTATGGTTTGTCCAACTTGTCCAAATGAGTATGGTACTTCTTGTCTCTCATTTCTCTCTCAAAATCCCGGCTTCTTCCTATGGTTGCTGAGCTGTTACCTCAACTCATGTCCTTAGTTAGTCACCTCCTGGGATTAGTGCAGTTCACTTTAGTCAGTCAGTCAGTCAGTCATTGTTAGGTTCAAATAAGATATAAACTGCGCTTTCTATCTATCCCTGTGACTCTGAGTCTGGGTTAATGCACGTTCACAGATTGGACGAGTGGATGAATGAAGTAATTGCAAAGCATACTACTGTTCACATATTTATGATGCCTTAGAGTTATCTCCACAAAATGCTCTGCTATTCATTACTTTTGTATTGCAGATAATGCAGATCATAAAATGTGATTTCTTTCCGTTTCTGGTTATGGCTAAAAGTCACACACACTGTAGCACTGTGTAAAATTGGATTATCTAATGCTATGTTGCCATCTAGTGGTAAAGTATGCCTCATACTTTAAAACTGAACATTTGAGCCAATCCTTCAGTCTCCAAATGTCCACCCACCCAAACATCCATCATCCAAACCTGCTTATCTAGTGTAGGGATCAGTGCTGGAGCCAGTCCCAGTAAGCATCAGGTGCAAGGCAAGAAAAACCTCTAGACAGGATGCCAGCCCATCACTGAGAGGTCTCCAAACATTTGTCATTTCTCAAAGTACAGAAACATTAGGGATGTCTGCGCAGCTCAGTTCATAAGCATGCATGTAATTTAAAGGCACTATTGAAAATGTGTCATTTATCTAAATTGTAAAAAATCGTTGCAAAAAAATCTGTACAAGCATTGCAACTAGAAAAAAATATTTTACAGTTAAATAACAAGTCCAAAGACATGCAGGTTAGGTGCATTGGTGATTCTAAATTGCCCCTAGTGTGTGCTTGGTGTGTGGGTGTGTGTGTGTGTGTGTGCGCCCTGTGGTGGGCTGGCACCCTGCCCGGGGTTTGTTTCATGCCTTGCGCCCTGTGTTGGCTGGGATTGGCTGCAGCAGACCCCCGTGACCCTGTAGCTAGGATATAGCGGGTTGGATAATGGATGGATGGATAACTGGATAGCATGCGGTGGGCTGGCGCCCTGCCCGGGGTTTGTTCCTGCCTTGTGCCCTGTGCTGGCTGAGATTGGCTCCAGCAGACCCCCGTGACCCTGCGTTAAGATATAGCAGGTTGGACAATGACTGACTGACTGACTAACTGGATAGCCTTGAGTGTTTAAAATACCATTACATTAAAGTTGTAAGCTCAGGGTAAAGTTTATACCAGCAGATCTAGTCATAGAAACTGACACTGGATGGGCCACATATACTGTACCTACATGGTCAACAATCAGTCACGTCTTTGAGATGAAGGGGGAAAATCAAATACCCTGAAAAAAGCCCATGAAGACAAAGGGTAACATGAATGATTAGTGATACAAGAAGAGGAGGAAGCATTCAAATCCAGGATACTAGATGTGTGAGGCAGCACTACTAACTACTGCACCTCCACGCTGTCCACTATCGTAAGGCAAGTTTTGTCATTTCTTAATCCACTAGAGCAGGACTTCCCAACCAGGGGTGCCAGCACCCCCATGACATGCAAGATGGCATTTCAAAGGGTGCAACAAATAGGAAAGCTGTTTCATGATTCAGTAAAATTTAGTGTGGTGCATTGTCCGAATTATTGAGGTGCAATCGATGTCTTGCAGTGTGCAGTTAATTATTAGTTAGTGGTCCCATTCTGTGATATGAAAAGAATCCAGCATTGCGCATGCAATTGTCACCTGTGAATTAGCCGTAGAAATGCATGTTCTTGTGGGTTCCTTTCTAAAATTAATAACTTTTTTTTAAGAGAATGGAGTGTGGATCTTGCAATGATCTGTAGAAAGTTTTTGTAGAAAAATAATCTGTATTAATTTCCATGCAAGCCATGATTCCGAGGTTTGATTGAGATCTTTGCTGGGGGGGACGAGGGAGCCTGAATTGCATGCGACATTCAGCCTGCTGGTGGTCATGGCAGCAGCACAGCAATTTTAACTGTGCGGCACAATTGTTTTTGAACTGCAGTGCAGGTGTTATCAGGGGAGAAAGCTCATCGGCTGTATGTTATTGCTTAGCTGCATGCCGGCACCCATTGCTTCATGAGAGTCTCCAATCCCTCAAACCTCTCAATCGTTGATTGCGTGTCATTTCCTCAAGGCGCCTGATGCTTTAAAGGATACCTCAATCTAAGCCTCACGGGATTCACATTTAAAAGATTATTGAGATTTCTAACGGTAAATTCTTCATTTTAGAAATATATTGTATGCAATTCTTATTTTCTTGAGTTCAGCTTGTTCACCCGAAGTACTGTATGCAGTTCAATTTGTAATGCAAAAATTGGAAATTTTGACTTCTTAGTTTTGTAGGGGGTGCAAACATACTGTAAATCAAACATTTTTTAGGGGTGTGTGGCATAGTAAGGGGGGGGGGCACTACACTAGAGGGTCCAAAATTTGAAATTTCTTTCTGACTTTTATTGATAGTGTCACATATTATACAAAGATGCTTTTTGCTCCTTATTAGTCAGCATGGCTTCATTTAAAATTTACACTCAGTTAATTTGTTGAATAACCATTTTAACCAGTGCTGTGGCCTTTTCCCTAACTTGCCACTTTTTCTTTTATATGTTTGTACACTGATGACATAGTGGTTAGCATGGCCACCTCACAGCTTCACAGATTTAGACTCAGGTCCTGGCTTGGACTCTGTGTGTTGGGCGCGCATGTTCTGTGTGTGTCTGTGTGAATTTTCTCCTAGGCATTCTAATTTCTTTCCAGATGTCAGTGATGTGTTTGCTACTTTAAACAGAGACTCTAATGGAATTGGATATGCCTTAAAAAAGACTGGCATGCCATTTAGACTGGAGTTCTGATGTACACAAGTTGCCTCCAAGTTTAGAATAGAAAGAGCGAGTTTACAAAATATGTGGGTGGAAATCTGCAACACAACAGTTAAATAAGAAAAGCCATAACTATAAAAAAGTCTGAATTAGCATAAGCCACCCTATGTTGGGGTGTTCGTAAGAAATGTAATGGTTTACTTCAGGAGGCAGAAGTACATGATAACTGGGAAAGCTGTGTCAGATGTTTTAAATGTTAAATTTGTAATTTCTCACCTTCTGATAGAAGTCCACAGAGGACTAGATCACTATTTAAAGATACAAAATCAAAACTAATATCATATTATTGATCACTGACCTTGAAATAGTCTAAAACAATACACCACTTTTCAATTTTTGACATTTGTCATTTTTAACCTTCATGGAGTGGCTCTGAGAGGGTGAAACCCATCAGTAAAGAATCAGTTATGAAAAATATTATCAAGTTCATGATCAGCAACCTTGAAATATTCTAAAATGACACTCTTCATGCTTATATTACCAATCACTGTTTTCTCAAAATTTTATGAAAAGAAGTAACTTTGACCTCTCGTATCCCATTAAAGGGTAAGTCCCTGATGTTGCATGCCCAACTTCAAGTCATTCTGATTATTTTTGATGAAGACACATATCATTTTGATCTTTATCATACAGGTGTTTCCTGCACAAAATATCATCCAAAATAGGCTTAACATTAGGGTGTTTTGGGTCTACAGGGCCAAAAATAGGTGGGAAACCCAAAAGGCTTGATATCTTGCATAAATACTGTAGATGTAAAGGTGATTCAAATATGTGGGAGTTTTCTCATGCTGGTGAGTCTAGAGGCATCAAACAAAAGAACTGATGTGATTTCACAGTGTAATTCTTATAAACACAATAAACAAATTGCATTCTCTTTCATTTATAGATCTCAGGTAAAGCAAAAAAATCCACTGATTTGCTGTAAAGGGTTAATTTCTGCTTTCTTAACCAATGTTGCCAAGATAGTCTTCAATACCCACGAAACCCTTAACTTGATTCACTAATTTGTAAATGTTCATTGTTTTCTAACGGGGCATGAGGTTTGCTCAATTTCCTCACAGCTCTAAGAGTCGTGGTTTAAATGCCAGTTTGGTCTCTGTCTATGTGACGTATTTATGTTCTCTCTGTGTCCACATGATTTTTTTTCTCTGGGTACGCCTGTTTCCCCTCACACTTTAAAGATGTGCAATTACCTGACATGGAAACTCTAAATTGGCCCCGTGTGGTTGTCTGTGTAAGTGTGTGTGGTGATGGATTGGCATCCTGTGCAGGTTTTGTTCCTGCATTACATGTCTTGCTTGCTGGCATAGTATTTGCCCTCTTTGGCCTGAAAAGGGCAAAATAAGTTCATGAGATAAGTTAATGATTTAATAAGATAATGGATGCATTTTTTGTTTTCAGAAGAATATTATGTGACAAAGGCGAACAGCAGTTTGTTATTTGCTATTTATTTTATTATCATTTGTTCTTATGTCTATGATTAGCATCCCATTCAAAGTGCAGGTCAGGCTTAGTCTGCCTAGACCAGACTTACAGGAACTCTTTGCTCTTGGATTTACGTTGATGAATAACCTGCCTGCACTCCACCTGGCAAAGAGAACATCTAATGTTTATACAGAATGGCATTGCACAGATCACTGTCTGCTATTTCATGGTTTTTGGTTTTTATATCCCTCTGTCTCTGTACCATACATAATAACAAATATTATAAGAGAATAAACAATAGGCGTTATCACAAATCATGCATTTGCCTTAGCTGGGTCACTTCTATTGAAGGAAAATGCAACTTTCTAAAACAAAGTCACAAAATATATGCATTGTTTCCTGTTTCTTCCATTATCTTGTCCACATATTTTTTCCATTTACTTTTGTAGGAAACACACAAACACTGAATCACACCTAGAGTCCTCTATGTAGTAAGACAACAAATACGCCTTTTAAGCAGAAGCTTCAGTTAATTACAGTAAATCTGCATAATTGGTCATTTTTTTGTGTAAACAGGACACAATAACCAAACAAAAGGTGCTGAATAAAAATCCATTCGTCCATCATCAAACTTGCTTAATCCAATTTAGGGTGAACCCACATGGGGTCATTTTACAGTCACAAATGAAGCTAGTCTGCATGTTTGCGGGTTGTGAGAGAAAAGCAGAGCCAATGGAGAAAGACATGGAGAGAATGTGAAAGCTTTGTGTAGTTACCAACTCAGATTTAGATACCAAGACTTCAGAGAGGTAAAATGTTTCTGTAAATGTAACAGCATAGCAAAACCATATAACTGCAGAGCAGCGGACACAGCCAATATAGGAAAAAATAAAAGTATACAAATTATACAAGAATACTGGTGACACCCAGCCATGTCCACAGCTGACCTCTAGTTTGGCCATTTTTGTCAGTATCATGGAAGTCATTTGGAAATGACACTAAGAGAATGAGTAGATTGGCACACCAACACAATCAGAACTGGAATTACTGTAAACTGTAAAAAATATCAGTAAATTTAACAGTAAAAATACTGTAAATGGTGAAAGTAAAATACCTTTTCTGAAAAAATAGTTACCTTATGTTCTGCTGAAAATTACCTGTATATCTTAAACAACACATTTCATTATTTTTTACAGCCAAGTTCTGTAAAATCAATAGTTTTCGACCTTCAAAATATGCTACATACCATTTACTGATACATTACAGCTACCCTGAAAAATGACTGTTAATTTTACAGTATAAAATTGTTAAATAGTGAAGGTAAACAACTGCAAAATGTAAAAATGAAGTTACGATATTTTAATAAGGACATGCCCCCTTTTACCATATTGTTCCTGGTGAACTGCATACCTTTGAACAGAAGAGGGAAAAAATTTAAAGTTAGCAAACTTATTTTTCCCTGTATGCTGAAGGTTTTTTAAGGTTATGGAAGCTGATTTCTGGTGGCTTGCATTCGATAAGCTGCCACACCTGTAGGACACCAAACACCACAAAAGCAAACTTTACTTCTCCACCAGAGAATGTGCCATAATTTCCTTAACCATTGAATTCTTTTCAATGTATATAATTAAATGTATAATTAAATGATATATGTTTGCTATTGATTGTTGTTACTTTACTGATGCAAACTGTGTACAGGTGTTTGATCCTAACAGTGATTTGTAATGGTTTATTGATTGGCAAATTTATTACAGTGTGTGGATATCAGGTTATGGTTAAACGTTCACTTCTATTGGAATGTGTTGTAAAGAAAAAACTGTTATTTACTACAAAGATGTGCCGTAGACCTAAATATATTGTCACCTTCTTTTTTACGCTAAAGTTCTGGCAACCACAGCTGCCAGTACTTTACCGTAAATTTAACATTGTTTTTCTACAGTGTATAATTCCAGACATGTCAAATCCAAAATGAGGACTTCCAGCTGTACTACCTGAAATGTTTCCCAGGGGCTTTCTCTATGCTGAGCCTTCATTTTGTACCTTATTAGTAAGCACAGCTTTCATAAACAATCCAAATGGATTTAATTACCAAACGTTTAATAACTTTACACACTCCTGATGCAACATCTTTTAGCAAAAATATAGCTTAAGGTCAGCAGCCAAGGGAATATTAATTTTAAAGGCAAAGCTCAAATGGGAAACAGAAAACATGTTTAAAGGTGAAGGAAGACAACTGCTGCATAATAAACACAGACCAATTAAAGAGCTTGATTTGATGTTACATTTAGGCATCTATAAAATGATGGATAAATAAAAATGTAAGTAAATGTAACATAGAAGGGAGCACATTGGCTCCTGAATCTTTGGTTCAAATCTCAGCCAAGTCAGTCAGTCAGTCATTGACCAACTCACTATATCCTAAGAGAGGGTCACGGGGGTCTGCTGGAGCCAATCCCAGCCAACACAGGGTGCAAGGCAGGAACAAACCCCAGGCAGGGCGCCAGCCCACCTCTCAGCCAAGTCAATGGAATTTAAACATTCTCTTCATGTGCATGTAATCTGGTTTCCACATACTGCATGTTCTAAAGACATGAAAGTTAGTTTCATTGTTGGCTCCAAATTGGCCAAGTGTAAGCGAGTGTAGGTCTGTGTGTGAGTGGAATATTCCTTCAGGGTGATTTCCGGTTTTGAACCTCTTACTGGAATGAGTTAATATACAATATATGGTGTATGCAAAAATAGAAAACAATTTCAACACAATACTTTCAAGAGATCCTTTTTCAAAAAATATAAGGAAATATCTCTTTAATTTTGCTTTTATGTGTCTGACCTTAACCGATTGTCGGAGGATGTTTACTAAAGATTTATAAATGACATCTTTCAACCCAGCCACAGGGGATGCACAAACCTGTGTGTTTCTTTGTGCCGGTCCCAAGCCCGGAAAAATGAGGAGGGTTACATCAGGAAGGGCATCCGGTGTAAAATTTTGGCAAATCAATATGCAGACAACAATACAAACTTCCATACCGGATTGGTCGAGCCCTGGGTTAACAACGACCGCCACAAGTACTGTTAGCCAACAGGGTGCTGGCGGAAATTTGGGCTACTGTTGGCCGAAGAAGAAGAAAGAGAAGAAAAGGGGGGAGATGTGTCCGGAGGCAGGAGGAGAAGAGGAAGGTAAAGAGAGTGGAACTGAGGGTAGGAACTTTGAATGTTGGCAGTATGACTGGTAAGGGAAGAGAGTTAGCAGAGATGATGGAGAGAAGGAAGGTTGATATATTGTGCATGCAAGAGACTAAATGGAAAGGGAGTAAGGCCAGGTGGATCGGAGGTGGATTCAAGTTGTTCTATCATGGTGTGGATGGGAGGAGAAATGGAGTAGGGTTTATTCTGAAGGAACAGTATGTCAAGAGTGTTCTAGAGGTGAAAAGAGTGTCAGGCAGAGAAATGATTATGAAGCTGGAAATTGGAGGTGTGATGATGAATGTTATTAATGCATATGCCCCTCAAGTTGGGTGTGCAATGGATGAGAAAGAAGATTTCTGGAGTGAGTTGGATGAAGTGATGAACAATGTACCCAAGGGACAGAAAGTGGTGATTGGAGCGGACAATGGACATGTTGGTGAAGAGAACAGAGGAGAATAGGAGGTGATGGGTAGGTATGGTGTCAAGGAGAGGAATGAAGAAGGTTAGAGGATAGTGGATTTTGCCAAAAGGATGAACATGGCTGTGGTGAAAACATATTTTTAGAAGAGGGAGGAACATAGGGTTACGTACAAGAGTGGAGGAAGACGCACACAGGTAGATTACATCCTATGCAGAACAGTCAATCTGAAGGAGATTGAAGACTGCAAAGTAGTGGCAGGGGAAAGTGTAGTTAAGGTACATAGGATGGTGGTCTTTAGGATGACGTTGGAGATCAAGAAGAGGAAGAGAGTGAGGGCAGAGCCAAGGATCAAATGGTGGAAGTTGAAAATGGAAGACTGCAAGGTTGAGTTTAGGGAGAAGGTGAGACAGGCACTGAGTGGTAGTGAAGAACTACCAGACAGTTGGGAAACTACAGCAGATGTAGTAAGGGTGACAGCAAGAAGGGTGCTTGGCGTGACATCTGGAAAGACGAAGGAGGAAAAGGAAATCTGGTGGTATAATGGGGAAGTACAGGAGAGTATACCGAGGAAGAGGATGGTAAAGAAGAAGTGGTATAATCAAAGAGGTGCAGAAAGTAGACAAGAGTACAAGGACATAAGGCACAAGGTGAAGAGAGAGGTTGCGAAGGCTAAAGAAAAGGCGTATGATGAGTTGTATGAGAGGTTGGAGGGAGAAAAGGACCTGTACCAATTGGCTAGACAGAGGGACCGAGCTGAGAAAAATGTGCAGCAGGTTAGGGTGATAAAGGATAAAGAAACTTACTCACAAGCGAGGAGAATCTGTTGAGCAGATGGAAAGAGTACGTTGAGAGGCTGATGAATAAAGAGAACGAGAGAGAGAAGAGGTTGGATGATGTGGAGATAGTGAATCAGGAAGTGCAACAGATTAGCAAGGAGGAAGTAAGGACAGGTATGAAGAGGATGAAGAATGGAAAAGCCATTGGTCCAGATGACATACCTGTGGAAGCATGGAGGTGTTTAGGAGAGATGGCAGTGGAGTTTTTAACCAGACTGTTTAATGGAATCTTGGAAAGTGAGAGAATGCCTAAAGAGTGGAGAAGAAGTGCACTGGTGCCGATATTTAAGAATAAGGGGGAAGTGCAGGACTGTAGTAACTGCAGGGGGATAAAATTGATGAGCCACAGCATGAAGTTATGGGAAAGAGTAGTGGAAGCTAGGTTAAGAAGTGAGGTGATGATTAGTGAGCAGCAGTATGGTTTCATGCCAAGAAAGAGCACCACATATGCGATGTTTGCTCTGAGGATGTTGATGGAGAAGTATAGAGAAGGCCAGAAAGAGTTGCATTGCGTCTTTATGGACCTGGAGAAAGCATATGACAGGGTGCCTAGAGAGGAGCTGTGGTATTGTATGAAGATGTCGGGAGGGGCAGAGAAGTATATAAGAGTTGTACAGGATATGTATGAGGGAAGTGTGACTGTGGTGAGGTCTGCGGTGAGAGTGATGAATGCATTCAACGTGAAGGAGGGATTACATCAGGGATCGGCTCTGAGCCCTTTCGTATTTGCAATTGTGATGGACAGGTTGACAGACGAGATTAGACAGGAGTTCCGGTGGACTATGATGTTTGCTGATGACACTGTGATCTGTAGCGATAGAAGTGAGCAGGTTGAGGAGACCCTGGAGAGGTGGAGATATGCTCTAGAGAGGAGAAGATTGAAGGTCAGTAGGAACAAGACAGAATACATGTGTGTAAATGAGAGGGAGATCAGTGGAATGGTGAGGATGCAAGGAGTAGAGTTGGCAAAGGTGGATGAGTTTAAATACTTGGGATCAACAGTACAGAGTAATGGGGATTGTGGAAGAGAGATGAAAAAGAGAGTGCAGGCAGGGTGGAATGGGTGGAGAAGAGTGTCAGGAGTGATTTGTGACAGACGGATATCAGCAAGAGTGAAAGGGAAGGTCTATAGGATGGTAGTGAGACCAGCTATGTTATATGGGTTGAAGACGGTGGCACTGACCAGAAAACAGGAAACAGAGCTGGAGATAGCAGAGTTAAAGATACTAAGATTTGCATTGAGTGTGACGAGGATGGACAGGATTAGAAATGAGTACATTAGACAAGCAGGTGATGGGTGTAACAGAACAAGATACAGAGGACAGAAAGATATGGAAGAAGATGATCCGCTGTGGCGACCCCTAATGGGAGCAGCCAAAAGAAGAAGAAGAAAAGAAGAAGATAAATGACATCTTTCATTTATTTCAGCACAATTGGTAAAATCCCATCAGGCCCAGGGATTCTAATAATCTTTAGCATGCTACTGTAAATGCCTGAAGCACAGCTGACTCAGTTTTAAAATCTTTAAACAAGGAGCTTGTTTTTATTTCAGACATTAAATGAAATGCTTACTTTTAATTTGGTCCTAAACACACAGCTTCATTTTATATCTGACCCAGAAGGCATAAAACTTTAGACATTCATAGATTCTTTATTTTAAGCCGACCTACTAATCTCTTGAAACTTGACCACTTAATATGATATCAAGCCCCACTTTACTTAAATTACTAAAAAGAAATAAGCCAATGTACATCAAATACAGAGTGATTGTGAGTGATACTACAGGGAAATGCTTGCGTTATTTTGACCAGAGCTAAGACAAAAAACGTCTTGGAAACATTATCAGCGCACTTTTAAATAAAAGATCAAGGGCATGCTAGAGCAAGCAGTAGGATGACCCTGGGGAAAGGCTACAAAAAAAGTGAATCCAACTGATATTGATAAGGAGAAGCAAAAAACTATACAATACTACCTGAATATTAATCATCGTTACTGCTGGAATACTGTATTTAAAAATGTTACACCTTTGTGTAAGAAATCCTATATACCAGCATACCCAGCTACTATGGTTACATAAGTTACATATGACTCAAAGGAAAATATTTTATGTGAGGCTCCCCTCGATCCTGCTTGCCATCTTTGCTCCAGAGGACAAATAGGAACCTTTTTGCATTTGTTCTGGTTTTGCCCACCAATGTCCTCCTTTCGGAAACTTATTTTCCAGGCTCTCTCTAATATAATTAATCACAATCTTCCTTGCACTCCTCACATCTTTATCTTGTTGGATGCTTCAACACCAGCCATTGACACTATCTAAATGCATATATATTTACTTGGCAGTGTTGCTGCCATTACTTTTTATTGCTTCTCGATGGACATGTCCAGATAATCTGATCATCAGATAGTGGAATGCCTGATTTTACGAGTCTTAGCTAACCTTGGCCAGGATTAATAATGTTTCTATAAAGTGTCTCAAAAAGTGGCTATTGGTGAAAAGCCTTTTGGAAACAAAGATTAACACCATTTAACTTTTAACCTTACTCTTTCTTTTTTCCCCTCAGTACTCCAGGACTAGGTGCTTGTGTGGGTGGGAGGGGGGTCATGTTGGGTTGAGTTAAAATCTCTTTTGCTGATATCCATACTCCCTGATTAGGCTGCTCAAATACAAAATCAAATAATTATGTACAGGTTCTCATCTTTTTGTGTTGTAATTTACTTTCAGTAATGAAAATATGACTAATAAAAAAGACAGTTCCATTAAAGAAATATTATTGACCAATCCCCTTTTCATTTTTGCTAATTAGAAGGTTCAAGATTAGAAATGAGTACATTAGAAGGTCAGCTCAAGTTGGATGGTTGGGAGACAAAGTCAGAGAGGCGAGATTGCGTTGGTTTGGACATGTACAGAGGAGAGATGCTGAGTATATGGGGAGAAGGGTGTTAAGGATAGAGCTGCCAGGGAAGAGGAAAAGAGGAAGGCAGAGACAGGACATGCAGGTGGTGGGTGTAACAGAGCAAGATGCAGAGGACAGAAAGATATGGAAGGAGATGATCCGCTGTGGCAACCCCTAACAGGAGCAGCCGAAAGAAGAAGGAGAAGAAGTTTAAATTATCGAAATTTTAAAGATGTGAGAGCTTAAATGTACAAGTCATTTATGGCATCCTTGACTACCAAAATAAGTTGTACATGTTAAGCTATTGTTTGATACAAAAGCCCTGTGGAGAGAATAGATGCTCAGATTTCATTCTCTGTTTTAAACTGTGTCGTTACTGGTAATAATAACAATATTATTGTTTTACTTCAAACATAAATGCACCATGTACAAACTAGGATGTGACCTGTATGATACAGAAGATATGTGCAACTTTGTATATGAGATTAGAGTATAGCCATATTAGTTTTCATAATTAAGTGAGGTTTATCAATACTGAATGTCTTTGAAGTACATACAGAAAGATAGATGAATGTGGCAACAAAAACAACCAACATTTATTTATATAGCACATTTTTATACAAACAATGCAGCTCAAAGTGCTTTACAAGATTAAATAAAAAGCAAGTTAATACAAGAAATAAACAAACAAGATTAGGCAATAATGTTATACAGTATATAACAAATATTAAGGTAACGACAGATGACCAGGAGGACAGAAAAAAAACAAAAAAAAAGTCCAATTAGGCTGGAGAAAAAGCAAAATCTGAAGGGGTTCCAAGGCCAAAAGACTTCTACCCAACATAGATGTTCTACATCAGCCCTTATGGTTTACAGGCTTTACATGGAAGAATTTGATGATGATGGTCATGTGGACACCTGGGAAACCCACCATTCAATCCATAAACACAGGGAGCAGCACGGTGCCATGATCAGGTAGTGGTGGTGCAGATTGGCACCACAGAAGAACCAGAAAAGACAGCAGAAAATATAGCACAGATTAGTATGGAACTACAGAACCCAGAGGAAAATGATAATTCAATGCCCATAATGACTAATAGGGATATAACTAAAATGCAGCTACAAAAAAAGCCATTTTAAAATGATGGGTTTTTAGCAGTTTTTTAAATAGTTCTATGGTATTAACCTGGCAAATTTCTATTGGTAAAGTATTCAAAATTTTAGGTAAATAACAGCAAAAGGACACCTTACCACTTCTTTTAAGCTTAGCTCTTCGAATTATAAGCACACCTTCATTTGAAGATCTGAGGTTACAACTTGGAGTGTAAGGGGACAAATATTCCAAAATATAAGACGGAGCGAGATTATTTAAGGCTTTGTAAACCAATAGTAGGATTTTAAAGTCAATTCTAAATGACATGGGTAACCAATATAAAAACGCTAAAACTGGTGAGTTGTGCTCAGATTTTCTTTTTCTAGTTAAGATTCTTGCTGCCGCATTCTGCACTAACTGTAACTGACTGATGTCTTTCTTAGGTTGTCCTGTAAGGAGTGCATTACAGTAATCTAGTTGACTGAAAACAAAAGTGTGAACTAATTTTTCAGCATCTTGAAAAGTTAGAAGAGGTCTAACTTTAGCTATATTGTTTAAGTGAAAAATGCAGTCCTAGTAATCTGATTAATATGTGACTTAAAATTTAGGTCAGAGTTAATAGTTACCCCTAAATTCTTTACCTCTGACTTGACTTTTATGCCTAAGGGATCAAAATTATTTCTAAAACCACCACTTTGTCTATTTTTGCCAATAACTAAGATTTCTATTTTCTCCTTATTTAGTTTGAGAAAGTTACTCCTCATCCATTTGGAAATACAAGTAAGACACAAGATCAGAGAACCATGAGCATCAGGGTCATCAGGTACTATTGATAAATAAGCTGTGTGTCATCTGCATAACTGTGGTTGCTCACCTTGTGCTTTGAGATAATCTAATGGAAGCATATAGATAGACATATGGCAAAACCACTACTTTTTTCCAAGGAATACCTAAAAACAGAATTTGTTTGACATATACCACTGGTTCCACACTAAAGCTTCCACATTTCCCAAATCAGTGCCCATACGAAGCTTATGCAGCTATAATGAAACTACATCCAAAAGACAGTTGGACGCCACTGTATTGATGAGCTTCTTTTTTCTCAATAGCAACCTTTCACCCGCTGAGTAGCCAATCCCATTTTGTTGCTGGTTGGCAAAGATACACTTTTGTGAAAAAAAAAAACATTCAGTAGTCACACCAAATGTGATCAACAATCACTTGTCTCATCTGATGCCATTGCAATGTATTTTCTAGGTTATAAAGCAGAAGGGGTGGAAAAGACTGCAGGTCGGAGGAAGGCTAAGAGAAACAACAGATAGGAAAGTTAAAGTATATCCTCCAAACCTTTCACCGGTTTTTCCCTAAACTTAATTCTTGTAAGGCTTGTGACAGCACAACTTCTATGACACACTTCTTACATTTTTTTTACTGTAATCATATTTCTGTTACCAATAAAAAATAGCAAAAGGGTCTATAAATACAAAATAAACACAATGGTCTGGATGTATAAACCAAAAATGTAAATAAGATAATCCCCATTTACCCATTTTACCTGTGCCATAGAGGAAAAATTGACAACAAAGTTCAAGTCTATTAGACTCCAGGAAGAGAAACAGGGGAAATGAAAAAAAGAGATGTATGTGAGTGTGCTTGAGTGTGTGTGTGTGGTTTGACATAGCCCTTGTAAATGGTTGGGAGCACAATCAAGCCCCAAATCCCAGACACAATCACACCCAAAACAGCGAAGTGTTCAAATATAGTCCATTTTCATTATATGTACATAGTACCTTAATGAACAGAAAACCACAGCCAAAGGATTACAAATAAAAGATGATTCCCAATTAACTTCCCACTCGTTTCACTTCTTCTGGGGCCTCATGCAAAACGCTGTGCATAGAATTCACACTATAACATGGCGTACAGACAAAAGCAGAAATGTTTATACGCACAAAAAAATCCAGATGCGTAAATCTGAGTGAACGCCAACTTCCACGTTCTTCTGCTACATAAATCCTGGTCAGTGTGAAAAGTAACGCATGTGCATGCGCCTGCTGTCCTGCCCCAACTCCTCCCAGAATTACGCCTCTTTGAATATGTAAATCAATATAAACAGCCCTTAAGCTCAGCGTTATGTGAAAAGACAATGGCAAAAGCACGGTGGAAAATAGAAGAATTTCAGTGAATACCAAGTGGAGGCAATGAAAAACATACTATTTGTTGGTTTAAACTGTGGTATAAACAACAAAAGGAAGTTGATCGAGTGACATAGAGTGTTGGAGAAACTCAAAAGCTCAACTTCACAAAGTCGCACAGTGCCCGAAGTAAAAAGAAGTTGTCAGATATTAAAGTTGCAGTGCAAAGGCGAGTCATAGCCCACCATCTGGTGTCATATGAAAGCTTATTAGGGCACAGAGAAAAAAAAAATAGGCACACAGTGGGAAAAAAGCACGAAATGTCAACTTTAATCTCGAAATTTCAAATTTAATCATGTAGTTTATTTTGTCATTAAAGTAGAACATCATAAACTTCATTTTAAAATCGTTTAATTTACTAGTTTGTCAAATCCCATCGTAACTAAAGTAGCATGTTAAATGCTTTGTTTTGTATTTGATCTTCTATGTGCTCTAAGTGTGTGAATCACTACGTGCTTCTGGGCGTCCTCTTCCTCCCACAGGACACAGAATCCATTACATTCATGATATTACAGCTCTCTGAATAAGTAAAATACTGAAATGTATACGTGATATCATTTTCATGATGATAAGAATTAAAGCATATTATTAAACATGGGAACACGGTGGCACAGTTATTGTTCATGTCTCACGCAAGATGCTTGCTGCGCCGTGCCCGACCTTTGATGAAATACTTTATTGGAGCAGTACTGTCTCCCTCAAATGTACTAATCCCCAATTCCTGTCCTTACTTTTCTTTCTCCAAAAACCCATTCGCCACACAATCAGCTCTGTAATAGAAGTTAAGCCATCTGTAAGCTTAGAACGCAGATTCTTCAAAACTTTTAAGGAACATTGAAATATCTTCGTAGTACATGTTTAATTATTCTATCCATCTATCCATCCAGTGTCGCGCCAGCCCCAGGAAGAATACAGCGTGAGGCAGGAACAAGTCCTCACATGTTTAATTATTAACAATATAGATTATTTAAATGAAGTTAAAGTTTTATCTGTATAATATAATAAACATATTTTGCTGCATTTCATCTTAAAAATGATATCATTATCAAATGTAAATACACGCTTTATATAGTGGCTCCGGTTCTGAAGTATTATAACTGTAGTGCAAGTTTACAGTGAGGTAATTGTACTTATAAGTATAAACAGTTCTACAAGGAGCACTTGATGGACTGATTGAGTGCGTTTATAGTTCTTGGGATGAAACTGTTTCTGAACCGCGAGGTTCGTTCAGAAAAGGCTTTGAAGCATTTGCTGTGTGAGAGCAGTTGAAATAGGCAGCATGGCTGAAGCAGCGTGTGCTTGATGCTGTATACCGATAATTCTCTTCCCGATCAGCTGCTATAGATCTGTGATTCCACACTCAGATACAGTGATATAAACACTCCGAGTGGTGCAGTGAGAGTAATATGGAAAAAGATGATCCACTGTGGCAACTCCTAATGGGAGCAGCTGACAGAAAAAAAAGAAGGTGCAGTGAGAGTAACAACGCTAAAGCAGCTATGGTATTTAGAATAGTTTGACCATTCTATGGACCATTATATTGTTACAGGTTAATTACAATTAGATGCATAAAACTAATAAACAATATACTGTTAATTTCAGTGTATTTATAAAGCCACGTCAGGGATGTGGATCTAAAAAAGAAAGGGAAACCACACTGGAACAGTAGCACTGCTTTGACACTGGGTGCTGCCAGTTTGCAAAACCAAGCGGAGAACTTGCGTACGCCAGGGTTTGAGCTAGCGTGAAAATGTGCGTGGCTTTACACCAGCTTTAGGTTTTATACATCGTGATTTGAGCGTGGAAATGGGCTTACGCAACACTTTGTGCATACGCACCATTTATACATGAGGCCCCAGGTGATCTTCGCCCTCTACCTACCAATGCTGACTCCTTGAGGCAGGTGAGACATCTTCTTCTATCTCAAACATGGGAGTACTTTTGGTGCAAGATTATTGTCTAATGGAAGTCCAAACCCGACTTCTGGGTGTGCATATGGTAGCTCCAGAAGTAGGATGCTGCCACCCTTTGCACAGGGGCAATTCCTTACCCCACAAAGTACACTCTCTTTACCTTTCTATTAAGGATTCTTGGCTGTTAAGGGTACCAGCAACAAACCCAGCTGGAATGTTTGTCCTTCCTGGTCCTTCCAAGCAGGTTCCTTGGCCGGACAGGGTAGTATCTATTCTGGCTGGGATGTCAGACTACCTGTGTCATCCCTGAGCCCTTCCTTTTGTCTCTAAGGTTGTAGTGATATTTGGTTAGTGGAGAGGATTGACACTCAGATACCTGGGTGCATAATTGATGCATCTGTTGTTGCCATAAGCTGATAATGGATTATGAGGATCAATTAATTCTTGCAGCTGAAAGCTCAATATTAGAATAGAATGCCTTTTATTGTCACTATACACATGTACAATGAGATTAAAAGCAGCTCCTTCAGTGCAGACATATATGTAGAACACAACAAGTAAATAAACAAATAAACAAATGGTGCAAAAAGTTGCAAAAAAAGTTCTGTGACGCTATATACAAATGGCAAGAATAATAACTAAATCGAGTTATTGCACATTATTTAAATACTGGAAAGAATAAATAACTATTGCCCTATTGGGTTATTGCACATAATTTAAATATTGCACAATAATGATGATCATGTGTAGTGAGTAGTGGATGTTGGACCCTGAGAGTAATGATATTGTACAGTATACAGATATTACACAGTTATTATCAGTACCATTTAGATATTGTATATTGCACAGTTGACAGATAGAAGGAAGTCCAGGGGTTGGGGGGTTAGACTGTGTAGTCAGTGCATGTGTGAGTTTAGAATGGTTATGGCTTTTGGGAAAAAACTGTTCTTGAGTCTGTTTGTCCTTGTTGTGATGCACCTGTAGCGCCTCCCTGAGGGTAGCAGGTCAAACAGATCAGAGCCAGGGTGGGAGCTGTCCTTAATGATGTTTTTTGCTCTGCTGAGGCAGCGGGAGATGTAAATGTCCATCAAGGAGGGGAGAGGGCAGCCGATGATCTTCTGTGCTGCCTTTACTACTCGCTGAAGCTTCTCCCTGTCTGATCAAGGAAGATAGATTTCCAATGTGTAATAGATAGTGTCTTGGTACTTTCACCAGGATGCCAATGCTAGCTTAGCAGTTATTGTGCCTAGTGAACAGAATCTTCTCTGACTTAGACTGAAAGATTTGTGAGGAAAAGTCAAAGAGAAAAAAGTATGTGAGGAGAGAAAGGCATCTTGATGTAAAGAGAAACCAGGAAATTAGAACTATCTCACCAGAAAATTGACAGAAGGAAGGTTAAGATAACTGGATAGCATATTGTCTACAGGGGATGATACATATAGTAAATATTTCACAAAGTTAAACTGTATGGAATGATGGTTGTCATTTCTTGAAACTGGACTAATATTTTGAGCACTGAATTCCAGGAAATGAAGGATATGAGTTAATATATTGCAAAATTGTGTGGGTCTATAGAAAATGGTAGGAGGCCTTAGGTGATATGTTATATAAAGCATGTACTGGTCTTGAATTCACAGTTAGGGAAAAGAATAAAAAATTTGAAGAGTGTGAAGGGGAAGTGGTAAAGAGAGAGGAATATTATCTGAAGGGCTGAATGAATGTACTAAATTAATGGGACACAACTTTGTGGTATGGGCATGAAATATAAAAGTACATCATAGGGGGTTTGAAAAGAATTTAAGGAATGCTAGGTTTGCTAATTTCTTTAATGTTTTAAATTTTCTCCATCCATTTTATGCCCCCACACTGTCAGTCCAATGTTTTAAGATTCTGAGCACACAAAAACAACTACAAACACAGCTGCAGTCTTGCACTCTTCTCTAGCTACTCTGCTATCTATTTTATTCTAATAGTTATCTCTTTAAAACTTCTTCCTCATGCTTTGGCTGCTTGCCCTTTTTGCTGACAGTGCCCAATCTCCTGTTATTTTGGCTTGTCTCTGACAGACTATACTTGCAGATGTATATTTATTTATAGTAACTTTAGACAGTGCTCAGAGGATCCGGAACAAAAAAAGTAAGATAAAGATGCTAAATTAATAGGAATTAGGAATACACAAAAACACACAGTAAAACATTACACAACCCCAAAACAGAAAAAGTTTGGATGGTATGGAAAATGCAAAACCAAACACATTACAGTGATTAAACTATATAATAGCCCATTATTTGATGTTACAACAATGAATTTAATTGTTTTTTCAAAAATAAACACTTATTTTTCTGTTGATACTTGAGACATATTCCAAAAAAAGTATGAGCTGTAAAGAATTTACCAATTTGTGACACTGCCCTTCATTCTCACGACACTTAATACATATTTAGGTACTGAACGCACCAATTTATTGAATGTTTCAGGTATAACTTATTGTCTCATTCTTCTTGCAAATAACGTTTAAGGTATGCAACAGTACTGAGTCGTTTGTATTTTACATTACAAAATGTGCCACACATTCTCAAATAGGGGAAAGGTCAAGACAGCAGGCAGGCCAATCCGCGGGGCAGAATGGTGGCTCTGAGGCTAAGGATCTGTGCTGGTATTCAGAAGGTTGCCGGTTCAAATCCCGTCAATGCCAAAAGAGATCCTACTCTGCTGGGCCCTTTAGTAAGACCCTTAACCTGTAATTGTTCCAGGGGCACTGTACAATGGCTGACCCTGTGCTCTGACCCCAAGGGGTATGCAAAACCTAACAAATTCCTAAGACAAGAAATTGTATAAGGCAAAATAAACAACAAAAAAAAACAATCGAGCACCCACACCCTCTTCCCATGCAGCCATGCCTTTGTAATGCAAATGGAATTTTGCATTGTCTTGTTGAAATATGCCTGGGCCGTCCATGGAAGATTTGATATCTTGAAGGCAGTATATGTTGCTCCAAAATCTTTATGTACTTTTTGCCATTAATGGTATCTTCACAAAAGTTCAAGTGCTCCGACATAACCCCATATCATCATAGACACTGGCTTCTCGACTTGTATCTAATTAACAGTCTGGACAACACTTCTGGGCACTGTTGAAATATGACTTCTTTTAGGCACAGTATAGTTGTAACTGGCATTTGTGGATATAACTAAGCATTGTGTTACTTGATAAAAAGCAGAAACTATTTTAGGTAAGATTCAGTGACCATTTATAAGTTATATAATGACATTGGGAACTTCTAGGGCAATGTATGTTAGAAAGCCCCCTTAACAGTTTGTGTTATGCCTACAATATGTACCCAAGGTTTTATTTACCCAGGTGACCTGTTTCACATACATGGGAGCAAGGAGACACAAAATAGGTAACAGGTCTCCCTGCTGCCATCTAATGGCATGAAGAATTCCAGACATGATTCTTGTCATCCCTCTCTACATCAGTCAGAAGTTAACACTCCAGGAACAAATCTCTTTAGGACTCTAGTCACAGTGTTGGAGCATACTGGATTCTTTTGTCAGTGGCTGGCTGTCCATGGATCTGTTACCTTTTAAGGGCTCTATAATAGTGTCTTAGATAACTGAGAAAGGTGGTCAGGGACAAGCCAAAGTTCAAAGCCAGAAAATAAAACAATAAAGCAAACACAAATAAAGGGCAAAGATCCAACAGCTCATGAAGGCAGCACTCAAACTAGGGGCGATGATTTCGACCTGCAAAGAGCAGCAGGGCTGTTGTTAACCTGGTCTGACAGAGAGAAAACTATGATGAACAGTCAAAAAGTCTCCTAAAAAAACCCTATTAGACATGTAAATGTGTCACATGTGCAGAGAGCACATTGCACATGTTAAACATAAACATAACCTGTCACAAGTGAAAAACCTTTTGGTAATATCAGATTATACATTGGCATTTGAAGACATCAATGGGTGAGTGGTAAACATGAACTATATGTTGTCACATACAGTGCCGTGTGCACTCTCTGTTGTTCAGCATTACAACAGTAGTGTATTCATCAATGTGAGTTTGAAAGTATTGACAGCTATGCTTGTGAAAATATGAACTGCAGTGTATCACACTAAGTCAAAGGGCTGCCATTAAGAGAGCTGATAATGAAGAGCCACAGGAAATGTAGATTTTGGTATCCAAAACACCTGAATCAACAAATCTACCTAATGACACCAGTAAAGAACAGCCAAGGCTGCATAGGACCCACTTTCTGACTACACATCCAAATGAGTAACTAAAGGAAGTTAACATTACTGTCTAATGGGAAATGCAAACACACCATGCCAGAATAGCCACAGCATTCTAACACGTGGTATATCCAGAGACCACAACGATTAACTAAACTGTTTGTTGTTGATGTAATAATCAAAATGACAGAAAGGTACCAAAGCAAACAGAAGCACTTCTCAAACTTGTGTAGCTGCAGTGGTCTATGTGTATGTGTGTGTGTGTGTGTGTCTGACTCCTATGTCTTTACAATGTACAAATGAATCATTAAGCTTCAGTTATCTGGTGCTACTGAGCTCTAGGGCCAATATGGATAGAAAACAAACTATCACTCTGATTTAGAAGATCTCAATATCTGCTGAGCTAGGGATACTTGAACACAGCACACATTTCCATATTTATACCAGAAGTACTGGTAATGTTACCAACCCAAATCTTATAAGAATGAGAACATGTTGACACACAACCAAAATGACGTTGAGTAAATATTAACAGTAAAGAGCACAGCAAAAAATTAACACCTTTGAACAAAAATGAAAGTGAAAAGTAAGGTCAGAAGTGAAATCCACATGCATAAAAAACAAAGAGCAGAAAAAAACAAGTATACATTTAATCTTATACTACATTACCCAACTCTTGTTCTGCACCATGGCAGTGTCATCTTCTAATATACAGTATATATATATATATATATATCTGCGGTGGGTTGGCACCCTGCCCAGGATTGGTTCCCTGCCTTGTACCCTGTGTTGGCTGGGATTGGCTCCAGCAGACCCCCGTGACCCTGTGTTCGGATTCAGCGGGTTGGATAATGGATGGATGGATGGATATATATATATATACAGCGTGTGTGTGCAATATATTAAGTAACAATAACTAGCACAAATGGTCACATTATTCACCACTTCCTTCTGTGCTCTATTTATGACAGACATAGTTCAATGTTCTGGGATAGCTGTGTTTTGCAAATTTACATCTTTTATTTGCATATGATATTATTCAGATGAGTAAATGACAGTTCCTTAAATTCAGACTATGAGTACTTATTTATACACAGGGCTTAGTTCCAGCTTTTTACATGTTGCTCCTAGGACAGATATAACTGTATGAGAGAGAATATACAGTATCAAGAACATCAAAGTCACTCATTGTATTAGCCACACAGCTTGATTTACCTCCTTGATGTTGTAAAAGCCCCATGAGACCATGTTAACTATACTACCACTAATATTCAGCTCTCACAGATAATGATCACCTTATGGGAACAGATAGTTGAGGATTAAAAATTATCACACTGTGTTTATTTTGTGTTGGTCCAGAGATCACTGTGAAAGTTAGAACTTCAGTAGAATGTTGCTTAACTTTTATCACAGTAATCAAGCAAGAAAGTTTACGAGGGTTGATGTTAGGTTATACATGCATGTGAAAATGCACACTGTAACTGTATAGTAATTGCACCTATTGGAAACATTCAAACATATAAGAAAGAATACTAATTACACAAAATATGTCAATGAAGAGCACATGATTAATTAAACATGGCATTAGATATTAATGAAACGTGTCATATATAAGCAACATACACACTTACAGTGTATACATTTTTGTAATTATTTCATTTAAAATGTAATTTCCCTAAAGCAACATATTTATGCCGCCCATTTATCATAGTGAATGCTGTCCTGAGACTGACCAGTTCTGCTTCCTGCTTTCCAGTCGTCGCCCAGTGCTGCCGGTTTACTTCCATTGTGACCTGGGATCACAGCTTAGGGTTTGACATCGTACTAGGGTGTTGTACCGTGTTAGCCATTATGAATGTAGAGAAAAGCCAAGCAAAATGACACCTTTTACTGGCTAACTAAAAAGATTACAATACGCAAGCCAAGGGGCCTGAGTTGCCTCGAAAACTTGCGTATTGTAATCTTTTTAGTTAGCCAATAAAAGGTGTCATTTTGCTTGGCATTTCTCTAGCAGACATCGGAAATGCAGTAATTACACAATATAGGCACTTTTTTATGTAGTTGTTTATTTTGATCTATTTTCTTATTTGTATGTTTCCTGTAGTCAATGTTTTATTCAGCAGAGATACTTGAATTATCTTTTTTGACTTGTGTGATCAGTGCCATTTTTGTCTTTTTAAATGCTGATACAGGGGCATCAATGCTGCTCCCATGATATGATGAGGTTCTCTGCGTCCTTGAGTTAAATAAGTTTGATGGATGGGGATTGAAACCTATGCCAATGTACTTTCAGGGATGGGGGATCACATCAAATATAGTTTAATGACGCAATAAAAGACGTTTGCATGTTATTATCTTATTAAAAATCCCTGTATTTTTTCTCTTTAATTTAATCTTACAATGTCTTTTAACTTTTCTGAACAGACATGTCTGTAAAGGTGTGGTTTTGTTACAGAAGTCTAAGTTCCTCACCTGTCCAGCGCTTTTCTCGCAAGTCTTTGGGAAAATTGAGACCCTGATGAGAACTTGAAACGCTCGCGTCTCATTCTACTGTTTCTGGAAACCCATTCTTATTTCTATTTATCATTGCAATTCACAATTAAACCACATTCTTCCGTCTGTTTTCTTTGTCCAATTTATATCACGGGGAGCTAAAACATATTCCAACAGAACAAAGACAGGAACCAACGGAACTCTCTGCGCTTTCCCAGTATCGTCGTCATCATCCTCATAATCATCACTTTAATCATAATCAGTTATTATTATTATTGCCCGTTACTTTCAACATTTTTGGTGGCTTTGTTTTTCTGTGGCCCTTTCAAGTTTCATTCGTATTGCCTCCGGATGTTACCTGGACAAGCTCTTTCTCCTCGTGACACTAAAAATTGAATCAGAAGTTTTCCGATTAAACCCGAATTTTGGTTGTAACACGCTGTCTAAATCCAGTCTAAATGAGAAAAGGTACTAAAAAAAACACATTGATTGTTTATTGCCAAGCTTGCTAAATTGTTGTTTGAGTCAAGATTATATAAATCACGTCGTTGCCAGGCAGCTCTGTGTTTGCCTGTTGGATGTTACACTACAATTACTGCAACCTGAGATGTTTTAGGTCAAATTGAAGTTACCATAATGTCTTAGTTACACGTAAACAAAATCATTCCTGCGTTCAGCTGCAGTGCACAGAATGCTAAACCTTCAGTTTGCTTTAAAAATAAAAATAGGCTGCATGTAACATTATTTACAATGGACTGTCAATAAAGGTAAGCACTTTTTAAATCTTCGTATTGTAATGAACTTTTATAATAGTATATAATGATTGTATTTCCATAGAATATACTATTCCCACAGTTTACAGATTAAGACATTACTTCATGTTGAAAATGGGGGGAAAAGCACTTTAAAATACACTACTCTTGTGTTCTGTTGTTATTGCATTAAACATTTACTGGAAACAGCAAAAATGTATTGTTTTTGGGGATAGGATATTAATTCTATTAAACAGAAACTATTTAAGTTTATTGCAAACAAACATATTAAATTATACAAACTGGACTTTAACATTGTATTTACAACATGTTTTTAGAATCACAAACCCCTGGTCTAAATGTTTTCAACAAACAAACAAACAAACAATAAATAAATAAATAGTTCCACATCTTTTTATTTACATGATTGTTTGCACATATATATACTGATATCCTGTATGACGAAACATTCATTATGTAATTAATCTAGCTCTGTCAATAAAATGCTTCATTTTCTTTCTATCTGTAAAGACATATTTAAGTAAAACTTTGCTAAATTTCTTCAACAGAAACAAATTTAAAGTTGAAAATTGGTAAGCATGAAAATAAAAAAACAACATTTTGTTTTCCAGTTATTTCACGTTTCCAGTCTCCATGGAGGTCTATTCACAAACCACTACCCATAACTATTCCCTCAATCTGCCTGAACTTCAAGCGGTAACTGGTCAAATCATCAATAACCACACACGAATAAACAGAAAAAACTTGTAAGTATGAATATTTCTATATATAGATATATGTATATGTAGATATATGTATGTATGTATGTATGTATACCTTTTCAAGATCTGTTGGTATGAGTGAGTAGCTCAGCTCTAGCGTCTTAGTTAAGTATAATATTTACCAACTTCATTTAATTAAGATATTAAAAATGGAAAAGTTTTCATTTGTATAAATGAAAATATCCATCTACGTTTTACTAAGGAGATACAAACTTGTGTACTGTAAATAGGCCAAATTTGCTGAGATAAGATTTTGGTATTGACTGATATACAGTATAGCTTATTATCAATAATGATTTGAAACCAGTTTTTAGCTACAGCAAAATAACATGAATTGAATCAATAATTAATTAGAAGCATTGTTTTGGACAATCCCAATCAATCCAACAACACAATCTAAAGATGAACGTCTTATAATTGATGTGAAGAAGAATACAACAAATAAGGCAGAGAAATTATTACAGGATCTATCCATCTCTCCATTTCCTAACCCACTTATCCACAACAGAGTAATGGGGAAGCTGGAGCATCAGACACAAGGCTGAGACAATTCCTGGACAGGGCGCCACTTAATCGCAAGGTGATTATTGCAGTATGATAAAGTTAATTTCATGGCTACTTTATGAATTTAGTATGATTAGTACTGCCATCCTGTAGATCCAGTGATCTGACTTCAGTTCTCTGGAGAACACATGCACACACAAACATGAGGGCCATTTAACAAAGCCAATTTGCCTAACCTGTATGTGTTTGGACTGTGAGAGGAAACTGGAGTACCGGAGAGAACATGCAAACTCCATACTGATGTAAACTCCAGTCTCCTTCACTGGAAGTGCACCACCTTGCTGTCTAATATTATTAACATTATTATTATTAGTAGTAGTAGTATTAATTGTTGTCTGCAATATTTTCCATTCATTAATCTATTAGATAGATAGATAGATAGATAGATAGATAGATAGATAGATAGATAGATAGATAGATAGATAGATAGATAGATAGATAGATAGATAGATAGATAGATAGATAGATAGATAGATAATCATTATGCACAAGGTAGTAACAATAGGGTGTCAGTCAATTGCATGGCAAACCCCCACACACGCAAAACACACACATCCTAAAGACATTTATGTTTGTTAATGTGGCCGTGCAAGAGAGAATATGTGTGTGTGTGGGTATGCAACTGTGTCTTGCACTTATACATGTACCTGTATGTGGCTTGAGCTCTAGTTCCCTCTAACCCTGTAATGGAAAAAACAGTTTGTGAAAAATGGATGGATTATACATCCAAATTTATTTACTAATTAAACCTGAGAATGGGATGAAACAAAATGAAAAATCCACAGAAATGTTAAAAAGTAAACAACTAACACACAAATATTCTGCCATGTTTAAGCATGATTTAATTGATTAAAAATAATTAAACATGATGATGGTGAAGCAAGAACATATAAATGCACATTTGCACTTTGATTTTCTTATTATATAACATTATCTTTTACAAAAAAGGCTCATAGACAGGACTTTAGGACTTTGGTTAGTACTGTTGCTTGAGAACACTGAGAATCTGCCTTCAACTTTCAGCTTGATCTCAGTTTGTGGGTTTCATAGCTATCAATGTTTGAATGTTCTCCCTATGTCCATGCGTTTTTTCCCCAGTTCTCCTGTTTCCACTTGTGTTACAAAGGTATGTGCATGCTAGACCTCTGTTGTGTGGAAGGCTGAATGTGTTTTCTTAACTTGCACCCAATATTACCAGGATAGATTTGCACACAAAAAATGAAGGTTTGATAAAGAATGGATTGCCCATGACATAACAACAACAACAACAAACACAACAATAATAATAATAACAATAATAATAATAATAGAACCACCATCAGAGCATACTGTAACACAATAAAGACATGCACTACAAGTCTGTTCTTGTGAGTTTGCTAAGAATTAAAATGACAGAATAGGCATGTTATAATTTATTACTGTGTTAGATAACCTATCAGCATGCATATAAAATTTTTAGTAAAGTAAATATGTAGTGTATCTTGGTAAATTATTAATGTAAACAGAGGTGTAGCGCAGTTTCTAGTTTGTCACTGCTGAAATTGTGAAATACACTTGATAATAATACAGTCCACGTGAAAGAATGCAGTATATATTATTGTATACACAATACAAAAATTTAATTCAGATAACCAGTTCTACTTTTTGTTATTTGTGTTTTTCCATAGGACTTTAAAACCTGTATCCCAAAATCACCCTTCCACCTACTTTCATCATCCAACAAGCCCAATGACTTCTCTGAGGGTAAGCCCAGCTCACTGATTGCATGTCAGCATTAGGTAAACACTAGTAGCTCTACTATGAACTTGGACTGGCTGAAGGTCTCCCTCTGAGATAAAGAGATATACTATAAATAACTCCGGCCTTTTTGGATTAATTAGGTTTAAAGCAGAAGAAGATTAACTTGTCTTCTCTGGGGAAAGCTTCTACGCACTTTGGCAGCTCTGAGCTCTACAACTACATGGTTATTAAAGGGGTAGCAGTTGTAAGATTTTAAAGAGGATCTGATGAATGAGAGTGACCAATTTTTAAAATGCTTTAAAGCTATTCTTTTAATTTAATCAGGAAATGAAAAACGTTAAAATGATTAAAGAAAGTATCACAAGGTGAACATGGGCAGTCAGTCAGTCAGTCAATACCATACCAGTTTAATTGAATTTAAGATCACAGAGTAATAAAGTCTATCCCAACAGCACTGGACTCAATGTAGGAAACACCCTGGACTGGGTGGTAGTTCATGACACACCCACACTCACACTCATGGGCCAACTTGAAATTGCCAATAAGCTCCACCTGCATATCTTTGGGAATGGGGGGTGGTGGAGGGGGGATTGCTGTAGTACCCAGAGGGTGCAGAATAACATGCAGATTGCACTTGGACAATATCCAGGTGTTGATTTCAATCCCAGGACTCTGCATATTTAAATCTAACATGCATCCACTTTGTAATGTATATTTCAAAATATCAACTCACTTACAAGATATCTAAGGTAACATGACAAAACTATTATTGACCATGCTCTTAATTAGTTACTTTGCTAACCCTGGCTCCAGCAGACCACCGTGACCCTGTGTTAGGATATAGTGGGTTAGACAATGACTGACTGACTATTACTAATACTACAGTATTTTTGAGTGGTTAGTATGGGGAGGCACATTGAACTGTAACAAGTTTAGAAGTAAGATTTACTGGTATTATGAAGTGTAAGAATACATAAAGAATTAAACTATGTTGATCAATTTAATATGTAAATTATATGCAAGTGAGCTATAATAAAACACATAATACATTTAAGCAAAAAACTATTGGGTTCTCCTATTAAAGGATTTATTTAAGTAATACAGTAATAAAACAATATTATCACATAAGCCACCACATGTGGACAGGATTTTCATGTTCTTGCACAAACTATATTGAGAAGCATCGTTTGTGAATTCTGACCACAGACTTGTTCTTGCTACTCTTAGGATCCAGCTTAGGTCCAGTAGGTTACCACCTACTGGGAAAATGAGCCTGGACTTGGCCAGACTCCAAGACCAGGCTGTTTCTAATGAGTCTGCACGCAGTTTGTGTGAGGAACTTTCAGATTTGAGTACGACTGCCGATCCTAATGTGATGTGGGAGACCTTCCGTGACAAGACCCTGTAGGTTGCTGATGGTTGTGTTGGTGTTACCGGTGTTCCCAAAAGGAGGTGTTTCATCTCGCAGGGCACCCTGGATATCATTGAGAGGAGTCGCAGTGCAAGGCTCAATGGCATCTCTGGTCTGTACCGGGAACTGAGAGGGATGGCTGCGAGGGCTCTGAGAGCAGATAAAGAGGCATTTGTTAGAGGAATTTGTGAGCAAGTGACACACCATCTGTGGTCTAGCGACCCACGTCCTACTTACAGAGGAATCAAAGCATTACGCACATCTGAATCTGTTCTTCGGAGAGTCGCAGTCAGGGCAGCTGATGGAATGGTCCTTACAGATGACACTGGAGTTGTGACACGCTAGGCTGGCTACTTTGAGCAGTTGTTCAAAGCTGATCCTCCGGCTAGGACGTTGGATATCTCTGAGTCCACAGTTCTTGAGGCTGATCCTCCAATTAGCTGTTAACCACTCAATCTCACTGAGATTGCACAGGTGGTGAACCAGCTGAGGGGGGGAAAGGCTGCAGGGATCTGTGGTATCCAGGGTGAACTTTTCCAGGCTGGTGGTAAGGCTGCCCTCCTGGCATTGCAAGCAATCTTTGCTTCCATTTGGGAGACAGGCATCATCCCAACTGACTGGAAAACGGGACTTGTCATCCCTATCTGGAAAGGGAAGGGTGATTGCCTGGATTGCAACAACTACAGGGGGATAATACTGCTCTCGGTGCCAGGTAAGGTACTTGCTAGGGTCGTCCTCAATAGGATCCGTGATCACTTGCTCACCTACCAGCGACCGGAACAGTCTGGTCTTACGCCTAAGAAGTCTACCATTGACCGCATCCTGGCACTGAGGGTTCTCATGGAGCGTAAACACAAATATCGGCAGAGTTTCTTTGCAGCCTTTGTTGATTTTCACAAAGTGTTCGACTCGGTTGATCGAGCTGCCCTGTGGGACATCCTGAGGATTCGCAGGATTCCCTTGAAGTTGCTGGATATTATGGCTGGCCTGTACACTGGTACTGTGAGTGCTGTGCAGAGTGGAGGCAGGACCTCTGTGTTTTTCCTAGTTGATTCTGGGGTTCATCAGGGATGTGTTCTTGCTCCTACTCTGTTCAATGCTTGTATGGACTGGGTGTTGGTCAAGGTTGTGGGGTCCAGCGGCTGTGGGGCATCTGTTGGTGAAGAAAGGTTCACAGATCTTGACTTTGCTGACAATGCTGTGATCTTCTCGGAGTCAATAGAGGCTCTGATCGGGGCGCTTGAGAGACTGAGCGAGGAGTCTGAGTGTCTGGGTTTGCAAGTGTCCTGGATAAAAACCAAGATCCATGCCTTTAATGCCCTCTTGGGCACAGCCATCATCAGTGTGTCTGTTTGCGTAGAGAGTGTTGACCTTGTTGAGAGGTTTATTTACCTTGGCAATGACATTCATGTCTCTGGTGACTCTTCCTATGAAGTCAGTAGATGGATTGGGAGAGCATGGGGGGTCATGAGGTCGCTGGAAAGGGGTGTGTGTCACTCCTCATATCTATGCAAAAGGACTAAGGTCCAAGTTTTTAGAGTCCTGGTGCTTCCTGTCTTGCTATATGGTTGCGAGACATGGACGCTATCCAGTGACCTGAGACGAAGTCTGGACTCTGGTACTGTGTCTCTCCAGAAAATCCTTGGGTACCATTGGTTTGACTTTGTGTCGAATGAGCGGTTGCTCATGGAGCCCCAAATGAGGCACATTACCTGCATTGTGAGGGAGTGTCTGTTACGGCACTACAGCCATGTGGCGTGTTTCCCCGAGGGTGATCCGGCACATAAGATCCTCATTGTTGGGTCCACCCAAGTGATTGGACCAGGCCAAGGGGTCACCCACATAACACCTGGCTGCGACAGAGAGAGGGTCATTTCCGGAGGGTGGGACTAGACCGCGTGTCTGCCTGGGGGGTTGCAAACCAGGATCCCGAGTTGTTTTGTTGTGTAGTGGGTACGGTAATGCAATATACCAGTGCATGCTCCCCAACTTGACTTGACTTGGAGTTGTCTATAAGGCTTAAAATCCGAAATCAAGAGGACCCATATCTGTTTCTATTTAAAAAGACCATAAAATGTTTATTTTTCAACTAAAATTAAAAGTTAAGATTTTTAACTTTTTAGTAATTTTATTTTTATAACATAACATTTGCAATTTAAACAAATGCTGACATGTGCATGTTTAAAGTCAGCTAGGTATAGATATTTTTTAAGTTAAAAAATCTCTCTATTATAATAAAAAAATCCTGGGACGAGACAAGACTTTTTAGCCTGGGACGAGATGTGACTTTTTCAGAGAGATACTTTCATGTCCCAAAAGCTGAGACTTTGTGCCAAGAGATTTAACCACACCCGGGGCCGGAAATAAAAGACAAAGAGTAGATGGCAAAGTAGAACGTCGTAAAGAATTCAAAAACATTGGTGTGATACACATGCAGAGCAGGTTAGAGATAATGAAAGTACTAAAATTCAAAAGTCTCAAAAAAAGATAGTAAAGATTGCATTAGCGCAAACAAACAAAAATTATTACTCGGTGAAATAACGGAACAATGAAAAGAGATTGAATATATTGTTAGCATTTAAACTTTAAGTCGGAGACTTGTAGATCATCTAAATCGTGTTGCCATCAGGGAAAAGTAGTATTTCTTCCCAATGAAGAGGCGTATCTGCGAGAATTAAAACATTTATTGTTTGATGGAAGTGAAATCCACATACGCAAGTGACAGAGATGCAAATTGGCTGGCACATAGCACAGGCCGAGGGGGTTGGCGAGCGAAGCCCCCTAGTAAGAAATTAACAAAGCCACAATTAACATGTCAATTAAAAAAATCCTTATAATCTCCAAAATTCCTGCCAAGAAGTACCAGTCGTCAGCTTACATGTTTTGTACCCTCGTAGCTTATGGATCTTCTTAATGCCAGTGCCCTAAACTGTAAAATAAATGGGAAGGTGCAAGACAGAAACTTTACAGTAAATGGTAGCCACTGCATTGAAAGCTACTACATACATAAGTTCAAACTGCAACAAATTAATTCACAAACTGTAGTCAGGTCACACTCTCCCAAAATGGTCAAAGAAGGCTTCAGTAATTTTACATAGCAGCTTCTTTAGAAATGATTAAGAAACACTTTATATAAAAATAAAAAATAATTGTCACAATCAGGAACTGAACTTCACACCCCAAAAGTATATCATCAGCCATACTGCTGAGCCACCAAAGCCAAATTGCATATTCAGATTCCTTGGGGTTTGACCGCACACACACACACACACAGTAGCATTTTATTATATAGCAGATTTGTATATATTAAAAAAGTACAACATGTACTGTCAAATACTGAAGCTGAAAACAGGCTATTAAATAAAAAATAAACCACACACCTTATAAGATATATATATATATATATATATATATATATATATATATATATATATATATATATATATATATATATATATATATATATATATATATATATATATATATAAATGTGGAAAATACCTGTCAAGAAATGACAGGCAAAATAAAATACAGTAAAAGACACATTTCCTGGGAGTTTAACTTTGAATACCTTTGGTGACTTGGACACAGATTTATGTTTTTTTTTTTTTAGCCTCATTGTTTGAGCATATACATAACAGCACTCTTCATTAAAAAGATTCACTCTGTTCAATAAAAAGTATAATGGTGGTTTTTCAGAGAAAAACTGTGCTGAAGGACAGAATAAAAATTACTACTATTACTATTACTACCTACTAGGATAGGTACCAGCTTCTAAAATTCTAAATTACATTAAGTGGTTTTGAAAAAGTTATGTTAAAATTGGTAACATTTACAACTTTTCTGCTTTATACATGAAATGAAAATTTACAGAGTTTGTATATCCTCCCAAACATTCTCTTTTTTAATGTAATTGTATCCTACATCTCAGAGACATGCAGCTTAGTTTAAATGATGCCTCTACACTTGGATGCAGAGGCTGCAAAGAAATGACATCCCTTCCAGGGTTACTGCCTATATTAGTGTTTAGTGCTTCTGGTATACTGTAAGTTCTGACTCCCCACAGTCTTGTAATTGACAAAATATTTGTATAAAATGGATAAGTGCAAGGGTGACATTTTACATATGACCTGTTTTGATTAGAAAGAAACATATCTATCTTGTTTTCTACTATTAATGCTGCTTAGGTATGTATGTTCGATATTTCACAGATACTTTTATTTACAGATCTGGCAGGGATATTGTGGTAATATTTATTTTGACCCTTTTAAAATTCATAAAAAGGCCTTTCATCCTCCTGAAGACAGACTTACTAAATCTGGCATGAGAAGAAATGAGGACATATCATATAAAAGAGCCTATTCAGATTTCCAGGTAATAAAGATTATATTTCACTTATCTATAAAACCTGGCAGAAAAAAATTATTAGCTTGTGAAAAGGAAAACTGTTTTAATGATAAAGCAGATGAATCACAGATGCTGGTTATTGCATACCATAGCAGCCAAATATATTGATAGGCAATCTGCAGCAGATACTGGATATTCACATTAGCATTGTAATTGCCATTTCAATGTGATGGCACTCATGATAGCAATCTAGACTAGAATTGTTTTCAATAAAGTGTTCATAACAATACAATATTTTAATTACCCTAAGAACATGTTTCGGTCAACCATGACTGAAGAGTATTTAAATTCTTTATACTTAGAAAATGACAATGCAAGGAAGCACTCATATGACAAAACTACACCTGAAAAAAAACAGAAAAAAGACTTTTTTGTAAAATGTGCTTTGACTGTGACTATGGTCTTTCAATATTGTATTTCATCATTCTATGATGCAACATGCAGATACATTATATAACATTTATCTAATTTTCATCTCCCCATAACTCAAAAACAATAAGGCACATGAAAATTTTATTCACACCACTGACTTTGATATGTGAGATAATCCAGCTGAGCAATTTGAATTAAAAACTGAGATTTAATGGTTACATATTTAAAAAAATTAGTTGTGTCGTGGAACAACCCCATTGAAGAAGAGGACCCCAAAAATGTAGTTCTGCCACTGCACTTTAGATGTCTGTGCTCGAAATGGAAAAGCAAAAGAAATGTAACCAATAGTGTTAGTTTAACTGTGTCACCTTGGGTAAAGGAAGCAACCAAATAGGCAAATGTAGATAGATAGATAGATAGATAGATAGATAGATAGATAGATAGATAGATAGATAGATAGATAGATAGATAGATAGATAGATAGATAGATAGATAGATAGATAGATAGATAGATAGATAGATAGATATGAAAGAGATAAATGACTCTACACTAATCAGTTATATATGACTAATGTTGTGTTACACATGTCAATACTAAACTGCTCTTGCTCTGTTCCGTTTATTTTACAGATTAAATTGTAATGTGTGCTACTTATCTTTTTAATGAACAGGGTATAAACACTCCAAGAACCAGCCGATTTCCTCGACTTCTTGGTTGTGTGAGGCAACTCTCTATACTGGACAAAAATTCACTTTTTGCAAAAGAAAGTCCTCAACTCTCTGAAGATATCACATGGATCACAAGTCTCGGTGCAATTGGTGGCCTCCAAGTTCAAGATGCTTTATCTAAGAACACCACAAGCAATTTCTATAAAGACACAATAAAACTAAGAAAAGTAATAGTTTCCAGCCTTGTACACACATCTGACAATTTCCCCAGAAGCAGTTGTTCTTCTGTAGGCTGCTATCACCAGCTTTACTTTTAGGATGGTTTCCACCACATTTGAGTATTAAGCCCCGAGCTCTGAAACAATGTGGAAATGAAAGTTAATGTTGCTGCTATTAAGATTTTCTTTAAAGTTAACTGTGATAACAAAAAACATACCATTTTGTAATCAGTATTCATTAAAGTTACTCTTAAATAACAAAAAATGTTTCTATACAACATTTTTTTCACTGACAAATCTTAGCTCACTTTATTTATACATTTTAAAACTCCACCTGCTGTAAAGTTAATTGAGCTTAACTTGTGTGTTATTACATTACACTATGTTAATATAAAAAACTACTCTATTTGGTAGTTTGAAAATTGTATTAGTTGTTAGTCTGTGTGAATTAAACTGACAGTTCAGGACAGAAGCACATCAGTGTGGTTTATTATATGAGAAATATCTTTGAGCTGTACAAAAGCAGTGCAATGAAATCACTGAGATACTACAAATAGCAAGCCTTTGTTATTAGGTGTAAGCATTAGGCTTTGCTTTTATGCTGTTATGCCATGCAGTATATGTTGAATGTAAATGTAACTTTTATGTTTAATTAAACATTGATTGCAATTCAGTATTTACAGGCTTTACTATGCTTTGTATACAATAATAACAGTGTGCTTCTCTGACTGAGCTGTTTGTTGGCCGTCTTCAAAAGTTAAATTATTTTCCTTGTCTTGTTTTTGACATTCTTTGATAGACCTTTACATTTTAATATTTTTAAGATGAATATTCAGTGAGCATTTCAGAATATACTGTATGCCCTGATTTTAGCCCAAGCAGATGTAGTTCCTGCCTTGCACAATTATGCTTACTGGAGAAGCTATAACCCTCACAACCCAGAAATGGACTAAGCAGGTCTAACAGATAGTATTTAAAGTCCACAGATATTATATAAAATATAGGGCTCATCAAACTGAAATCTTACTTTGACTGATACTTTTCCAGTGTAATAGTTCAGCCTTCCATCCATTTTTTTATATGCAGATTTCACAGTTCAAAGTCACTGGCAACACATCAATACCTGCAGCTTGATAGACAGTGTGGCGTAGTGGTTAAAGCTCTGGACTCAAATCCTGCTAACTGACACTGTGCGACCATGAGAAAGTCACTTGACCAGTTTGTGCTCCAATTGGAAAAAAATATGTACCATAACCAATTGTGTCATATTGAAAGTTGCCTTGGACAATGGTGTCAGTCAAATAAGTAACTGTATATAAATTAAATATCTTTCAAAAAGGAACGTTAGAGTGCTTCAGGAACTTGCATGTTCAAAATGAACAGCAGGAAAATACACCATATGTGAAAACTACAATTTAAACTGTGAGCTTATATAAAAAGTTTGGTTTGTGTGCAACAATCTACCATATTTTATTAAGACATTTCATATACAATGATACATATTTTGTGTTAAAGATGAACATATAATAACTCCTATTAAATGTTAACTGAGACAGGTTTCTGGTACCTGTGTATGTAAAAGGCAATATTTTTTCATATGTATATCATGTTGTGTGTACAGCAAATGTTAAATTTTGTATTCTCTGTCACAGAAAAGAAAGATGTTACCTTTAACGTCATGCACCTGCTGTATATAAAGAGTTCAAAAAACAGGCCTTAACTTAAACGACTTTAGCTTCAATACACAGAACCTGTCACAAAGTAATCCAACCATATACATTGAAAAGAATAGATGTATACTTTATCCTCGTCAATATTAAAATCCATATTTATCAATGAGAATAAATAGCGTGCCTTAAGTGGAATAAAAGCTGACAGGATACTTGAGGCATGGACAACCAGACGTGTCAGTATAACTAAAGCAAAGTAAGGTATGAAGTCAATGCGACACGCATGCACAGTTCAGCAAAAGGAAGATACTGAAGAATCTTGTGTTACAAAAGCACTTCCGAGAACAAAATAATAACAATAATAACCATGTACAGTATCTAGTTTGGCGTATTTTATTGGTGCCAGTTTTCAAAATATTTTTCGTAGTGATCGTAGCTGGAGATTACACGGCGTGCTCTATTATTAGATCTACAGTGCGTCATCCGAGACAGTATTTCCCAGTCTCCTCGACACACCAGTATATAAGCCTATCCACCTATTCAGAGTACAGCGGCAAAGAAAAAAGAACGCGGAGCCAGCGGCGCTCCCTTCAGCACGAAGGACAGAGCTAACATGGGTCAAACATCGGCGGCGCAAAGGCAAGAGATCGACGTGGCAGATCTTCAGGAGATGTACAAAAAATTTGTGATCGAGTGTCCGAGCGGATCGTTGCATTTGCACGAATTTAAACAGTTTTTTGGAATAGCCGCCAGTGGAGAAGCCGCAAAGTACGCTGAGAGTATGTTCAGAGCCTTTGATAAAAACGGGGTGAGGAGCAGGGCTGTTGTTCTGCCAACTAACAGAGTTTATTTAAAGTTTCAGATTTTGACGAACTAATCTTAAAATATCAACCCGAGCTATTATTCGAAAACTTGCTTCATCAGTAGTAATATTGATTAACCAACTAAAACTAATAGACTTAAAATATAATGTTATCTGCGGTGGGCTGGTGCTCTGCCCGGGGTTTGTTTCCTGCCTTGCGCCCTGTGTTGGCTGGGATTGTCTTCAGCAGACCCCCGTGACCCTGTGTTTGTATATAGCGGGTTGGATAATGGATGGCTGGATGTAATACTATGTGACATATATGCGTACATGCATATAATTATCCAAGAAAATTAATTTGAATTTAGCAGGCACATACGTGTGCTTCTTCGTCATCTTTTACGTATTTAAGTTCACTTGGACAAATTTCAGTTATCAAACCTTCCTTTTTTAACTTTAGCTTTTATTTTAAATAAATCTATGAATTGAAATGTAAGAAAACGAAGTTCTAATTTTTATAAGCTGATGTTTGTAATCATTGTGTTTTTGGTAATATTCCAATAGTTTATACATGAGCAACATTTCTAACAGAAAACTATGCTTGTTTCAATGTAGGATAACACAATTGATTTTTTGGAATACGTGGCTGCCTTGAATCTTGTCTTAAGAGGGAAGCTGGAACACAAACTGAAATGGTCGTTCAAAATCTACGATAAAGACGGGAGTGGATGCGTAGACAAAAAGGAACTCTTAGAAATCCTCAAGGTAAAATCCATCGATAATTTTATTTGGAATACTTTTGGCATATTGTATGGGCTGTTGATTTTGGGAAAGAATGGCGCGGTACTCTTAAGAGAATTTCGTTTCATTAAGAATACACAGAAAGCTAACACACTCGGGGAATATACAGTACAATGTAGAGAATTACCCAAACGCATATATTTGAATTCGCGAAGAAAGGAAGTTAATGTCACATGCATTAATTCACTTAGGGCAAGGATATGTGAACAAGTTACTGCTATGATTTGAAGTTTTGAATCGCTTTAATTGCCGTTCTCTTTTTCGTTTTGTTTTATTTGTCGTCGTTTTCCCAAATCTACTGAAAAAATACACTGTAAACACTATGCTGGTAGCTACCTGGCTGCACCTCCTTCTGACTTACAAATCTTAAGGTCGAGGAGGGCACTGCAGGACAAAAATCGGTCATCGACAGAGCTGACGCCTAAAGCTGGGGGAATCCTACGTTTCTTGTTTTAAAATCGTTTAATCCTGCTTCACTTAAAACGACAGATAAAAATAAAACGAAGCCTTAAAACTGTCGTCATACGATAGAAAAGAAGTTTAAGTGATTGTAACAACAAGTACAGAATGCCACATTCAATTTGCGGATAAATAGTCATTTGAAATCTAAGTACACACCACATGAAATGTATTTACTTTTATAAAAAATGTGAACATATCAAGACTTGATCTTCATTTAAACAGAATCTTTAGATAAAGGTGATATAATATAGCGTGTCACGCCATCATTTTGTATAGTCCATTGTATAATTTAAATTAATATACATGCAGATTTCACATGTGGAAAAAGTTGGCACACCACTACATTTAGCACTACCTCAGATATCTAAAATTAGAATCAGGTGCAAAAGATTAGAAGTTCATTACAAAGAATCTTTGAAAAACTGTTTCATTTAAACATCATGCATTTAGATTGGTGTGCATTACCATGCGTAGATTGAAAGAGCTTTGTGGGGCATCTTAATACATAATTCGCCGGCCTCCTCACTTAGTAACTCACGTCCGTCCGAAGCCTTCTGCGCAGTCGCCTTCTGCGCACGTCCGAAGCCGAATGCGCAGTCGCCTTCTGCGCAGCTGCCCGAAAAACCTTACGAGACCGACATCCAACCCCAACATCACAGCAGGCAGTGGACCTACGGCCGCAAAAATTCAAAGAGAAAGGCGACTTCGATTAAAGCTCTAGAGGCATGAAAGGCGATTTCGACTACAAATCGAGGCCTAATTACGCATTCTGATTCAATTACGCATTCATTCAATACATCTACAGTATATCACGTTTGTGGTGCTTATACTTATTACTATTCCATATTGTACTGGAAAATTCATCAACTAACAGTACAAGCCTGTACAGTAATGAGTAAAGCGGACTACAGTCATTACAAAACAACTTCTTCGTTACTTATCATTTGTTCTTCATACACTGCTGACACAAACTCGTGCCCGTTTCATCTTACGTTGTCGAAACGGGCTCATTGTCTAGTTTAGAATAAAAGGTTGATGCTTTTGAGGCTGGGAAGAAATTTGAAAAGATCTTCAAACAATTATTGAAATCAACCATTCCACTGTCCGGGAGATCATCTACAAGTGGAGCAGATTTCATATCACTATCATTGTCCAGGCCAGGATGTCGCACCAAGTTAAACCCTAAGAGCAGAACGCAAGATGCTGAAAGAAGTCTCTAAGAACTCCAGAAATTCAACACAACACCTACAGGTATCTTTTATGTCAAAATGTATGAGTCTACCATTAGAAACAGGGAGGTGTGACCACATGACTTTTTTTGTCTGTCCAGGAAGAATATCAGAGCAAGACTAAAGTTAGTCACTGAACATCTAGGAAAAGAACAACTAGAACAATGTGCTCTGTGCAGACAATACTAAGAGAATTACTTGGCTACAGTACCTGAGGACATGTTTAGTGAAAACCAAAGACAGTATTTGACTAAGAAACTGAAACCAACAGTAAAGCATGCTGTTGGAAATGTTATGGTTTAGGAGCATCAGGGCTGGGCAGCCTACCATCATAGAATCCAGTGTTAATTATTCATTGTACCAGAGAGTGTTTGTCGATAATATGAGATCATCTGTCATAAGATTAAAGCTCAAAAAATGTAAACCTTGCAACATGACAATGACCCTCAACATATACTGTTCTAGTAAAACTACCAAGGAATGCCTGAAGAGAAGGAAATGGGGAGTTCTGGAATGGTCAAGTTAAAGTCCAGATTTGAATCCCATTAAGATGCTGTGGAGGGATTTGAAATAGACTGTCAGTCAATGTCAGACTGTGGTACTGTGATAGTAAACACCTATTTGAGGTTGCTTTTGCTGAAGGGGGCAACATTAGCTACTAGAGTAAGGGTGTACTTACTTTTTCCACAGACGGAAATTAAATGACTGTTCATTTTTCACTGGATAAATTATTGCAAAGTCAAATTTTCATTTTTTTAATTACATCACTTCTATCTAAAGAAACTTCTTAAATGAAGACATATTTTGATGTGTCCAATGTGAAAAGGGAACAAAGGGAGTCAGCTTACAACAATTTAAATGACCTGGTTAGGCATACAATGAGCCACCATGTAGACTAAATACTTAACTTCAGTAAGTCTGAAAATAATATATTTTTGATTAAGTGGAGACTGGCTTTGTGAATGGACAGCAATATGGCCAAAATGTGGCTCACATGTTCTTTCCATTGTGGTGGAATAGATGATCATGTCATCCAGGTATGTAGCACTATAGGCAGTAAGGGGCCATAGAAGTTTGTCCACTAGATGTTAGAATGTTGCTGGTACTCTGTCCACCCCGAAAGGCAAGACACAGTATTGCCAGTGTCTACAGGAGGTACTGAAAGCAGTTTTTTCTTTGGCAGATTCCATTAAGGAAATTTGCCAATAACCCTTTTGCCATATTGATATTAGTTAAATATCTAGCTTTTCCCAGCCTCTCAAGAGGTTGTGCACTCAAAGTATAAGATAATATCAAATCGGGAGCCCTTGTTAAGATGATGGAAGTCATTGCAAAAGCGTTAACTACCATCGGTTTTTGTACAAGAAGGATAGGGTTAGACCAGTGTTCAGCGTTCCTTAATGATCCCAAGTTCTAGCGTTCATTTTATCTCTAGCTCCACCTTAGTCTTCTTCAACATGCACAATGATATGGTCATTCCAAAACAATGACCTCTGGATCAGTCATAATGTCACATTATTTCTCATACCACATAATGTCATGTGGTATGAGAAACGTCATACTGGGTTTTGGTATTGACAACATCCCATATGGAGGCAATGGTCAATTTTAGCTCCCTCTTCTGAGAGGCCTTTAATTCTGCACCAAAGTTTCACTCTAATGTTTGACCAAAGAAAGATCTACCCATCCTGTGGTCATGGCGAGACCCTGCCATAGATTTCAAAGATTGACATGGTAAACTCACTGTTTGGATTGCCTGTTGGGTTGATATGATAAATAATCTACAAACCCCATTTAATACTGCAGAAGTTTAAAAATAATCAAAATAAACAGGCATACAAGGGTGCAAATAAATACATCCAAGGCTGAACTTAAAAACAGAGAGAGTGCATAGTGGTCAATAATAAATTAATAAATGACCATGTCTTCTTCTTCTGGGTTGTTATGGTGGTTGAGAGACTAACGTAAATGGTACATTACGGCTCTCAAGTTTTCAAAAAGATACAATCTTTGCTCCTTATAAGCAGTGCATTCCATTAATATATCCTTTACTGTTTCAGGAAAAAAAAACATCTTCTGAACATTCCTGTTTTATGCTTATTTATTCTAAACAGTGATTAATTTAATCCTGTGAATCCAAGACTAAATCTTGTGATTATAACTTTCTCCCTCCTATTTCTACCACCTACCTTGATCTTCCCCACCACCTTCTGAATTTCATATAGATGTCTTCCTTTTTTTCTTTATCCCAGTTCTGTTGACAAATGGACTTAACTGATTTTTTTTTTATTAAGGCTTTTATTTCCCCTTTATGCAATGGCATTGTTACATCTATACTTTAAATACTAAGTGCTTGTTTAGCCAGGTTATCCACTATCTCATTTCCTGGAATATCTACGTGAGCAGGTACCTATAGGGAATAAACATCTATGCCCATAACTGCTGCTGTACATCTAGTAGCAAATTCTGGTAGCAATGGTTCTTTTATCAGGTGGTTCTTGGAAGGGTAAACTTGGTGAAGGATGTGTAAATGACCTCAGTGCTCTTTTGGTCCAGAAGCTTCTGGATTGTGGACAAAAAGGAAAATTATATGAATGATGGCACCCCCTCTTGGCTTTGGATGGAATTGCTCACATTTCCAGAGCTCTGAAGTTGACTCTGTAGCATTTGTACCTGACATGACATTAGGTTAAAAAAAAAAAAACACTTCATGGGGTATACTTATTTTTTTTTCCACGACTGTTGGCTGCATGTTTAATTTTGTCTGGCATAACATTTTGCTTATTTTTATTTGTTCTAACAGGCAATTTACAATTTAAAAAAAAGTTCCAAGCAAGACATTGATTTTGAACTTCTTACACCAGAAGAGGTCTGTGACAGAATATTTCAACTGGTGGATGAAAATGGAGATGGTAAATGATTAAATATATAATATGACATTTTCTTTCAGAAATGTATTGAGCCTGATCTATTAAGACAATTAACAGTAAAATAAGTTTTACTTTCATAAGAACCCCTGTGAATACTAAAGTATCTGTTACTTGTAATATTTACAAAGCTTTTCTATAACACTCAAATAAAATGTTTTGTCTTGCTTGTGCAATCACTTTTCTGTAGCTGATTTGACACCTACATTATAGTGTGTCCCCCAGATATACTCCTTTAGTTTGCAAAACAGACAGTAGTTACATGGTGCCAAATTTGGACAATAGGATAGGTGTGGTATCTCTTTGAATTTACAGTTTCACAGAGTAGCCTTTGCAACACATGTAATATGAAGAAAAGCAGAGTGCTTTCTTTATCAATTTACCCCGACTAATTGCCACAACTCTCAGATAGTATAAATATGGAACAGTTATGCTGTCCTTCTTTATAATGTAATCAGTACAGATTATGCCCTTAACATCTTACACAAATTATGTACGTGCTCCTGTTGTCACTGTTTTGGACTTTAATTTTCTCTGGTATGTTAAAATCTCCATGCATCCTTTATTTCTATTTGTTGTTTAGACTCTGAGTTATAATGATTGTGGCAAGCGGCTGGGGGTGGTACCCAGCTGGGACGCCCAGGAGGACTGGAGGAGGGGTTACACCTCCTCCAGACCATGACGGGGCAACCACCCTGGTGGCTTTGGGGACCACGGGAACAGAGCTTAGAAGCTCAACCCTATAGGGGCCCGTGGTCACCGCCAGGGGGTGCCCCAATGCCTGTGGAGCCCGGGCCCTCAGCACTTCACATATAAGGATATACATAAGGGCTTATCTACTATATAATAAAATGCTACAGTCTGTGAGTGTGAGTGTGTGTGTGTGTGTGTGTGTGTCCAGTTCCTCTGAGCAATCTGATTGGTTAGTTTGACTTTGATTTGATTGGTCAACTTGCCTTTACTGCTCAGTGGTAGGGATGATGACACAATTATTTAGGGGTACAAAGTTAAATTCTTGATTGTGACTTTTTTTTAAAAAAAAAGAAGTTAAAATGGTGTATTTCCACAATGACAAAGTGAATAACGTACTGTGCGACATAGGGTGACTAAATACTAATGAGGTGCAACCTGAGTCATCTTCAAACATGGAAAGAATTCACCTTAGTGCAAATAGTTTTTTCACAGTGTTTAAAAGTGGCCTGTCTATTATTGGTGGTAGTCAAAAATCAGACAGAAGGCAAGAAAGGTGATTCAAAATGAGTGAGTATGAGAAGCAGGCTTTAAGGGAACTCCATTAAGTGAGGAAGTGGTAGGCAGGAGAGGTTGAGACACACAGGGATACCGAGGAAAGCTGTCGGAGGAACACTGAGGGTGCACTTAAGGCAGTGGAGGATACTGAGCAGAGGTATAGGAAGAATGCTGCAGGTACTTGTAGGGCAACAGAACTTGGGGAGGTTCAGACACATGATGATACAAGGGAGAGGTGCAGGAGGAATGCTATTTAGCTAGTATATATTTATATATGTGTGTGTGTGTGTGTGTGTGTGTGTGTGTGTATATATATATATATATATATATATATATATATATATATATATATATATATATATATATATATATGTATATATAGAAGAGAAGGTCTGTGATGCGGTTTGCATATTTGCAGCTGGAGATCCACAAAGGGAGAAAAAATGAATGACGTATCATAAAGTAGTTTTTATTCCTGAGCTTTCAACCCCTGCCAGGGGTCTTCATCAGAGGATAATGCTTAGACTTACAAGAATCAAAGGCAAAGCAAAGACATATGAGTATTTGATCTAAAGCAAAACCCATTTTTAGATAGATAGATAGATAGATAGATAGATAGATAGATAGATAGATAGATAGATAGATAGATAGATAGATAGATAGATAGATAGATAGATAGATAGATAGATAGATAGATAGATAGATAGATAGATAGATAGATAGATAGATAGATACTTTATTAATCCCAAGGGGAAATTCAATTTTTAATGTTAACCTTTCCATAAATGAGTATTCAGCCTTACATTCATTTTGAATGTAAAACTAATAATGCAAGAAAAACATAATTTTGATATGGGTAAGAAATTACTGTAGAGGAGGCATAAGTGATTATTTCAAAATACTATATCTGTAGTCATCAAGTTTATAATGTGGGACTATCTCTATTCCTGACATGTATATAGTTTCATTTGGCAAGAGATAGAGAAGGCCTTTTCCAAAAAATAAAAGCATGTTGCTGCTGGTTTATTTAGTTTTAGAGGTTACTTAGGTCTGAACACAAAACACAGTGGTCATCTTTGTGGAATAGAAAAAAGTCAGCTGATCAGATGAACTTTGCTATGGTGCTATACCAGAGATCAATGATGAGAAAGAAAAAATGAATTATTATCAAAAGATCTAAATTTTAAGAGTTCTTATTTATACAGAAATAAGAGGTCATTTCACCCCTAAACTGTAACAGGATAGCTTTAATGCATCATCAATTCTTATGCATATACATACAGTACATGCAACAACCTTAAGAAAAAGTGTCCTTACATAGAAAATGCAACTCACCTCATCATTAACAAAATGGAAACAAATAATATAAATGACAAAAAACATGGATGTTAAGAATACCAAACATTAATTCAGAATGGAGTAAAACCAAATTTAATCCACAGAAAAATACAGATATCACACTACATTTTAATTTAATATATATACTCACTCGCCTTGAGACACTGAGAAAATAAAAGTAATCACAAAAGAACAGAAATGAATTGGGTCTACTGACTACTAGAAGAAGAGATAATAGACACAGCTTTTCTCTGCTTAAATATACACTCTTTCAGGCCTTCCATCATCTTTCCTGTACCTGGTTTTGAAAACTTTTCCTCCCTGCTGCATGCCTTTGCTTGATTCTCCACTTATTTGTTTTTTAAATTTTTTTATTTTCAACAAGAAACACTTACTTATTTCTGGAGTGATTTCAAAGGTCAGCCTTGGTTCATGAGTATGCATTAGGCCACACTACATGAATGAGATGCTTTTCAATGTGAAGGGCTGAGTTCTAAAGAATGATCTATTGTAACCTATTCATGTAAGAAACTGAGGAAAAAAGGAAGTGTGTTGTTCTGTTAAAATGAAATACAACTGCAACACATCAAGTACAATACAAAAGAAAACTGTACCAGGGTGTCATGCAACTAGCTCCATAATCTGATCACTTGTTAGAAGCGTACAGGAAAGAATTCTACTTGAAACAGGCAAATTATATCTTTTACTATATTTCTATATTATATAATATATTAAATAAAAAAGCAATAATTTAAGCAGTACTGTATAGACAAGCTTCTGAGATTAAACCTAAGTCTGAAACGGATGTGAGAAATTTCAAATTCAGTGAATTTAAGGCTGATAGTTTCTCATTGCTCTTTGCAAGGTGATGCTGAAGGATGCTGGGTAGTATGGGAGGTATTTTCTGCAAAAATGAAAATTAAAATTATAAATGAAAATGCAGTCTCTCTCATTTTCAAAGTCTGCACACAAAAATGGTGCAAAAATTAAAATGAAAATGAAATAACCCCATTTGCAATTTAATTTTCAAAGTTCTGTGTGTAACAATGCTGCAAAAATTAAATTGAAAATGCAATCAATCTTTTGCAATTTCATTTTCAACATCTGCATGCAAAAATGCTGCAAAAACGAAAATGAAAATAAAGTAACCCAATTTGCAATTTCATTTTCAGCCTGAACCGCAATGAAGCCAGAAAAATGAACAGTAAAATGCAAATAAGCAGGGCGCCAAATGCTGCTCATTGAATTTTTATTTTCCACTTTGCATTTTCAAGTTCTCAACATGCAAATAGCGTGGGTCAATGGGTGGGGCTATGCACCTTGATTTCCCTCGATTTGTTGTCCTTCGTAGCTGTAGAGCCACTTCGATTGATAGAATGTTTCTCACTAAGACTGTGTTTAAATCATGTGATTTTGTGTTTTGATTTTATGATTTTCATTTTTACAGAAAATACCTTCCATAGGGGGCGGCATGATGGCGCAGTGGCAGTGCTGCTGCCTTGCAGTAAGAAGACCTGGGTTCACTTCCCGGGTTCTCCCTGCTTAGAGTTTGCATGTTCTCCCCCTGTCTGCGTGGGTTTCCTTTGAGTGCTCCGGTTTCCTCTCACAGTCCAAAGACATGCAGGTTAGGTGCATTGGCGATCCTAAATTGTCCCTAGTGTGTGTGTGTGTGTGTGCCCTGCGGTGGGCTGGTGTCCTGCCCAGGGATTTGTTCCTGCCTTGCATCCTGTGTTGGCTGGAATTGGCTCCTGCAGACCCCCGTGACCCTGTGTTAGGATATAGCAGGTTGGACAATGACTGACTGACTGACCTTCCATAGGGTAGTACCATCTTAGAGTTTGGTACTTAGAAGAGACACAAATAGAGTTTTGAAACTGTGGAAGGTATAGAAGCTCTAATGTGAACATTTTCATAGGTCACAACAATCTAAAACAAATTCTAACTTGCCTTGCAGGGCAGCTTTCCCTGGATGAATTTCTTCAAGGGGCCCAAAAAGATGTATGGGTAATGAAAATGTTACAGCTGGACATCAATCCCTCGGGATGGGTTCTGGACCAAAGAAGAAAGAGTGCCATGTTCTGAAGTACAAGTGATAAAATCAGGAAAAATTGTTCTCCTTTAAAAATGTATTCTCATCAACTTGTGTATTTTTATATTTCAATAATGAATATGTTTATTACTAAATTTAAAGATTTATTTTGTAAAATAGACCTGTTGTACTATAAGAAGCTGCCTTGAAACATATACTGTTTGTAGAAAACTATTACAGTATAACATTCAGACACTGTGTCTGAATGTTATTTTATATGGCTGCAGATTGCAGCATTGCACAAAATAGGCAGGAGAGCTAAGAATCCTGACTCTGGGGTGCATTTGTCAACATTTACTGTCAATCACCTCCATTTAGTTTATTGCTTTGTATTATGACATAATGTCAAGTCACATGAAACTTAATCCAGAGTTTCACTGTCACAGTGTGATAAATCTTAAACGGCTGTATTATCTTTCGATAACTTTGTTGCCATGTGTGCTCATGCAACGTTACTCGATGTAAAATGTGTTATATAAAATAAATAAATTGACTGATTAATTAACAAAGAAGAAAAAGTTATACTTGGCCTACTTATTATGCTTGGCATACTTATTATTTAAATTTTGGCTTTCAGACATGATACAGAGTGAGAGGGATCTGGCGGCAGAAACTGTAAGCTGTGGAGCTCAATGACTGGAAGGAAACACATGACATTCATGCAAGCTTGTGTTATGTCACTCTAAGTTAGATAAACCTCACTCAACTCTGATCTTAACCACATTGTAACCACTTTGACTATATAAGAAACATCACCTGGATGCACTAGGACACATCATCAGTGATGTATCCTGAGGTCATCGGGCGTTTCGAGTCTCGCAACATCATACACCCTTGCTCAGGTGACCCAGCCGGGGTTGATCAATCCCCAGCTTGTATCCCAGTAGCAATCCACGGATCAGCTCTCTTCATCGAAAGCCACCTTGAGGCTTTCTCTGCGGCTTCACTTGCGGATTTAATGGCCCTCTTCTTGGCCACTCCTGTTATGCCCAGCCGTGTGAGGACTCTGCAGAGTGAGCGTCCTCTGCAGCCAATTTCTATGGGCTCATAGAGTACCCTCCAGCCTCTGATCCTGCACTCCTCCACCAGTTCCTGGTACTTGGCGCGTTTTCTCTCGCTAGCTTCCTCGATACGCTCTTCCCAGGGCACTGTCAGTTCCAGCATGATCAGCTGTTTTGAGGCCTCTGATGTAATGATCATGTCTGGCTGGAGTGTTGTTGTTATAATTTGCTGTGGGAACTTTAGCTGGTTTCACAAGTCAGCCTGCAGCTGCCAGTCAGAGGCTGTGTGGAAGAGGCCTGTTATTACTGCCTTTGCCTGGGATTGCTGTCCCACTTTAATGAAGGTAACTGCCTTCTTTGGGCCGTGGAGGAGTTTGCTTGTCTTGATGGCATTAGCCAAGCTTCCAGCAACTGCCTTAAGCACCATGTCATGGCGCCACCAGTAGCGGCTGTCTGCCAGTGCCTTATGGCAGCTGCTAAGTAGATGTTCTAGAGAGACTCTTCCTGAACAAAGTGGGCAGGATGGTGTCTCACTCTTTCCCCAAATGTGGAGGTTTGCTGAGCTTGGCAGGGCATTGTAGACCGCCTGCACCAGGAACCAGACACGAAAGAAATCTCCCTGCATGATGTCCGACCAGGTGATCCTTCGCTGGAGAGTACTCTCCCACCTTGTCCACGCACCATATTGCCAGAGTCCTACTGCTCTGCTCGCTCTCTCTTCCTCCACCCCTGCTCGGACCTCTTCCTGGGGTAGATGGATTCTCTCCTTGCCCTGGGCCTTGCTGACCTGGGTCTTTGGGAAGTAGCCCAGACCTGCTCTACCTGTTGCCACGGTGCCCACCAGAGTCTTCTGTCTCAGGCGTGACTCTACCACCTCCACAGCCTTCTCCATCCTCCATTTCCTGCCTGTCCTCACCTCAATGCCAGCTGCTGACACCTTACTGTCCTTGGAGTCCCTGTACTGTTGGGCTTCTCTGGTGCGTGCTACCATGAATTCTTCCGTGAGGCCGCTAAATGGTAGCCACAGGGTGTTCCTTGATCCATACAGTGCTGCGCTGGTGAGGCTGCGTGAGAGTCCCAGCCACCTCCGAAGAAAGCTGCTGATCTTTTTTTCAAGGGACTCAACTGTTAAAAACGGGACTGCATATACCAGCAGAGGCCATAGGACCCAGGGCAGGATTGAGTGCTGATAGATCCAGGCTTTAAACCTACCAGGCAGGCCAGACCTATCAACCTTGGTGAGCCATGTCCCAAACTCCTGGGTGGATTTCTGAATAGCAGCTGTGTCTTTCAGACTTGAGTCAAAGACTTTCCCCAAACTCTTGACTGGCTGCTCTGTGATGGATGGGATGACTGTTCCTGCGATAGCAAATCGGTACTTATCAGTCACCTTCCCCTTCTTTAGTACCATGGACCTTGACTTGGAAGGCTGAAAACTTATCCTTGCCCATGTGATGAGTCTCTCAAGTCCTTGTAGGATCCACCTGCTCCCTGGGACTGATGTTGTCATGATAATTAGATCATTCATATAGGCTCTTATCAGGGGCTGTCGTACACCCGACTTAGTCAGGGGCCCTCTGCATTCTACTTCGGCTGCCTTGACCACCATATTCATGACAAGGGCAAAAAGAATAATGGAGATGGTGCACCCTGTTATTATTCCCTTGCCAAGTCAATGCCAGTCTGATATTTCTGACCCAGAAGTGACCCTTATCCTGAAATCCATCCATCCATCCATCCTCTTCCGCTTATCCGAGGTCGGGTCGCGGGGGCAGCAGCTTGAGCAGAGATACCCAGACTTCCCTCTCCCCGGTCACTTCTTCTAGCTCTTCCGGGAGAATCCCGAGGTGTTCCCAGGCCAGCCGGGAGACATAGTCCCTCCAGCGTGTCCTGGGTCTTCCCCGGGGCCTCCTCCCGGTTAGACGTGCCCGGAACACCTCACCAGGGAGGTGTCCAGGAGGCATCCTGATCAGATGCCCGAGCCACCTCATCTGACTCCTCTCGATGCAGAGGAGCAGCGGCTCTACTCTGAGCCCCTCCCGGATGACTGAGCTTCTCACCCTATCTTTAAGGGAGAGCCCAGACACCCTGCGGAGGAAACTCATTTCAGCCGCTTATCCTGAAATTTTTATAGTAATCCAGGATCAGATCCTTGATTTTCCTGGGAACATGGTGGCGATGTAGTGCAAGCTCAACCAGCTTGTATGGTATAGACCCATAGGCATTGGCCAGGTCCAACCACAACACAGCAAGGTCGCCTCTGTTCTCATGAGCCTCTCTGATCAGCTGAGTTACCACACCTGTGTGCTCCAGGCAGCCAGGGACTCCAGGAGACCCCCCTTCTGGACAGAGGGGTCGATGTAGTTATTCTTGAGGAGGAACTCTGTCAGTCTTTTGCATACGATGCTGAAAAATACCTTTCCTTCTACACTCAGCAGGGAGATCATTCGGAACTGGTCGATGTTCCTGGAATTCTCCTCTTTAGGGACCCAAACTCCCTCAGCACACTTCCACTGGTCAGTGACTTTCCCTCTTCGCTAGATCACCTTCAAGTTCTTCCATAGGTGCTGGCGAAGTGCAGGGCAGCGCTTATTATTATGACCTCTGCACTTTTAATCCTGTCAAAAATCACTGAAATTACGGAATTTTACCAACACTGTTCAAATTTCTTAAACATAACATTTTTGAAAGACATATCCTGTGAAGAGTTAAAATCTTTGTTGAAATGTCAAAGTCAAAGTGTTTTATTTGGAAAATGAGGGAGAGCAGTGCTACTGCTCCTCCAATAAATTACAGTGTCAGACAAATAGCATACACTAACCAAAATGAACAGATGATGCAGCCCTGAGGTTGTCTTTAGTGTAATGTGATGTAAATAGTGAATATAATCTGTTTTTTGCTTTTACAGTTAACTTATCTCAAGCAGCAGAAGAAGTCTTGCTGTCAGGAGTGGTTGTCAGTCGAGTACACAAAAAATACAACTTAAAGTGACCTTTCTCTAAGTCATTTGGAAGCAGTAAACTAATCTGTATGTTTCAGAGTGTTTCTCAGTTTTTAAGATAGACAGGTTCACAAATGCTCCTATGATTTTCAATGGGAGATTTTGAAATTTCAGAAGTTTGTATAGTGTGCTATATTTAACATATCTCAATGAAAATTAAACTTTCCTGACAAATATGAAATATAAGTGTGCCAAATTTAAGTAAAATTAATCCAGTGGAAGCAGAGTGGTTTCATGCAGGCCAATGGACGGAGAGGCAAACAAACAAACAGTAGGTGCTTTTCACATTATATGAGAATGCAACTAAAAATAAACAGATGTAACATGAACATGACTTGTACAAATATTTAGATAAATAATTGTTGGTAACAGTTCAGTCACAAAAGTAGATCAGTCTGTACAATAAATTTGCAAGTGTTTTTAGTGTTTGTTTATTTTTAAATATTAAAAAAACAGACCTATAATATCATATTATTCCTTTATTTATGTAACTCCACAACTAGTCAAAAGGTATATGATTCTTACAGTTTCATTGGGTAGATGAAGGACAGCATGTCTATTCAAGCTATTTTATGGGAAACAAACTGATGTTTCACAAAATGCATGACAGTGACATTTGCTTCACAACATAAGAATATTGACACCCTTAGACTCCTCCGCACTCATCCATTTCTTATCATTACATCGGTCAGCACTAGTAGTGGTGGTTTAGCTGCTAGTCCCATTGTATACAGTATACTGTATTGTTGACAACCATACATAATTGATATGAATCTCAAGGGTTCACAAGCACAAAGTCCCAGAAAACATCCAAAAATACCCACTACAGGGGGAAACCATCAAACCCGGCTACTAACAAGGGCAAACACAGAATTTTAATAAATAAAATAATTTATTCTTCACAAAAATGCTTGGTAATAACAAGAAGGTCCATGGAGCACAAAAGGCAAAAAGACATTGCCTGAAAAGGCAAAGGTAATCCATGGTGAAAAAGTTCCAATACAAAGTCCAAAGAGTGGTCAAGAACAGAGCAAAAGGATACAAATATAAAAAAATACAATAGCACAAAGCACAGAGAGAATGACAATAAACACTCACGTACTCTCAAGCACATTCGAATAAACCGCAAGGGACTTTGCGTTAACCCCCGCTTTTATAGGGCTGAGAGCAGTCCCTTGCAGTGATGAGCTGGTGGTCCTACCTTTTGGGGAACCACCCACAAGACACAAGGAATGTAATCGAGGCATACATACGTAGACAAAATCTTCTTATATAATACGCTACCGTGGCTGTCCGTTTGTCTGTCCAGGATTTTAAATCACCTGTTGCTCGCAAACTGTTTGACCTATTGACCTGAAATTTGGTACACATATACTACGTGACCTTTACTGTCCACTTTCAGGGTGATGATTTTTTTAATTTTAATTTTATTTTATTGTAGAATCAGTTCTCTGCAGCAGGCAGCAGGGTGGCTGTGCGGCGCATGTGCACAAGCGCCGTTCTCATCCCTACCACCTTTGCCGTCACTTCCCCTATCTCTTCATATCTTAAATCATTCTTGAGGCAGATTGAAGACTTAAATGCCAGCTTAAGTGAAAAATTAAGAAAAACATACTAAGTAATTGCAACACAAACACTGACTTAATCAGTTTTAACGTGAAAAGATGCCAACGGAAGAAGAGAAGAAGCGCTAGAGTGGAGAAAACGAGCTACTCACGAAGCAGCAAGCGCATCAACCTCTGAGCAAACAAATGCTAAACATAAAGAGAAAGAGAATGAAAACTGTAAGTCAAGTGTATTCACTGCACGTTATCGTGCAGTCTGTCATTACTGGTATAGAATAATGCAAGTAGCAAAACTGCAAATAAACAGAAGTACAATTAATATAAAGAATTGAATCAAAAATGAACAAAAGAGAAATAAAACAAGGATTTGAACTCCAGTCAGGGGAGGAAACCTGGATGAAATAGAACAGATAATATCATGATTTGTAGGATCATTTCTGGACTGTAACTGTTTTTCCTAAACAGACAGCAGCCATTCTTTACAGTTTTTTAATGATCAATTATATTACCAATGACTGATTTAATTCAAAGTATAAGCACCTACAAAAAAGGCTTAAATTAAAACTTGCATAAAAATGTATATTGTTTACAACAAAAGAATACTGACACCCTTAGACACCTCCTTCTCTGTTGTTTAGTAACATTTAGGACTTGATTGATGACACTGTCCAGCGGTGGGTTGGCACCCTGCCCGGGACTGGTTCCTGCTTTGTGCCCTGTGTTGGCTGGGATTGGCTCCAGCAGACCTCTGTGACCCTGTGTTCGGATTCGGTGGGTTGGAAAATGGATGGATGGATGGATTGATGACACTATTTGCAATTGCTCCTGACTCAATAAAAAGCTCTCTACAGCTGGCTTCTCATATGAAAAGCTCTCTGTTTATTAATTGGATGGTGATAATGTGCTCTTTGCATATTTTGTCATGGACACAATAAACAGGAATCATGGGTCAGTATTAAAAGATAACTGTTATACTTAGGTCTCACTAAATGTCTTGATTATATTGGACTAGTCAGTTAATCTCAGGGATCAAAATTAAATGTACAATCTTATGGTTTATGCGGCAGTTTTCTTAACATTACGATTTTGCTGTCACCATCACTGTAGGCTACAAGTCAAGTACAAGAGAGCCTTTGTAAGTATTCTGTAGCAATGCATGCAAACATACATAAATGTGTCTGGTGTGGACTTTTTTCAAAAACGTTTTATTAGTTTCTTTATTATTGGTTTAGGATTGGAGGCATTGTGCCTACAACTTTAGGACTGGAGGGCGAGTAACCCATTGCCCACGTAGACAGTGCTATGTAAACATTTAAAGGATTGTAATACAGTTTAGAAACACCATTTCATGACTTATGTGGCAAATTCCAGATGATGATTTAAAATCCCCTTAATTTATGACACTGCAGCTGGTGTTATAAATGTAAATCATTAGGAAATAAAGGGAATTAACTGCAATTAACAGAAAAATATACAGAAAAAGTATTACACTGGAGCAGCTCACTTTGATATTTATTTCCATCAAGGACCTAATGGCTGCCTCAATACTGCATTTAACTCTTGCTTTTTGGCTTTCAGTTTTTGCATTTGTGATTGGATTCCCTGGTGTATTAACTTCAGACTTTCATTATAGGGTACTGTTTTTAAACTTTAACTTAGATTTATTTATTATCATGTTAGCTGTTTAGGGATTTTTTTTTGGTTCTTTTCCCTTTTCTGCTGCCCAGGTTCCTCTTTGTATACCTATGAATTTTTGTAGGATGTTTTTGACTTTACTGGGACTGTGTGGCTGTATCTATCCAGAATCTTTAGTTTGCAGCTAGGCTGCTTTGGAGTAGTGACACTTATACTTTAGGATCAGACTTAAGCGGGCGTGCAGGTATGGCTTTTGTTTTTGAGGCTTTTGGATTTATTGGGATTTGTGAGCAGCCAGAATCATAACATAATTGCATTAATTTATGGCTGAGGATAACAAAATAAACAGGAGGAAATATGATAAATTACCACTTTCCTGAATTTCTGGTTAATACCACATTTATCACGACAGAAGAATATGCCCAAAACAGAATGCTGAGTGTAACTAAGAAATGCTTCACAGTTTTTTAGGGGTGCTTTAACATTACTTGCATTTTTTAAATTTGTCAAAGATATTTGGCTATAGCAAGGAGTGATGAGAATGGGCTGGAAATCCTATTATTATTAAAACACTCTACTTACTGAATGTGACATCAGATTGAACAACCCTGGTAGATTTACATGTATACCAAAAGAATGCTACTGGGTGAATTTCCATTTGTTTGAAGTAAGCTATAAGTAAACACGTCTCTATAATGCTTGTTATTAACTTTCTGTGTTTTTTTTGATGCTTGACTTTAATATGTAAGAAAAATATAGACTTATGAATTATATCTACCCTTAACAGAAAATATTCTTACCTTATATAAAGAAGCTCAATCACTCAATAGCATACGGTGACTGAAGGATAACCAAGCTGAATCCTTCATACTCTAACCTGAAAACACAAATCAGGAAACTGTAGTAAAAATGACTTGCAAAGCTGATCTAACCCACAGATCTTACATATAATGAACATATTTTAGATGTACAAAAAATAAATACACTAGTCTGACTGTTTTATGTCTATAATTTTCAGAAATATGTTTGGAGAATTAAAATTCACATGTCAGTTGTGCTCACAGATTCCTGCCTCCAACAATCAAATGGGATTGAAAACTGTGACCACTGTATTAAAAGTTATATTGTCAGCAAACATTGCCAATTAAGACCTCACAACAGTAAGACCCCAGAAATGCTGAAGCACCACAACTGCTGACCTGTTCAAACCTGGGAAATTTTGAATTGTGCCCCCTCCCATAACCTTCCACCCACCCCCCAAACTTCTGCACTTGCCAAAAACAGCCAGTGAACATAACCTAAATGCTGACAGTCACCTTAAATACTGTAACTTCTGTGTTCATCTCTGACATCTATTATTGGGGGCCTCCTGGAAGAGTCTGATTGCGGATTTGCTAACAGATTCTTTAATGCAAGCTAGGTGTTCTGTAAGTAGGTCAACCTTTCCACAGTGGAATTACCATCACTGAATCTGGTCCATTTGTGGAGCTAACAATCCCTGTTGGACACACATAGCTAATTCTACCAGAAGGAAAACATTCTTCCATGAACCTTGGAACAGGAAAATGCCCCTGCCACTTCAAGGTCACAATCCAAGACAGTGGGCTAATGCTGCTATGAAATGTATGTCTGTTTACTTTCTTTTTCATTTATTGTTTGTCTTATTATTGATAGATATTTGTATATCCCTTTACATGTTCAGGGAAGGGCGCTAGAGTGTGCCAAAATGAAAGTTGCTCTTAATTTATTAAAATTGGGAATGCATGGCTTTAAGTTTTTTAAAAAAATTTTAAAAAAAAACAATTTTTCAAAATATTGGACTCATTTCTCATTTCTCTTTTTAAGCAATAGGATGTGCCTTGATTACAATTATGACTATCACATTCAACTGCACTTTAGTATTTTTCAGGCCCATTGCCATCTCTTCACTTATCCAGTCAATGCCTTTAATGTATGGAATACATAATCACAGCAGATTAGACAAAGAGCATAATTTCATAACTCCATTGTTACTCATGTCAGTGCCACAGTTTTTGGTAGTTCAATGGACCATTTTAATATCTAATATGTGACTGCCCCAGAACAGGTGACCAACACACATCATTTTAATCAGGCATTCCTTCATGCCAAGAGTTGTGGACCTGAGAAGGTTTGTTTTTTTTCTTTCATACATATGCCAATCATTCATCAAATTTCTGAGCCCATGTTTTTTAAATGCTACATCACTGGAAACCCAAGACCATGCTGGCAGAATCAAGTGGGAAGCAGGATCAGACACTGTAAGCGAGGTAAGTTTGTCACATGATATATCTACTCACACCCACACCTATTATCTTCACTTTTATCAAGACAATTCATAGACACCAATTCATCTAATATGAGCATCTTTAAGATTCAGGAAGGAAGGAAGGAATCAAAGTAACTGTGGACAGAAGAACACTACTGCAAACTACACTGTGATCTGGCTGGAAAATGAACCCAGTCACTTGGAGCTGTGAGGCACTAGAACTAACCACAGTCATTCCACTTCTGTAGTTTAATGCATATTCAAAAAAACAGATCCTAAATTTTGTAAAAGACTTTACAGTGCACCTCAAATGCATTAAAATAACATAATCGACTCAATGTCGGCTTAAAATATTTCACATGAATATGCTAATCAATATTTACATCTCTTCACTGCAAAACATAATAAACAGCTACTTTATTATATTTTGAATATAAATAAGAGAACAAAACCTCTGGGACAAAATGTACAGCGAAATATGTAAAGGCTAATGCAATTTATGTTAGGTAGAATGCCCAATGGGGGCTGTGCAGTCCTTTGGCCTTAAAACCCCTGCACATTTTGTTTTTTCTCAAACTTAAGTGTTTTTTGTTTTTTTTCTCCTCCCAGCCATCTGACATTATCATCGGACTCAACTTTAGAGACTTAAAAAACAACTCTATATATAAGAACTCTACTTCTTTATTAATTGTATATCCATCTATTAAATATATGTACCTGTCTTATGTGTGTATTATTTTCATGTATTATTATTCCAATCTAATTTCAGTCTTCTTTCCTTGGTAACTATTTCTTTGACATTTTGCAAAGTGCTTTGAGCTACATCCTGTGCATGAAAATGTGCTATAGAAATAAAAGTTGTTGAATATAAGTGCATTTTAATTCATTCATATTTATTATTTTCCGTATTTCATTTATTAATTAATCCATATTCTTATTTATTTCTAATTTATTATTTTTCTCTTTAGTTGCATTGTTTTCTTTAACATCTTGTAAAGCACTTTGAGCTACATCTTCTATTGAAAGTAATGCTGTCTAACTTAAAATAACTCAGATATAAAAAAAGTGGAACAGAAACTGTTAACCATCTTTCTGTGCAATTATAGTTCTGCATACATATACATCCACGTATACAATAATACGGATGTACGTCCAATATATGAAAAACATTATTACAAAGTACATCAGACATAAAGAAGTGTAATGGGACCTTCAAGTTATTTTTCTTTATAAAACACACACACACACACACACACACACACACACACACACCCACACACATATATTATATATATATATATATATATATATATATATATATATATATATATATATATATATATATATAACTACTTAGCTTATAGTATGACACCAGCCCTGTCAGAAGCAAACATAATTCTGTATTTCACTACACGTGTGGTATAAGCAGTTTCTTGCTAACTCGTGCGCGTTTTCGCTCGAAGTGCTCATTTAATAGGTTTGCATAAAAAAACCTTGTACACCTTCACGATGCATTCCATAGTAGGGCTACTGAATATTAATACATTTTCGTCTCAGAAATACGAACGAATGAATTACACATACATTTAAATTCGTGTAACTACAGTAGTTTACAAGCGTTAATCATCAAATCTGACACGTTATAACATTTCAATCACACTTTCTTCCAACATACATTCTCATGTGAGAGACATGATAATAATTACTTCGTGCCACCTATGCTATACCCTTGTTTGCAAACCTTTTTTTTTTTTTTTTTTTTTACTTAACTCTATAGTGACCAGACCTATGTTAGTATCTGCAGCTTTTTCGTTACACACTGTTGGCCTTTTCTGCTTTCTTCTTTGACTGACTTCCTAACAGAACCGTTGGACCGCTAACTATTTCGGAACACAACGACATCTAGGAATTGGGCCATCAACAACATTTATACATCTACTTTTTCAATATTTGGTACTGTCTCAAATACAGTCCAATGTTTATTGCAGTCAAATTCTATTAAAATTTTCCAGTCCTCCACATTTACTTAAATTGAGAGTTAGAAAGAATCGGGTCAGTAAAATAAATTGTACTGTAATGTAAACGTCATGATGGCCTCTCTGCAGGTATTCTGGTTGGAAAAGAACAGTCATTATAGTACCAATATATTCATATGATTTTTTAAATGCTATTTCCTTAGCTGCCAATCAAAAAGTACGCCGTTTACGTGACGCTTCGTCCCGCCCATGCTATGACGTCAACGTCTCCTGGATCAGCTGTTTATTCAGCTGATCAAGATGGCTGCTGCGCGGTGCTGTGGGGAGAGGTGGAAGTTTTTTTAACATGGCCGCGATAGGTATTAAAATAAAAATACACCCCAACTGTCAGTTTTTACAATCACTTCATGAATCAGCGTGATCGGGTAAGGAATCACATTTTGCTTTACTTAAAGATAGGAAATTAGTATTCGAAGCAGTGAAACACAGTCAGTCCAAACATAAACAAGGCTACAAAAGCGGTGAACTTGCCAGTCTGCCTCTACCTGTAAGTTTCGATGGTTTGAAAGTGTTTCAGACTTTATAAACATGAAAAGCTTGTTGGGATAAAAAATGTTATTCTACATTTAAATCAATCGTGACGCTGTGTTCCACCTGTCAATTATGATTCATGGTGGGGGTTGCTGTTTCATGGAATTCTATTACATGGTGGAATTCGTTAAATTATTTACACACACGTATACATCGGCTAGGCTGCTTTTGCTTCATTTATCACGTCCACCAATACCGAATACTTAGTAACGCTGCTGCCTAATGCAAATTTGACGCGGAAACTGTGCAGTACTAACTGCACGCTCTAACAAAATGCCTATTGCAAATTAATATAGAAATGAATGCCTAATCCTGTAGAACACATGTATTGTTTCAGAAAAAAGTGACGGATTTCAAGAGTGGCAGAAATGGATATACAAAAATTTTTTAATAGTGCCAAGTAATGGTGAAAGTCAGGAATTGAATGTATTACCTACAACCAGAGAGTTGTACTTCTGTGTAAACTGAAAACGAATCATAAACCAAAACAATCCAGAAAATTTTCCGATTAAAGAAGTTTCATCTTGACGCACATCAAATCATTATGACATACTTTTATCCTTGGCACTAGTCATTTATGTGTGAGTTCTAATATGATGTAACACAACATTAATCTTAAGAGTCACTGCAGAATAATCTTAGCATTTTTATTACCTCTGTAGTACTAGGTAGGGTGTTGTACTGTTTTAGCCATTATGAATGTAGTGAGAAGTCAAGCAAAATGACACCTTTTATTGTCTAACTAAAAATATTACAATCTGCAAGCTTTCGAGGCAACTTGCATATTGTAATCTTTTTAGTTAGACAATAAAAGGTGTCAGTTTGCTTGACTTCTCACTATTACCTCTGTAATAATTTAAGAAAGGCCCTCTTCTTGCCTAAATGACGTAAAGCTGGCAATTTGCATTTTAGTATTAACCATATGCACCACTTTGAATATTTGATTTGTTATTTACTTGGTAAAATGCTTTGTTAGCATGATAGTTTTGAATGATTTGTATAAAATGATTCAAATTGACTGAACTGTATATACATATATCACTTATAAGAGCGAAGTATGTTACCTCTCTTCGTATAGAAGTTTTTTTTTTACACTTGCAGCACAGGCAGGTTATGTGATGTGACTTGCCTAAAGTTGCTCAGGGGAGAACTGAACTAATAACCTTTTGGTTAAAATCTGGTACCTTTGCATCATACTTCCTCTTAAAATATGGTGCCTTTTATTAAGGCTTAAATTTCATACAAACCGAAACAAATTAGTAATGCATTGCATGTACAGCGATGGCATAATAAAACTGAAATGAAAGAATTGTTTAATGTGCATCAGTTACGGATTAACTTGATTTCATCGTTTATCTCTATGCTGTGTATTTATTGGGGTAAGCAACAGAACTGCGGTATACTCTGTTCATTGTTTGTCCATTAAAAGATTTCATATATCTACTGTATGTATAGGATAGTATATGGACATATACTGTATATACTCAGTATTATATATATATACGTATTATTATACCAATAAATATATTTTTTCTTTTTCAACTGTATTTAAGTTTTAGGTCTGCACTTTATGCTCATTCCAAAGCAGAAAGTAATTGTCATTGACAAGTTTAGGTGTAGCACTTTAACATTTAATGTAGTGTTCATTTTGATTACAGTTGACACCTCAATAACAAAAATGTCCAGATTTTTAATAATTACATTACATTTTAGTGACACTAAGAATTAGAATTCAGAAACATATTATAGGGGCTTCAGCTTTAATTTAAAGTTATCTTGCTGCAGTGCTGAAATTTTTAAGTGTTCAAAAATTCTGTAGGACAGTGAAGGATATGTTTCATTCTCTGTATATAAATCTGAATTAGGTGTAATGTAGTGCAGTAAGATGCAATACATTTTGTGTGTTTTAGTTGTGGATTGTTTCTTATGGTAAACAAACCTTACTTATATATTTTTTTCTTAGCCTGAATGACAAATGATTTCCTAGGTTACCGTAAAAAAATGGTCATCTTAGTTACAAAGTAATTCTACAATTTGTAATACCCTAAATCACATTTTTTTCAGTATAATGAAATTCATGCAAAATAGTCTTTGTGCAAGAATTATACAGTTTCAGTCAGATTGAAGAAACCACCCTTTTGAAGGTTAAACTTGCATTTTTACACAGTATTTTTAAGTTGTTTAAATTATTTGCTAAGGTTGTGGAAACCTGGCTGGTGTCAGTCTCTAGAATGTTAATTTTTTTTTTAAATGCTCATTTTAATACCAAGAATATTGCTACTGTTGACACATAGTCATTTAAGTGCCTATAGCTGAATGAACCTTGTTCACCATGTTTTTTATAAGACCCAGTGAGCACCATGTGGAGGTGGTATTCAGGAGATGAGTCTGGCCCTGCTCATCAGGTAAGTTTCTACTTTTTATAATAGTACATTTTTTTAAATTGTAACTTTTACTCATTGAGCTTTCTCCAGCATAATAGTTCATTAGTGTATCTGAGTGTACTGACCTGAAGCTTTACTGACAGAAAACAGGTTCTACAACTCTAAAACATCCACAGTCTTATCTTTTCTTTTGAGCATATATGTTTTTGTTATGATTGAAGTATCTATTTGCTTACTACAGGTAGCACTCTAATAGCCTTTTCAAAATACGGATTATTATAACATGTAACTGTTGACCAGCTAGGCCTTTGTCCACTTCTATATCCTTCTCGGCATCCTACTATATGATTGGTTAAATCTTAAAGCAAATACCAAGAATTGATATACTTTCATTAAACATATATGGCTGTACAATACTTAAGATATTACAAAATTATTCTTCAACCCACTACTTCCAAAATCTTGCTGTAAAGCTATTAGAGAAGATAATTTGTGTGTTATTTTATTGGGTCCTTGTTGTTATATATTTGTTAGGGATGTTGAATAGAATCTGAATGCAAAGTTAAAGGCACACCTTTTCATTACTAGAATCAAAATGGATTTCTTATCTTTTGTACTTATCAATTCATTATGTAGGTCATTTGTCTTCACTTTCTGAGTGCAATGTTGTGATTTTTCACTGTAGTTTAGTTTATTTGGAAGATGTTTCTATTAATAATTGTTTGAAACATAACACTTAATGTCAATTTAAGTTAAATATAGTGTTTAATTTAATACTGCATTGTATTGTTTATAGGAACATGCTTTTATTATTTAATATTGCACTGTTAATATTTAAATATTTAAATAAGCAATACATTAATGGAGTGAAAGCTATTTGTTAGTATGTATATTGTATAAAGCAGATGTTTGTTTTGATTAGACATGTTTTTTTCTTTTCCCAAGGGCCAAGACTCCCAAGACAGAATAACTAGTCAGTCAATGGCTGATGTTGCTGAACAGCTTGCCCAGACTGAACAGTTAGTGGTACATCTGAAGGAACTTATACGAGAGAAGGATAATGCTCTCCATACCAAAGACCAAGAATTCAAGGTAAAGTACCCTGTAAAATAATAGACTATTGCTGTACTCTTCGGGTAAATGTTGAGGCATTCTGATTTTCATAATTAAGATACAAATTTTCAAAGTCTATAGATCATGGTGTATTCATTATATATGAAGCTTATAATGGCAAGACAGGAATCGAGCCTGGCTGAAATGCGAGCCACTCTCTTGACACAATTACATACTGTAGACATACAGATTTACTCATACATGGCTGGTTTAGTGTTGTCAACCTATCCTGCTTAGAATTTAGAATTTGAATGGAGAATAAAGGAAGCTTGTTAAAGTCTACATGAACTGTGCCAGAATTTAAATTTAGGAGTCTAGAGCTGTTAGGCAACAGGACTAAGCAACATTTTATCGTGAAATCTCATAAACTATTATTTTGAATTTATACTGTATATATGTAATCATTTTCTCTTTGGGTATCTTGTATGTCTAACTGAACTGGTCAAATTGTATCCTTCATATAGATCTCTAGTTTGGTCATTAAGTGAGGGGAAAAAGTAACCTGTCTTGTTTATAAATTGTTGACCTCATTATGGAGTCTGTTAAGAGCTTCAGGGTCCTGGGAACTATCAATTTTATCACTCTGACATAACAGTTTAACACATCCATAATGGTCAGGAGAGTTGACGTAAGATTTCTGGAACTTTGGACTTTTACACTAAATAGTCGTCATATTCTGCAGGCCTTTTACATCACCGTGTGGAGTAGCTTAATCTCAAACTGTGTACAAAAAGCAGTCACAAAGACCGTTGAGCACCACTTCCATAATTATAGGACATCATGTTTTCTTACTAAAACATAGATCCCTAAATATGTTATCCAGCCTGTTGTACCTCACCCATTTAATAATTTGTAAACTGCTTATATTTCACAAGACTTGGACTATCAAATGTCGTAGCGGTACTTACCAACATGCATACATCTACCCTAATGCTTATTGGGCTGCTTCAGATTTGACTGTTAACACAGTAAAATCTGGGACGTAGAAGGAAACCCAACCAAGCATGCACATATTTGTATGGCTGATTTATTTTAAAGAGCATTGTCAAAGTAGTGAAGTAAAAAAAGTAAATATAGACTTTAACTCCAACTAGTACTAATTTTCTCACCCAAAAAATATGGAAAATTACTAAAATCTTTGTTTTTTTATGTTTAGCAATTTTTACTCATGTAATTACATTAAATTATTAATGTGCCTCATAGATCAAGTAGCACAGGTATGGTTCTTTTGTGAATACATGGGTTCATTTTATGCTGGATAATCATTACATTAACTATTGTAAAGAAAAATGGTTTGTTTTTGTGAGAAAAAAGAAAAAAACTTTAAATCCTGAAGAAAAATTGGGGATTACTTAAAAGTTATATTTTTGCTAATTGAGCTAAAGAAAGAGATGTTTGCTTTGGCTTGCAGTATGCGATATCTGTTTTTAAAATGATAAAACTTTTTCCATAACAAAAATGCTTTTTAGCATTCTTTTACAATTACGGATTTCTTTGTTTGAACTGTTCCTTATCAAGCTGAGTTTTAAAATAATGTCACTGGTATGAGCGTCTGATATTGCAAAAATGTTATGTAATATTTGCAAGTATTGTCGCCATATGTGACACATACTGTGACGTTGTTGTATTCAGTTTTATCTTTCTAAATCTGTCTTGTCAAGTTACTGAATGTGTACAAATCAGCTGAAAACACAACAATGCCCCATTTGACAAAGGCTACAAAATGAGTTCAGAGCTTTCAGGTTTTTAGTCAGATTACTTACAAAAAGAGAGAAAAACATCCTTAACTAATTTCACTTATTCAGCAGTTTTGTGTTGCATATCAGATAGTGAGCCAGTTCCACAGAAGCAAATTAAAATTATGGATAAGCTCTACTCTTGTCATTGGTCAAATAAAAGCAAACTAGCACAGATAGAAACATCACTGTATGATATAACAAATTCTTAGCTAAGATCATCTCTTTTCATGTTGCCTGATTTGAGGGATGATCTCAAGCATGTGACAATGTTGCAACCATTGCTGAGTCCCTTGTATGAATTGGACACATCTTGCAGGAATGAACAAATACTTTTCGTAAGGTTGCTGAGCTTTGGATAGTTTGCTTCAAATACTTTTCACATTGCTAGTGGGTGTGTTTCACTGTTTGTATTAGCTAGCTGTCACATCCAGATAGATCTCTCTACAGGGAGCAACTCAACATGGCACCTGGTTTTAGTGAATGGTGGAGATTAGTAAAGACACCACGTAAAATAATGGTCAGATAACAGATAGGGTCAATATATTAGATTTACTTATCTTTTGTCTAAACAGAAAAGGTAAATTAAGTTAAAGATCACAGGAGAGTCTAAAGTCATTATTTCACATTAATTTTTTTATGCAAGAGGTTGTGCAAGAAATAGTTTTCTCTCACGTAGTGTTTTTCCTTTTTTAAAGTTCATATGTCATTTGTCATCACCTGATAAACCAGAATATAAACATAAAAAATCCTTTCAATTAAAAATAAAGTAAAAATGGGGAAATGGTGCTTTGAAGTCACAGAATAAATATATGCAATAAATACATCAGTGGTGAATTCCAAATCCTCATGTCACCCACTTAAAGACATTTGTTTGTATAGTTTGAGTGTATAGAACTTTTCCTTTTCACTTTTTTGTGTTCTAGTACAGTTTTATGTGAAAACTTAAATGAAGTCCCAAAACATGACTATGCACCACCCATATGACACACTCACCAGTCAATTTGTTTAAGATTTGCAGACCTCTGTTTGTTTTCAATGATTTGCATAAACATTTGATAATTCCTAGCTCAAAATAAATTTCCTGTTCAGGTTTTAACCGCAGATTATATTTACATTAATTATAGGACAAAGCCAATAGGTTAAAGAAAGGTAGACAGAAGCATTTTTTTGTGAACTGAGCAAATTGAGTGTAGTTAGTGCTATCTAACATTAGACTTACACTGATCCTGTTGATTTTCTTTTTTTGGAATGATAATTAAATACAGAATGTGAAATGTATTTTACAAGTTAATTCTTTTGTGTCATAGTAGTGCATTGGTCATGTAGCCATGGGTCATGCTTATTTCTAATAGTGCACCTGTTCATTGTTTGTGTTGTTTTCCCACATGTCTGTTTGGATATTCTACCATGTACCTCAGTTTTCCTCTCACATCCCTAGAGACTTCTGCTTTGTATTAATAGGTGATTGTAAATTAGCCCAATGAAAGCATACAATGGTGGACTTAAATGGTTTCTCCTTCATCTAGCTTTACTTTTATTATTATTATTACTTATTTACTTATTTGACCGATTCCTTTATTCAGGGTTGCTTACAATATTTGCGATGCACAGTATTTGAAATTTTTTTTTATTTGGATAACAGGCAAATTAGGTGAAGTGACATGGTCATGGTCAAACAGGGTCAGTAGCAGGATTTGAACCTACAACCTCAAGGTTTGAAATCCAAAGTCCAAAGCCTTAATCACTACTACCTACTTCTTTCTAGGATGTGCCTAACGATAACTACTGTGAAATAGGTTACGTTTGGTAGAGAATGTTTGGTTTAAATTAATTACAGTGATCCCTCGCTATATCGCGCTTTGCCTTTCGCGGCTTCACTCCATCGCGGATTTTATATGTAAGCATATTTAAATATATATCGCGGATTTTTCGCTGCTTCCGCGGGTTTCTGCGGACAATAGGTCTTTTAATTTCTGGTACATGCTTCCTCAGTTGGTTTGCCCAGTTGATTTCATACAAGGGACGCTATTGGCAGATGGCTGAGAAGCTATCCAGCTTACTTTCTCTCTCCCTCTCTCTCTCTCTCTCTCTCCTTTGCGCTGACGTAGGGGGGTGTGAGCAGGGGGGGCTGTGTGCAGCTGCTTCCTGAAGGACATGCTGCACGGAGCTTCGCATACTTAAAAGCTCAAAGGGCACGTATTGATTTTTTTTATCTGTCTCTCTCTATCTCTCTCTCTCTCTCTTCCTGCTCCTGACAGAGGGGGTGTGAGCTGCCGCCTTCAACAGCTTTGTACCGGCGGTGCTTTCGCATACTTAAAAGCCAAAAAGCCCTATTGATTTTTTTTTTTGACTGCTTGCTTTGCACTCTTTGAAAAGGAAGATATGTTTGCATTCTTTTAATTGTGAGACAGAACTGTCATCTCTGTCTTGTCATGGAGCACAGTTTAAAAACTTTTGAAAAAGAGACAAATGTTTGTTTGCAGTGTTTGAATAACGTTCCTGTCTCTCTACAACCTCCTGTGTTTCTGCGCAAATCTGTGACCCAAGCATGACATTCTAAAAATAACCATATAAACATATGGTTTCTACTTCGCGGATTTTCCTATTTCGCGGGTGGCTCTGGAACGCAACCCCCGCGATGGAGGAGGGATTACTGTATTACTATATATATTATGTATTGTGTTTTGCAACAAAAATGATCTCATATTATTTCTTGGATGCAATACTGATAGATTATGGTTGAATGTTTATTAATTTTAAAATTGCAGATGACTTTTCCATGTAAGGTTACATTATTTTAATTTCTGCTACATTTTCAATTATTATCAAAATTCAAATATAACTACGTGTTTATTTTAAGAGTTGAGTGCTTATTGGTTGAAATGACATATTTTTGAAGAAAACATAAAATTTCTTTCCTTCCATCTCTCTGTATAACATGATACTCATTTACTTTTACAACCACTTAGATGTTGTGTTACTATTTTATTTTGTTAAAAGAAAAAACTTTTCTGCATAATGTAAAAAAGTGCATCCTGTTGTTTTAAACATATGATTTGAACACTGTCTAAGAAGATGCATAAGTGCTTCCAGCTTCCTAAACTATGTGGTTATTAGAAAATTATAATTTTTTATTGTTTTATTACTTTGTTAAAGAATGCATTTTCAGAATAGTGTATTTTGCTTTTTTGTAGATTATTATTAAAGTTACTACAATTAGTATAGTATTTCTGCAGTTTTTCCAGAGAAGACACATACTGTTGCTGTCATGTATAGGGAAAAAAAAACATTCATTCTCGAGTCATAAATGAAGGGCAGTTTCCTCTATGGCACAATATTCGATTTAAGCAGGTTTGAGAATGTTGTATTTTCATCAGTGAATTAACACAAACAGCAAAATAATTCATTACATAGTGGCACTCAGACTACCTAGTTACTTCAAAATTAATTTAGCTAGAAAAATATAGCTGAGTAGCTACAGCCAAGCAATAGTCATGTTGTGATCATAGTTGTATTCTTTTCTAGATCAAAACAAATGTTAAGGTCAGATGATTTTCCATTTATAAGCCTTTAACTTTTAGTACGTGGTAAAGTCAGTGAAATATCAGTTATCTTTGCACTCTGGTTTAAAAAAAAAAAAAAAAAAAGAATAGTAAATGTTGAAGTATTGTTACTGTATGCATAGTGTATAGCCTTGAACTTTTAACTGTGTACCAAAACAAACTCATTAAATCTGAATATGAGTACTGAGAGAGTAGTGAGAAGTACACTTTTGATATTTAAAATCAGTTTCATAAGATGACTTTAAAAAAACAAGCTGCAGTATGGATAATCATTTCTTAATTATTAAAATTATAGTAAATACAGACGTGTGTTTAATTTTCCAAATTTCCCCAACAGTGTGAAAAAGAAGCATTTGAAGCCAAAATTTCCAAATTAAAATTGCAGCATAAGGCAAAGGTTACATCACTAAATTCTCAGTTAGAGGAAATGAAGAAACAGTTAACACCATCAGAATCCAAAGAAATGGGATCAGAAGTTAAAAAGGTATGTGTGTGTTTACTAACATACTGTATATCCCTAGATAAATTACACAATTTTTTAACTTTAAAAATATATATTTGTTTAAAACAATGTATAAATATCTACTGCAACACCTCATTTAACTTACTTTTTGCAGATTGTTTCCTTTTATTATTACTTATGAATGTTTGGTGTACTTATATGAGGCACTATTCAGACCATAGTTCACACTTGAGTATCATTGTTTTGATTAATCAAAAGACATATAAGGTTTGCCCAGAAAGTTGACAACCTTCTCTGTATTTTAGTCAAAATTAACATGCAAATGTCTGTAACCTGTTCTGTGGTTAATTTGAAATGCCCTGCTTGCTACTTGCAATACCACAAAACAATCTGTTTCATTGTGCATGCCCTTGCAAATGTGTTCTACAGTAATAAGTATTTTTACTTACTTTCTTTTTGTGGGTAAGGAATTAGTCATAAACATTCACAAATGACTAAAGTGTGTTGTGACGATGCGGGTTCAGCTCCATGCTCCCATCTTCAGTTAGGGAGCCCTTGAACCCAACACCATCGGTAATGTCACAGATGAGCTAGACAGTGAGGCAATAACAATGAGCAAGGGGATGATTCAAAAGTGCAAAGTGGTTTTATTCAAAAGTAATCCAAAACAAAAGTGTTCAAATCAAAGTGCAGCAGTGCATTCCAAAGTCTTCATTAAATAAATAATCCAATAAAAGAAACGTGTGGAGGTTAAAATACAAAAACAAAACTATTCCTTTAAAACGAGGTTAAAACGCACTTCAGGAAGCATTCTTTAAAAAAAACAAATGATAAGCCCGGTGCTTCTTTTCCGTTAGCGTTTGCGTCTCACCTGCTTCTGCCACGCGGGCCCTGCAACAGGCGAGACACTCTCAATGCAGCTGACCTTCTGCCTACTTCTCCTACTGTCAGTCGCCTTTCCGATCCTTAGCTCCGGTCAGCTCCCCCTGACAGTGACCTGGGAATTACTCCAACGGCCAAGGCTCTCACGTGGAGGACACCACATCCCAAGTCCTGACTCCCGCTGCCATCCGCGACCTCATGCGGAGAGTCACCCGTCTCCCATTCACTCCTGTCCTTCCTGAAACAAACTCTGCGGGAGTGACGACGACTACTACGCCCTGGGTGTTGGCCTAACACCCAGGCTGCCTGGTCAGCTGCTGTGAGCCTGTTCACTCTCGCTCACTTTCTGCTTCCTTCTGCAACCTCCGTCTTTCTTTCTTCCTCGTTTTCTTTTTTACTCCCCATAACCGTCTCGGGCTTCTCTATATATGCGGAGAGGACATAGCAGCTGCAGCACATTAGCCCCAGGAACAATCACGGAATGTGGGCAGTCTCTCACCTGTGCACTTAGGTGAGAAACGCCCACACCGCAGATCGCCCTGAGACCCTACAGCCACCACGCCCCCTTGCTGAGCCGCAAATGCGGTGATTATTTATTTAAAATCGAACTGGCCTTTGCTGGAAGAGCTGTGGACCCATATCACCACATGTGTATAGATACCATGTTGTCAATGAAAGAACTGCTCATCTTTGGGCTGCACAATTGTGTTTGGAGAAAAGCCAAGAAATTTGGGAGTAATGATGAGGTTGTGTAAAAACTGACATTGCTGCATATGAGTGCAGGATTCAGACTGATACATCATGGGTACATACATGGTCTTGTTTCTTGCTTGTTTATATAGAAAGTGAGGAAATGTGGCTATCCTATGAGTATTTCCAAACACTGCAACAAAAATTTACTAGCATGTTTTTCTATAATGTGCCAAGCAATTTCAGAAATTATATACCATTTAAACACAGTATTCTGGATGCACCAGTCACCATTTATATAAAAAAAAATGTATTGTTTAAATTAAATATATGTTGGATACAAAACATCTACACACCCACCTGCCAAAATCAAAGATTTTGTGTAATAAAAAAATGGAACCAAGATAAATCCTGTCAGAACTTATTCTACTTTTATTGCATAATTACAATATACAAAGAAAATGAAAACAAACCAAAAACTGTTTAGTGGAAAAAGGATAAAAAATATACTAGAACCTGGTTGCATTAGTGTGCACACCCTTTATTAATGAAGGGAATTAGTACAGCACAGTAGATTGAGATTTTATTAACACAATATTATGTAAATAAACTTTTCTTATTTGACATCTCAAATTGGTCATAATTGTGATAAATTGAGTAAACCTTATATATCCATTTTTATAGTTTTGAATTAATTCTTTAAAAGATTTTTACCAGTAGGAAATTATACTTTTTTTTTTTTTTTTTTTTTTAATAAATCTCTTTCTAGTCTGTTGGTGATGCAGATCATGACCATGCCGCAGCCAAACGAGGGAAAATTCTGTTACTTAAGAAGAAAGTAGAGGATCTGGAACTGCAGCTTTCCCAAAAAGAGACAGAGTTAAAAAACAAGGCAAATTATTTATTTATTTCATTCACAAGAATTGCATTTTTATATGAATGATTGTAGAATTGTGTGAAGTTGTAAAAATACTGCAATTATTTAAGACAGCTGTGTGTTGCTATATACTCTTAACAGGCTGAAAAGCTGGTGGCTCAGAGACTCCGTGGGGAAGACATGGATGCATTGTTAGCTGAGAAAGATAAGAAATTGTCTGAAAAAGAGGCCTATATTGTTGAACTTCACATGGCATCAGTAACGGACAACACCTCTAGAGCCTTACATGCTACATCAGAAGATTCATCAGTGAGTCTATAGCTAGAAACATTTTTATTTATAGCAGTAGATACAAAATACTGTCTCAGAGAAATCAATTTGAGCTTCTTGTCCCCCATCAAACTAAACTGAGTTTTGATTAGTCTTGTTTTCTGTGTCATATTGGTAAAACCTTAGTTTTAGTAAAATATATTTTGTGAATATCCTCTTATTAGAACTTTCCTAACTCAAATATTTGTGTATTTTCAAATACTTCTCTATTTTACAGGTAGTATTTTTTTTTATTTAGTCTGTAAAATGTTTTTAGCTTAGTCTTTATAGATGAAAGTATCAGAGATGTAGTTGTTTTTTTACTGTACTAGGGGGCTTTGCCCCCTGCTCGCTTTGCTTGCCAACCCTCGTGTTTGGTTTTCCGGATACACACTTTTACGATTTTTTTTTCTTTGAATTGTTGCTATTTCATTAGTTTCACTTTTATTTCAGAACTTCTGTAAAAACAATATTTGTAATCTTGCGAGTCCCAATATGCTGAATCTTTTTAATGAGGTCAGGACAGGTTTCTCTGTTTGGAATTTCAGCACAGACAAAACGATCTACATCATCAGCAGTTAATAATTTTTTTTTACAAAGTAAAAAAGTAAGTAGAGTTCTGCATTGGACTCCTGTCTGTAAAGTCGTGCTATTTTCCTCTCACAGTTCCAAAGGTACATGGGGTTACCAAGGTCATACCCCAGCTTTTGTCTAGGTTTTTGTACAAATCTAGACAGAACATTTTTGACTCCTGGGGTAATTTTAGCTTTTTAATAAGTAGTCAGATAAATATACAGTATATACACTAACAAAGTAACCAATAAATGCATGTGCGGTAAACTCTGTTTTTGAAATTCTCAAGATTCTTTATTTGTCACATTCATAGTTATACAGGACAACACGCAGTGAAATGCATCCTGATCTGCTTATCAAAAATTGTGCAAAGTTAGAAGAATATCAGTTAGATTAACAAAAAGTCATAGATTGAAAGATAACCGTATAGTAGAACATAATAAATAAGTAAAATTATGTGAATAAAGTAGAATTAAGTGTTATGGTGCAATAGTGTAGTAATTATTGTGCAAAACCAAAGTTTGACTGGTGCATAGTTAAATGAGGCAGTTTGTTTGTTTGCGCTACTGCGATCTTTACTTTCTTTTTTTATATTTTCTAATTTTCCTACTTTCATATCCTTTAACTTTCTCCACATGTGTATAGAGCCGTTTTTTTTTTTTTTGTTTTTTTTTTGAGCCTTTGTAATTTCACTGGTTTCATAGTCTCTAACCTGCTCTGCATGTGTTTAGTGCCAACGTTTGTAGACGTCTTTATGAAGTTCTACTTTGTCATTTTACTCAGTCTTTTAATTCTGAGCCGTACAGTACAATACATAGAACAGAATAAATCCTCAATACAGTATAAAAATAAAAATTCTAGAAGTACGGAGTAGAATTTCACATTAGATGATATCACATAATATGATTTGGATTTGTTTTAAGTCCTGGAGACCTCATTTATCAAGCTGCCTCCCCCATTTTGCCATTCCACATCTGAAATAGCACTAATCCGATGAAAGGACCCCTCATTCCCATGTCCCCATTTATCAGGGATGACTTTACCTTATGCAGGCAATCTACAATTTAAAGAGATTGTTATTTTCTTGTGAATTGTTACATATGCATTATTTTCACTTTTACTTTAAAAACTTTTGTAAAAACAATACTTGTTTCTTTATTTCCTGCCCAGCGCAAGGTTACATCTCTTTCTTCCCAGACGTATAATACTGCTCGTGTTGTGAAGGGTGTTGCGGCTGAACGTGCCTTTGGATCATTTGCTGTCTTTTTGCTGCTTGCTAGCTGCCTCTTCTGCCTGTCGCATGTTGTTGTTTTAAGAGCTGGAAACACATGATGCTTGCCTGCCAAAAGCAATCCAACAACTGCTAGCTTAGAGGTCTGTTGATTTGCTTTAAATGATGGCTCCCTGCCTGGTCTCGTGTGACGTTGTAAAAGCAATACCTGTCTTTTATTTCTGGCCCACCCCCGTGCGTCTCATGTTTACAGTCCCCGCGAGACGCACCGTGGCAAGTCTCCATGGTCTTGTGGGTCTTTAAAATGTCTTTCGAGATTATCATGTATCGTAGACTATCAGGACAGGGGACAGGATTTCTTTTTATAATAGAGAGATAGTAAACATGAATTCCTCTCTCAGCAGATTCAGCCGAGTCAGAAGTCTTCCACGGCTCCACAGGATTTGGAGTTAATTGTCAAAAACCTTACAAAGAAAGTGGAAGAAAGTGAGGAGAAGTGCAGTTTTCTTGAAGAGCAAAATAAAAGCCTTCTGGATCAGCTTAATACTGAAAAAAAGCAATTTGATGACAAGGAAAATATGTACAAACAGAATGTATGTATTACTGTTTTTGGCAAATATTTTTGGATATATGTGCTTTTGCTGTAATTAACATGATTAGTTATATTTATTTCTGGGGTGCTGTAAAGTTCTAGATTTCATTGAATCCTGCCATTTGTTTTTAGCAAACAGTAGGATATGAAATACGTGTAAATGTTTGTTTGTAAATAGTTTACATGATATATTCAGTCTATTTATTTTAAATTAGTTTTGCACAATTTGTAAATCTATTTTTTTCTTATAAAACACACCTGTTATTGCTATTAAAGTCTAATTCCCCTTAATCTGTTCAAACCTTTCACTATTTTGAAGGAAACCAACATTTTTATGTATTTGTGCTTATGTAATTTTGTGCTTATACAGTAAGACGTGATAGCAATGAATAAACCATTGTCAAAACCCTTTTTTTTTTTGCACTATTACTTTTTTTCTTTACATTTTTAGATTCAGACTTTTAAAGATATTATCCTTGAAAAAGACAGCCATTTTGCAGAACAAATACGAATACATGAACAAGAGCTATTCAAACTGGCTTCAAAATCTGATGCAAGTGCTGATCTTGAACAGGTGAACTTTTTAATTTTGCTAATCTTTTGGATGTCACATAATTGTGTAATAAGAGATCAAATTAAGAGATAGTGTAATTGTATAATTTATTCAAAGAATATGTCTGTTTTGTCCATCATTGTCCTATATAAAGCACAAAAATGTGTAATAATAGTGATAAGCTACTTTTTACACATTCAGAGAGAAGCCCTGTATTATGTAGTATGTGTGCACAGAAAGTTCACATTTGTCACCTTCATTTTTAGCTTTTTTGGATGCTCTGTAAAGTGCTTATTGTTCCAATTTTCTTATAGTTGCTTAAAGTTCTTAAACAAAAACTTCATGAAAAGGAAGAGGTCTTAATTGGAAGAACTCAAGTTGTAGATGTACTACAGAAAGAAGTGGATGCCAGGGATAATCAGATAAAAGTAAGGAATTTAATTTTTTTAGAGTTGCAGTATTTTCAGAGAGACTGCATTTAGAAAACAGGTGAAGGTGTAAAAGTACACATCTGTCTGTAATTGAGTTTCTTAATTTAGAATCCTAATAAAAACAACCACAATAAATTGAAAAATTCTGCTAGTGGAGTTATGGGGTGATGGTTTTGTGTACCTTTTGAACTTTGCTGCATCTAGCTAACCACTTAGGAAGATATGTGAAAACTGATCTTGCTCCTGAGACATTGAGAAAATTTTTGCTGTCATACCAAATGCCTTGATTGAATTTTGCTACTTGTATCTTTCATGGGATTTGGGTCAAGAGTCCTTCCACCCCTAGCCCTGGACACCCATTTCTCTGGAGTTTATACATTCTCTCAGTAATTGTGTGCATGTTTACCAGGTGTTCTGAAGGTTTATTCTCATTTCCCATAGACATGTTTTTATGTTTGATGGATTCTCTTTAATTTCTTCTGATTTAAATTAGTGTGCTGTTTCCTGTGCACTGTGAATCATCCCTGAACATTTGTTTACTTCTAAGTCCTATTCTTTTCCACTCATTTTACTACATTGTACCAGTCCTATTCATTGCCGCATTTTAGTATGGTGCCTAAGGCACATTGTTGGTTCAGTTTCTGGCTCCTACCTACTGTGTGTGTCCCTAAGCAATTCATTGAACAATTCATTTAGTAGCTTTAGATGGCTACAAAATAGAAAGTACAAATATTAGTTTGATATTGAGACTGAGCTAAGAATTATTTAAAGCAAAGTTAAAACCAAAGTAAAAGAATTTTGTTTTTGTTATATAGGAACTTAATGAAAAAATGAGGAGGCTTCAACTGGAAAAGGACAACATGCAATCCAAATTAGATGCTGAAAAGCATATAATGAGAGCCCAAATAAGAGACCTTATGGGAAAACATGAAAATGAAGTTAAAGTTATTAGAGAAAAGTTTGAAACTGAACTGTCTGAAAAAAATCAAGCATATATGCTGCTACAGGAGCAAAATTTAGAAAATGGGAACCAATCCAAATCATCAGAAGTGGAGAAAGGGTTTACAGTTGATGGTGATTACGCTCAAAGAATTGTAGAACTGGAAGGTAGGTTGAAACAGATTTTCTTTGCAATGTTTGCTGTTTCAATCAAATTGATTTACTTTTTTGTTACCTTCTCTATTATGTAATCCATTAAAATATAGATTAACATTTTCTCAAATGTAGAAAAGATATATATTGTTGTGTCATTTTGTAAAAGATGCATTGTGTGTCCTTTTTTGCACTGTTTTGTAATTTTGTTTTAGATTTTGCAATTGGAAGCACACAAATTGTTAGCAGACATCGCAGTATATGTCTACAATTATTAATCATGAATTTTCCACAGAATTGTTTAGACAAATCTTATTTTTCATAGATAATGTAGCATAGTTTATAAAATGTATTCCTTTTTTTGACAAATCCTCTGTAGAGATGATGTACATCTAATTCACATTGAGATATAGTGTGTTTTATTGTTTTACATTACCTATCAAAATTGTAATAATAAATTAAAAGTCTTGGAAGCGGGATAAAATCTGGAACATGGTTTCTCAAATGTAAGTTTAAAGAAAGCTTCAATGCCATTTTCTACCATTGTGGATCAGGAGGAACATCTTTTAAAAACGTCTGATTGCTTAAATTCCCAATCTTAGGACAGAATTTGTCATTGTCAAGTTATTATGTTGGGGGAAAAAACAAGGGGGAAGAAATCAATTTGTAATTTTTAAAATAGCATGAAGAATAGGTTTTGTGTTGATATATTCCTTATCTTTGCTGCTTTATAGCTTCAGTGTCCAGAATTTACAGCACGGTCTAGGCACTGTTAATTTGGAGTGTGCATATTCTCCCAATGTTTACTGGGTATTCTGTATATATTTTGGTATCCACTGATACCCAAAACTGTGCATGTTATTTATATTGGACTCTGTATTGGCCTAGAGCACCCAATGATGGCCTGGTTTCCCCTCTAGTGCTGGTTCATAGTTTGAATTAAAGGAAGCAGGATAGTCTCTTACCAAGCCTAAAATAACTGTTCATTATAAAGGAATATAAATGGAAAGTGCCCTACATTTTACTTGTCTGCTTTAAACTAAGTGGTTTGATTCTTACATTAACAGTGAAAGGAACATACTTACAAAGGTAGTAGTACAGCATAAATGAATTTAAGTAGTCTCATTACCATATTTTTAATATTACAGTTTTTTATGTTTTAATTGAAATACTTTTACTGAAAGTAATTTGTTGGAAATAAATACTTCACTGTATCTTCCAAGACTGACTGCTTCAAAGCACTGTTCACTCCAGAAGCTAAATTGACAGCTACTAACATCGCAGAGCTCAAAATGTGCATGTATTAATATCATACTAATACGCATACAGAGTTAGTAAATATAATGAAGCTTAGACTACTAATCTGTGTATATGTTAACTGTATACATTTCCATAGATCATTTTAGTTATTTAGGAAGCTTAGAGCCAGAGTGCCTAGTGTTAGTTCATCGCACAGCCTGTTACTGTCATTGCCTGTTTAGTGTTTATAAGTTACAACTGTATTTGTGTGAATTGTTCTTTGGATGCCCTGTCTTTCTCTTGTGATTTTGCCTGGCAGTGGGCTGATACAATTTTGAGGTCCAGTTCTTGTCTAGAACCCTATATTACCAGGATAGACTGTAGCTCTATGCTACTCTGTATCTGATTTACTTGGTTTCCTATGATTTCACAGTTGATTGCAGCCTAAGATTGGAATATTTGTTGTGAGCCACAGTAATACAGATACATTTGGTTAATAGTTTGAATAGTAGTTTGGCATGTTATTCCAGCTCAGTGCAAACAACGGTACAATCACCTACTAAAATTTTTGATTTTAAGACAATTTAATTCAGGTGCTGGTCATAAAATTAGAATATCATGACAAAGTTGATTTCACTTTTTGAATGGAATTACTGAAATAAAAGTGTATATTAGATTCACTCATTACACACAGACTGATGTATTTCAAATGTTTATTTCTTTTAATTTTGATGATTATAACTGACAACTAATGAAAGTCCCAAATTCAGTATCTCGGAAAATTAGAATATCAATTAAGACCAATGCAAAAAAAGGATTTTTTAGAAATGTTGGCCAACTGAAAGGTATGAACATGAAAAGTATGAGCATGTACAGCACTCAATATTTAGTTGGGGCTCCTTTGGCCTGGATTACTACAGCAATGCGGCATGGCATGGAGTCGATCAGTCTGTGGCACTGCTCAGGTGTTATGAGAGCCCATGTTGCTCTGATAGTGGCCTTCAGCTCTTCTGAATTGTTGGGTCTGGCGTATTGCATCTTCCTCTTCACAGTACTCCATAGATTTTCTATGGGGTTAAGGTCAGGCGAGTTTGCTGGCCAATCAAGAACAGGGATACCATGGTCCTTAAACCAGGTACTGGTAGCTTTGGCACTGTGTGCAGGTGCCAGGTCCTGTTGGGAAATGAAATCTGCATCTCCATAAAGTTTGTCAGCAGCAGGAAGCATGAAGTGCTCTAAAACTTCCTGGTAGACGGCTGCATTGACCTTGGACCTCAGAAAACAGAATGGACCAACACCAGCAGATGACATGGCACCCCAAACCATCACTGACTGTGGAAACTTTACACTGGACCTCACGCAACGTGGTTTCTGTGCCTCTCCTCTCTTCCTCCAGACTCTGGGACCTTGATTTCCAAAGGAAATGCAAAATTTACTTTCATCAGAGAACATAACTTTGGACCACTCAGCAGCAGTCCAAAGGCGAGATGCTTCTGACGCTGTCTCTTGTTCAAGAGTGGCTTGACACAAGGAATGCGACAACTGAAACCCATGTCTTGCATACGTCTGTGCGTGATGGTTCTTGAAGCACTGACTCCAGCTGCAGTCCACTCTTTGTGAATCTCCCCCACATTTGTGAATGGGTTTTGTTTCACAGTCCTCTCCAGGGTGCTGTTATCCCTATTGCTTGTACACTTTTTTCTACCACACCTTGTCCTTCCCTTCGCCTCCCTATTAATGTGCTTGGACACAGAGCTCTGTGAACAGCCAGCCTCTTTAGCAATGACCTTTTGTGTCTTGCCCTCCTTGTGCAAGGTGTCAATGGTCGTCTTTTGGACAACTGTCAAGTCAGCAGTCTTCCCCATGATTGTGTAGCCTACAGAACTAGACTGAGAGTCCATTTAAAGGCTTTTGCAGGTGTTTTGAGTTAATTAGCTGATTAGAGTGTGGCACCAGGTGTCTTCAATATTGAACCTTTTCACAATATTCTAATTTTCCGAGATACTGGATTTGGGACTTTCATTAGTTGTCAGTTATAATCATCAACATTAAAAGAAATAAACATCTGAAATACATCAGTCTGTGTGTAATTAATAAATCTAATATACAAGTTTCAATTTTTGAATGGAATTACTGAAATAAAACAACTTTGTCATGATATTCTAATTTTATGACCAGCACCTGTAGATATTCATGTTAGTCCTGAATGCCAGAGCCCCATTACTTTAAGATAAAGCCTTTCTGTGTTGTACAGTACATTGATGCTGAAGTTCTTTATTGGCTTTCTTTTCCTCTCTCTCTCATTTCAAAGATGTCTAATTTCAATTTTCTTAATTCTTTAGCACAAGCAAAAGCAAAAACAGAAGAGGCTAGCAAATCTGAAGCTAAGTACCTGAAAATGAAAGCCTGGTCTAAATCCAAGATTAAACAGGTGGAGGACGAACTCAGAAAAGCACAGGTGAATATCATCAGCTTGCACTGATCCTATTTGCTTATTAATAGTGTGTACCTACAAGCTGACTTGTCCAGAAAGATATTCTTTTCAATAAAATGTGATGTACACTCCTTTCCTTCATTTACAATTAACTTCAACTTTACAACCTTAATTTGCAAGCTATAAATTAGGCCAGGAGGCATTGTGCTTGAAAAACTAAACCTTTTGGCTTTACTATTTAAACTTGTACCAAATATGTGTAAAACATTTTAGAAACATAAAGCATATGAGTTGTTACTTTTTTAATACGAAAGTCGATACTTGACTGTAAAAATCATAGTAATATTTGCTTTAAGATAGTATTGTCACAGCAAAACAAAAAACTGTTTTTTTACTCACAAATGAAAAATGGATTAACCTTGTGACAGATTTTTGTTGCTCAGTTTTCAACACTTGAATGTTTTCATGCTCCTCTCAAGGTTTAACATTCCTATTAAGTAATACCAATTAAATAAGCAATTCTGAAAAATGAACATTTATGATATGAATGGAATGAATATATCTGTGGTACTGTAAGCTACCTAGTATACATTTAAATATAGTTTAAAATAACCTTGTTTCTTCTGTATTTTTATCACTTTTTTCTTGTTTTCATCAGTCTGGTTCAGCCAGTCTAGATATAATTGCTTTGACAAATAAGATTACAGAACTGAAAGAGGAAAGAGATGAAGTTCAAGAAAAACTGGATCAGTATCATGCACTGAAACGACAAAATGGTAATTTAAGGAATTTTTAACTCTTTTTGTAGTATGTTTATTGTAAATAGTCTTAGATGATTAGCTAAAATTGTTTGAGCTAATTTGAGATGTAATGCACTTTTTAAACTATTTATAAGTAGGATATTTTTTAATCTCAAACGTCATAAACACAAGTAACTGAGTTGGCTCATTGAATGGGAATGTCTCACAATGGACTTGCATCCTAACCAAGATTATACACACTACTTCCAGGCTAGGCACTTGCTCCCCACAAACCTAAGATGGATAAATGGGTTAGAAGACGGTTAAATAGATGTACAAGATTATTAACCCTTTAGTCAGTGTTTCTGTATCAAGACTGTGTAGGATGTAGCATTAAAAAGCACTTAATGTTGTCATCAATATTTTATTTTTTTTTTTTATTAAAAGCATGTAATGTCCTATACAGTCAAGTCAAACTTCACAAAACTAAATTCAGTTCAACCCCCACCAATAATTAATTTAACATTTAATTATAACTCATATCTGATTGGTAATTTTTTTTGTGCTAAAGCACCCACAATTCTGTTTCTTAGCGAACTCCATAATGGAATTAAAGTGGCAATAATTAAGCCCAATTGGGAGTGTTTTTTCCCTCTCTCTCTGTCTATCTGTGCATCAATCATGCACTGAAACTCTCCTGCCATGAACACAGCATTTCTGGACATGACTTCTGAGGTTGGCTTTTCATGATATGTAAATGCTGTGCCATAGCAGTATTAGTCATTTTAGTGCATAGGTTTTGCTTCCGCTTTTAATTATTGGCCCAATACTTACTGTCACTCGACAGTGCAGGAACACCTTTTAACTGGTACTATTGATACTGTTAAAAAAAAGCTTGTTACTGTTATGATTTTGGCATTTTGGTGTCGGTTCTTTTGATATCCCTAAAGTTTTACCATACTGTGCCGGCTGAAATGCCATTCTTATCAGCAGGAAGAATTAAATAAATTGTACATAGACTTCTCCCTGAGTTTGTAAATGAGTAGATGATCAGCTATTTGACATCTAGTTGCATATACTGTATAGTTTTAGAGATAAAATAATTTGTCCTTCAAATCTCTGAAATGTAAAGAACACTCATATTTAAAAAGACTTAAACAGGACTGAGTCTTAAAAAATACCTTCACTTTCAATACCTGATGGATGTCTGGGATGGTTTGTAAAACAATAAATTAAAAGAAAATACAAGATTAAAAACACATTAGTGGACTTTGAGAAGTCCAGCAAAATAACTTTTAATGACTAACTAAAATGATAACAATACCTTTCAAGGCAGCTTAGGCCCCTTCTTCAGGCAAGATGTTGTACAGAAACTGGAATTCCATGTGTTTATATAGTCAGTAGGATAGATACAGCATTGGAAAACCATTAAGTGAGACCACTTAGATATAAAAAATTATTAGATCTCGCCAGGCTAAGATTCTTTTAGCAAGAGGGGAAAACAATGTACAGTGGAACCTCGGTTCACGAACGTCTCGGTACACGTACAACTCGGTTTACGACCAAAACGTTCGCCAAACTTTTGCCTCGGTTCACGACCACACACTCGGTATACAAACAAGCCAGTTTCCCTTTCGGTTTGTGCGTGCCGATGATTTCCGCACCTGTTGCATTGTTCTCGGTCAGACGTGCGTGCTTGCATGTGCGTGCGTGCTTTCGCTGTGAACTCTTTGTGCTCTATTTCATTTCCCTTCCGGTTCGTGTGCGCCGATTACTGTATTTAAGCACGTGTTCAGCCTCTCCCTGTTCATTGATCTCAGTCAGACGTGCGTGCTTTACCTGTGAACTCTTCGTGCTCTACAGTATTTCGTGTGCTTTTGCAGTTAACCATGCCTTCTAAGCAAGTGAAGAGTGGTGAGAAGAAAGTGTTGCAATGTTATTTTTTTTTTCAAATGTTTTTTTTTTTTTCCATGTGCTTAAAACTCATTTAAAAAGAGTGTTTACAGCGATCGGGTTGTAATGCTATTAGCATGAACTCCTGCAATGTTACCGTCTTGGTTGGCTTTTAAATAAAGTTCAGATTTGTTCAAATGTTCCTTTTTTCCCCCTGTGCTTAAAACTCATTAAAAAAAAAAGTGTTTATACAACGATCGGATTGTAAGGCTATAGCGCGAACTGCTGCAATGTTACACAGAGAGAGAGAGGGCTCGCGTGCTTCTGAGAGACAGAGGGGGAGGGGGCTCGCGTGCTGCTGAGAGAGAGAGAGAGAGAGCGCCAGCCTGCGCGTGCAGCTGAGCAGGGAGCCTGGGTGTTTGTGTCAGTGTTATTCAATGTTTTTACATTAGTTTACTATTACACTGTGCAATCTATGGTGTGATTAACTATATTTCTGCTTAATAATCTTTAAAAAAATATATTTACATACAGTTTGTACGGTCTGGAGCGGATTAATTGTATTTACATACAATCCTATGGGGGAAATTGTTTCGGTTCACAACCAAATCGGTTTACAACCAGAGGTTTGGAATGAATTATGGTCGTGAACCGAGGTTCCACTGTATAGTCAAGATCTTTTGATGAGATAACTGTCCAAAAAAGAAGATTTTGATGAGTTTTTTACATGCAATTTGGATCTGTAATCAGGTTTTCTGGGTCAGTCAGATGTAAACAATCCTCGTATCTGGCCTTACAACTCTTGTCTCTATGTAAACCATGTTGTAATGTGTTAAATTTTAGCATGAGTTTAAAGTCACAGAAATGAATGGGAAGCTAAAGTCCTTCTCACAGTGTCCATGGCTGTTGAAGTGACCTCCTACATGAACATTCCTATTGCCATGCTTAATGTGGAACCTGTGTAAATTCATTCTTTGGTGGAGTGTTTGTCCAGTTTCTCCCTCACATATGGCAGTGTTGGGGCATTTCATACAGAGAAATAGGTAGACCACATTAGATTATCTGCAGGAAAATTATCCCTTTATGCAGTGTTCTAGCTGGCAGTGTGGTATAACTACACGATCAGTATCATAAATGTAGGCACGTTTTACATTTTTCTGTAGGCAGGGAGATGTACCATTATCTGTTGGTTCACCCAGGGAGCTTTGGACAATTAGCTGCTGAAATTAATATCCCAGTACTGCATTTGTTTTGAAATAAGTGTACATTTGGTTATACAGAAATAAACTATTGCTGAAATTATTTGCTGGTAAATAATTTATGTATACTGTTATTTAATAATTTTTTAATGTTTACTGTAGATGAACTAATGGCTAAACTTGAGCTTTATGAAGAACAACAGAGAAAGCTACAAGCAGACCTGGAGCAAGTTACTAAAAGGGCTGCCTCTCAGGTTGGAAATATGTCATTTAATATATAAGTGCCTACCTTTTTAGCAATAATAAATTAAAATTTTCTTTAAAAGGTGACATGTTTATCTATTTTGTAGAAGGGGTTCTCCTCAACTTGTGTGAGGTAGGGCTGGGTGATTTTTACAGTTAACAATGTAATTCAAATTAATGTTTAATGCAAAGTTCAGGCATGAATGTCACTATTTTGTTTTATTGCTGAACAATACAGTTAAATAGTCCAGGAAATAGTTTAGTTTAGATTGCCTGGTTACGTGTGTACAGTCAAAACATAAATGCAAAGAATATGGTGAGTGGCACTTATAAATTTGAGCTATTCCAAAGTTTGTTTTCTAAAGATGCCATTTTTTTCCATGGACATCTGCAAAATCTTATTAGTTTTTTTTCAGCTGCACCTCAATGGTGGGCAATCTTGATAAAACGTATAAATATCACAATACATGCTTGCATTGTGCTAGTTGGTGCACCATGGCAAAATATTGCTCAGGACCCCAAAATTAGTAGGGACTACTTAGCTGATGTGCTCTGCAAGCTAAACTTACTTTTTCGTTTTCCTTCAAAAAAATCTAAGTTGAAAAGGACATATAGGGATGAGCAATGAGTGCCGCAAAAAAAGAAACATTAAGAAAACTACATAATTTAAGAAATTTATTGTGAAAGACCTTGTGGAGGTCATGGAGAAGAACAACTAGGACTGCAAATGTACAAACAAATTACAAAAAAAGCCAGAAAAGTCTGCACAGAAAGAAGTTTTCTAATTTTGCCCCATTTCTCATTAGCAATAAAAATATGTTTTTCAATTTCTGGTAAAGGTGCATACCACCTTTTCATTTTGTAGTTTCATTTTTAAGTAAATCGTGACTCATCCCTAAGTTTCTCAGCCCTAGTATGAGGGCCTTCTTACATTAGTATTCTCAGTTGAAGAACACTACCCTCTGTAGTTCTTAGTTGTCCAGAAGTGTGTAGGTACTGTAACAGGATGTTATACATCCATTGAATAGACCATACTGTGTACCTGTAGAAGCTCATGAGCATAGCTGGAGACATTTGAACTTTTTGTCCAGCTGAGGTATAAAAGCAGTGCTACATCTTTGCAACAATAGCTGAAATGTGTAAGGGCCTCATTAATGGTGACTCCAAAACATTTAAAGCTGCTTACTGCGTCTCATCAAGGTTTATGAACAGCTCCTTTTTTTTTTTTTCTTTTTTCCCCAGACATTAAAGGTTAAGGATTTTGTCAAAAGACACATCTCTTTTTCTGTAAGCCATATTGTCACTGTTGCTATTAGGGAGGAGTTCAGCAGGTTGCTCAGCATATAACCTTGTGGAATACCTGAGCTGTGGATCAGTATAGAAAAAGTTATATTTCCATTCTGCAAATGCTGGTGTCTGCAAGCTAGAAAGTCCAAAATCCACAACAGAGTTACTGTATATGCTAAGTGGGAATTTGTAAACAGTACTTAGAAATATATAACAGAAATTTAACAGTTTCTAATATCCAGGTTTGCCAAGATTATGTTAAGTAAAGGGATACTGCATCCTTTTCAGACCATTTGTGGAATATCAAGTTTAATATGTCCAAGTAATAGTTTTTATTAAAAGAATTTCAACGTAATGGAGATGACTGTTGTTGGTTGATAATCTTTGAGATAGTCCATGTTTTTTATTTGATAAAGATATTTTCATAATTTAATATTCCTTCCAATAGTTTCCCAATAAATGTTTAAAGATTCAGAAGATGTAACATCAATTCATCAACGAATGCATAAAGTATCTGCACAATGTATGAATATATTTTTTTAAAATGAGAACAAAAATTAGATGCGTGATTTTCATTTTCATGTAATATTATTTTCAGACAAGTGAATCTGGCAGTGCAGATGAACTGCAAAGTCAGGTTTTAGAATGGCAGGAAATGATATCTGAGGCAGAAGCAGCACGGGATCAAGCAAGAGAGGAGAAATCAGTAATGGTCTTAAGGATGACACAAATTGAAGAAGAAAGAGAAGGTACAGTTATATATTTTATCTGTTACGTATTTTATTTATCTACAAGAAAGAAAATCCCTTTATGTCTTCTTTTTGAAAATATTTTTGGTTACGTAATAATTTTGTAATATATAGTGTTTAATACACACATCTTTTAGCAATTTTTTGAAAAGATTCACAGGAAAGGTAAAAGTATACAACATAAAAACATACCGTATATACTCACGTATAAGTCGGGTCTTGAAACCCAAAAAATCAATCATTAAATCAGACCCCGACTAATATGCCTCCTCTGATCGGATCTGATCTCCGATCAGTTTCTCGGACGCATCGAGTTTTGTTGCAACAGTGCATAAACCAATTTGTTTTGCTACTTCAACAATGTTTAATTTAAAACCAGCTTCATATTTTTTTCTGATCGAACGCTGAATCATAGATAAGGGGTGGTTTTATGATAAAGGTGTATGAGGGTGTGAGATACAAAAACACAAAACAGTGCAAGTGTCGCTTCAGAATAGTTCGGGTATTACCTTGTGGACACATAGGCACAATAGAGAGAGAGGTTAGGAGCACGCGCTGATACAGCGCATTGCCGCACCCAAATAGAAAATAAAGGCTGTGTGCTCCATGGTTACTTTCTCGGGTGGCATTATCATAATCTCTTGGACCAATAGTGTGAGTTTTCCTCATTTGACTTATACGATCAACATTATTAAATAATGGAAATTGTACAGTGAAATCGAGTCCCGACTGTTCTTGTTAAAAAATTCATGTTATGAAAAACATAACATTTTGAGCATATCTCATTTGATATTTTTTTCCTGTTCTGTTATATTGTGTGTGTAGGCTGAGTGGCCACATAATTGGAAAACCATTTCCCTTAAATAATTGGAAAACCATTTGCCATTAAATTATTGGAACATGGAGATACCAAGATGTTAACAGTTGGGCTACTCAAGTATCTTTGTTTGTTCAAAATAAACTGGTGGTGGATCTCAGAGATGCTTAAATTGTTTTGAGATCTACTTACTGAGGAACACTGTCCTTTGGGCTCTGTTTGATGTCACATTTCATGCCTTTCTTGGCCTTGAGACATGAAGCATGTTCTTGCTGAAAATGCCTATTTGTAAAAGGGTACACACACCAGCCGTTAAGGAATGTGTTTGATTTGGCAGTGATGTTCAGTTATGTTACATTCATATGTTACTCTGTGTGCACTGAATAATCTGGTGTTTTACCTGAAAATGTACCCCACACATTACAACATCAGCAGCAGCTTGTGTTGTTGTTAGCCTTCAGGATCAATGCATGGAATAATGGGGTTATCAGTATTTTCTGCTCCTCATATCATGCTATAATTATAAGGAACCAGACGTCAAGGGGCAAGGCAGTGCTTTTTGACCTAAAAGCATGTGAATGTCTTTGTCTACCTCTTCTACTGACTGTGGCAGTATTTAACTTGGTCACTATCAGCTATTAGCAAACAGGTAGTTAATTTCCACTTTCCATTTGTTTTCCCTAGTTTGTCCTCTTTCATGAGCAATACCATTAACATTGGCTTTTAATGGATTTTTTTAGTTAGTAGTCCATTGTCACATCTGTTTCTAATAATCTCATGTTGGCATACCTGACACTTACTACCATGCCCTTTCCAAAGAAACCAAAATCTATATTTTGTCTGTTCTTCATGTGATATTTTAATGATATCTGTCTCGTTGTTTTAAATAACTATCTTCTTATATGATATGTGAGAAGAGGATGTTTATCTAGTACATTTGGAAACTTAGGCGTGCATTCTGCTTCTGCTGTTTGATAAGACGTTCATTAAATTCAAATATATTCTCTGGTCGTTTACATCTTTCAGTTGGCAGTATGACTTTAAAAATGAAAAAGATGATGTAACTAACTGCAGTATAGTATTTTTAAGTTTAGCAGTCATTTGAAGGGGGAAATTTATTATGTACTTGATCATTATTTGGTCACTCAAACAATAAATGTTTAACCTTGTTTTATATAGCACTCCATTTCCAGCATGTACAATGATAAGATATTTTATAGGGCAAATAATGTTCATATCCAAAAAACTATACTATAGAAACACAAAACGCAATAAAAGAAATGAAGCACCAACAGATGGGAGGTCATGTTTGGATGTATACCTGATCCATCCACAGAACATATCAATAGGAGCTATACAAATTAAGCTACAGTATAGGGTGGCCCAGATCTAATTGTGCAACTTTTATTGCAATGCAGGAAAACAATGCAAGTCAAAAGAATTGTTCGAAATATCTTGTAATAAACAAATGCAGGGCAGGTGCTGCCATCTATCGGCAATAAAAATAATTTTTTGTGAATTCTCTATATAATAAACTTAATAAGTTACTAGCTGATTACCCAGTGGCTTCGCTCACTGAGTGCAAGGGAAAAAAATAAAATGTAGTATTTATAAAATAAGTTTGTTAATTGCCAATTTTATTTTTCAACAAATAAAGAGCACTTACAATAACATAGAAATCAATATAAACAGCATTATTAACATCATTATCATATGAGAATATGAAGTAATATATAAGAAGCACATTGCATATAAATATAAATTATTAAACGGTAAAATCTTCTTCTATAATACGCTACCGTGGCTGTTCGTTTGTCTGTCCAGGATTTTAAATCATCTGTAGCTCACAAACCGTTTCACCTATTGACTTGAAATTTGGTACACATATACTACGTGACATCTACTATCCGCTTTTGCGGTGATGATTTTATTACTCTTTTTAATCTTTATTTTGTTTTATTGTAGAATTAACTCTCGGCAGCGTGCAGCAGGACGGCCGTGCGGCGGATGCGTACGGCTCCATTCTCATTCCCTACCACCTTCTCTAATCATTCTTGAGGCAGATTGAAGACTTAAGTGCCAGATTAAGTGAAAGGTTAAAGAAAACGTACTAAGTAATTGCAACACAAAAACTAACTTAATCAGTTTTAACGTGAAAAGATGCCAACGAAAGAGAAGCAGTGGGCCGCTAGGTTGGAGTAAAGAAGAGCTGCTCAGGAAGCAGCAAGCACATCGACCTCTGAGCAAACGAATTCTAAACGTACAGAGAAAGAGGATGAATACTATGAATGCTCAAGTCAAGTGTATTCACTGCACGGTACTGGTATTTTGATAAAAGAATTTGAACAACATATAAGAAGCGTATAAATTATTAAACAGTAATACATTAACATTTAAAAAGTAAAGATACATTGAGTACTACTGCAGTGCTTTCGGGTATACTACATTTTTTGTTTGCCCATTACATGCATAAATATATACATTTTTTGGTGTACCTACCCGAGAACACGCGTCATGTAACTAACCATGGGAGAAGCATGGATTTTAAACACGCGTTGAGTTCATCTGCTGGTGTCCCTCATGGAACAACTGGTAATGTTTGACGAAAATCTCCTGCAAGTAAAACGTCAGTGCCTCCCATTATTTTGGTAGGATCTCTGAGATCTTGCATTGTTCGGTTCAAGGCTTCATAAGCTCTTTTATGTGCCATGGTGCACTCATCCCAAAGTATTATCTTTGAATGTTCCAAGACTTTAGCCTTTCCAGAGCCCTTGCGTATGTTGCAAATTGGATTTTCGTCGTGAGCGAGGTTTAATGGTAATTGCAATGCTGAATGTGCTGTACGGCCTCCATCCAATAATGTAGAAGCGATTCCCCATGACGCTACAGCCAGAGCTATGTCACCATTCGCTCTCTTGGCAAGAATCAGGTTTATTAGGAATGTTTTTCCTGTTCCTCTGTGGTCATACGTAATTTCCGTTTCACACGTGAAAAGAATTTTATATATATATATATATATATATATATAGATATATATAGATATATATATAGATATATAGATATAGTGTAATGAAAATTGCATAATTAGATCTGGACCACCCTGTACATTAAAAATTCACATGTAAAAGTCTCAGTTGATGTAATAGGTAGTTTAAGGTATAGTAGAGAGGATTATTAGTAGAAGCAACAATTATGGTTCTAAAACTGACAGTATTGATGAGCGGCTACTTAATCGGAATTTTGAAGCATTTGGAGTACAATAATAGTTTTTTGTAGAAATTCTGGGGCAGATTATTACAATACTTCAGAGAAGAAATATTTATGTTGTGAAATAATATTATGTTCAACATGTAAAACAAGTGGTATCCACTGGGCTGTTACACGGATTAATGAATGAAAATTTGGTTGTAGTTTAAGATTTAAGGATTAAATATAGGCTACTGTCAAGGATAAATCCAAATTGCTGTAGAAGTACCTGGCCAGGTACAAAGATGTAGTCAAGTGTTTTGTTCCAATTTTTAAGCTAGGTCCATTTATATATATATATATATATATATATATATATATATATATATAATATAAAATGCAATTTTGTTTCTTTTTCAGAGAATAAATAATGGGCTAACATCTTGCAGCTTTTTTTTACAGTAATGGTAGTTAATTGAGTGTTGAAAGTTGATGCAAACAATTCCTATAGGTGTTCCTGCAGCTTTTGTTGATTATTTATGAATCCCCTGTCTGTTCCTACAACATCAAAAGGAGCTTGGAAACAATATTCACTGACACCATGGCTTTCTTTGCAATTTTTGTGAAGGAAAGATATGCACTTTGAAGGGTGGTTATGGCCTGTCCTTCTTGCTGTGCAATATTGTCCTAATAATGCTTGATAGGGTGAAGCAACACAGTTTGTTCCAACAGTTCTTTTATTCAGTGTTTGCAAGTAAAAGTTGGAATATCTGTAATAACTGCTTGCATCAATTTTCAAGGCTTAGTTAACTTCATTACTGTAGAAATGCTTTTAAGTTGTTAACACGTCTTCCCTGGAAAGCCTTTTTTTTAAACTCTAAAATTACATTATTTTTTAGTTTATGGTAACCTACACCCTTTTTTAAACCTCTGGCAGTTTTTATACTTACTTTTGTACCACTTCATGTTATTCTCTGGACTTGAAGTGCTTAACTTCCAATATAAACTGGAAAATTAGGAATGTTCTAAAACTTTTGACTGGTAGAGCCTAAAGTAGCAAAAAAAAGTATGCAAACCTTGGAATTACCTGCTTTTTTGTCTTAATTGATCACAAAATGTGTCACATGCAATGACAAACACAATATCCTTGCAATAATGACCCATAAACAATTATAATTTTTCATGTCTTTATTGAACATACCCCTGAAACATTCTCAATGTGCTTTGGAAAAAAGTGATCCCATGGATTTAATAACTGATTGAACATCCTTTGATAGAAGTAACATCTATTTGGGATTCCACATTGGCCCAGTGTGTGCATGGGTCCCGAGGTGGACTGGTGTCTTGTCCAGGGCTGTTTAGCACTTTGTTTTCATTGTTGCCTAAGTAGGTTTTGGAATTTCAGATCCAAAACTTGATTAAGTAGGTTTGTGAATGTTATGTTATGCTTCCTTTTGTAACTGAATAAAATCTAAATTACTTAAGTCTTTACACAGTATTGCACTTTAAATAAAGGTACAGACAAGTAGCTCCAAACAGTGGGTGCCTGAGCATGTGCTTGGTGCTACTTATTTGTCTCCAAAGTGAACAAAAGATTATTCACTTGCATATATAAAAGATTATTTTCTTCACTCCGCTAATTGCCTTCGAATTGCCTTCGAAGAACAAAAAGCTGGTTGATACTTACAGTATCTCTGGCCAGTCATTTGGTGCTATGGTGTTATACAATATTTGTTAAAATTTAATTTTACACACCAAGCACATGTGTAGCAAATTTATTTGTGTGGCAATAATAACGTGACTATATTCATGTCTGCTGTTACAGCCTTATATGTTAATAAACTTTTTTAAAAATTAATTTGGCTCTTAAAATTCCAGCATGAAAGTTTGCTACTTAAACTGTGAGTCATACTAAAATTCTAGTAAAATTTTATTGCATTAGTTATTTTTTATATTGTATCAGCTCTGCCATCTTAACTTGAATTTTACAATGCAATTCGGGACGTATTTTTAATAAATCAGAAATAGAAGTCTGCTGAACTATAATACTTATTTTGCTGATATGCTGTGCTCATGTTAATATTGATTATGTGCTGTGTTTCAGTTAGATTAAGCATGATGTTTTGTTTCTTTTTTTTCCCCCCCTTCCCTCCACTTCCCCACCATAATGTCTGATGAGCACTTATTGCCACTCCCCCCTCCACTCCTCCTCCATTCTGTGATTTGGCCAGCCACTGAGAACAGTTTCCCATCAGTTTTGTGCATGCAGGTCCATGTAACTGATGACACTGTACTGCTGGTGATTTTCTGGTTTTGTTTAGTTCAGGATAAATCATCTGCAGTACAGTAATACCAGTTGCTGTAGTGTTTTAACATTTTGGTTTTACATAAAGCATGTTAACATGGTTAATAAAATATTTTTTTCTGAGTTTTGGTGAATTTGCCTTTTTTTTTTAACCTTTTTAAACTAACCTAAACTAAATAATCAAAGGCATTTGGCAGTTTCAAACATGCTTACTGAAAAAATTTCTTAAAAATTTCCAAAATGGCTTGATTCTGTAATAACTAATACACATTTTTAATTTAAAAGTCATATTTTTTTGTTGTTAAAATGTAATAGTTTACATCTTTCCTACCCTAGTTGTTGAGTATGCTGTTTATCTCCCGAATTGCAGGTGCATTTAACCTGCTATCAAGTAAATACCTGGACATGACCCTGGTCACTTGTCAGGTGCAGTAGATGCATTTATTAGTGGCCACCGTGGGATAAACATTCCTAGAAACATTTGCTTTTTATTGATTTTACTTATACAGGTTTTTATTGATTTTACTTATACAGTTGCTTCTGTAAATACTCTACTCCTATGCTTACCAAATTTTACTGCTCCTTCACATGATGAAGTTGTGAGAATCAGTTGTTTTCCTTAAACACTTTTCTCTGCCATCTCATTTAAAGTGTTTATGGTATCTTAAAGTGAGCTGCCTTCTGCCTTTATTTGAAATCAAACACAGTACTTTCTTTCTGTTTTCACCCCACTTTCCGTATGATTTTTTTTTCCTTTCTGTAAATGTCACAGGAAATTTTCTAATTTGAACCTAATAATTGCCATTTAAAAAATTGTATTCTTTGAAAAATGACAAAACAGATGGGAATTTTTTGCTTCAAATATTATTCCACTTTAATTAAACATATTTCCAAACTTAAAATTCCATTTATATAATATGATTTTTTTAAAATTCTATTTAATGAAAATATTTCCTGCCATTTCAAAATCTGTTAACATGGATGACATGTTAACATGCCAGTTAACATCATCAGACTTTCTTTGTGACAGTCCCATCTTAAAAATATGAATATATTTAATGATTAGTAATCTTTATAATTTCTTTATTTAGGTTGTATATTAATTCATTAAAGTATTTTTTTCTGCATTTATCAATTGTCGATTTTAAGACATGCTTAGATAAACCATTGAAATTGGTAACATTCCTTTTAATATGAATTTGTTATCCTCCTTTTAGTCTTTTGGGACAGTCACAAAAAAAGGAAAAATAGTAAAATAGCACTGGTTTGTTTTGTGTGTGTTTGTGCAAATTTAGGCCTGTTTTTGCTTGTGTGCTTGTTATTCACCTGCTCTAATATATAAAGTATACTGTGTCAATGTGATTAAATTTAATTTCCTGTGGCACAAAACTGATTGAGGATGACTGGTTCTTTCCTGGCTGCTCCGATCCAGCCTTAGTCACTCGGCAGCAGGAGCTGGAGGAGGAACTGGCACAAGCTCAAGGACTGCAACTGCAGAGAAGAGGACACAAGCAGGCTGGAAGCAGCACTCCTAATCATCAGGTAGGAAATTTTAATGTCATTGCTTATGAGTTATTTTTTATTGTAGACCCATGACTATGACTGTTTTAATATGTTTTAACTTTTAATCCCTGTAAGACTTCACTTGTTTTTAATTTTGGAAAATATACCAACCGTATCACTCCACCGCTAGATTGACCTAATTTTCCAATAATGAGATCCATTATCCATTTGTGAATTTTAGTTACCTTTTAAAAATTTTTACAAGTGTTAAACATAGTCCTGCCTGTAAATTTGTTTTACAGTAAGTAGTTAATTACTAACATTGTAGTAAGTCTGCAAAGTTTTAATTTAAATCACTGTTACCTTGTGGGCAACCCACCTGTTTGAACAGTTTATGATGCAATCTTTTAATATAATTATTGTTATTTATTTATTTAGCCAGAGTAACTTAGAAAAGTAAATCATGATATATATAAGTGTGTTATTGCAAAGTGCAAACTAGACAATTATTTATATTTGGCAGAATATTTAAAAAATAAACTTATAGAGTTTCTTTCTGGTCCCAAAAGTCAACTTGTTTCACATTTCTTTTTGATTGTCAGTAACAGTTTCTTCTTTTTGTCTCTACCTTTCAACATTGTACACAAACCTGCTTTCAACACTCTTCACTTGTTTGTTTTTATGGTTTATCACCTCCATGTAATTAATGCAATCAGACCAGATGTCCCATATTTCCCATATCTTAGTCTAATTTAGATGCCTTATTCCTCATAAATCTTTATATGTCCTATATTTAAGACTTGCCACATTATATGTTGCAGTAAATCAGTGAAACATTGCAACTACGGTTTATTTTTGTTTAACATCCAGTATAGTGCCTTACTAAACTGTTAATCAGTGCAGAGTGTTCAATCACCAGTCGCATTAGTTCTATTTAAAAAACCCTCTCTGACCATTTGTTCTGTGATTGTGTGTATGTGTCAATGTGTTTTCTTGGAAGCATTCACTCTGCTTTTTATCATTTCAAGTGAAACACAGCTCTCAAACAAAGAATGATAATGCCCACACATCCAGCCAGAAAATAACATTTTTAGGTTCTGTTTTTGTAATTATTGTGCAGTGAAGATTAGCTGGTTAGAACTGATTTAGAATTTGTGTTTAGTGGTTTTTATCATTTCTTTTGTCACTGATTTTACATGAGCAATATGTTATCTGATGTAGACCATATGATCTTAGTAGCAGTTTATGGATTCCAACCTATTTCTGTGAATCTGTCCTATGTGTGAGTACTATTTGGTAAATGATAAAGATGTGCATTCTGATGCTAGAATTGTAGCAGAGAATTCATAATTTTGATAACAGTTCATTCTTTATCATTTTTCGCACGCCTCTAAAAAGGAAGGAAGGCAGACAAGCAGATTAGTTAGGAGATTTTTGCTGATGGAGACATTGGGTAGATTTCTACACCTGCCACATAGTAACGCCAGTGACCTGAGGCTAACGTGGGAGGCCAGAAAGTCACTTTAGAATTTAAAAAAAAAAGCCAGTTTAACTTGATGTTTAATATTAGTTCAAGCGGTGAAAGCCTCACAGTCCTTTTGGCTTTTTGGGTTTTAAGCAGGAGATGTCAGAAATTTAACCACAGGGCTTTCTTGAAGAAGCCAAACATTTGTACTAGTGCTGACTGGCTATCATTCTGAAGCAGATTTCACAAAGTGTTGGATGGTTTTCTCACTAACAGGGAAAGTGAACTGACTTAGACTGACTTAAGACATGTTACATTCTCATTACTGGTGCTGAGTTGTCTCAATGTCAATCTTGCATTACTTTGTATTTATAGTCTGTGTTAGTGAATGATTGTTTTATAATTTAGGTTGTCATAAACCTGTTTTCTATTTTAAGTTTTCCCAGAAATATAAATGTATATTTTTTTTTTATCTTTTTGTTCTTGATATTCTTTGTTTTTATAGGACGATTTTGAATTTGATGGGAAGCGGTGTTATGAAAATCCCAACATTACTTTGGAAAGCAATGATTCTGCAGATGGGGAAAACATGGGAGGTTGGTGGCCTGAGTACACTTCTCCCCATACAGGTGTGAAACCCACTAGACAGTTTATTAAAGCATGCACAACATTTTGGTTTTTTTTTCCTTCTATTTCAATAACCCATTTTTTGTGAAGTCTTCCTAATATTTGTCAGCCTTGTCTGTACTTTTGGTTGACCATTTTTTGTTGTTGGATTTTTATTTTATTATTGTTTCCTTTAGAGATTATTCTTAAGCATGTGCGTGCTGGATGAACTGCCTAGTATTGGTTTCTTAATCTTTGCATAGTCTTTGGTTAATGCCAGAATCTCTAGCAGAGCTGTTGTTAATTTCCAGTTTGGAATACATCATCTAAAATTGGTAAGATAACTTTGAAATCAGTTGTCTATTCCTCTTTTTAAAATAGTTTTTTCCTATTCAAAAAAATATTTAAAGATCCTAGTAAACAATCAATATATATTCTGTTGTACAATACAGTGCATGGATTTTGTGAAAAGTATGTAGATTATTTTCAAAGGAAATAATAATACTGGTGATTCATTTCATTAATTGTTCCCCATTTTCATACCAGAAAAAAATGTTATCGCAAAACGTATTTAAGAATTACAAATTTCATTTTGATTTCAAGTTCTGGTTCATTTGATATTATGCAAGCATAAAACTGGTTTATGTTGCATTTGGAGAATAAAAAAAAATTAGAACTTCAGTGTTTCATATTTTACAGTGTCGATAACGAATTAATTTCATCCTTAAATTAAAATACCTCCAGTGTATATTAATTCAATCTGCGTTGTTGAACCCCAGTGTTACTGCTTTCACTTTATTTTTCTCAGTAAATTATGGTAAATTTTCATATTGATCTTTTTGATTAAGTAACTTTTTCATGTTTAAGAAATTATGTACAATAGCAAGAGGTCCCCTAATATTTTAAAAACCTGTTAGAAATAGAATGCTTGCATAATAAATATATACTGTATATAATACACATACATATAATAAGCATGCCTGAGTGGATGATTTTATGTATATATATATATATATATATAAAACAGAGTAAAAACTGTAAAACTTTTTTACACAGCCAACACTCTTTATTAACAGGCCTTACTTTAGTTTATTTACTTATTTACATAATAGTTTCAGTTGCCTGGAATTTAATTTGAAGCTAATACAACTAAATATCAGTACAAAAATATTAGCAGTCATGATTTCCAAGCACATTACAAAGAACAGCAGTACAAATAAGACATACAGTTTTTGCAGAGGATTCCAAGGTTTTGGATGTGAAATTCATTCATCGCAGTAGATGTGGTTAAGTGGTCTTTTGAAACTTGTTAGTACTGGGCTTGATACACCTAAGCCACTCTTCAAATGAAATGAGAGTGAACAGAGGATGTGTGGGATGAAGAGAAGAATAATCTACAGTAGGTTGAAACTATGATAACCATTCATACCAGTTCATTGCTGTTTTAAGTACAGATATCACTATACCTTACAGTGGTGGAGAAGGTCAAAACGCTTTTAATAATGGACAAGTGGGAAAGGGTTATTATTTCTTTAGAACTATCTAGTTGCCTGTCAAAAAATCTTAATAAATGAATTGAGCCCCTGTATTGAAGTGTAACAAATAGTGGTACCCCAGAACATGAAATTCTCTGCAACATTTATAATCTGGCCAATACTGATTAATAGTCAGCGTGTTGGCTTGGCTAAAAGGCCATCACAACTTCTTTAGTTTTACTGACAGGTTACACTGTTTGATAAATTAATTCCTATAATATCTCATTCTTATATTTGGAATTTACATAATCTGAGGTGAGAATAGTGCTATAAGCAAATTTGACTAGTCTTGTGTGAGATATAGTCATTGAAAATAAAGGAGTTCTGAGAGTGAACAATCTTAAAGGGAAACTGCAGTTAATTTTTGCCATCTGATTTCATGTCCAAAAGTAATTTCAAAAGTTAGTAACACTGATAATAAAATCCGACTGATATCTATACCTATCGATTAATGTAAAAACATAAAATGGATAATTGCGCTATAAGTACGCATATAGTCGATGAAGAAGACCTTGACAAATATCCTAGCTTCTTATATATATGGCGAAGAATGCTACATTGTTGGTTGATCAGTTGTCTGTGTAGGCAAACTAGAACAGAAATAAATTCACACAATATTGTTTGTTTTATATATATATATATATATATATATATATATATATATATATATATATATATATATATATATATATATAAATATATATATATATATATAAATATAAATAAATATTTAACCAAGAAATTAATGAAACATAAGTTAGTTGCTTATCATATAATAAAATCTTTCAGTTTTGGTGGTATTTTGGGTTGGTTGTGTTAGTTTCCTATGTAAAATAAGAAAAGAATGTATATTGCAAATATTCCATTTAATTATTCAAATCAAAATATCTAGTACCAAATTTTGCAGTTTTTACTGTGTGTATATTTATACACACATTCTTTTGTTTGTTTTGATGTAATGTTTGCATATTTATATATTTCTGTTTTTTTTCTTTAATTTAAATTATTTTAACAATGTAGGACTGAGGTCTGTTGTAGAAGAACTGGAATTGGAGAGAAACCAACTTCAGGAGCAGATACTGGTACTTGAGGAAAGATGTCAAAATCTGGAAGACAGGCTTCAGCTCCAAGCAAGAATCGAGTCATTGCAGGTAAAGCTAAGGATGTTTGCGTTTATGCAAATGTACAGTTTCATTGCTTTATGAAAGGGTGCTAATTTTTACAATGTATGTTTGGAAGAGCAGAAGGCAGTATGTAAGTTTTATTAAGAGAAAGCAATATAGATTTGCTTATTACGCATACATGATCAATATCTCTAAGCATGTTTGAAGAAATGCATGAAAAAAGGTACTAACTTAAGATGGCAATGAAAAGTAATATCTATAATGTGCGAACTGGTCTAGCTCATGGTTACGATTTAATCTTATTATAGGAACAGTAAACATTTATGATAAAAGAATATCAACGTCAGTTTAAATTTTATATTTATGACTGTTGGGGAATGATTGAATTTAAAAATTTAGAGTGCTTTTGTTCTTTTTAAAACTCGGCTTTTGTAACAAGGCCTCTCAATACAGGTGACGTTTGATGTAGATGAAGAAAGGCAACAATTCAGGGTTATTCAGGTGTGTTACTTCATGTGACATTGGGCTTGCCTTCTAGAGGTGATGGCAATATATTTATTGTTGTTTGTCACACACCATGTCTTGGTTTGATTTTCACATCTACAAGTTGGTGAATTACTTACACTTGTTATGAATTTAGTCAATTTTTCCTTTTTTGTTTTTTAGTTCTCCAGTGGTATAATATGACCATAGAATTTTGTGTTTCTTATTCTAATTTTGTATAGATTTAAGGAATTTGTTATTTAATATTTGCCTGTGCTGAGTATTTTTAATTGAATATGCATTTGCAAAAATATGTAAATAATTTGCTCAGTTTCCAAGTGAGAAAGAGAAATTTCCTTTTAAACACTTTACTGTAAATCATTGCTAATTATTCAGACATTTCTCTAGCCAGGAAAATGAGAGGATTGGCCAAACTGGCGATAGTTCATTTTTTGAAATTTTATTATTTTATGTTATAATTTTAATGAGAATAATTTTAATAAAATTGTAAAAGACAGGTGTCAGTGACCTCTGGAAATTAGCTAATTCATAGGGTTTAGCTAACAGAAAGCCGAGCGCAAGAGTCACGGTCAGATGGCTCGCGATATTAGACTGTTGAATTCCAGTATTTTATATTTATTTAACGTAAAAAAACAACTGAAACAATAAACAAACAAACATGCTGTTATTAAACTTTCTTACAAAAATAGTGTGCTTTCTTTTTCACATTGAAGACTTCAGAATGGTATTATGTTCATTTGTACTTTGAATAATGCAGAAAAAAAAATAACATTTATTTGCTTAGAAAGCAAATTAAATTAGTGTTGATTTATATGGAAATCAGAATAGTCAAATGTTGGATTTAAGTAAAGAAAGAAATATTGATGCAAATTGCTGAATTTTTGAAATTTTATAACCATTTGTTTTAAGTAGTTTCTTTTAAGAAAATAGCATTGCATATAATCATATCAAAATTATATAATAAATGACTTTATAGTCAAATTAGGAAAAAGAAAACACACACCAGAAAGTTTGAAAGAAAAAAGAAAAGAAAAAAAAGACAAAGCCTAACAAAACAGAATTCAGCCCCCACCTGAGAGAAAGAGGAGAGCCAATAGCCAGGCAAAAACAGATAGAGAGAAAAATGTTGTTTCCCCAGTATGAATGCTTATTCTAAAACTATATTAATTAAATCTTGCAATATTTTAGAGATTTCAACAGATCCTGTAAGCAAGAATTTGCTTTTTTTTTTTTCTTTCTTCAAATAGTTCAGAACATCAGTTGCCCACTGACTTATAAAAGGTGGGTTGGGATTCTTCCAGTTGAGCAAGATAAGACTACATGCTAATATAATATGGTGGTATGGGCTATTACCATCAATTTGTCCTTCTCCACTTTAAGCCTATCTGGGAGTACACCAAACATAGCTGTTAATGGATTAGGAGTGATGATGACACCAAGGATTTTTGATAGGTATTCTAAGATTTTTGTCCAAAATAAAGTTAGTTTGGTACGCTCCCAAAACCTGTGGCTCATTGAGGCTGGAGCTAAATTGCAATGCTCACAGGTTATTTCTTGCCCTGGAAACATTTTGGACAATTTTAAACTAGATAGATGTGATTGATGAAAGAGTTTATGTTAAATTGTTGAATACTTAGCACTCATAGAGCTAGAGTATAATCTCTGCATGGCTGCTTTCTGCTCCTTTCCTTAGATTTTAATTGAATGGCCCTTTTCCCACCATACCCAAGGATCTTTGAAAGGAAGATTCTTTCAGATATTTTTATATATTGTTGAAATGCTAATGAGTCTTCAAGACTGATCAGTATTCCTTCTTGAATGGAAATGGGCGGGAGGTATGAAAAATTGTGTATATTTCTTTTGGAAAAATTCTAACTTGAAACTAGTGGAAAAAATGCATTGCTGGGAAGTTAAATTTGAGGCATAATTTTTCATAAAATGCAAAAACATATATATATAGTTCTCTAAGTGCCTTAATTCAATTGTTTTGCAAAGATTAAATACTGTGTAGGTTAGAGAGGATTGACAAAGGTAATTGTCGTATAGAAGAGCAACAGGTAAAAGCTTTCCTGCATTGGTTCCATATTCTGATTGATAGTGAACATTTGAATTTTTGTTATATTGACAATAATAATTATTTACTGGGGCACAAAACAGAGCCTATAAAAGGTGTAGAGAAAAGAAGAGATTTTATTTCCATTGCAGGCCAGGTTTGTGTAAATTCATCATTATGTGTCAATTTCTAGGTCTTTATAGCTTGTATATTTTCCACCCAGTAATAAAATTGGAAGTTAGGTAGTGCCCCATCACCTTCTTCTTTAGGTCCTTGTAGAGTCACCTTTTGAATGCATGGATGTATCAAATTCCAATAAATGAGGTTATAATTGAGACTAGTTTCTTAAAATATGACTTGTTAAATTATATGTGGGCACTCTGAAATAGAAAAAGAAGCTTGGGAAGGATGTTCATCTTGAGAGTATTGATTCTCCGTTCTAATCAGAGATTCAGGCTAGACCATCTGCTCATATCTTGTTTGATTTTTTATTTTTATTTTTTTCCCATTGTGATAGCAAAATTGGTGTTGACAAAGATCTTTATATTTACTTGCAATGTTACCGCTAGATAGTTAAACTGTTCTAATAAAATAAACAGATGGATGTCCAGTCTAGTATTGTGTGCTAGAGAGTTAACTGGAAAAGCACACTTTTAATCAAATTGATTCTGAATCCAGATATCCTTTGAAATTCGTCTAGTTCATTGAGGACTAATGGTAAAGATGTTTGTGGGTCTGATATATACAGTACTGTATCATCTCTGTGTAGTGCATTTTCTGATATTTTCAGTTTGAGCCCTTCTCTGATAATCCCTTTTATCTTTAAAGTATTTCAAAAATGAATGTCCAATGGCTCAGTGGCATTTGCGAACAACAATGGTGTTAGAGGGTACCCTTGCCGATAACGACATTCTAGTTTGAAGTACTTTGAAATCATACTGTTATTGCAGACTGAAGCATCTGGGCTGGTTTAAAATAATTTTATCCTTGCAGATATATTTGGGCCAAACCCAAATTTGTGCAATGTGGTGAATAGGTCATCCCATTTGACTCTGTTAGAAGTTTTTCTGTGTCCAGAGATAATTTGATCTTTGTTGTGTTATATTTCATGGGTGAGCATATTACATGAAACAGATGCTGAAGGTTTGAAGCAAAGGGTCTGCCAGTAATAAATCCAGTTTGGTCTTGTGATATTACAGAAGCAAGCACTTTCTCAATCCTTCTAGCTAAAGCTTTGGAGAGTATCTTATCATTATTCAGAAGTGAAATTGTTCTGTATGCTGCACATCCTCACAGGTGGCGCAGTGGTAGTGCTGCTGCTTTGCAGTAAGGAGATTATGGGTTCGCTTCCCGTGTCCTCCCTGTGTGGAGAGCACTTTGAATAGTGAGAAAATCTCTATATTAATGTAAAGAATTATTATTACTATTATTATTCGTAATAAGTCCTTGTTTTTCTTTGGGAAACAAGCAGTATTTAATGCTTGGCAAATTTTTCTTTGGGAAACAAGCAGTATTTAATGCTTGGCAAAATGTCTGAGAGAGAATTTTGTTGTCTTGTAAATTATGCTTATGTAAATGCTTGCGTGTGCCAATAAACTTAAGAGCCCCATCCGTGTACACTTTTATTATGTCTAATGTCACTTTCAGTTATTTAATGGTTACCTAAATACATAAATATTTAAAAGATTTAATTTCAAAATAGTAACTGAGAAAGTGACCAAAAAGAAAATAGAGGGTATAGTTACGGGAAACGTTATATTAAAGATAGACTAGGTTGCAAGCAGATTTTTCTTTGCATTGCCAAAACACAACATTACTCATTTCTTGTTTTAAAGTATGTCAGGATCAGTCTTTTAGCTCTTTTTCTGCTTCTTAAGGAGAACTAAAGATACAGAATTGGCCATTGACTATTACTTTTAGGTTTAGCTGGAAACGAGGGAATATCTGATTTCAGCTTTGTGTAAACACTGTTTGATGCTGTAGAATGCAGCTTGTTTGGCAGCTGTCAAAGGTTAGAAATCTGGGAAAATGTGAATATGGCTGTTTTCAAATATCTGTCTTTCATTGAATCAACATCAAGTTTTCTTTAATCTATAGTTTGTCGAATCTAACTGTCCGGTGTCTAGGCTTTAAGGCATTCGATCCATGTATGTGATAAGCTGCTGAGTTCTCATTGTCAAATTTAAGGTTTTCTCCAATTATTTTGAAAAATAATTATTCTGCGAATTTCACTGGGTTTGGGTTTTTCACAGTTTTCAAAAAGTCACTCTATTTTGATGTTGTTTCTTCTATATCTATCTTCAAACACTGCTAATTTATCACATAGCATTCAAATTCTATAGCAGTTGCTTTTTTGTCAGGGACAGATGTCAGTTGTTCTACTTCTTCAATATGAATTGTACATGTTTCTCTAACTTCTTCCACGTGAGTACCAAGTACATTTTTATCATTTGCTAATATTTTCCTGTGTTTTTAATTTTTGAAGATTTACGTTTAGCTTACATCAAAGTTATTGCTTAAACGTACCTCCTGATCTTTAATATCATGGTTCAGCTTATCTAATCTGCTGTGTGTTCACTTTATATCCTTTTTATATCCTTCGTATCATTCTTTATATCAATTATTAATACCTTCAACTCAGACAACTTCACGTTGTTTCCGTCTTCTCCATGCACTGAAGGCAGAGTTTCGTGTCCCACTGGAATTGATGCTGTTGTCTCACAAGGGGTGTTGGTAGTAGTTTACAGTTGAATAAAGAGGCTCTGCTTGGTTCAGAAAAGCCACTTGAAAGTCCTGAATTTTCATTGCCTGCTTTATAGCCCACTTTGTTTTCACATATGCTGTCAGCAGAGTGGATGCTGCATCGTGAGGTCCCGGCTGTTCCATTCCTTTGCTTGTCTCTTCCATCTCACTGTGTGGCAGGCCATGTTGTGAACTTGAGACCGGCTTAGACTTTGATGAAATTTTAGCCACCTTCTCTCTCTCTTTCTGACCTCTTGGTTTCCTGCTCATGTTTTAATATACTTGTAACTGGTTCATCTTGGGTTAATTAGCACAAGATATCTCGTAGTAGATTAAATAAAAAAAGATAAGTAACACCTCTGCCAGCAGAGCACTGTCTTAGACGGGCATTTCTCGCAATTGATAAGACCAAGTAAACTTTAAATGTTTGTAGTACAATAAGCTGTAATTACAGTGCAGTGTTAAAATCTTAATTTCTTTTCCCCCTTTTATTGATTTTGAGTTTAAAGTTTCTTCTGAAGTCCAAGTGTTAATCCTTTTGATTTTATATGTAACATACAATTTTCTTTTGGGTTATATAGTAGATTTTTATTTTATCTTTTGGCTTTATTTTACATGCTTTGAATATAGAATTTTCACTGATTAGTTTAGGAAGGACAGTTTATTTTGAAGAGGGGTTTTAATTATTTTGCATTGTTGCCAACTATAGTGGCAGTCTAAGCTTTAAAAGATTCAGAAATAACTTACTTGGTAACCACACTTTTCATATTTTGTAAATTTTGCTGTGATTGCTACCAGGTCATCTCTAAGGCTTACAGTTTGTGGTCTATGGTTTATTTTAAAAAAGGAGGCTATGGGATTGAATTTTTTTTTTTTTTGGAGGAAGCATACATAAACTAGTTTGCTAAATTATATAAAAATGGTATTTCTTGGAAACTGAAATGTTTAAGGTCAGTAAAAATATTTATTCTTATACCTTAACATATCTATTTTAAATGAAATTATTTATTTAATATATGATTAAAATGTAACACAGCATATTCAATTTTTAAAATAAGTAGCACAGATCAATTGCTTTAAAAAAAAAAGTTTCAATAATGTGTGTGTGTGCTTTGGCTAACTAAATTTTCTGTGAATCCGTTGGCACCTTAATGATAATGTAAATGCAGAGATTATTCTTTTGGTGTGTAACATTTAAGTTATAAGTAAATAGATTGTTCCAATAAATGAAATGTTCCTTTTATTTTATTGTTATCTAAACAATCTGTTTGCTATACAGACCGAAACAGAACGACTTCAAAGCCAACTGGCAAATGTAAGGAGTCAGCAAACAAGAGATGCTGAGAAACATCACATGCTCGTTTCTAATCTTAATGAACAGCTTAAAGGGTGAGATATTTTATCATTCTGGGTTTTAGCTTTTTTTTTTTTTTTTTTTTGTAGCTTCATCATTTTGTCAGTCTTCTCTCTCGGGTGCTTTTCAAAAATCTTGTGGCAAATTTACTTTAAATGTTTGTCTCTAAAGAATTCCAGAATATAGTTGCTTTTAATTTCCTATAAATTGAAACCACCCCACCCTCATTTGAGAGCACCCTCCATTCCTCTACTTACCTGAATTAGGAATAATATTTATTGCTACAAATAAGATTTGTTTTCTTTAGCAGATTGTCCACTTACTTATTTGCAGAGAGAGGTTTGTGTTCTTTATAATCTGCAGCTATTCATATTTGTTTAGGAACTTCTAATTTAAACTAAATTATTAAAATAGTATACAATTAAAAAAAGCTTTTTGTGTCACATACAGTTATGAAGTGGTAGGCTTATATCATTCATAGGAATAGAATTTTAAATTTGGCCTTTATATTTAGTCAAGAAGATCATTCTTAAGATCAGCACAATTAAAAAATGTAAAACGTGTCTAAAATAAAAAATATATACAGAATATCGTCATATCTTTTGCATAAACTGTGCCACTGTCTATACCCAGTACAGTGCATCCGGAAAGTATTCACAGCGCATCACTTTTTCTTATGTTACAGCCTTATTCCAAAATGGATTAAATTCATTATTTTCCTCAGAATTCTACACACAACACCCCATAATGACAACGTGAAAAAAGTTTACTTGAGGTTTTTGCAAATTTATTAAAAATAAAAAACTGAGAAATCACATGTACATAAGTATTCACAGCCTTTACTCAATAATTTGTCGATGCACCTTTGGCAGCAATTACAGCCTCAAGTCTTTTTGAATATGATGCCACAAGCTTGGCATATCTATCCTTGGCCAGTTTCGCCCATTCCTCTTTGCAGCACCTCTCAAGCTCCATCAGGTTGGATGGGAAGCGTCAATGCACAGCCATTTTAGGATCTCTCCAGAGATGTTCAATCGGATTCAAGTCTGGGCTCTGGCTGGGCCACTTAAGGACATTCACAGAGTTATCCTGAAGCCACTCCTTTGATATCTTGGCTGTGTGCTTAGAGTCGTCCTTCTGAAAGATGAACCGTCGCCCAAGTCTGAGGTCAAGAGCGCTCTGGAGCAGGTTTTCATCCAGAATGTCTCTGTACATTGCTGCAGTCATCTTTCCCTTCATCCCGAGTAGTCTCCCAGTTCCTGCCACTGAAAAACATCTCCACAGCATGATGCTGCCACCACCATGCTTCACTGTAGGGATGGTATTGGCCTGGTGATGAGCGGTGCCTGGTTTCTTCCAAACGTGACGCCTAGCGTTCACACCAAAGAGTTCAATCTTTGTCTCATCAGACCAGTGAATTTTCTTTCTCATGGTCTGAGAGTCCTTCAGGTGCCTTTTGGCAAACTCCAGGTGGGCTGCCATGTGCCTTTTACTAAGGAGTGGCTTTTGTCTGGCCACTTTACCATACAGGCCTGATTGGTGGATTGCTGCAGAGATGGTTGTCCTTCTGGAAGGTTCTCCTCTCTCCACAGAGGACCTCAGGAGCTCTGACAGAGTGACCATCGGGTTCTTGGTCACCTCCCTGACTAAGGCCCTTCTCCCCCGATCGCTCAGTTTAGGTGGCCGGCCAGCTCTAGGAAGAGTCCTGGTGGTTTCAAACTTCTTCCACTTACGGATGATGGAGGCCACTGTGCTCATTGGGACCTTCAAAGCAGCAGAAATTTTTCTGTAACCTTCCCCAGATTTGTGCCTTGAGACAATCCTGTCTCGGAGGTCTACAGACAATTCCTTTGACTTCATGCTTGGTTTGTGCTCTGACATGAACTGTCAACTGTGGGACCTTATATAGACAGGTGTGTGCGTTTCCAAATCATGTCCAATCAACTGAATTTACCACAGGTGGACTCCAATTAAGCTGCAGAAACATCTCAAGGATGATCAGGGGAAACAGGATGCACCTGAGCTCAATTTTGAGCTTCATGGCAAAGGCTGTGAATACCTATGTACATGTGCTTTCTCAATTTTTTTATTTTTAATAAATTTGCAAAAATCTCAAGTAAACTTTTTTCACGTTGTCATTATGGGGTGTTGTGTGTAGAATTCTGAGGAAAAAAATGAATTTAATCCATTTTGGAATAAGGCTGTAACATAACAAAATACGGAAAAAGTGATGCGCTGTGAATACTTTACGGATGCACTGTATTTCACTCAGTGGATACATTTCCAAAATATTTTGCCTTGCATGATGAGGGTTTTTATCTGAGTACATAATTTACAGTATGCTTCATCACTGCCACTGTACAAAAGTGCCATTTCTGAAAGAGTCTGTGAGAATCTGAGGATGTTTTGCTGATCTGCTTCCTCTTTCATCAGCATAAAAGACTTGAATAATAAGTTAGGCAAATGCTTGCAAACAACAGAATTTGCCCCCTTAGGCTGGGTTTATACTTAATGTGACGCATGCGCCTGCGGACGCTACTGCTATGCAAGCGTTGTTCTGTTTATACTTGCTCGTGTACTTCACGTAAATCTGGAAGATTCCACCAGGTGGCAGTGCGAGATACCATCACGGTGTTGTAAATTGCCTGAAACACCCATTAAATTCCGAGGACACCTTGCCACAATATCTCTGAAAAGGATGGATGAAAAGTGATTAAATCCAGCAATCCAGGGATGCGCCCATTCCAGCAAGCATAGGACGCGAGACAAAAACAATCGGGGCATGACTCCCTGTGAAGCAGCAACGCTACTGCTCCGCAAACCGTGTCACCCCCACATGTGTAATTATTAAGAGTATTCATTATTTAAATGAAGTTAATGATTTATCTGTCAAATGTAATATACATACTTTAATTCATTTCACCACGAATTTGAATATCAAGTATAAATCTAAGGATTCTAAATATGCACAGAGCTGGAATATCATAAATTTAATGTGTTCTATGTGGTGAATGCTGCTTGCCACTGCTGGCAATGCAGGATAAAGCACCAGAAGCATGTAGCGATTAACAGCTGGGTCTTTTTCAACATGACGTTTACAACGGTGTACTTCAGTGATAAAATAAACTACGAGTTTAAAGTGGACATTTTGAGATCTAAGCTGAAATTTTCACATTAATCGCAAAATACACCTTTTCTCTGTGGCTCAAATACACCGCTGTACATTCTGATGGTGCAAAAAAAAAAAAAGACGCCGCAGAAAATGGAATGTGAGACTTTTAAAATGCATCATGTCATTGCGACACTTGAATATAAAAGCACCTCGAATGCATTTCTCTGACGGCATTTTGTTTCACCACATCGGACCATTCATCAAACATCGAAGCATGCACATCGATCCTATACAATCTGCAAAGCGGGTTTCTGTCACATGTAAATAGTAAACAGAAACTGTTAACGTCACGTTCCAACTTTATCACACTGCTTCCCCCAACTTTTTTTGCTGGTACTGCAACTCATGCACATGTCACCTTAATTTCTGAGGACGTGCTCAGTGGACGCATCAAATGAACACTGGGAACGTGTGGCAGCCACAATCCATGCACGTACACGTTCTGAGCGTGAAGTATAAACCGGCCCTTGCACCTTCAGGATACATTGAAGTAACCCTCTAAAAAATATGGAGAATAAGCAACTGTATATCAAACTGTATGACTTCTGACTGATTGATTATGAATCCACCCACACAATGGGAACATCACCCAAAATAAGAGAGAGGCTGTTCCCAATGTCAAAAGTCATTTTCTTTAAGTTGTTAGGATTAGTAAGACAATTTGCTAGATGGTTCTTGAAATATTGCCCCAAGTTTTAGATTCCAGATAAAGCAAAATTTCCATGATTAAAATTGCCCAAAATATCACATCTTTCTCTAAATCAAAAATATAAATTTCCACATTATTGGGCTTGTCTGTATAATATTATCACATTTATTGTTATTTTTAACTATGCCTTCTGCATTATTTTATTTGATCAAATGTTTATTAGCTTTTTAAGAATTTGAGCAATTATCATTGCAACTTTGTGCTTGCAGTCAAATGCATTGTGCATGTACAGTATGTAGCTTACTTATATAAATATGTATTTATACAGGGTGAGCCAAAAAGAAGTACCACATTTCAAACGTTTATTCTACTAAAACACTACAAGATAAAATAAATTTCATTACAACACAAGAAAGGGTATACAAAATAGATTTTTTTCGCAGTGTTTTAAAAATGATCTCTTCAAGGTGGTGGCCATCATTAGTGATACAATCTTCAAGATGATTTCTAAATGCTCACATGATTCATTCAGCCATTTCAAGGGGAATAGTGGCGATTTCATGGAGAATAGCGTCCTTGGGGGTTTCAAGGTTTTGAGGTCGGTGTTTGTAAACCTTCGACTTGAGATAGCCCCACAAGAAGAAATTGCAAGGAGCGAGATCAGGCGAACATGAAGCCCACCCAGCATTGCTGCGCAGGGAGATGAACTTCCCCAGAAACATCTCCCACAAAACTTGCACGCATCTTATGGCATCTTGATGAATGGTTTGCAGAATGTTCGCAAACAACTGTCTATGGCTCTCCCAGTCTCTCTCAGTGAGTTCCTGTACAACCATCGTTTTGTATGGATGGAAATTAAGGTCCTCATGCAAACTCCTCCTCAAAGATGGGCTGGAAATGCCCAATGTTTGCACGCTGAACGTCTAGGAGATTGCAGTATTGATGTCCTTACAGCTTGGATGTTTTCAGGAGTTCATACAGTCCGAAGACAGTGTGGAGATTTTCCGTTCAATATTGCACCCGTCTGTCTAAATTTAGCCACCCACTGAAGAATTGTTTTCCAATTTGGGATGTCACCATTAGGAGGAATTCTGAAGTGTATTTGGAAGACACATTGTGTAGTGACGATGGAATTGTTGTTTTTGAAGATCGCTTCGACAGTGAAAGTACGGTGTGCATGGATTGCATTTTTTCACTACATGCACTACAAAATACATTCCAATAGATGGCACACTGCAAACATTAACACTGATGTTTATGATGATTTCTTAAATTTTAACCCATCTTAGAGAGGTAGTAAGTAAATTTGTGTGTGTGTATGTATATACAGTGTGTGTGTGTGTATGTATGTATGTATATATAATATATATAATGTGTGTGTGTGTGGGTATACTATATATATATATATATATATATATATATATATATATATATATATTCACGGCATTCGAAGTCTGTGTCACAATCTGATTGTATGGGTGGTTACCTACCAGGTAACGCTTGTGGTTGGCCAGCAACCTGCTAACATCCGCCACGGTGCCTATATATATATATAATATACTCTCAGGATATTAGCACATCTGTGAGATAAACAAACACAGACAAGCAGTGTAAAATAAGAATGAAATAATATTTTATGCCCAGATAAAGCAAAAAAAAATGTGAGACTTTTTCCTAATTGAGCTGCTTCAAGTCTTGTGCTTTTAAATAGCCACTACAATATTTTTTTCCACAGAAATTTTGTATTAAATATATTGGTTCCTTTGTGCCTAGTACTTAGTTCAGCCTTTTTTGATGTGGATAAAAGCAGTCTTTTTTGGAGTGTTCAATAATGTTGGAGAAAATATCAAAGATCTGGGACCATTCTTCTAAGCAGTAGTTTTCTAGATGTCTTGATGTATTTATATAGGTCTACATTATGGATTGGCTTTTTTCAATTTAGACCATACATTTTTAAGTCTGCAGGCTGAGAAGGCCGTTAAAAAACATCAAGTTTGTTTTCAGTCAGCTGTTTCTTTGTTGATATTGCAATATGTTTAGGGTAATTATAAATTTGGAAGTTCCATCTGTGAGCAACTAACAGCATTTGGACAGAGACAATGAGGTGTATGGCCAGCAATCGTGATGCTTAGTCTGTGATGTGACTGGTCTTGTAAGGGGTCAAAGGGCAAGTGGTAACAACACAGCCCCACACTGTCAGCACTTGTACTTACCACTTTGTTTATGATTCTTTTTTTTAGAAATTACTCCTTATTGGGTTCCACTTGTGAATTACCTGTTCTTTGTTATCTGTCTATCTATATATTTATCCGTTTATACTTTGTTTTTTTCCTTATCTCAAGGATTAATGAAAAAAATGATATTCTTGAAATGTCACTGACTGAGAAAGTGCAGATGTTATTTCAAACATCTACAAAGTTGGAAGAAACTGAAAATCTCAGAGATGCTTTGAAAGAGAGAGAAATTCATACCAAAGAACTCAGTGAAAAACTTGGGCAGAGTGAATTAAATGTAAGAACGTGATGACTTCATACTAAATTAAATGTGTATGTTGTTATTAAATGTTTACATTTATTTTTTTTATTATTATTAAGAAAACTAGTCCTTAACATTAAATGCCTTTGAATCCATTAAGGTTTTTTTATATCAATATTTAATAGATATGTATTTGCATTTCTGTCATACTCTGTCATTAAAGAGAGTAGCATTATACAATTAATCTAAGTCTCTAAAGTATTGATTTATTATTATAAGTTATGTATATCATTTCCTTATCAGGAAAATGAATTTCAAGCCTAATTTATTAACACTTTTCCTTAGGGTTATTCTGATTTAAAGTATCTGATTTTTTAATTTAAGTAATTTATATAGTGATAAGTGTTTTGTTTTTATAAGATACCTTTTAAAACCACCTGACTCAGCTACTGGAATTTTTCTTCCTGCCATTTAAAAAAAATAAAATAAAGATATTATCCAGAAAGATGTGAACAAAAAATAAAGTGTGGTTTCTGATATATATTGTAATTTCTCATTGTAGTTATGTGGGTAAACTGCTCATTATGAGGACTATAAGATTTTAAACCTGAAATTCTGTTGTAATCTGCCATGCACCAAAATGTATTACCTGCCTTTTTTTATTTGTAGAACTGGATATTTATTAAGTGAAGGAATGTTTATTCTTGTTTGCTTTAAAGCTTACATTGTGAATTGTTATTAATTGATCACTTGTCTTGTGTCATGCATTCGAGTAACTGTCAGTTCATTGTTTTAAGAGTTCTGAAAGTTCTTCAGAAATGTATCTAAGTGCTGATAGACTGTTTCATTTAAAAAGCTGAAGATATTTATTACTCCGTTGTGGCCTATGTATTATGATTAACTTTGATTTGGTCTTGTTTATATTTTTCCACAGAGAGATTTAAATATATTGAAAGCTGACAACTGTTCCTTTTTGAAACAAGTTTTTACCTTTTTTAAGGCACTAATCACTTTTAAATATGATGTATTTTTGTTTTTGTGGCACAGAAAGTACATTTTGCAGTGATACTTATCGGAATTATTGACCTCATTTCTTACAGCTATCAGAAATGACAAAGAAGTACAACACTCTTGAATCAAAATGCTCAGAACTAACAGCTTTAAACACAGATCTTTTGCAGAAATTGACAGCCCTGAAAGAAAAGGTAACCAGCATTTACCTGTGTTTATTTTCCTAGATTTTAACTTTTATATATCTTGAATTTGGTCTAGTTTTTTTTTCTTTTTCAAATAGTAACATTTCCTGGGTATTTTAGGTGAAGTGCGTGTCAGTACTGTGCATTTCTTGCAATATGCTCATAAATTACTGTTGAGATTTTCTGTCTTTAAAGGGAGAACCCTGTAATAATTGTATGTGAAACTAGTGTTATGTTTTCTATTGGATGGGTGTAGTGGTCATTATGAAAACTTGCTCTAAACATATTTAAGAAATTAATTACAATGTTATGTAATTAGGGTACAGTTAAGGGTTTATGTTTAGTGTAGTACAAGCCCATGAATAAATTGGGTTGAGTATTTCTTTTCCAGTATTCCAATATATTAATAGAATGAAGATCACAGTGCAAATAAGTGGCCTATTTTGAATTTAAAGGGAATACAAGTAAGCATAGCAGTATATTCGTTGAAATATTCATTTTGTAAAGATTTGAAGTTGCTTTGTGTCTTTGATAATTTTCTTAGTCAAATTATAGTACTCTTTAGTTTTTACTTTATTAGTGTGAATATAGGGTTCCACGATAGTTGATTAAATGGAAATCATGTTTCTTTTTCTTTTTTCCCCAAATTTAACTCAGTGCTAACATACAGTATAATTCATTGACATACCAGGTTTTATTTTTAAAGAACAATATATGTATTTATTAATGTGAACTGCATATCTTTTGATTTTTCCATAATAACAAATTAAAATGAGTGTATACCTGTGTATTTTACTCTGCTAATGGAGTCTTCTTATGGTGTTTACATCTGTACACTAAAACCTTCTTTTAGAGGTGTAAATGTCATATACTATATATTTGAATGCATGTTAAAAATGTTTGGTGCATTTTGTATATTTGTACTGTACATGCTGTTTTTCATATTTTATTAATATTGATTTACCATTTTGCTTGAGATACATTTTTAAAGCATGAAGTTATGATTCTTCTAGGGTTCCTTTAAAGATGGAAATTGTGGTAAAAGGAAGGTTAGAATTACAGCAGTTACTTTTCAGTTCTTTTAATGAGCGAAGAAAGTCAGGTTTTGCTTGATCCAATGGATGCTTAACAGTTCTAGCATAAGCAGCAGTAAATAAGAGGGCTCTTTGGATAAAATGTTACATTTCAGGGGACTGGAGAATGGATTAAAATTTTATTAATACTGTAAAGTAGATCCAAGAGCAGAGTAACAGCGGTAGAACCATCTGTCTCAAATTGCATTGTGAAAAGTAATGTTTAAGAAAAGAAACTGTCCATTTTACTAATGACAATACAATCTACCCTTTTAAAAGTACAAATAAACTGATCATAGAAGTGATGTGAAAAGTTTAAAAACAGATCAATAAATCATTCTAATATTGTATAGTTGATCTGGAGTCTTACAAAGCTAAAATTAGTGTTAGGATAAACAGTTCGTTTGCACTCAGATGTCAGCCTTGCACCAGCTTTTGCTATCTCTATGTCAGTTCACAGGAATCTTTCACATATTTGTTTGGTTCGTTTTCACAGCTATTTACTGTGCTATAACTATATTTTGTGTTTCACTTTACATATCAATAAGATTTCCCATCTTGTTCAATTCTGTCGTTATAATGTTCAAATACACTTAATCTGTTTACTGTAATGAAAGAACTGGCATAGTTGCAGAAGGAAAGAGATTGGAGTAGTTGCCGAATATTAGTTTCTAGGTTTTTTTAGTGACTATGAAATATTTCTTGCCAAAATAATCCCCTGTTAAGACAAATGTAATATACATTTTTTTTAATTGATTCAAATATTTTGAGCCATAATTATAAGCATCAGTAATCACTTTTTTTGTTTTTCACTTCTTTCTCTTTTTAGAGTCAGAAACAGGAAGTTATTCTAGAAGAACTTCGGCATGACCTTGATCAGACTAATGAAGAACTAGATAAACTAAACACAACCCATTTGGAAGAGCGGTCTCAACTTATTCATGACCTCCAAAGCTGTGAAAGAGAAATTGATAACCTTAAAGAAGTGCTTTCTGAGAAAGAAAAAGAAATTGTGTCTGTGACTGCAAACATGAGTGAGTACTCTGAGCAGGTTCTACAGCTGAAACAACAAATCAGATACAAAGAGGAAGAGATTGGAGAAATTGAAACTGCTTTGAATAATGCGGAGAGGCAAGCACAGATCATCAAAGAGACACAGTCTTTAGATGAACAAACCGTGAATGCCAAACTCTCTGCACTTTTGGAACAATTGCAAAAGATGGAAACTGATTTGAATGAAACCAGAACTCTAAAAGAGGATAAATGTATAGAAGTGGAAGAACTATTAAAACAAGCTCATGATAATAATGAAATTATACAAAACCTTCAAACTGAAATTCAGAAGTTAAATGGATTTCACAGTGGCCATATTGTAGAGTGTGAGGCTCAGATATCTTCATTAAAGGAGCAAATTACTTTATACTCAAAAAGGATACAGGATAAAGATGACCAACATCAGAGTGAAGCTGAAAGCTTGAGAAGTCATCTTGAAGAAGCAAGTAATGCTTACAAAAGTGTTGGAAGTCAGCTTGAGGAAAAGAAGGAAATGGTGTGCAATTTGGAACTTGAGCTTAAAACATATAAGGATGAATGCAGACAGCTAACATCTGATCTTCTGCAGAAAGAAGAACAACTTAAAAGTATAACTCAGCAACTTGCAAACCAAATAGACAAGGAAAATAAAATCAGGGTTTCTATCCATGACGAGCTGCAAACTATACATGGGAACAGATTAAAAGAAGTAGAAAGAGAAGCTGAAGAAAAAACCAACAAACTCAATCAAGAACTTCAAAGTAAGGATGTGGCTTATAAGCTGCTACAGGAAGATGTTTCTCGGCTGGATACAGAATTAAGCACTCTCAAAAATGAGAGCGAGCATTTGCAGGCCATCGCAGAGCAGAAAGAAGTTGAAATTTTAGAAAAGGCTAAACTTGTGAATGAAATTAATGAAAGAGTTGCCAGCATTCTTGAGGACAAAGCAAATGTGCAGAATCAACTAAAGGAAGCTTTAAGTGAAAATGAAAAATATATAAATGAAGCCATGGAATGCAAAACTTCAAACATGAGCCAGAATTGCCTCATCCAAGAAATGCAAGGCAAGATGAATTCAAATGTGTCTCAGTTATTTGAATATGAACAAATTATTGCAGGGTTGCAGAAAGAAAAAGAGGCTTTAGACCGAAGAGTGTCTGATCTTTCTTACTTGGTGGAGCAAAATGAAAAAAATGTTGGGGAAAAGACAAATGAATGTGTTCATCTTTCAAAGCTGCTTTCAGATAGTCAGGAAAAGACAAAAAATCTCGAAGATCATCTGCAGAGTTTGACATCCGAGATAGAACAGTTGAAATGTTCCATTACTGAAAAGGAAAGAATGTTAGTGGATAAAACCACAGAATGTGATTTATTACAAGTGAGATTTTGTCAGCTGCAGGACACTGAAATGATGGTTCAGGATCAAATCAAAGCCTTACAGTCAGGTTTGGTTGAAAAGGATTTGGCTGTTCAAGACAAAACTTTAGAATGTGATACTTTACAGAAGCACTTAAATGATCAAAAGGAAATTGCTTTGAAATTGCAAAATGAGGCAGAGAATCTCAAGAATGAAATCAAAAGGCTTGAGGAACAAGCTCAAGAAGAAGCAGCTGCTCTTAGACATAAATCAGAAGAGTGTAACAAGTTGTGGGATCAGATAACAAAGAAAAGTGAAACAGTTACTTTACTTAATCAGCAAATAGATGTAATGAATGAAAATACGGAGAAATTGAAAACTGAGAATGATGAGCTTAAAGTGACGGTGAATAAATATATGTCAGACATCACCAAATTAGATGAACAGCTAAAAGTAAGTCAGTCTAAATGTTCTGATCTTCAGATGGTTATGCAGACGTTAAGAACAGAAAATGATAAACTTAAAATGGATGTGCAAGATACGGCTTTAACATGTTCCCAAAAGGAAAGAGAACTTAATGCACTCAATGCAGAAATGTCTAAACAAGAGGATAATTTGGCTTTATTGAAAAAACAGTTGGCAGAGGTTAGTTTTGAGAAAGAAACTTTATTAAAGGCTGTGCAAGAGAAAGAAGAAAGCTTATCTCAAAAAGAAATGTTTATTAAGCAGATAGAGACTACATCAGTAGAAGAAAAAAAACAGTTGTCTGAAAATATGGAAGTTGCTGTTCAGCTCCAGGCTCAAGTACATGAAAAACAACAAACTTTACAAGAGCACATGCAAACGATAGCGCGCCAAGATAAAGAAATTAAACTTCTGCAAGATAAAACAGCGGAATGCAATGTTCTCAGGTCAGAAATGAGTACAAACATGGAAATGATATCCAGTCTCCAAAGTCAGTCAATAAGTATGGCTGAAAAGATAAAGCAGTTAGAAAGTATTATAACAGAAAAGGACTCCCTTTTAAAACAAAAAGTTGATAGCTACATTAGCTTAAAAGCTCAGTTTTCCGATCTGGAAGATTTGGTGGCCCAACTTAGAGAGCAAGTAGACAGTGTTACAGCAGAACTGGGAACACTCAGAAAAACAAGTGAGGATAAGGAATTAAGTCTAGTTCAAGATAAAGAAACTGCTATGCTTCAAATTGAGGATCTAAACTCAAAACTCCGAGATAAAGGACTGGAATGTGATAGTCTTAAGGAACAGCTTTCAAATGCACAAGAGGCTACTTCAAAACTAGCTGAGAAGCTGGAAGTCCAGAGTCTTGAATTAAGTAGCTTTAAAGAGTTAGTCATGGAAAAGGAAATTTCTCTTTCGGAGCAGACAAGGATGGTACAACTTCTTAAAGAAAAAGAAGAGGAAGCAACAATGTTTAAATCTCAGCTGATGCAGAGCACAGAGTCCTTAGCTGATGTACAAAACCACTTAGAAAAGCAAATCTGTGACTCACAGAGGATGACAGATTTATTAAGTGAAAAGCAAAGATCCCTGTTGGAAGTACAGGAACAATATGCATTGCAATCTAAACAACTTCAGGATATTAGCATGTCTCTTTTTCACAAGACAGAAGAAGTGTCTGCCCTGGACAGTTTAATTTACCAGAAGGACAACATTATCAAAACTGCCGAAAATGAATCCAGTACTCTAAAAAACGAAATTAGTTGCCTCATAACTGAACTAGAGAGTAGTTCTGCTGCATATTCAAATCTTCTTCAAGAAAAAGATGCTGTGAGTTTTTCAAATCAAACAAAGTGTAATGCTTTAGTTGCTGAAATTGAAGCACTGCAAACAGATCTTCAACAAAGTGGTGCACAAATTCATTTATTAACTCAAGTTGTGGAGCAAAAAGAACGTGATATAACTTTCCTTAGTAATAAATGTACAGAGCACTGTGAACAGCTAGACCACCAAAACTCACAAATTAAGAGTTTAGATGAAAGCAGTGCTAATCTGAAACAGCAACTGGCGTTAGCAGTCAATGAAAATACCCTTTTTCAGCAGGAAGTAAACAAGTTGGCTGCAGATAGAGCAGATTTGGAGACTCATTTCAAAAACCAGATAAGAGAAATGGAAGATAAGTTTCAGATTTTAAGTGCAAAAAAGGAAGATTTGATGAAAGAAGTAGAGTCACAGCAGAAGATTGTACACCAAGAGCTTCAAAAGCAGGTTAGTGTAAAAGATGAAGAAATTGCAGAGCTGAAATTAGAAATCCAAAAAGTAGAACATACCCTAGTGGATTCTGAGAAAGAATGGTTAGCTGACCTAGATAGAGAAAATCATCGCAATTGCATACTAGCTGAGCAATTGAGAACAGTAGAAAATGAAATGAAAGCGAAAGATGTTAAAATACAAGCCCTTCAGAAAGATCTAGATGAATTGCTTGAAAAAGATGTTGAACTGACCTCTTCGCTGAAGGTTAATATAGATCAACTAGCTGAAAGTAATGTGAGCAATTTGAATCTTAGTCAACAGATTGCTCATTGTCAAAACACAATAGATACAATGGGTGCAGACATTAAGAAGAAAGATGAACAATATGCAGAAATTGAGCAGGTTCTGTTGGAGAGGGAAAAGGAAGTTGAGAAATTAAAGGCAGAGAAGGTATTAAGCCAGCAAAATCTTTCTGAAGTTAGTCAGTCTTTGTCAAACAAATTGTTAGCATTAGAGGAAGAAAAATTTTCTCTGCAAGCAGAAATTAAGCAGCTAAAGAGCCATCTTCATACTGAAAAGGAATCTTTGATAGAAGAACTGGATAAAAATAATCTGTTATTGAAGAGTAAGTTGTCAGAGTTGTTGGATAGAGAAAGAGATGTACAGGATGCAAGGCATCAAGTTTCACTGATGCAAGAGCAGTTACACAATGCTCAAGAAGAAATAAAGATTTCCCATGAAAACTTTAACATTACAATTAAAGAAAAAACACAGTTAGCTTTGGAAATTGAGAAAAAAGAGGAGCAAATTCAGTCTCAAACTATGCAATTAAATCAACAAAAAGAACTGCTGTCTTCACTTAGTATTCAGCTAAGAGAAAAAGATTTATCAGTTTCCCAACTCATGGAGTCCATATCCAATGAAGTTATTAAACATACTGAAGAAAAAACACAGTTAACTGCCAAACTGGAAGACCTTGAAAAGAAATATTTAGGCCCCACCCAAGAACTTCAGAGCCTTCATGAACAACATAAAGAACTGGAGAAGCGCATGTCAACTTATGAAGCACTTATTGAGTCAAATACTGCAGAAAAGAAAGACCTACTTGATGAAAAGGAGGAATTGCACAGTCGGTGTGAAGCTCTTGTCAAGGAAAGAGATATAATGAAAAAGAAACTTCAGGCTGCTTTGTTGGCTAGGAAAGAATTGTTAAAGAAGATGGGCGACATAGAGAGCAAAAGCCAGGCTGATTTTAATAAACTTAAAGAATGTGAAGATGTGCAAAGTTCATTCCACGAGGTATCCTCCCAGGCATTACAGACTCAGAACATCTTTAAGGAACATGAATCTCAAATTTCACATTTAAAACAACAGCTTATCGAAAAGGAGAGAGACGTCACTGAATTATCCCAAGCCTTAATTGACAAACAGTCATGTGTTAATCTGCTAGAAAAGGAACTGCATGATCTCAAAAACCAGATGTTTGGAAGTGAGTCTCAGCTTGATCACTGTTTTCATATAGCAAAGGAAAAAGATGCAGTTATTGAGGACCTCAAGATCACTCTGAAAGAAAAGAGTTTTAAAAAGGAGTCTTCTGAGCACATAATAGAACACGCATGTGTCCAGAGTGATGTAAAGAAAGAGGAGATCCATAAAGAACAAATGTCTGCTGCTGTTATAGAGAAATCTGAAAATGAGGCATCTGGAAGTAAAACTTTACATGTGAAAGATAAAGAGGTTTTGGAAAAGAAGCTTCATGCTGCTCTCTTAGCTAGACGGGAAACTTTGAAGAAAAGTCAGGAGAAGGATAAGAAGCATAAACAGGAGCTAACCCAGCTGCAAGAAACTATTAAGAGACTTGAATTACAACATTCAGAGAAGACTGAAGAGCTGCAAAAAGCCAAAGATGAACTTAGCTCTATGTACCAAGACTATAATTGTAAGATTAAAGAATTTGAAAGCAACAGAGGTATCATAGAAGGCTTGCAGAGACAGCTGAACTCTATTAATGTTCTGCTTGAAGACAAGGAGAAGACTTTACAAGATTTGAAAGACCAATTAAAAGAACAAGAAAATAAAATGCTGAGTGCCTTGCAACAGCAAGATGAAGTGGAATTTCTCCAAAATGAAATCACTACTTTAACCTGTACCATAGCAGGTAAGGATAAATCACTCAAAACACTTGAAAGTAATTGCAAAGACCTTGGCTTAGAGCTAAAGGAGGTCAAGTCAAAGTTAAACACTGTCAGTCTAAGTCTTTCCCAGAAAGATGAACAATTGAAAAATCTGCAAAGTGTTATTGACAGTACCCAACAGGAGCACACACTGGAAGAGCAAGCACTTCTTGATAAATGCGCTGAATTACAAACACAGTTAAGAAAAGCACAAGATGTAACTGAAGGCTTGAAAATTGAGCTCAATAGCACAAACAGAGAAAATGACACACGGTTGGAGACTTTAAAATCTAGCAATGACATGCTGTTAAAAGAAAATGAGGAGTTGAGGGGACAGCTTTCCGAAGCACAATCTCTCATTGCCGATTTCACAGAGGAGACCCTTTGTTTAAAAGCCTCTCTTTCGGATGTGCAGTGCCAGTTTAATAAAGAAAAAGAAGATTTACAATTTGAAGCAGAGAAGCTTGAAGGTGTTTGGCAGCAGTGTAAAACAGAGGCTGAGAGTATGAAATTACAACTTGAAAGCGAACAGAAAGAAAAAGAAGCTGCATTGGGTCAGTTGGAGAGCTCTAGAACAGAACTTGGTATGCTGGAAGAAAAAGTGAACCACCTGGAGAAGGTAAAAGCAGACTTAAATAAAATGGTAAATTCCCTACAGGAAGAAGCAGCTAGATACCATCAGGATTCTGTACAAAACTTACATATTGAGAAAGTTCAGTTGCTGCAGTCAGAAGTTGATAGACTTGAGGTAGAACTCAAAGAAAAAGAGATGGCTGTAATATCTTTGAAAGAAACCATCACACAAAAGGAAGCAGTAGAGTTGCAAATGAAATTTGAATTTTCTATCCATGAAGAAGAAAAAGAACGACTGAAGAGAGAAGTTAATGAACTGCAACAGAATTCAGCTAAGTCAACACATACTGCTAAAGCTGAAGAGCAAGAAATTGCAAGCAAAATGAACGAGCAAATCACTAGAAAACTTCAAGCTGCCTTAATATCCCGAAAAGAGTTGCTGAAGGAGAACAAGATTCTTAAAGATCAAAATCAGGCATTATTGTCAGAAAAAGAGCAGGTATTAAGTACATTGTCTAGTCTTCAGGAGTCTGCTGCTGATATGGATAAGAAACTGAAAGACTTGATGTTGGTGGAGGTCTCCCTGACTAATGAAAAAGAAAGATTGAAGGCAGAAATAGTCAAAATCCTTAGTGAAAATCACAGCCTAAATGCTGCGTGTGAAAGTCTTAAATATACAATTGAAAATATAACCCAGCAGAAGCAGGCTTTTTCATGCCAATTGGAATCCTTAAAAGATTCTCAAGCTCTTGAATTGTCAGAGTGGAAGACCAAACATACAGAGTTGAAACAAGAATATGAATCTCTGCTACAAGCCTATGAAAATATCAGTAGGGAAATGGGTAAGATGAGTCAAATGGCTGAAGCTGCCAGAAAGGAGAAACAAGAGATGATGGCAAACATGTACAAAGTGGATATGGAGAATGAGGCCTTGGAAATTAGACTTAAGCAGGCCAATGAAGATAAAGAAAAGCTAAACAAAGAACTAAGGAATCTTTCTGACTTAAACCAACAACACATCTGTGATTTGGAAGTAGGTAATGAGAGAATTAAAAAAGAGCAACTAGAAATAGTTAAAAACCAGCAATGTTCTATAGAGCAGCTTGGCCTTGAAAATTCAAAATTGAAAGAAGACCTTAATGTATTAAAAGACAACTGCAGGATGCTTGATTTAAAAGTGCAACAGCTTACTACAGAAACTAATGCATCACTTAGAGCATTGGAAAGTCTTAAATCTGAAAAGAACCAAAGTGAAGAAGACTTACAAAGTAGACTATATGAGGCAGTTCAGTCAAAAGATTTGTTAATTGCAGAAATTCAAACACAGAAAAATGAGATTGCAGCCCAAGCTAAAACAATTGAAGATTTGGAGAATGAAAAGAACATTCTTACAAATAACTATACTGAATTAGAAACAAACTATAAGGAAGAAATAGGAAAAAAAGTAAAGTGTGTTGAACAGCTGCAATGTAACATCAATAGCAGTCAGCAGGAGGCCATTAACCTCAATGAGAAGGTAAAGATTTTAGAGGATGATAAATTACTGTTACAGGAGGAACTTGAAAATTTGCAGGAAATGTACAATAAAGTAAAAACTAAGAATGATTTTTTGGAAACAAATTTGCATGAAAACTCTGAAAAGATTAACCAGTTTCATGATATAGTCAGTAAACTGGAAAGTCAAAACAAATTCCTTTCCAGTCAGTTAAGTGAGATTAAGGAAGAAAAGTGCAATGTAATTAGAGAGAAAGATGAAGAGCAAGTAAAACTCATGAAAGTGTTTGAAAATAAACTCAAGGTGGCTCAGAGAGGAAGTGAAGGCACGAAAAATGTGACTAGGGACCTCCAAGAGCTTCTACGAGAAAAACATCAGGAACTAAACCAACTGCAAAAAGACTGCATAAAATATCAGGAATTAATACTAAATTTGGAAAGGTCTGTTAAAATATCTCAGTCTGAACGTAACACAATGGAAAATGAACTAACGATTAAGACTGAAAAGGTTTCAGAGATAAAGAAGGAAATTGTTTCATTCAAAGAATTATTGTACCAAAGCAAAAAAGATTATGAAAAAGTCGAAGCTGAAAATTCAAGATTGAAAGACGTGCTTAAACAGAAAATTCTGGAGGCAGAACAGCAGTTCAGCAACAGACAGAGAGAGCTAGAAAAGGTCATAGAAGAACAAAAGGTTGGTTATGAAAGAGAAAAGCAAATCAACAAAGACCTTGAGAAGGAGATGAGCAAGGCTAAAGAGGACGTTTCTGAATTAAAAAGAGATAGTGAAGATAAAACTGTTATCAATAAGAAACTTGAAAGTGAATTGGCAAAGACTATAGCCAATCTGGCTGCTGTGTCTCAGTGTTGGGCCTCTTTTCAAAGTGGTGAAGGCAAAGCAGAAGACCTTAAGCAGTGGGAGATTAAATTTCAAAAAGCAATTCAAGACAAAGATAAACAATTGTTAGATCTTTCACACACTGTGCAAAAGCTAAAAGACAGTGCTCAATTGAAAGATGCTCAGATTCAGGAACTGAGAAATAACTTCACAGATCTGGAAGCTACCAGCAGTGCACCAGATAGCAAGTATAAAGCATCATCTGCCGGACTTAAACAGCTAACCGAAGAGTTGAAAAAGAAGTTGGAAAAAGAAAAATCCCTTCATGAAAAACTAGAAAAAGAGAAGAATGTAATGGCTCAACAGCTAACACAGAGTGAGCACAAAATAGCTAGTTTGGAGGCAAATCTTCAGATGATGGACAAGAAGTTTTTTGACAGTGAAGCTAGCCTCCAACAGTTGCATGCACAAAGTGATAGATTACAAATAGACCTTGAAAAGCATCAAGGCATTAGCTTACAGCTAAGATCACTTCTTGGGAACAAAGATGCAGAAATCTCCATGCTACTTTCCTCACGAAATGTGGAGTTATCTGGTTATTTAGAGCAAATCCAGAATCATCATAGATTGCAGGTTGCGACATACGAGGAAAGGCTCAAAAGATTGTACGATGAGAAGGAACAGAGACGAGAAGAATTTAGAGATCTGGAGAACAAATTAAAAAGCCTTCAAATAAAGGCAGAGAAATCAGTACAGGAGAAAGATCAAATGGTTGTAAATGTGGAAAGTTTAAAGAATGCAATGATGTCATTACAGAATGACAGAGACTGCATTTTATCAGAGTACAAGAAGTTGAAGGAGCAGTATGAGCTTGCTTCTGTTGACAGTAGAAGTTTAATTGAAGAGGAAGCAATTGAAAATGCACAGATGAAAAGAAAAATAAACTCTCTTCTTCATGATATGGATGATCTCCATTCAGAAAATGCCATGCTTAAAGCACATCTGATAAGGTACAGAGAAGACCTTAACCAGGTGTTATCACTAAAGGACAACCAGCTGAAAGAGCTTTTACAGAAACAGCTGGACTCTATAAAAAACCTGGAAAATGAGAAGTCATTTCTGGGAAAGCGGCAACAGGATGTCCAGCAGGAACTTCAGCAAACAGTTGAAAGTGTGAATAAATTAAAGATAGAGAATGAAAAATTAAAATCTCAGGTGCAGGACCTTCAGGGAATTATTTCAACTATGCAGCAAGAGAAATCTGATATGAAGGAGGCCAAAATGATTATTGACCTGCAGGAAGAAGTTTCTGCTAAAACAACAGAATGCAAAAGCCTAAAAGAAGAAATGAATATCCATATGTCAGCCATTAGACAGCTTGAAAATGACATTGTCCAAATTGAGAAGGAAACTGACAAGAAAATAGCTGAGTGTGAAGCAGACTGTATTAACAAGATTGCTGCATTTGAACGGGATGTGGAGGTTTTAAGGAAAAGGATGGAAACAGCTGAGGCCAGAGTTGTAGATCTGGCAAATGATTTGGCACAGACCGAAGAGACTCTTGCACAGTGCAAAACAGAAAACAAGCTGCTTAAATCACAAAATGAAGCTTTTGGAAAAGCAATGGGGGCTTTACAGAATGACAGAGACAGACTCATTGAGGACTTCAAAATTTTGCAAGCCAAGTATGATGAGGAACTTAAATTGGCATTAGCAAACATAAGCAAACAAGAATTTAACAACAAAGATCTAACATCTCAGGTTAGAGGTTTAGAAAAGGAAAATGCTGCTTTAAATCTGAAGCTTTCTGCATTTGAAAATAAAAGCACAAACAGCCAGCTGATAAGCCAAATTGGGGACCTGTGCAAATCAGCGGCAGACAAGGATAATGAAATCCAAATACTTGTATCTCAAAATGAGTCTCTTAACCGGCAAATATTGGCCTTTTCTAAATCAATGGCCAGTTTGCAGCATGATAGAGAAAGACTGCTGCAGGAACTTGATGACTTAAAAAAAGCTTGTGAATTTAGAAAAGAGGAAACTGTGGCACATGTATCTGTGGAAGGTTTTACACAACCAAAAGCCCTTGGTTCAAGTTTTTCTGAAATCACAGAGAAGGAAATGTTGGTAAGTGTGTTACCTTTCAGCATGGAGAGTAGAAATGTGTAAACTGTATTTTTACATGGGTAAGCTGACACAGTGGCAAACTGCACCAGTTTCATAGGTTTGTTTCACACATGATTATGGTTTGAATGGAGATTGTATGTTTACGCGTATTTCTGGATTCTTTAATTTCCTCCCGCATCCAATAATATATGCTTCTAGTTAGACAAACATGGGCTGCACAGAAGCATAAATGTGTCTTGTGCATTGGTGCCCCATCCAGATTTGGAGCTTCCCCTCAGTTAATTCTGCTGATAGATGCTATTCACACAACAGCTCTGTAGCTGAAGGATGGCGTAAAAAATGTGTTACTGAATGGGTTGTCTTCTAAACATTTTCTGTTTTAGTCTGTAGAGAAAAGCCAAGCAAAATGACACCTTTTATTGGCTAACTAGAAAGATTACAATATGCAAGCTTTCGAGGCAACTCAGGCCCCTTCTTCAGGCAAGATGTATGAGTTGCCTCGAAAGCTTGCATATTGTAATCTTTCTAGTTAGCCAATAAAAGGTGTCATTTTGCTTGGCTTTTCTCTACATTCATAATGGCTAACACGGTACAACACCCTAGTACTACTGTTTTAGTCTGAATTTGTAACTGGTGACACTTTAATTTAGGCACTCCAAAAAAGCATCTGTTACTTATTTTCTATTATGTAACAAGACATTAACATACATTTCTTTGGGTCTACGTTACACTTACAAAGCATCACTAAAGTGTTTATTCATCTCTGCAGTGTGACCTACTAAGAAAACTTCATCTTGGAGTGGTCTGAAGTGGCTTACCTGAGACACATTTCTCTTGATATTACATACTTGGTATAAGGCCTGTGAATCTTTCATATTAACAAGTACATTTACCATCATGTCAATATGCCACACTTCACAGAGATGAATAGTCTTTCTACAGATGTGTTTTGAAGACCAAAAGAGACCTTTGTTAATGGCTTGTTACAGAAAAATTAATGAGTAATAGATGTGTTTTTACAGTACCTAAATTGTTACTTTGTCTTTCCAACCATCCTTAAATTTAAAGGAGTTACAGACAACATTAAGCTCAAGACCATGACAAATTCTGAATGTTTCATTAGTCTGTCACAGCACACACTCATGCACAGTCTGACACTCCCTGCTTAGAACTGGCAAGTAATCAAACAACCGTGCTTTTAAGCACACAAATGCTAGTCACTGCCTCAGCATACTAACCATTTTGTCTGTTTAGTACAAATTAAATTAAAGTTGGCTACCTAATCAGCAAGATTTAATTAATGAATATATTGAATAGACTAAACCGTGCATTTTGCATGTAATAGTTGTTCATTCTGTCAGTAACACTACAGAGGAAACTGTGTTAGGGGTGTGTTCTTGGCAGACATTCTTATTTTATGTCTATATAGTACTTTAGGAATCTATATTCAATATTTTGCTGATACTGATGTTCATGTGAGGTAGAATCTCACCTTGCTCATAGTATGATCTCAGATCTTTTATGCTTGGTCCTCTCAAGCAGATTTATTATTCAGTTTTACTTTACTGAAGTATAACAAAATGCTTGCACTGGCTTCACTTCACAGTTGGTTTAAAAATAAAAGTTATCATAAAGAAGATTGAGAAATAAGCTGTACATTCATCTTTTATGTATAATGACAGAAAATGCAAGACAGGGTGATTCAGCATTACAGACATTGTACAGAAGCGGACACAATGATGTTTGCCTTTCATTCAAGGAACAGTTAACTGTCTCCTTTGATAATAGGATTATGAGTACTTTAAGTTCACAGAAACCAAACATCTCCACTTCTAATTACTTGAACCTCTGGAAAAGAAATAAGCCTGTCACCTTTATCTGTTCTGTTTAGGGAAGGGGTGTCGAACTCCAGCCCTGGAGGGCTGCAGTGGCTGCAGGTTTTTATTCCAGCCATTTTATTAATTAGTTACCAGTTTTTGCTGCTAATTAACTTCTTTTGCCTTAGTTTTAATTTACTTGACTCAGGGCCCCTTAGTTAATTTTGTTTTCTTAATTAGCAGCCAAACAATAAATGAGAAACAAAATGACCTGCCACATGACCAGCTCACCTGTACCCATCACACAAATATCTGAAAATAAAGAAAGGTGAATGTCTCAGTAAGGTTTATCTCTCAGGTCACCAAAACATTTTGACAGTGTTCTAAGAAAAAACAGAAAATCAGCAGTTTTCAGGTTGTAGCAAATATATATATTTGTGTTTATGTGTAATCTGGAGGAAAATACTGTAATTTCATATATATATTAATTATATACATATAACTATATATGAAAAGACACACCAAGGCATTAATGAAATAGTTACCAATACATTTTCTTTGTATTTTAATAAAAATTAAAAAAGAGTCTTCAACAATTGCATGACAGTCTGTTCAATAGAATTATCAAATTTGAGTGCCAGTTGTTATTATCAAATACCTTGTATTTTAAGTTTTTATTCCCACTTGCTCTGTTGCCTCTTTTTGAATATTTTTTCCTTTTTTTTTTATATATGACCTTAGATGTGGTCAGTAATATAATATTTATCTTTTTTTTTTTTTTTTTTTAATATATTTTATTAATTTTTATTGTAATAATTCCATACAAATAGATCAATTTATAACCAAACAAATTAAAGACATATCAAACCCCACCCCTGAGAAGGAGAGCTTAGCTAAAGGAGAATTGCTTAGGGCTTTTTAATAAGACAACATTAAGCAAAGGAAAGGGAGAAATAAATATATATGTAAATAAGAGATGGAGAAGGGAATTAAATGCGGTAATAGTTATTTCTCTTATTCTAAAATAATATTGATCAGATCCTGCCAGGTTTTGAAAAAATTTTGTGCAGATCCGCTGACTGAGAATTTGATTTTTTCCAATTTCAAATAATATAAAACATCGGTTTCCCACTGACTTATCAGAGGAGAGTTAGGATTCTTCCAATTTAACAGAATAAGTCTGTGTGCCAAAAGTGTAGTGAATGCAATCACCGTTTGCTTGTCCTTTTCCACTTCAAGTCCGTCTGGAAGAACACCGAACACAGCTGTTAGTGGGTTAGGAGGGATTGTGACCCCAAGGCTGTCTGAAAGGCACTTAACATTTTGGACAGTTTTAAGCGAGACAGATGAGCTCGATACATAATTTTTAGTTGAATAATTCTATGCTTTACGCATATGGAGCTCGAGTGAATTCTCTGCTTTGCTACCTTCCACTCCTTTTCTGATATATTGATTAAGAGATCTTCTTCCCAATGTCCTCTTGGATCTTTGAAAGGTAGGGACTCTAATAGGATTTTATATAATGCGGAAATGGTGTTTAATTCCTAGGCATCAAGCAGTAGTTTTTCCAGCATTGTGGAGGGTGCGAGGTGGGGAAAATCGGCCAATTTCTGTATAACAAAATTTCTAATTTGAAGATAGTGAAAGAAGTGTGTAGCTGGGAGGTTGAATTTTGAACGTAATTGTTCAAAAGATGCAAATATGTTGTCTATATAAAGATCTCTGAGCATTTTAATCCCAAAACTTTTCCAGGTATTAAAAACTGGATATGTTTGCAAGGGTTGAAAGAGGTGGTTTTCTTGCAGAGGTGCCACCGATAAAAGATTTTCCATCTTAAAATGCTTTCTAATTTGGTTCCATATTCTAAGTGAGTAAAGCACAATTGGGTTATTAGTATATTTGCGATAACTTGCATTTATTTGAGAGCAGAGCAGGGAGTATAAAGTAGTAGTACAGGATTTTATTTCTATTGCGGACCAAGACTGTGTGTGTTCATTTAATTGTGTCCAGGTTTTTATGGCTTGTATGTTTGCTGCCCAGTAATAAAACTGAAAATTAGGTTGAGCCATGCCACCTTCTGCCTGAGGTCTTTGTAGGGTTGCTCTTCAGATACGTGGGTGTTTTGAGTTCCAAATGAATGAGGTTATTGTTGAATCTAATTGCTTAAAAAATGATTTATTGATATATATTGGAATGTTTTGAAATAAAAAAAGAAGTTTAGGAAGGATATTCATCTTAACAACGTTAATTCTTCCGGCTAGAGTGAGATGAAGGGTTGACCATCTATCCAGGTCTTGCTTAATTTTTTCCATACAGACGGCAAAATTTTGTTGATAAAGAGCTTTATGTTTACTTGTGATATTTACCCCATGGTATTTAAACTGATCTGCTATGGTAAAAGGTAGGGTGTCCAATCTGATATTATATGCTTGTGAATTCACTGGAAAGAGTATACTTTTATTCAGATTAATTTTAAGACCAGATATCTTTTGAAATTCTGTTAGAACTGCAGGGACAGTATTTTCTGGGTCTGATATGTATAAAACCATATCATCTGCATTTAGAGAAATTTTCTGTTCCAGTTCTTCTCTGACAATCCCCTTTATCTGATTAAAATTTCGGCAGTGAACCGCCAGTGGTTCAATGGCGATTGCAAACAGCAGTGGTGACAAGGGACATCCTTGTCTGGTGCCACGTTCTAGCTTAAAGTAGTCTGAGCAAATGTTATTAATACAAACTAAATCTTATGGATTGGTATACAGTAGTTTGATCCATGCACAAATATTCGGGCCAAACCCAAATTTCTCCAATGCAGTGAAAAGGTAGTTCCATTCAATCATATCAAATGCTTTTTCTGCGTCTAATAATAGTAATATCTCTGGGGTGTTTGATTTTGCTGGTGAATATATAAAATTAAACAAGCGTCGGAGATTGGAAGATAGATGTCGGCCTTTAATAAATCCAGTTTGATCCTGTGATATTACCGAGGGCAGCACTTTCTCCATCCTTCTAGCAAGAATTTTTGAGAGTATCTTAACATCATTATTCAGGAGTGAAATTGGTCTGTATGATGCACATTGTAACAAGTCCTTATTTTGTTTAGGAAAGATGGTGATTAATGCTTGTCGAAATGTTTGAGGTAGTATTTGGTTATCTCTAGCTTCTGTAAATGTTGCCAATTAGAGGGGAGCCAGCTGAGTGGAGAATTTCTTATAAAATTGTACGGGGTGTATTTGGCTTAATTTTCACACTTTTTCTGTGTTTACTGTGTAATTTTCATTTCACTTATAGGTGTCTTTTGGACAAGGATTTGGAGTAACAGATTCAACATCTCTGAAAAACAAAGTTGAAGAACTTCAGGCATTGCTAAAGCAAGAAAAAATACTCCGGCAACAAGCTGAGCAAGATGTCAGTGTTCAGAAGTCAGAATTTGCTGAGCTAAGGTTAGTTTTAGTATGTTGACTTTAATATCAAGTTTACCTTTTAATCTGGGTTTGGTAGGAGTGACAAGGTTGTGGACTGTTTGGAAGTAATGCTGTCAGATCAGTTGTTGTCTATAAACTGATACACGTAAATGGTTGTGCAGATATCTAAGCTAGGAACTAGCTTTCTGTCCATGTTTGTTTTGTGTCCTATGTTATTTGTTGCTGGCAGATGCTACTGCCCTTTAATTTCAAACTTGACAAGTTGGTCCTAAAAAGTGATGGATTCTGCCATGAGGAAAAATGTTCTTGACATAGTCCACCTGAATAGAACGTGTATGTACCAGTTTGAGGTTTTATTTCCCATACAGTACAAATGCTTTAAACAAAACATTTGAATTTTTATTGTTCCTTAACATAATCATGAAGGTGTCCCAGAGATCAGAGTGCCAGTATGGAGCTTTTATAGTAGTGTCACATTCTAAATGTTTTCTCAGCATCTGTACTAAAAAGACAATCCTGTATTTACATAAGAAAAACAGTTTTGTTAAATTTTTGTTTAGATTTCCTTAATTTCATAAATACTCTGCTTCCACAGTAGAATGTGGTTGAAATTGTGTAGTCTTTCAACTTCACCAGTGTTTCTGTTCTACCCATAATAACAGAGTATTTGGTCATTATATATGGGGCGTTTTGTAAAAGGAACATGCTCACCTAAATAAACAATATTGTTTTCACAGGTAAGTGTACCTTTTTTAATATTGTGACTGCTTTTTCTTCCTTCTGAGTTTTGGCTGTTCCAGTAACTGTCTTTATAGAGTTTACACATTCTCCCTATTTCTATGTTGGGTTTCTTACAGTGACACATTCTTCTTCCAGATCATTTGGCGTCTCAAAATTCTAAATTGCAAATGTGTTTAGTTCAGTCATCTAGCAGCCTGACCAGAGTTCAGCCAAGCCTTGCGTTTGCTGTTACTGGGATTGGCTCTAGTTCACCCATACTTTTAATAGGAAAAAATGGTTTATTTGTGTATCTTTTTGTTATTTTACTTTACGTAAGTTATTTAAATTTTCTATCATGAGTTATGTCTGAGCATTCTCTTCAAAAAGATTTTTCATTTCCCTTTAGAAAGGAAAAGAACATGCTAATTACAGAATCTCAAGCCTTAAGAATGCAATTAATGTCAGTGGCTGCAGAAAAAGACAAACAAAAAGATGAATTACAGAAAATTAGTCATGAAGTGCTTTCAAAAGAATCCAGGATTTCGGGCAGTGTCTACCCTATTAAGGTAAATGGACAAGTGTGTAAAAGATGAAAGACCCTGAGCATGTCACTGGACTTGTCTATGCTTAAAGTGTTAAACAAATGTGAATAACACATTGGGATTTTGTCCATAATAGGTACTATACACAGTGAAGTCTATTTGTGTGCCTGCTTGATATATACAACTTACATATTTATTTATCTTGAGCAAGATAACTGTGTGTTTTGCAGTGATTATAGACTTGCACCCCATGTCACCAAGATATACTGTATACCAGCTCCATGTAACCCTGAACTAGATAACTGAAGTGATGGTTGGATTGATGTAGTTTTATACACTAATCCAGTTGAACCCAAAGCATTTGAAAACCACTGTTAAAAAATAATAAAGAAATAAAAACGTGAATAAAAGTTGAGCAATTCATTCATAAACTAAATTAATTTTGATTTCTTTCTTGGCTTATATTATAGAATGGCATTAATAAACTGAGTTTAAAATAAAATATATTTTCTTCCAAAGACTAAAGCCAGATCATAAATAAGTAGCAAAAAGTGCTTTAATATAGGATGATTGGAATAGCTATTCCCTACACTGTGAATGATATTTTTGTCAATTCAACAGATTGAAAATGTTTCTCTGATCGCCAAGGAAAATGCTGCAGGTAGCAGTGACTTGCACCGATGCCTGGAAGAACTTCATCAAAAAGATATACATTTTCAACAGTTAAACACTAAGGTTTGATCCAGAACTTTTATTTACGTTATTATTATTCTAGTTAAGAGCTGAAAACAAAATTATTAACAGTCATTAGCAGTATAATAAGACAGCTTCTATTTTCACTTGTTGCTATTTCATTTTCATTGTATAAGCATTTTTTTTGTGTTGTCATTTTTTATTTGTGTAATAATGAATTCAAGTTTTTTTTCTGTTAGTATGTGAAGAAGAAATAATTGATCATAAAGTACTGCCGCATACTGGTATTTTCAGTAAAGGAGATGGATAGCACCACTCAGTGATGTAATATACAGTTGAAGTCAGAAGTTTACATACAGTTATGTACCAGATTTTGCAGGGGTCACAATTATTTTTTTTACTGCATTCTTGGCTGATTTCTTTTGATTTTCCAATTATGTCAAGCAAAGAGGCCGTGAGTTTGATGGCAGACCTTAACATGCATCTACATGTTGACTCCAGTTAAGCTAATTGGCTATCAGAAGGTAGTTTTCTAATTGCCTAAAGGCTTGGCATAATTTTCTTGAATTTTCCATGCTGTTTAAAAGCACAGTTAATAAAGTGTATGTAAACTTGTGACCCACTGGACTTGTTATATAGTCAATAAAAAGTGAAATACTCTGCTTGTGAACATTGCTGGAAAAAAATATTTTTCCCTTGCACAAAGCAGTCTTAAATGGTATGTCAAATTTATAGTTTGTTAGTATGTTACTTTTCATGTAGTGGGTGCAACAATGCATGCTCAGTAACATTTAGTTTAAAATCTGTGAAGGGGTTATAAAGTGAGCTTTAAAGAATTCACCCTGTGTGTGTAAACTTCTGACTTCAACTATAGACAGATGCTGACTATTCTAGGGATGTCAAGTTAGGCGTAAAGTAATGTTTAAGGTAAAAATAAGTAAAACATAAATTTTATTGAAACAGATTGATTCTGGGTGTTACATGTATATTTGTAACTTTTCTTTTTTTACTTTATTATGTTAATGGTGGCAGCAAGAGTAAAAACATCCTAGATTTAATCGGGTAACCATAATGTAAATGTAAAAGCCATCAAAAACTCACACAGGTACAACTTAATAAAAAGAATAATCTGCATAGCTGTCTTGCCTTCGGTCTAGAACTGATGGCTGGGAGAGCAAACCCTTGTTAGGGCATCAAGCTATAAAATTAGCTTTGAAAACTAATTTAATATTTCTATTGCACCGGAAATCTATTCTCAGTACATGCACCTTTATATCGAAAAAATAGAGCAGTTGGGGAAAAAATGTCCCAGAATACTTTGTGAAGGAGTGCCTATCTATTAAAGATAATAAACTAACCTTTCAAAATAATGAAAGGCTGAAAGTGGAAGTAATGTGTAAAAACATATCTAAAAAAGTAGTGCAGCACTACATACTATAGCATGTCTGGAGTAACACAATGTCAAAATTAATGTGAGATAAATAAATAACCATTCTTTTACAATCAAATGTTGGTCTTGCAAATTTTAGTTGTATTCAAATAGTAATATTTGATCTGACAGCTCAAATCAATTTTTTTTGCTTCATCTTGGATACAATTGTAAAAAAAAAAAAAAGAATACTTTGGAATTACCTATATTTTTATATTAAATGCTCATTGTGTTTACTGTGGTATTCACACTAATCCACAGTGCATATATAAACAGCGCATTTTTTTTAGGAAGTCACTGTGCACTGGGGAAATTCTGAAGGACTAGAAAATGGCAAATATTATCCCATTATATAAAAGGGTGACCAGGCAGATCCAAGAAGCTATAGGCCTGTAAGCTTAACATTTATGACAGTTAAATTAATGGAAAGAATTATTAAGGGTAGGATTGAGCAACACATGAGTTCAGAAGCAGGAGGTCATGTTTTAGCAACATGCTCGAATTCTGTGAGAAGCAACAAATGGATATGATCAAAATGGAGCATATGATATTATTTATCTTGACTTTCATAAAGAATTTAATAAGGTGGCACATGAGAGGTTGGGTATCAAACTAAAGGAAGTGGGAGTTTAGGGTGGTGTTGTAGAGGGGTGCAAAATTAGTGTGAGGAACCCTGTCAAAATTGGCAGATGTTAAGAATGGTGTTACACAGAGGTCAGTGTTACATGATTTGGAGAGGAATATAAGTAATAAGCTGGTTAAGTTTGCAGATGATACCATGATAGGTGGATTGGCAGATAATTTAGAATCTACTGAATCATTACAGAGGGACTTTGACAGAATACTCGCTTGGGCAGATTTGTAGCAGAGGAAAATTTAATGTAAGTAAATGTAAAGTATTACATGTAGGAAGTAAAAATGTTAGGTTTGAATACACAATACAACGCACTTACAATGAAAATCAAGAGTTAACCTAATGAGTAGGATTTAGGAGTCATGGTGGACTAGACATTATCAACTGCCAGAGAGTGTTCAGAATCCATTAAGAAAGCTAACAGAATGTTAGGTTATATAGTACGATGTGTAGAGTACAAGTCCAAGGAGGTTTTGCTCAAGCTTTATAACACACTGGTGAGGCCTCACCTGGAGTACTGCGTACAGTTTTGGTCTCCAGGCTACAAAAGGACATAGCAGCACTGGAAAAACTCCAGAGGAGAGCGACTAGGCTGATTACAGGGCTATATGGGATGAGTTATGAGAAAGATTAAAAGAGTTGAACCTTTACAGTTTAAGCAAAGGCAGATTAAGAGGCTGACATGACTGAAGTGTTTAAAATTATAAAGGGAATTAGTACAGTGAATCAAGATAGTTACTTTAAAATGAGTTCAACAAGAACACGGAAGCACGTTTGGAAACATGTTAAGAGTAAATTTCGCACAAACATAGGATGTTTTTCTTTACACGGAGAGTCATAGACACGTGGGATAAGTTACCAAGTGGTGTGGTAAAGAGTTGGACTTTAGGGATTTTCAAAACTAGACTTGATGTTATTTTAGAATTATTAAGTGGGCTAAATGGCCTATTGTTGCCTAGCCTGTTCTAAGTTAAAACAAAATTGACATCTGTATTGATGATTATTGATAAAAATCATAGTTTAATCTATAATGATAACTTCATTAGCATGTTGTGAGTGATTTGGGACTATTTGTATATGTTCTCATGGATTCTTTGTATTTGGGCTTAAATATATTTATTTTTGTAATAATTAGATATATAATCATTTTTTCATATCTAGTGAAATTTGTTAATTTTGAAATTGAAATATAATGTGTAATCATCTAAGAATATTTATATAGCTTACTTAATTGTGTTTCTTTCTGGTTTCATAGTTAATGCAGACAATGGAAGAGAAGATGGCCCTGTCTACCCAGTTAAAAGCAATTACGCAGACTTTAAGAGACACTCAGGTGCATTATACTCAGCTGCAGAATCGTTGCTACTGGCTTGAAAGCCAGTTACATATGCAGCCTTTACAGGATTCTTTTGAAGGGCAAAGACAAGTAAGGAAATTATTGCTTATATTTTTGATGTTTTTTTGAATATAGCAAATATGGTTACAAATAATGTATAGTTTGGCAGTAACGTGAAGCAGTGGCTAGCACTGCTGCTTCATAGACCCAGCATCCTGGGTTTGAATGCTGCTTCTGGTTGTTGTTCATATGGATTTTGCATGTTCTCCCCTTGTCTACGTGTTTTTTCTTCTGGATTCTCCGGTTTTATTCTCGCATCCTCAGGGTCTATAGGTTAATTTTTAATTACAAATTATGAGTGTGCGTGTGTTCTTGCGTGGGCTATATAGTAGACTGGCATCTAAGCCACAGCTTCAGGCTGCCATGACCCTGAACTGAACTGAATTAAGTGGGTTTGAGAATATTAAGTGGTACATATTTTTTTAATTTGTTGACATTTTCAGTATTTATTGACTTTTTAATAAATGGCCTTGGATTCACAGGGACACAATAAAACAGAAAGGGTAATAAGTAGAGATTCATATTAACCCTACAAATGCATGTAGTTTTTGACAGGCTGTCTTTATTTTATATATTAAATTGTTTCAGTGTATGTTTGCTAAATACAAATCTTTCAAGGATGAAAAAAAACTGTCTCCAAGTGAGAAGGTGTAACTATTAAAAGGGATACAAGAATCACATCACTTATCTGACCAGCAGGTTTTTGTTGCAGTACTTGATATCAACTCTCCTAACTGCAGCATTACAAATATTGAAGGAATAATCTGAAATCTCAAGTGATTATATTTCAGAATTATCCTTTAATAAAAGGGTATAATTTACATGTAAGACTGGCTGCCCTTTTTTGTTTTCTTTATGGTGTGTGCAATACCGTAGAATACAAAAGATATAGCATGATCTTACAGCAATCTACTTTCCAACTTCTGTTTTTCTATTATATTAACTGAAGTGTTGAGAACCATAAGGCTGGACGATATATCGAGTTTATAAAAAATATCAACATATTTTCATATGAGATATAGGATGAGACAATATTTTTTATATTGAGTCTGTGTTGCGTTAAAATTATTCTCGTACTGCCACCAGTTTGCGTTTCTCTTCTCCCTGTTCGTCTCTCGCACAACTTCACCCTGCCCCATCTCTTTCCCTCTCTAAACACAACTCGCCCCTCCCCCACCACTTCACTTGATAAGTCCTGCAGGCAGCAACAGGATGGAGACGAATAAAGACACGAAAGAAGCTATTGAAGAAAAGCTGGTTGGTAAAAAGAAAAACAATGGGCAAATTATTTGGAGATGGTTCAGGTTCAAAGTGTCAGGTGAGCAGCAGAATAATGCATTCTGTACAGAATGCAGAAAACATGTCCCGACAAAAGTTCTGAGCGCTACTAATCTTTTCCACCATTTACAACAGCGCCATAAAGTGCGGTACGAAGAGTGTGTGAAAATGCGTGCTGTAGTCCAGAAGCCTTCCCAGCCTTCTGCCCCAAAATAAATCACATTACAAAACTCCTATACCCGTGCTGTGCCTTATGAGTAGTGGCTTATCATATAGCAGATTTTTTTTTCCCCATTTTCTCCCAGGGCTGAATATTTTTCCAAAAAACTCTGGTTTCTAAAAAGCACACAAAGCAATAGTTTTTCACATAAATCAACATAAATTGACATGAATTTCCCATTGGGATTAATAAAGTATCTATCTATCTATCTATCTATAAAACATTTGTTGCTGCATGGTGTGTGTGCTGCTACTGCAGCCTGTGTTAATATTGTTATTAGACTGTTTGGTACATTCCTACCTCCACCCTCTATTTAATTAATACATATTGGTGTGTCCCTAGCTCCCTTTTTGCTATTGGTGCTGCTTTAGTCTTTACTTGACCTTCCGCCATATTGTATTTTAGGTTAAGGAAATTATCGTCATTTTACCTTCGAGTTGTCATAGTTTTCACGTCCTAATACTTGTATGACTTCTTGCCAGAAATCTATATTAAAGTATACAGATTCTCAGCCTTGACTTTCTTGGTGAGTAAAACTATCTGTCCATGTTCACTACAACCAGTGGGGCGACGCACACTCCGTACGGACTGGGTCTTTGGAGAGAAGCCTCGCTAATACAGCATTTGGGGACAGAATACAGTGTGCTGTAGCTATGTGTTAGAGGTCTGGCAGCTGCAGCAGCTGGGTGTGTCAGCAGGGGTTTGATCAGTTGATGCTAGTACCTCACTTTAATTTCAGATCTCGATCTCTAGGTCACTTGCACCAAATCATAGTCCGACAATTCAGAGTCCAATTCAAAATAATAAAATATACGCAAAATGTCATCCACTGAGTATTTTGCTTTGCTCATTCGCTTCACTCTTTCACCCGATGTTGATGCCATTCTAGACATTGTTTACACTAAGCTACTCACACATAGGCAGGGATTCAACGTCAAGTCAACGAGTCTAACAGTCCTCCAAGCAAAGTGGGTCTACCTATAACGTAATGGTGAGTTTTATCGACATTTGTAGCTTTTTTTTGCCATCTGCCCACCCTAAAATATTTATGTAAAAAGTTTTATAGAACCACTTACAGAGCTAAATATGACCATTGACCATAAGATAATCTATTTGAAATTTTTAAGTTTATACAGCTATCACTTATGAAATTGAAACTTTGCTACATAAAATATCAGCCCTATTGGAATTCGTGCATGCGTGTGTTAGACTGAGGATTGTGACACTGAATGAGAGCCCCAGCTGAGAAGAGACAGGAAAAAGAAGGGGGAGCATGCGCTGTACACAGTGCATGGCTGTACCTGTCACACATGATGCGTAATGGGTGATGCCTTAGCACCACGCAACTCCATGTGGAGCTGCATGAAGGTTTTTATGATGGCTGGAGTGCCAATTCTGCCACCAACCCCCAAGTTTTCCGTGTAAGTTGGAGGGCCACTTGCAGGCCCGGATGCAGGTTAATGTCATACGTAGGAGGAAGCAATTGTGGTTAAGGGTCATGCTCAAGTACACGAAGAAGTGTTCTGGAAGTTGCGGGATTCAAACCTGGCACCACCAGCAAATCTTTACCACCAGAGCCACCACTCCGCTTAAGAAGAGACACGGATGCACTTTAAATACAGAAGTGTTTGAGATTGAAAAGTATGTATAAAAATATACATCTGTTTCTCTCATTTGCTGGTGATTTTATCAAAATAGCTTAATTAAAACCATTTGTAGGTTACACATTACACAACACAGTTTACACACATAGTTAAATCTTATACATCCCTACTAAACACAGATGGATGTTAATTTTCCTTTGATTGATCTGTCTCTATCCATAAAAATGAAAGTGATTTTTTGTGTATTTTATGTGTTACAGGACATGTTCGGATGATGCCCGCATCACCCGGGCCATTTCTGTGTAAGAAAGTTGTCACTTGTTTTCTTTTGCCATTTGTTACATGTTTTGTTATTTGCACAAAGTTGTAGATGTTTGTACAGGACTACACACAGGAGGAAGCACTTTGGTAAAGAAAGAACTCTCTACTTCTCTGGAATCCCACTTTTTAAAGAGCAAGTTGGCCTTTTATTATTTTTGCTCTGTATATTTTCTGTTTACATGTTCTTAATTGCACAGCTGTGAGTCTTTTGTTATGCAGAAAAATGACATTATTTTATTTAGGGAGCATTGTTATTTAATATATGCATATGCATCTACAGCTGTATGTTAATAAAAGTTCCTATATGACATTTGGCTTTCACTCAGAACTGTCTTCTTGTTATTACTTTATGGGAAGAAAAAATATTGAGATACAGATAGTCCCCAGGTTACGGACATCTGACCTACGACATACGAATGGGGCCGCAGCTGCGACGCATGCGCCTCAGTAACAGCTGCTCCATCATCTTCGGCCTGCAGATGATGCAAGCGGTGGCTGGACAGAGGCTGGAGGGGGGCGATTTCGCTGCTCACGCAGTGTAGTGTTCCTCGGGTGGCTCCCGGCGGCAAGCGATTTCGCTGCCCGCCCACCACATACGGCTGCCACGCTCGTTGTAGGTGCGCAACTGGTAATGCTGCAAGCGGTGATCCGGTTGTGGCTGAACGGGGCGGCGAGGGGGTAGCATTGTAGTGTGCCTCGGATGGCTGCATGTTGAATGGGGGCAGTGGTGTTGCGTACGCTGCAGGCAGCATACTGTAGTGGAGGTGACTGTGAGGTGGGCTGGTGATGAACCGCCCCTTGCTGCCCCCATTCATTCTCAATAGCAAGCCTGCTTGTACTGTTACGCACATAGCAGGAAGTTGTCTCGTCAGTACAGGGTGGTCCAGATCTAATTATGTAGATCCAGATCATCTGGATGACTGATTTTTGCAGGGACGATTCCAGTTCGGCGAGAAGATAATTCTTCATGTCGTCAGTTCATACACTTCTCGATGGTCCGGGATTTTTCGGGTGATTTTCTATGTAATAAACTGAATAAGTTATAGCATAATGAAAATTGCATAATTAGATCTGGACCACCCTATACATCAGATGTGTTGATGACTGGTGCCTTCCTGCTGTGATAGCAGTACAGTGCTGTGCAGAAGAGCTCATCTTAACCTTTTGTCTTCACCCTTCAACAATGTCTCTGAAACACAAACCTGATGCAAGTGCTGGTGATATAGTAAAGAAGAGAAAAACCATCACCATTGAAAATAAAGTAGAAATAGTAAAAAAGTCAGAAAGAGGTGAAATTCCATCATTCATTGGCAGAGCACTTGGTTACATTCGGTCAACAATAGCATTTGTTAAAATAATGTACCTGTTCCGACTTACATACAAATTCAACTTAAGTACAAACCTACAGTCCCTATCTCGTACGTAACCCGGGGACTGCCTGTATATCGTATATTGCCATTCAGCTAAAAAATATTGAGATGTGATTTTTAGTCCATATTGCCCAGCCCTATGTAGTCATATTATAGTATAAATTTTTTTCAATTTAAACAAAATTTAATTGTCTTGCATTTCTTAACTTAAAATGATTGTTTTAAATATCTGTTGCTATTCGGAGAAGGCAAAATCTCTGGTAGTTTTTATTACTTGCTTTTCTGTGAAATGGAATAATGTTCCAAGACCAGGACAGAAAACTGACTTCAACAAAGACTGATTTGTGGTGGTGCCATGAGTGTTGCCCTTAGAGAAACAGATTTAAATTTGAGAGTTGTTTTTTGACTAACAATGCTACAGTGTAAGGTCAGTTAATAATCAACATCCTAAGAGATTTTTGTATATCAGAACTGTTTTGGAATATTGCCTATTTGTTCCACAGAGAAAAAAAAATAAGGACATAATGAAAATGTCTGTTTTGTGATTAAAATAAAAATTTTGGCTTTAACCTCGAAATGTCCACTTTAACCTCGTAGTTTACTTTATCTTTAAAGTAGACTGTCGTAAACGTCATCCTAAAACCAACTCAGTTGTTAAATCGCTATGCGCTTCTGGGGCTTCCTCCTGACCTGACAGCAGCAATAGATCGCCACACAGAACACATTAAATTTATGATATTCCAGCTCTGTAATTTATACTTGATATCACTTTCATGATGAAATGCATTAAAATATGTATGTTACATTTTACAGATAAATCGTTAACTTTGTTTAAATAATGAATACTGTTAATAGTTACACATATGGGGTGGCATGGTGGCAGAGCGGTTGCGCTGCTGTCTCGCAGGGAGTCACGTCCCTTGTGATCCCTGCCTGGAGTTTGCATTTCTTGGTGGGTTTCCACAGTGTGCTCAGTTTTCTATCCAAAGACATGAAGGTCTGGGGATTTGGTGAATCTACAATGACACCAGTGCATGTGTGTGTGCATATGTGTTCACCTTGCGATGAGCTGATGCTCCATCCACAGAATTTGGTTTCTGCCTTGCGTTAATACTGCTGGAATGGGTGCATCCCCAAATTGATGGATGTAATCATTAAGCACCCTTTTCAGAGATATTGTGGCAAGGTGTCCTCGGGAATTTAATGGATGTTTTGGGCACACGCGTCACATTGTGTGAAGTATAAACCTGGCCTTAGGTGCCTTACTTTTCAGCAGACTATCTTGACTAGGGCTTATTTTTGGAGTAGGGTTTATATTACAGAGCAGCCTGAAAATCATGCTAGGGCTTATTTTTGGAGTAGGTCTTATTTTCGGGGAAACACAGTAGTTATAGTTCATTCAACCAGTGACCTTTTAGTAAAAGATACTGCTACCCAATTACTGATAAAATTGGGCAATACAGTAGAAATCGACTAACTATGGCTGATAAACAGCATTTCTAAAACAGAACAGCACAAATGGGAATTGAAAATAGGAATGCAAAGGTGGGATAACTGTAGTACTGAAAGTATCTTTCTGGTAGCCCAACTTATGTTGTGGCCCCATTTGTAAGCATACAGGAAAAAGTATTATTGAAAATACAGTGTGAGCCAGAAAGAATTACCACATTTCAAAGGTTTATTCTATAAAAATGCTACAAGATAAAATAAATTTCATTACTACACAAGAAAGGGTATACAAAATACATTTTTTTCACTGTGTTTTAAAAATGATGTCTTCAAGGTTAACATTACACTCTTCAGGACGATTTCTGAACACTCGCATGACTCATTTGGCTATTTCAAGGGGAATAGCAGCAACTTTGTGGCAAATAGAGTCTTTGAAAGCTTCAAAGTTTTGAGGATCGATGTTTGTATACGTTCGACTTGAGATAGCCCCACAAGCAGAAATCGCATGGCGTGAGATCAGGTGAACGTGAAGGCCACCGACAGATCAGCTTCCCTGGAAACATCCCCCGCAAAACTTGCATGGATCTCCACTCCGTATGAGCTGTTGCTCCGCACTGTTGAAACCAAACCAGGCATCCACCACATCCATTTCTTCCAGTTGGGGACGCAAAAAGTTTAGTATTTCAATGTAACGTTCTGAAGTAACGGTGACCGTTGTTCCAGACTCCTCAAAAAAGTAAGGGCCTACAATGCCTGCTTCTACAACTGCGCGCACCAAACTGTAACATGGTCACTGTGCAGGGGTCTGTGATGAAGTTCACAACGGTTGGTTTCAGCCCAATAGCGAATGTTTTACTTATTTACGCAACCATTCAAATGGAAATGTATGGCATCTTGATGAACGGTTTACAGAATATTCATGCACAACTTTCTGTGGCTCTCCCAGTCTCTCTCAGAGAGTTCCTGCACTACCGTCATTTTTTATGGATGGAAATTAAGGTCCGCATCTAAAATCCTCCTCAAAGACGTGTTGAAAATGCCTAAGGCAGAAGCATGGTTGTGCGCTGAATGTCTAGGAGACTGCAAAATTGATGCCCTTACAGCTTGGATGTTTTCAGGCATTTGTATATTCCGAGGATGGGCTGGAGATTTTCTGTTCAATGTTATAGGTAGATAGATACTTTATTAATCCCAAGGGGAAATTCACATACTCCAGCAGCAGCATACTGATAAAGAAAATATGAAATTAAAGAGTGATAACAATGCAGGTATACAGACAGACAATAACTTTGAATAATGTTAACGTTTACCCCCCCGGGTGGTATTGAAGAGTCGCATAGTGTGGGGGAGGAACGTCTCCTCAGTCTGTTGCTGAAGCTGCTCCTCTTTCTATAGATGATACTGTTTAGTGGATGCAGTGGATTCTCCATGATTAACAGGAGCCTGCTCAGCGCCCATCGCTCTGCCACAGATGTCAAACTGTCCAGCTCCATGCCTACAATAGAGCCTGCCTTCCTCACCAGTTTGTCCAGGCGTGAGGCGTCCCTCTTCTTTATGCTGTCTCCCCAGCACACCACCGCATAGAAGAGGGCGCTCGCCACAACTGTTTGATAGAACACCTGCAGCATCTTATTGTAGAAGTTGAAAGATGCCAGTCTTCTAAGGAAGTATAGTCGGCTCTGTCCTTTCTTACACAGAGCATCAATATTGGCAGTCCAGTCCAATTTATCATTCAGCTGCACTCCCAGGTATTTATAGGTCTGCACCCTCTGCACACAGTCACCTCTGATGATCACGGGGTCCATGAAGGGCATGGTCCACCTAAAATCCACCACCAGTTCCTTGGTTTTGCTGGTGTTCGGGTGTAGGTGGTATGAGTCGCACCATTTAACAAAGTCCTTGATTAGGTTCCTATTCTCCTCCTCCTGCCCACTCCTGATGCAGCCCACGATAGAAGTGCCGTCAGCGAACTTTTGCACGTGGCAGGACTCCAAGTTGTATTGGAAGTCCGATGTATATAGGCTGAACAGGACCGGAGAAAGTACAGTCCCCTGCGGCGCTCCTGTGTTGCTGACCTCAATGTCAGACCTGCAGTTCCTGAGATGCACATACTGAGGTCTGTCTTTAAGATAGTCCACGATCCATGCCACCAGGTATGAATCTACTCCCATCTCTGTCAGCTTGTCCCTAACGAGCAAAGGTTGGATGGTGGTGAAGGCGCTAGAGAAGTCCAGAAACATAATTCTTACAGCGTCACTGCCTCTGTCCAAGTGGGAGAGGGATCGGTGTAGCATGTAGATGATGGCATCCTCCGCTCCCACCTTCTCTTGGTATGCAAACTGCAGAGGGTCGAGGGCATGATGGACCTGTGGCCTCAGGCGGTGAAGCAGCAGCCGCTCCATGGTCTTCATCACATGTGACATCAGAGCGACAGGCCGGAAGTCATTCAGCTCACTAGGATGTGATACCTTTGGGGCTGGGGTGATGCAAGACGTTTTCCAAAGCCTCGGGACTCTCCCCTGTTCCAGGCTCAGGTTGAAGATGCGCTGTAGAGGACTCCCCAGCTCCAAAGCACAGGCCTTCAGCAGTCGTGGCGATACTCCATCTGGAACCGCTGCTTTGGTGGCACAAAGTCTCCTCAGCTCTCTGCTTACCTGGGCTGCTGTAATTGTGGGTTGGGGTAAACTCTCCTATGCTGGTATCAGCAGGAGGATGGGTGGAGGGTGCAGTACTCCGAGGTGAGAGTGGGTTAGGGTGGTCAAACCTGTTAAAAAAGTTGTTCATCTGGTTTACTCTCTCCACATCTCTCTCAATGGTGGCACCCCGCTTCGAGCTGTAGCCAGTGATGATCTTCATCCCATCCCACACTTCCTTCATGCTGTTATTCTGCAACTACTGCTCCGTCGCCTCCCTGAGCTGGACTCGGAGTTCCTTCTGTATGCGCTTAAGCTCATGCTGATCACCACCTTTAAAAGCCCTTTTCTTCTGGTCCAAAAGGCCCTTGATGTCACTTGTAATCCATGGCTTGTTGTTAGCATAGCAGGGTACTGTTCTTACTGGAACTATAATGTCCATACAGAAGTTGATGTAGTCAGTAGTGCAGTCAACAACCTCCTCAATGTTATCACTATAAGATCCCTGCAGGATATCCCAGTCTGTAGTTCCAAAGCAGTCTCTCAGAGCCTGCTCTGCCTCAGGGGACCATTTCCTGAATGAGCGTGTGGTTGTAGGTAGCTCCCTCACTCTTGGTTTGTAGTGAGGCTGAAGCAGAACCAGGTTATGATCTGCTTTCCCAAGCGCAGGCAGCGGGGTAGCGCTGTATGCATCTTTAACGTTTGCATACCATAGATCAATAGTCCTATTTCTCCGGGTGTTACAGTCCACATACTGGGAGAAGGCAGGTAATGTTTTGTCCAGCGTTACATGGTTGAAGTCTCCAGTGATTAGCACAAGTGTCTCAGGGTGCTGCGTTTGTAGTTTAGCAACTGCGGAATGGATGATGTCACCCGCTATCTCCACGTCTACCTAAATTTAGCCACCCACTGAAGAATTATTTTCCGACTTTTTGTCACTATTTAGCTAAACATACCTTTAAACATACCTGTTTGTATGATGTCGACTTTTAAATTCCAAACAGTGACTGGGTTAGAATTTGAATGAATAAAACTCTGCCCTGATTTCCAAATTTCTACATTATGTTACATGGTTTGATTGGTACAGCATGTAATACAGACAGCAAATTGAAATGCAAGAAGCATTATTTTCAAAGTTACCTTTAGTTTTCCAAGCATAAAAAAAATAGAAGTTGAGAGCTGACAGAAAGATAGAAGATTACCTTTTAATCATCAAAACTGTATAAATCAGTAGACCTTTTTATATATAATTTTTTGCCATTCAATACATGTGAAATATTTAAGCATGAAATTAAGTTGCAACTGGAGTATTTTTTTTTTAATTAAAAATATATCAATGTAAGTAATATGTTGCTTCCACTCCAGGGAGAATCAACAGCTGAGGTCCCCCCAGGAGCTCCACAGGAACGTGCCAGCACTGTAAGTCTTGACATTGGTGAACTCGTAAAAAGGTAAGATAAGTTATGATTTAAAATTTATTCAGTTTTATTTAAAAATGAAAGGCCTGGAAATAATTAGTGCTAATTTTAACTAATGTATAAAAATAATGTAAGTTAATATTTTGCAGACGTTATGTTGAAATTATTCATTATTTGAGGCTTTGTTTTCTATGTGCATATTAAAAAGTGTTTTCCTCCATGTTTAGTAATTGTGACTTATTGTTTGCTTTTTTTGGTTTGTTTGATAAGGCTGGCTGAAACAGAACAACTGTATGATTCTACGCAACAAGAACTGTCCCAAATGGCAGAGAGCCTTGTAGAGGAACAAACCAGGCGACAGGCAGCAGAAGAGGCATTAGAATTAGTTGAACAGAGTGCTCAGAGGTGAACTTTCCATTCTTAAGATTTTGCACTTCAATTGTCTAGAATTATTTTAGGTTGAGAACAGCAGCCTTCATTTCCAGTGCCATGTGTTTTTATCTCTTTAAAACAGTTTTTTGTAAGCATTTAAAATAGAAATGTATATTGACTTAGGACTTGGTTTTTACTTAAAATACATCTTCCAACTTGCTGGCACCCACATTAAGTTCACATCAGATTTATGAAGAAGAAAATTTGGCAATATCAAAATGTTATGCTTCAGACTATATGGTAAGACATTTTTTGCAGTTATTTATATATGTCACGCTCTGAAAAGAGTTTAGTTGTTATTCTTTGTTTTTATTTTTTTGTTTTTCTTTTTGTGACGTTCCATATAAGACTTCAGACAGGATTACAGTTGTGCTTGAAAGTTTGTGAACCCTTTAGAATTTTCTATATTTCTGCATAAATATGACCTAAAACATCATCAGATTTTCACTCAAGTCCTAAAAGTAGATAAAGAGAAACCAGTTAAACAAATGAGACAAAAATAATATACTTGGTCATTTATTTATTAAGGAAAATGATCGAATATTACATATTTGTGAGTGGCAAAATTATATGAACCTTTGCTTTCAGTATCTGGTGTGACCCTCCTTTGCAGCAATAACTGCAACTAAACGTTTCCAGTAACTGTTGATCAGTCCTGCACACCTGCTTGGAGGAATTTTAGCCCATTCCTCCGTACAGAACAGCATCAACTCTGGGACGCTGGTGGGTTTCCTCACATTAACTGCTCGCTTCAGGTCCTTCCACAACATTTTGATTGGATTAAGGTCAGGACTTTGACTTGGCCATTCCAAAACATTAACTTTATTCTTCTTTAACCATTCTTTGGTAGAATGACTTGTGTGCTTAGAGTCGTTGTCTTGCTGCATGACCCACCTTCTCTTGAGATTCAGTTCATGGACTGATGTCCTGACATTTTCTTTTAGAATTCTCTGATATAATTCAAAATTCATTGTTCCATCAATGAAGGCAAGCCGTCCTGGCCCAGATGCAGCAAAACAGGCCCAAACCATGATACTACCACCACCATGTTTCATAGATGGGATAAGGTTCTTATGCTGGAATGCAGTGTTTTCCTTTCTCAAAACATAACTCTTTTCATTTAAACCAAAAAGTTCTATTTTGGTCTCATCCGTCCACAAAACATTCTTCCAATGGCCTTCTGGTTTGTCCACGTGATCTTTAGCAAACTGCAGACGAGCAGCAATGTTTTTTTTGGAGAGCAGTGGCTTTCTCCTTGCAACCCTGCCATGCACACCTTTGTTGTTCAGTGTTCTCCTGATGGTGGACTCATGAACATGAACATTAGCCAATGTGAGAGAGGCCTTCAGTTGCTCAGAAGTTACCCTGAGGTCCTTTGTGACCTCGCCGACTATTACACACCTTGCTCTTGGAGTGATCTTTGTTGGTCGACCACTTCTGGGGAGGGTAACAATGGTCTTGAATTTCCTCCATTTGTACACAATCTGTCTGATTGTGGATTAGTGGAATCCAAACTCTTTAGAGATGGTTTTGTAACCTTTTCCAGCCTGATGGGCATCAACAACTCTTTTTCTGAGGTCCTCAGAAATCTCCTTTGTTCGTGCCATGATACACTTCCAGAAACATGTGTTGTGAAGAGCAGACTTTGATAGATCCCTGTTCTTTAAATAACACAGGGTGCCCACTCACACCTGATTGTCATCCCATTGATTGAAAACACCTGACTCTAATTTCACCTTCAAACTAACTGCTAATCCTAGAGGTTCACATACTTTTGCCACTCACAAATATGTAATATTCGATCATTTTCCTTAATAAATGAATGACCAAGTATAATATTTTGTCTCATTTGTTTAACTGGTTTCTCTTTATCTACTTTTAGGACTTGAGTGAAAATCTGATGATGTTTTAGGTCATATTTAAGCAGAAATACGAGGGGGGACCCAAAAATAACCGGAATTTTGTTGTTGTTAGGTTGGTACTTGTAGTACGTGGTTGGGCCGCTAGGGCGATCTAGTTACACTCCTCACAAGTCAGTCTGCCAAGTGCCATCAGTCTGGAAGGTTGTGCTTGTGTTCAGTGAATTTTTTTGTAAAAGTAGGTTGCGCAACAGTGTGAGAAGGAAACGCCCTGATTTGTGGGAGTCGGGCGATTGGTTCCTTCATCATGACAACGCTCCATCTCACACTGCTCTCAGCATTCGCCAATTTTTGTTAAGAAACGGTATGACAACCCTGAACCACCCACCCTACTCACCGGATTTAGCTCCGTGTGATTTCTTTTTGTTCCCTCGGATGAAAAAAGACTTGAAAGGAAGGCGTTTTGCTGACGTCGAAGAGGTAAAACAAGAAACGACCAGAGCATTAATGGGCATTACTTCAGACGAATTTAAAAAATGTTTTGAACAATGGAACAAACGGTTAGATAAGTGTATTTCCGCCAATGGAGAGTACTTTGAAGGAGACTAATTGTAGTTTGTACAGAAAATTAAACACGTTTTAAAAATATTTCCGGTTATTTTTGGGTCCCCCCTCGTATAGAAAATTCTAAAGGGTTCACAAACTTTCAAGCACAACGGTATCTCTGGAAGCTAGCTAGAACATTGGTTATATTCTGAAAGAACATTACATAAGGTTGTGTATAAGGAAGAGACAGGAGGTTCAAAACATCAATGAAAAATAACATGTTCCTCAAAAAAAAGTATTCTTTACATGACCCTGGCTTCAAAATTGGCTCATACAAAGGGTTATGATGAGGGGAACATTTTCAGAGTTAGGTCGTGCTAAAAATGATGTCCCTCAGGGATTATTGCTGGTATTGATTGTATATTAAAAAGAACAGGGCTTTGGAAAAGCATATAATTGGTTGGTGAAATTCAGCAAAGCATCTTTCACTGCAGATATACACCGTTTGTTGGTAGCCTTCTTTGGCAAATATTTTCCTGGAAATACACTTTGCTGCCCTCTTAAGGCGAATATTGTTTTCCAAATGCCAGATGATGCTTTGCAAGGCCAACATGACATCACAGCTGTAGCAGCTGTATGCAGAGCTTTTATGCATGCATACTATAAGATCATTACCAGCTTGCTTTGCACATGAATGATGTCATGATCCGATCAGTACTCCCGCTGTATTTCCATCCCTCATAAGTTTAAAAAAAAAAAAAAAAAAAATTTGCACTAATTTCATTTAAGGAGTACATTAACTGATCTTAAATGGGAATATCACTGTATAAGTACTACCACCAATGTATATCAGCAAGCAGTAGACTTGCTGTTCTCCGTATCACCCAAACAGGCTCTGTTTAATACGCAAAATAATTCAATTCATTCATAGCAAAAGGCCTGTAAAAGCAGGATATACAGTTAGGTCTATAAATATTTGGACAGAGACAACTTTTTTCTAATTTTGGTTCTGTACATTACCACAATGAATTTTAAATGAAACAACTCAGATGCAGTTGAAGTGCAGACTTTCAGCTTTAATTCAGTGGGGTGAACAAAACGATTGCATAAAAATGTGAGGCAACTAAAGCATTTTTTTAACACAATCCCTTCATTTCAGGGGCTCAAAAGTAATTGGACAATTGACTCAAAGGCTATTTCATGGGCAGGTGTGGGCAAGTCCGTCGTTATGTCATTATCAATTAAGCAGATAAAAGGCCTGGAGTTGATTTGAGTTGTGGTGCTTGCATGTGGAAGATTTTGCTGTGAACAGACAACATGCGGTCAAAGGAGCTCTCCATGCAGGTAAAAGAAGCCATCCTTAAGCTGCTAAAACAGAAAAAACCCATCTGAGAAATTGCTACAATATTACGAGTGGCAAAATCTACAGTTTGGTACATCCTGAGAAAGAAAGCAAGCACTGATGAACTCAGCAACGCAAAAAGACCTGGACGTCCACAGAAGACAACAGTGGTGGATGATCGCAGAATCATTTCCATGGTCAAGAGAAACCCCTTCACAACAGCCAACCAAGTGAATGACACTCTCCAGGGGGTAGGAGTATGGATATCCAAGTCTACCATAAAGAGAAGACTGCATGAAAGTAAATACAGAGGGTGCACTGCAAGGTGCAAGCCACTCATAAACCTCAAGAATAGAAAGGCTAGATTGGACTTTGCTAAAGAAAATCTAAAAAAGCCAGCACAGTTCTGGAAAAACATTCTTTGGACAGATGAAACCAAGATCAGCCTCTACCAGAATGATGGCAAGAAAAAAGTATGGAGAATGCGTGGAACAGCTCATTATCCAAAGCATACCACATCATCTGTAAAACATGGTGGAGGTAGTGTGATGGCTTGGCCATGCATGGCTGCCAGTGGCACTGGGACACTAGTGTTTATTGATGATGTGACACAGGACAGAAACAGCCAAATGAATTCTGAGGTGTTCAGAGACATACTGTCTGCTCAAATCCAGCTAAATGCAGTCAAATTGATTGGGCGGCGTTTCATGATACAGATGGACAATGACCCAAAACATACAGCCAAAGCAACCCAGGAGTTTATTAAAGCAAAGAAGTGGAAAATTCTTGAATGGCCAAGTCAGTCACCTGATCTTAACCCAATTGAGCATGCAGTTCACTTGTTGAAGACTAAACTTCAGACAGAAAGGCCCACAGACAAACAGCAACTGAAAGCCGCTGCAGTAAAGGCCTGGCAGAGCATTTAAAAGGAGGAAACCCAGCATCCGGTGATGTCCATGAGTTCAAGACTTCAGGCTGTCATTGCCAGCAAAGGGTTTTCAACCAAGTATTAGAAATGAACATTTTATTTCCAGTTATTTAATTTGTCCAATTACTTTTGAGCCCCTGAAATGAAGGGATTGTGTTCAAAAAATGCTTTAGTTGCCTCACATTTTTATGCAATCGTTTTATTCACCCCACTGAATTAAAGCTGAAAGTCTGCACTTCAACTGCATCGGAGTTGTTTCATTTAAAATTCATTGTGGTAATGTACAGAACCAAAATTAGAAAAAAGTTGTGTCTGTCCAAATATTTATGGACCTAACTGTACTGTATGCATGTACAGTATATTCAAACTCAGGGCAATAAAAACAAGTAAAAATTAATCTAGGATTACTTGATCTCTTTCTCTTGTTCCTCTATAAATATGGTGCTATCTTATTTATTTTATTTCCTATCCAAAATTTTTTGCCTGGTTAAAAGTTTTCTTTTAGCTTGCTTTACTTTAGTGAGGCTGAACCGTACGCTGCACCATGTTCAATTCCACTGTTGGCTATTTTCTATTAATGAGGACAGGCACTAGAATTCTACCTTGTACTAGCAGGGCTCTCAGACCTTTGTTGTGGGCCACACCGTAGCAATAGAGTGTACTATAGGGAGCAAAATCTCACCAAGGCTAAGTTGATGCAGAAAGCTAGTGTTGCGACTGAGTTATAAAGGAAGGAGTGATTATTTATCATTGGTGTCATGGGTTAACACCAGACCAACCTTTTGATTGATAATTCTTGCATAGATCTGTGTATCAAGGCTCTCACTGGTAAGTTGTGGTCTCTTCCTTCGTTGACCAAGAGATAAAACTGGCCAAACAGGATTTGATGTCTAAGATGCTCCAGCATCTGCTTTATCAGATGGAGAGTCCCAGATGTTGCATACCATGCAAGAGGCCCAGTCCAGTAGCTCTGTAATAAGTTACCCTTTATTTACATAAGGAATTTCACTTTGCTAAGGTGAGTATTTGATATTAAGTGTGCAGTCAGGACTGAGAGTTAAAGTGAGAGTCTCATGTTAGATTCCTTACAAAAACAGGGTAATGACATTTTTTCTTACTTAACTGTAAATATAACATTAATTATTTGCGTACAGGATAATACTAAAAACAAATTCTAAAGTGATTTACTTGTCTTTTCAGTACTCATTCAAGCAGCTCCAGGGCTTCTCAAAGGGAGTACAGCATTCAGCTAGAGTCAGATGAGGAGCACGAGGCATTATTAATAGATCCAACCGAGCATGTTGTACTACGCAAGGTGAGAAGGAGCATCTTTCCATTTACACGATAACATGTTGTTTAATGAATGCACACTTTGCGTCATCAATAAACACTTCGTTTCTTTTCTAGGTGAAGGGTGGTGCCCTCACTTTCAGAAGGTGGCTTCGTGGACGTAGTCTGTATTGCTCTAAAATGCTGACATCAAGAGCAAAATCTCGCTACTTTTTCCTGACGTACTTGTTGGCATTGCACATTGCTGTTTTGTTGTGCGTAACGGGCATTCTATAAACACTACCGATGAAAAAAATAACTACTTAAATGCTAGAGTCTGAGAAGATGGTTTTGCCATATTGTATTGAGCTGCTGTTTTAAGCTATGCACTGATGACCTCTGTTATGTTTATTCAATACAGAACAACAGGGTGTTGTAAAAGAGAATAATTGTAATGGTTTTATGTATATCAGGCTAAGAAAAATATGTTATGTTCTCTTTATATATTTCACAATCAAAGAAAGTTTACACAATGATTCACTACAGAGTTACCTAAAATGCTGTAAGATGCTGCAGGTGTTTGTAGCATTTAATTCTTTTCATGAAATGTACATAAGTTGTGCCCGGGAGAAATGTATGAAAGTGAAATTAAGAACTGGAGCAGAGAATAAAATATCTTGTACAGTATATGGGGATTTAATTTTTTAAAGAAAGAAAGAATGAATGGTAGTTTCACTGTATTTTACAAAAGAATGTTTTGCTGCCTTTTGATACTGACGAGTTGTTCTGTGTGCAATACTACAAGGTTTTGGAGAATCAATCACTTTCACATAAAGATTTGATTTTAATAAAAGTATTTAAGCTATTCTATTTCGTTTTTTTTTTTTTTTTTTTTTGCAAATACACATTTAATAATTTGCCACATCTAACTTCTTCTCTTAAGCTCCCTTTACTGCCCATGTCTCAGTTTCATTTCATACATCACTGCCGGTCTTACCACTGTTTTAAAAAAGCTTACCTTTAACATTTGCCTTAATTTTTTGATCACACAATACTCTTAATACCTTCTTCGAATTGTTTCATCTAGACTGCACTCTGTGGGTTATCACTGCATCTTGATTTCTATCTAGGTCTATCACTGGTCCTAGATATTTAATTGTAATAATAATAATAATAATAATACTGTATCCACTCTTCTCAATAGCTCTCTCTCTGCAGACTAACATCTGAAATTCTGATCATCATTAGATAGATAGATAGATAGATAGATAGATAGATAGATAGATAGATAGATAGATAGATAGATAGATAGATAGATACTTTATTAATCCCAATGGGAAATTCACATTCTTCAGCAGCAGCATACTGATACAATAAATAATATTAAATTAAAGTAATAGGAGTGATCAATAAATAAAAATAGAAAAATAAAAGTAGAAAAGTACACATACATATACAGTCATACACGGAGCTGCTGAAAACATTAGCATCTGTTAATGACAGTCACAATTGTCAGAATAATAACAGAGGGTTGAAATATGAACATCTAATCAGCAGCTGAAATTGGGAGTTGTATGACCCCAGTACTGAGTCTGAGACTACGGGGGCACAGGAACTCCCACAGTCAGTTTAAATTCTGTCTCAATGACTGAATAATTGACTTTGGCCCTATTGGTTGGTTTATCCTTAAAACTGTGATTGGAGTATGTGCTCTTGGGTTTTATATAATAAAGGAGACCAAAGTCATTAATGGTTTTATACATTGGAGAGAAGTGTGAAATTTAAAAGAAATGTAAGTGGAAACCCGTGTTGAAATAGAAGGACCGGAGTGGTACCATCTACCCCTTGTTGTGATTCTTGAGTGGAACAGTGATTCAAGGCCAATGTGAAGATACAGGTTTCCAACAAGATCACTCAATTTATTTCTTGAGTTGGACAAGTGAATCACACACTGTACTGGCGACCTCCTAGTCAATTCCACACACACATGTCTCTTTTGTCATTCAAGGTAGTCTGCCTCATCTTTCTCCCAGGTCTTTAGAGCTGTTCATCCTTTGAATGGAGGAAGAATGGCAACTACACATTTCTGGGTTATTGAGGAGAGAACAAGCAAATTATGAGAACACTGCATACTGACAGACCATTTTGTTTTTGTTTTTCTTTTTTTAATTGGTTATTTGAGGGTTGTTGGGAAGTGATGATTATTAGTTGTACAGATGTGGTATATTTATGAGCTTTACCAAATCAAATTCCAAACAGCTGATATTTGTATGGCCTTCAAGTGTAGTAGCTTTTCCTAAACAGGACTAAGTATAAAGTAAAGTGAGCATGAAAAGATAAATTAGAATCAAAGATAATGCCTTAATTCAGCAAAATAAAACCAAAATTCTACAATTTCAATGATGACGGTATCATAATGACATTTGCAGAATTTTGAAGCATTCGTGATGTTTTTGTTTCTTTGTGGTTTGAGGCCGAGTAGTGATCACAGACTGCATACCTTATATTTTCCAGTAAAATGTCAGCTAACTGCTGAAGTTATTTAAATGTGTATACAAGCACTGCTGACTTTACAAAAAGAATAAGTTTGATGCCATAGTGCACGGAGCTATTAGGCATTACAGGTATACTTGTCTAGAGCCTTGTGACAGTATTATTGTATAACTGTCTGCTTTGTCTGAGTTCTCTTAATAAAAAATATTTGTGTTTTGTATTTTCTAGTTATGGTATTAAGCTGCCTTAAATGATACCTTGCTTTAAATTCTGTGTGACATTGTACTTTGAGAAAAATCTACTTTTTTTTGACATTAAAGTCTCCACAGATGACATTCAACGGGATAAAGGTCAGCGTATTGACATTGCTCTTTTGTGCTGCTGCTTGAAACATGATTGGTGTGTGTAATTTCTGTTGGTTTCACTTTTTATTTTTCTACTGGCTTTACTTTTTATTTTTGCTTGGTACATAGTGAAGTCAGTAGCCTTTTGGTTGTGTTCTTCTGAATGTCAGGATCAGTGATGTTTCAGCGTTAAGAATCACTGGGGCTCAGCCATACCAGATATTTTACAAAATAAGTAATACACTTCCCTCAGTTATTTAACTTATTATTAAAATGTTTATAGCAACCATCAGCTTCGTCATCTTTAACAATTACTTTTCCATTATAAGCTTAGCCTAAATAACATTGTTTTTTGCAGTATACTAAATTGCCTTCAAGTCTGTTTCAGGCTGTTAGCCCTGCCATGTTCTCAGTTGACTCTTAGATATTTGCTCAAATGAGCATCCTGAACTTTTCACTTTCTACATGGAGATTGAAGCTAGAGCCAAGCTTTCAACATTAAAATTAGTTTTTTTTTTTTAATCATACATTTGCACTTCTACTTTCTCAGTCAAGGCTATGCAAGCAGATGACAGTGAAGAGGTATGAGAAGTCCAATAACATTTAGTTCCTTATAGGTAGCCACAGTAATTTAAAGAGAAATAAATTGGGAGTGGTCTCCCCTAGACTTTCTCGTATGCTCAGATATGAGAATAGATATCTGAGGAGTAATCCGCAAGACAAGGATTATATTTTTATATTATGTATATTAACCATTAACAACTAAACAAATTAATAATGAACAGTTATTATAATTGTAAAGTCGAATAAAACGGACTCTGTAGCTGTATGAATAAAAGGTAAAGTACCACTTCCGGTTAACGGAAATAGCCCAAAAGTTGCTAGAAATCTACGCTTTGTGTCTAAAACTTGTATATAAAATTTGGTTGACCTAAGTGAAAGCATACTGTAGTTATTGTGTTTACATACACAGACATAATTCCAGAAATAGTATTTTCGGACTCGAGGAGTTGTAAAACGTCAAGATTTATCAATGTCTCGAAATATAATTTTTGGACGATTCCAATACTTTCTTAATTCTTTGTATACGAGAAAGTCAGGGAGGTCTAAAACGTAGAGATTCATCAAAATCTCGACATTGAATCTGTGGACGATTACAGTATTTTCCTTATACTTCGTATACGAGAAAGTAAAAAAGTAGATCAATATCAGGAATGCATTAAGAGCAAGGCATTATTCTGATTAGAATGGGCTGACCGGAGTGTTCATCTACACCCACCACTAATGGGGATGGTCTGATGATGCCATATTTGAAAAAGCAAACCAAAGAAGCTTTATGTGCTCTCTTCCCACTTTGTGGAAAAGAAGCTTAAGAGCATGATGCCCATTTCAAAGAACTGCAGAGTGCTGATGTGTAAATAACAGATAAGTAAAAAAAAAAAGTCCTTCACCAAGCACCTAAGTGCATGCTGGTTTGTGTTTGAGTCTGGTATTGTGTACAGTCTGTAGGTTATGCCTGCGTTTTTGTGGCTTTTCCTTTTTCCGTGGCAAGCTGTTCAAGTTTAAATATAAGGTGTTGCTGTTTCAGTGTAAGCAGCTTATACCCTACATATTTTCCTGGGAAGCGGGCGTTTACGAAGCTTTTATTTAATGTTTAAATCTGAATAGCTATATTTTGCAGGATAATCTCAATGTCAGAGAGTATAACAACAACAACATTTATTTATATAGCACATTTTCATACAAAAAGTAGCTCAAAGTGCTTTACATAATGAAGAGAAGAAAAATAAAAGACAAAATAAGAAATTAAAATAAGACAACATTAGTTAACATCGAAAGGAGTAAGGTCCGATGGCCAGGGTGGACAGAAAAAACAAAAAAAAACTCCAGAAGGCTGGAGAAAAAAAATAAAATCTGTTGGGGTTCCAGGCCACGAGACCACCCAGTCCCCTCTGGGCATTCTACCTAACATAAATGAAATAGTCCTCTTTGTAGTTAGGGTTCTCACGGAGTCACTTGATGCTGATGGTCATACAGACTTCTGGCTTTTAATCCATCCATCATTGTTGGAACATCATGGTGCTTTGGGTAGATGGTGGTGGCGCAATTATAGTCTGATCCCAGTCAAGACAGACCTGGCACAGACATTGCATTCTGTGATTTTTTTTTTTTTGGATGTAAAGTATGCGTGAACTTGCACATTTCATTAGTCGTAAGCAAAATAGCAATGGATATTATTAGTCAGCAAACATAAAGGAAATTCTGATCTATAGCCCCAGCAATTTTAATGCCAAAAGTACCACTGCTCAGTGGGATTCTCTGTAAATGAAAACAGTTAAACCATTTTAGAGATTATAACTGAATTATGAACCCTCAGACCCTCCACGCCAAACTGTATAAGCTGTAGCTAGACCCCCTTTTTCATTTCATTAAGGGGGCTATGGACTCTGCATGTGAACACAAATGATCATATTTCACCACCAAGTGTTCTACAAGGCACTGAACAGGGATAGCTACTCCTGAAGGAACTTTACAACCACTTTTCATTCATTACGTTTGGAGGAAACACTCCTTTTAAGTCGTATCTCATTATAAAACAAAATCCAACTGAATACAGTACAACAGGGGTCCCCAACTCTGGTCCTGGAGTGCCCCAGTGGCTGCAGGTTTTCATTCTAACCCTTTTCTTAATTTGCTGCTAATTAATTTCTTTTGAATTAATTTTAATTAACTTGTTTTTTAAGACTTGTTCCCCTGAATTTCTTCATCGTTCCTTTGAACTGCTTTATTTATTTCCTTAAATGGCACCCAAACAGAAGTGAAATGTGAAGTGAGTGAGCCAACAGAAGACCTACTAAGTCAGGGCCTCAAACTCCAACCAGTTTCCTTAATTAGGCTCTGATTCTTGTTAATTAAACCCGTTCTTTAATTCCATGGCTTGTTGCTGCTCTCATTGTGCAATAGCATATATTTCAGAAATTGTTGATTTTCTCTTTTCAAAGAGCGACGTTAAAATGCTTTGAGGACCTGAGCAGATCAACATTCCTGAGACCTTCACCTTCCTTTATTTTCAGATGCTGTATGGTTGACACAGTTTGATGGTCATGTTTGGGCATATTTAGTATCTTATTATTGTTTGGCTGCTAATTAAGGAAAAAGAAATAAGGCGTCCGAGTCTTCAAGAGCAAGTCAAATAACATTAATTCAAAAGAAGTTAGTTAGGAGCAAAAACAGAGCACTAATTAACAGAAGGGTTACACTGAAAACCTGCAGCTATTGAGGCACTCCAGGACCAGAGTTGGGGACCCTTGCACTACAGCTAATTAAAACAGGTGCTGTTTTGAGTATTTTAAAAGACCTAGAGCTTTAAATTCAGTATATCTACAAAACATGTCTGCAAGCATAGCTATTTTCTATACCCTCAGACCTGACAGAATTATTACACATGTCACACAGATAGCACTCTGATCCTAACGTTCTTGGCCTGGAATGAGCCATTGTCTTTGGGCAACAATTGTCTAATAAAAGTAAGGAGCCTTGGGTTGACTCCCTGTGGACAGCAAGATTTCAAAGGATGACTCGCAGGCAAACAGGAAAGTAGGACAAGACTGAGCAATATGCCATCCAGGCAGCTGCTGTCAGCATCAGAGAGCAGTGAGGGAAAGTTTGAAACTTATTATATACCAATAGAGGCAGGGACTGTTCTGTACTCTTTATGTTCAATATGCTTTACAGTATAACCTCATAACTTGTTAATATAGTAGCACCTTTTCTCGTCTGGATCTACTACAAAACCCATAGCAAAGGATATAGGGACTGATCAACTGTTAGTTATTATGTGCCACACAAGCAGACCACAGACATAAAAAGGTTTGGGGCAGCCACCCGTATATTGTGCCTTGGCTGGAAATGGGTAGAAATTGATGTTTACGGGTTTGAGTCCAAAACAGAACTGAATGTAATAGGAAAAGATGGCGGCTTTACAGCCCGAGACCAGAAGTAACGTCATCATTAGCACCATAACCGGAAGTGTGATGTCATTCATACCGGAAAGTGGCGTCATCCGTGGCACCGGAAAACGGAAGTGATGTCATCACTAGCACTGGGACCTAGTGATATTTCCTGTGGATGGCCTGCAGAAGATTGAGAAAGAGTTAGTGCAGTTCGCCACCTCCTGGTCTGGTGTGGTAGTACTATTCTTAAGGTCTTTCAGTTGTTTCCAAATTGCACATGTGTGACATACAGTACTGTGCAAAAGTTTTAGGCAGGTGTGAAAAAATGCTGTAAACAAAGAATGCTTTCAAAAATCGAAGTGTTAATCATTTATTTTCATCAATCAACAAAATGCAGTGAATGAACAAAAGAGAAATCTAAATCAAATCAATATTTGGTGTGACCACCCTTTGCCTTCAAAACAGCATCAATTCTTCTAGGTACACTTGCACACAGGTTTTGAAGGAACTCGGCTGGTAGGTTGTTCCAAACATCTTGGAGAACTAACCACAGATCTTCTGTGGATGTAGGCTTCCTCACATCCTTCTGTCTCTTCATGTAATCCCAGACACACTTGATGATGTTGAGATCAGGGCTCTGTGGGGGCCATACCAGCACTTCCAGGACTTCTTGTTCTTCTTTACGCTGAAGACAGTTCTTAATGACTTTGGCTGTATGTTTGGGGTCGTTGTCCTGCTGCAGAATAAATTTGGGGCCAATCATACGCCTCCCTGATGGTATTGCATGATGGATAAGTATCTGCCTATATTTCTCAGCATTGAGAACATCATTAATCCTGACCAAATCTCCAACTCCATTTGCAGAAGTGCAGCCCCAAACGTTCAAGGAACCTCCACCATGCTTCACTGTTGTCTGCAGACACTCATTATTGTATCGCTCTCCAGCCCTTCGACAAACAAACTGCCTTCTGCTACTGCCAAATATTTCAAATTTTGACTTATCGGTTCAGAGCACCTGCTGCCATTTTTCTTCACCCCAGTTCCTATGTTTTCATGCATACTTGAGTCGCTTGGCCTTGTTTCCACGTCGGAGGTATGGCTTTTTGGCTGCAACTCTTCCATGAAGACCACTTCTGGCCAGACTTCTCTGGACAGTAGATGGGTGTACCTGGGTCCCACTGGTTTCTGCCAGTTCTGAGCTGATGGCACTGCTGGACATCTTCCGATTTCGAAGGGTAATAAGCTTGATGTGTCTTTCATCTGCTGCACTAAGTTTCCTTGGCCGACCACTGCGTCTGCGATCCTCAACGTTGCCCGTTTCTTTGTTCTTCAAAAGAGCTTGAACAGCACATCTTGAAACCCCAGTCTGCTTTGAAATCTTTGTCTGGGAGAGACCTTGCTGATGCAGTATAACTACCTTGTGTCTTGTTGCTGTGCTCAATCTTGCCATGACATGAAACTGTCTTCCACAACCTCACCTTGGTAGCAGAGTTTGGCTGTTCTTCACCCAGTTTTAAGCCTCCTACACAGCTGTTTCTGTTTCAGTTAATGACTGTGTTTCAACCTACGTGTGACATTGATGATCATTAGCACCTGTTTGGTAGAACTGGTTGATCAGACACCTGACTAGAATCCTACAAAATCCCTGACTTTGTGCAAGTGTACCTATAAGAATTGATGCTGGTTTGAAGGCAAAAGGTAGTAACACCAAATATTGATTTGATTTAGATTTTTCTTTTGTTCACTCACTTTGCATTTTGTAAATTGATAACAATAAACAATCATTATTTATATTTCTGAAAGCATTCTTTATTTACAGCATTTTTTCACAAACCTGAAATGAATGTCTAGTGTGAAGGCAAAATAATATAATTCTCTGAGGCTAGGGATCTGCACTGACAATCAGAAGGTTGCCGGTTCGAATGCCATAAATGCCAATAGGGACTCTGCTCGGTTGGGCCCTTGAGCAAGGCCCTTAACCTGCAATTGCTGAGCGCTTTGACTAGTGAGAAAAGCACTATATAAATGCAAAGAAATATTATTATTAAACAAATACTAGATAAAGAAGACATTAGATAAGTTTTGTCATTGTTTAGCAACCCATTTATCTGTCCGCTTTGTATCTACCCTGTGTTAGGAATGCTGTGTTTTGGAAAAGTGATTTAAGTTTAGCCACATGATATACTGAACAACTCCTGGAGCGATTTGTCAAATAAAAGGTTGCTGGGTGTTCTTGATTTCTTCCTTTAAATAATCAAAATAATCCCTAATTTATAGGATTCTACACCCAGATGACCCTGAATCGTATGTTCTTTTTATGTCCTCCCTACTTATTTACGGATTGACCACGTGATGTAATTTTTACTTCAGCATGATAAAGGAATTGTCTATAAGAGAGACAGTTTGGAAGCATGCACTAATAACACCTTGTCGCACCCACCACACGACAGACCACCTGAATTGGGACACCTCAGCACCACACTGGAACAGTGTGAGGTTTTCTACGGTGGTTGGAGTGCAAGTCCTGCCACCAACCCCCAAGTTTCCCCTGTGAGTTGGAGGACCTGCTTGCAGGGCAGGATGCTGATTAATGTCACACTCAGTATGAAGCAATTGCAGGACTATAAGACTAATTCGTTAATTGACCCCATTGTGATTAAAGTTTGTAAAATCAATTACAGGAAATTGAAAATAATTCTGGTCCCCATAGATGACGCAACACCCCGATCAAACCTTGTTGCGGAAAGTTGAGGCTGCCTTATAGAATATCAGGGAAAATGTTAGCGATGCACAGACCAGGATATTTTGTGCTTTCCCAAATGGCCTTTTCCTTCTGTGTAAATGGACGTTTGGTGATGGGGTAAAAAAATCACTATTAAGTTCAGATTCAGATTCTAAAACGTTCTAAATGTTGAGAAAATATTATTTTAACCATGATGTCTGAATGTGTACCTGTGGAAAATCGAAGTTGATTTTCACTTCTTAAAATTACAAATTTTCTCAGAAAGTTATGCAACCCCACAAAGACAGAAAATTTTAGAGCAAACCTTTTCTGAGATATATGCTCTGAACACCAAGACTTCGGGCAATGTTTTGGAGGATATCTTTATACCATCTTCTTCAAACAAGCTGCATTGTGTTTGCAATGCTACAGGGTCCTAGTCTATTGTTTTTGGTCCAGTTCGGTCCATTTATCTCCATATCTTTCAAAACTGTTTGACCAATGTTTAATGATAACTACCGTACAAATGGTTTAATTTCCCCAAGATTTTTTGCAGTGTGCTCTATTTTTTCATGGTACCAGGCCTATTGATTTGCAAACTTTTTGCACAAGTAGTTTTTGAGATACAACCCCAAATCAAAAAAGTATGGAAAATGCAAATTAAACAAATAAAAAAGAAGTGATTTTGCATTTCAACATTTCAGGCCTTTCACCGCTTTGTACTGTCCCCAATTGAAAATGTGTGGAGGATTTTGAAGCGAAAAATGCGATAACGACGACCCCGTACTGTTGCACACCTTAAGATGTGTTTGTAGGAAGAATGGGACAAAAAACACCGGAAACACTTCATCGATTGATATCCTCAGTGCCAAAATGCTTTTTAAGTGTTGTGAGAAGGAATGGCGACATTACAGACTGGTAAGTGCTTTATCGTCCCAATTTTTTTTAAATGTGTTGCAGACCTGAAATGCTTTAATGGATGTATATTAACAAATGAAATATCTTGAGTTCATAATGTCTGCAATGAAATAAAAAGTCAAAGTAAATTTAAGAGCTACATGCATGTTTTTTTGTATTGTGTATACGGTCCCAACTTTTCCTGATTTGGGGTTATACATGTACGCACGTTACGCCACCCCTGTACCAGTCTGTCTGTCTATTATTTACTTCATTTGACCCAATGTGTTTAGTTTCAAATTATGTAATTTATTTGGTTTATCTTCCTGTTCATTTTACTGTGCATTTTGTTGTGTACATAAAAAGTTAACTTACTTGATTCCATATTTTAGTACAGTTCAATTAATTGTACTCTAAAATATTCCATTGAGTGATTTCCTGCAGTAACACCAAAGTGCAATTTTCTTTATTTCTCTTTTTTTAGACTAACTGACTCAGATATGTGTATTGATTTCAAATGCGTTTTAAGTAAATTATGAAAACGTTTATTTTCCACATCCAGGAAAGGGCTGGTCTTCTAACACAATGAATTCCTCTTCAGTATGGACCGCATAACATGAAAACTTTAAAACACAGTAGCCAAAAGTATTTGTTTAGATGAAATGATATTTTAAAGTAAACTCAATGGACCACTCGTCATTCGGGTACTTTGTGTTCCCAACAAGCCCATTCAAATTCTCAGTCTAGCCAACCTAGTCCTTGGAGCAAATCCTTATTCCAGGGTAAAGGATCTGACTTGATGGTGTTCCTGAATATCCTGGCATGCCAGAGGCTGTTTAGCTTGGGGGGTCCACTACAGATAAGGGTACAACTGTGCGATGAGCATTTAAAATTGCAGTCTACACATAGAGGGCACCCACTGTACGTTGCAGTGCTCTTTGATTTGTAATTTTTCACTGTCATGCTGTTCTTTCATTTTCATTCAAGCATCGCATGGACTGAGGAATGTCAGAGTGGTAACGTTTTTTTCTGTTTTGAAGAAGTGTCTGCTCCTCTGTATGATGTGCTGTATCAAAAAACACAGAGAGGGAGCTTCATTCAGGGTAAAATTTGTTGACTTTGTACTTTAAGCCTTCTCCATACTATTCATAAGTAGATGTTTTATCATTTTGAACTATTTTTAAAATCATCTATTTATTTCATTTTTATTGTTATTTGTACAAGGAGATAAGGCGCAAGGTGAAGAGAGAGGTGGCGAAGGCTAAAGAAAAAGCGTATGATGAGCTGTATGAGAGGCTGGACACTAAGGAGGGAGAAAAGGACCTGTACTGATTGGCTAGACAGAGGGACAGAGCTGGGAATGATGTGCAGCAGGTTAGGGGGGAAAAGATGAAAACGTACTCACAAGCGAGGAGAGTGTGCTGAGCAGATGGAAAGGGTACTTTGAGAGGCTGATGAATGAAAAGAACGAGAGAGAAAAGAGGTTGGATGATGTGGAGATAGTGAATCAGGAAGTGCAACGGATTAGCAAGGAGGAAATAAGGATAGCTATGAAGAGGATAAAGAATGGAAGCCATTGGTCCAGATGACATACCTGTAGAAGCATGGAGGTGTTTAGGAGAGATGACAGTGGAGTTTTTAACCAGATTGTATAATGGAGTCTTGGAAAGTGAGAGGATGCCTGAGGAGTGGAGAAGAAGTGTACTGGTGCCGATATTTAAGAATAAGGGGGATGTGCAGGACTGCAGTAACTACAGGGGGATAAAATTGATGAGCCACAGCATGAAGTTATGGGAAAGAGTAGTAGTAGCTAGGTTAAGAAGTGAGGTGATGATTAGTGAGCAGCAGTATGGCTTCATGCCAAGAAAGAGCACCACAGATGCAACGTTTGCTCTGAGAATGTTGATGGAGAAGTTTAGAGAAGGCCAGAAGGAGTTGCATTGTGTGTTTGTGGACCTGGAGAAAGCATATGACAGGGTGCCTTGAGAGGAGCTGTGGTATTGTATGAGGAAGTCGGGAGTGGCAGAGAAGTACATAAGAGTTGTACAGGATATGTGCAAGGGAAGTGTGACAGTGGTGAGGTCTGCAGTAGGAGCGACGGATGCATTTAAGTTGTAGGTGGGATTACATCAGGGATCAGTTCTGAGCCCTTTCTTATTTGCAATGGTGATGGACAGGTTGACAGACGAGATTAGACAGGAGTCCCCGTGGACTATGATATTTGCTGATGACATTGTGATCTGTAGAGATAGTAGGAAGCAGGGTGAGGAGACCCTGGAGAGGTGGAGATATGCTCTAGAGAGGAGAGGAATGAAGGTCGGTAGGAACAAGACAGAATACATATGTGTAAATGAGAGGGAGGTCAGTGGAATGATGAGGATGCAGGGAGTAGAGCTGGCGAAGGTGGATGAGTTTAAATACTTGGGATGGCCAGTACAGAGTAATGGGGATTGTGGAAGAGAAGTGAAAAAGAGAGTGCAGGCAGGGTGGAATGGGTGGAGAAGAGTGTCAGGAGTGATTTGTGACAGACGGGTATCAGCAAGAGTGAAAGGGAAGGTCTACAGGACGGTAGTCAGACCAGCTATGTTATATGGGTTGGAGACGGTGGCACTGACCAGAAAGCAGGAGACAGAGCTGGAGGTAGCAGAGTTAAAGATGCTAAGATTTGGGGTGAAGAGGATGGATAAGATTAGAAATGAGTACATTAGAGGGTCAGCTCAAGTTGGACGGTTAGGAGACAAAGTCAGAGAGGCGAGATTGCATTGGTTTAGACATGTGCAGAGGAGAGACGCTGGGTATATTGGGAGAAGGATGCTAAGGATATAGCTGCCAGGCAAGAGAAAAAGAGGAAGGCCTTAGCGAAGGTTTATGGATATGGTGAGAGAGGACATGCAGGTGATGGGTGTAACAGAACAAGATGTAGAGGACAGGAAGATATGGAAGAAGATGATCCGCTGTGGCGACCTCTAACGGGAGCAGCCGAAAGAAGAAGAAGAAGAAAAAGAAGTACACAGTATAATGAGATCCTTATTTGTGTGCCCTCCACAGGCTTGTGACTGTAGTAAGACAGATGAAACAAAAAAAAGAAAACTATGAAGTATCACCAAACAAATGCAACATCAGAGGATATTTAAAAAGTGAGCATCGAAGTCCTTTAATTGCAATTAATGTAAGTTAAATATGAGTGACAGCCCGAGTAGCCTTTTGACCTGATCTCACATGACAAATGAAAATCATGAGAATCCAATCACTTTTCAGTTTTTCATCCATCCATTTTCTTAATCCACATAGTTGTGGACAATATTCAAAGTTGGCAAAATGTTTTTTTTCTTTTACATGATACTTTGTTAAATAAAATGGCACAACATAATTATCCCACTTTTGTAAGTGAACTTCAGATTAACGTACTCTGCATCTCCTGAACAGAGAAACATTGAACGACCGTGCATTAAAGGTTTGTTTCTTTTTAGCCAGCGGCAGCCTTTAGGCCCCAGTCAATTTGTCATTAACCTTTACAAGCAGCTACAGCACTTTGGCCAATCTTCTCTGCACTCCTTCTGGTGTATTTTCAAATGAAACAGCCACATGTCGTAAGGCTTTTTCAACTTTGCTAAATAAAACCATGTTAAGACATATTAAATCTTTGAAATGGAGGAACACCCTGTTTATAGTCCACTACAGATTAGACATTAAACTTACCTGCTTACAGTATGCATTTGTCTAACTATATGAGGTGAAATGTATAATAATAATACATTTAATTTATATAGAACCTTTCCCATGCACATAGCGCTTCACAGTAATTCAGAAAGAGCAGCAGGATCATATACAACTCTGGATACAAATAAGATACTCATAAAACACTATAAACAAAGATAAATACAGGATATAACAAGCATTGAAATGGAATTAGAGATAATAAATAAAAATGGGGACAGTTTTCTTGTATGATTAAAATGATTGAAAAATATAATATTGCCCTAAAATATACTGTTTTAAAAGCATACAATTTTAAATGATACAAGAAGAAAATATATTTTAAACATCTATGTTTAAGACATCAAATTACTTCCAATTTACAACCAGATTAAAAATGCAGGTTATCATTAAAAGTTACATAAAGTGTAAGTTTGGTATTCTTCAAGTCGAAGTTACTTATTGACAATTGTGGAATACAGTATATTAATTTCATCCATCCATTTTCCAACCCGCTATATCCTAACTACAGGGTCATGGGGGTCTGCTGGAGCCAATCCCAGCCAACACAGGGCGCAAGGCAGGAAACAAACCCCGGGCAGGGCGCCAGCCCACTGCAAGGCACACACACACGCACACACACACACACACACACGCACACGCACGCACACACACATTAAGTACACACTAGGGACAATTTATAATCGTCAATGCACCTAACCTGCACGTTTTTGGACTGTGGGAGAAAACCGGAGTACCCGAAGGAAACCCACACAGACACGGGGAGAACATGCAAACTCCACGCAGGGAGGACCCGGGAAGCGCCACCGTGCCACCCCAGTATATTGATTTGCTACATGGAATTGTGTTCTAAAGTGAATTCATTTTTAGAAATTTAAAAAATACCTAGCCCATTCTTTTCATTTTTAAAACAGTCATGGGGCATACAGTAGGTCCAAATGTGAAAACAAAAGGCTTAAACCTTGCCAAATACGTCCACTTTGAAGCAGCCAAGGTTCTAATCAAAGAGAAAAAAAGCGCCTTCTGTGTGTGTTTGAGACATGCCTTGTGGATATGAAAGTAAACTGGAAGTTGTAAATTTTATCACAGGTTCTTGGCACTGTTTTCTTGAGTAAGGATACATTTCGTATTTGCTTGTCTGCTCACAATGGCCATTGTGGGTGAAATTTTGACATTTTTCACCAAATTTCCAAAGCTTCAGGCTATTTGTTATCCTAATTTTGTTTATGCAATTCTGTTTCTTCAATGCTGTTGTTCTTCTCGTGGCTTGTTTACAAGTGATGCTCTGCATGAAAGTGTATCAAGTGTGTTCTACAGTATAGCGGCCTTACCTGTCATTATGTCTTGAAATCACGTGACTTGTGTACAGATCTGCTGTGCTTCACAACATCTGGCAGTTCTCTCAGCACATGTGTACTCAAATTATTTTTTTCCCATAGACAATGCTGGCACACATACTGAATCACCTACAGACACAATATTTTAACAACAGATACACGCTCAAATCATATGGTTATTTTTTTTCCTAAACAACACCTACTTTATACGATGATGATACAACGGTGCTGGGACTGATAAGCATGGATGATGAAACAGCATACAGAGATGAGGTGTAATGGCTGTCCGCATGGTGTGAAGACAACAATCTATCTCTCAATGTCGACAAGACAAAACAGATAATCGTGGACTTCAGAAAATCACGTCCTGCCCACATCCCACTCAGCATCAACGGTTTAGATGTGGAGACTGTTAGGAGTACCAAGTTCCTCGGTGTGCACATAACTGAGGAACTTACGTGGACACATAACACCTCATCACTAATCAAGAAAGCCCAGCAGAGTCTACACTTCCTGAGGCGGCTGAAGTGAGCAAGTCTTCCCCCTTCCATCCTCACCATGTTCTACAGAGGCACCATTGAGAGTGTTCTGACCAGCTGCATCACTGTCTGGTATGGCAACTGCAACATATCCGACCGCAAGCGCATGCAAAGGATAGTGAAGACAGCAGAGAACATTATTGGGGTGCCTCTCCCTTCACTACAGGACATATTTTACAAACGCAGTGTCCGCAAGGGCTGCAGCATTGTGCAGGACCCCTTACATCCCTCACATGGACTTTTCACACTTCTGACATTCAAGAGAAGATACTGCAGCATCAAAGCCAGATCTGCCAGGCTGCAGGAGAGTTTTTACCCCCAAGCTGTTAGACTCCTTAACACCAGGCTGCCCCCTGGGACCTTCCACACGGCCTCAACCACCTCTAAAAACAGAACTTTTATACATGCGAGCCACTGTCCTGCAAAGACGAGTGTACAGGTAGAGAAGAACTGAAAATCTCATACTGACCTTTAAGTATTTTGACACTCTTGTTATCCTTCTGCTGTGAAACATTCTGACCTGTCATTGTTTACACGTCTTAAACACAATTATCATACACTGATCATTTCTGTATTATCTATATCTATTATTTATTTTTATATTACATATCTTACACATCAATATTGCTGCTACTTCTTTGTCCTATCTTTGCACAATGTCTTGTCTTGTTTGTGTTTTAATTTTTAAATTTTAAATTTTAATTCTATTTTTAATTTATTTATTTGCACTTCATGTTGTTACACTGTGGACCCTGAGCTTCGCAATTTCGTCTATCTGTATACTTGTATATGGTTGAGATGACAATAAAGTTCACTTTGACTTTTTTTTAACTTTTTTTTCACGGATTACATTCCCACAACTCTTTGCGTAAAGTGTTGCTTCCTTGTTTCAGTTCTAAATGTCTTTCTCCTTAATTTCCACTGCTGTCCTCAGGTACGTAATTCACTATTTAGTTCATAAAATTCTGCTGGATCAAATTAATTGATGCCTACAAGAATAGTGAAGACCTGGATTAGGTGTCCGTGCGACTAAACAGATTTAATTCTCTAAGTCTGTCAGAGAAGGACATGTCTTTAAGACCTGGGATGTACCTGGTTGCTCTCCTCTGCACAGCTTCAAGCACTGCCATGTCTTTCTTGTAGTGTGGTGACCAAAACTACACATAATAATCCAGATGTAGTCTCACTAGTGCATTAAACAGTCTGGGAATAACATTCATTGATTTATATTCAGCAGTTTTTAGTATTTAAGACGTGCCCCACAGGTGAAGAAAAATAAAAAGTTTCTTTGTTTTTATACGTGCCTCGAGTGTGAGTCTGTTTCGGGTCAGGCGCCTATATAGCGCCTTTTTGTTACACCACACAGACATGGGGAGAACATGCAAACTCCATGCAGGGAGGACCTGTGACTTGAACCCTGGTCTCCTTAATGTGAGACAGCAGTGCTACCACTGTGTCATCCCAGTATCTGTGTCGTTCATATAAATCAGAAAAATTAACAGTCCAAGGACAGACTCCTGAGGGTCTCCACTGATGACCTCAATCCACATGGAGCATTATTGTCTTATCTTTACTCTTTTTATCCTACTGGTTATCCAAATTGTGATCACGTTTTGTAGGTTACCTTTGATTCTAAATGCTTCTAGTTTCAGAATTAATCTTTGGTGTGGGACTGTGTCAATGGCTTTTTGAAAGTATAAATAAACTATTGTATGTTGAATGCTTGTTTGGTAACAGCTTCCTCTCATGCTGTCTATTATTTTGTATATTTTTTTTCATATAGATACTTTTTAAATTTATTTCTTATTACACAGTCCTACTTTTGCGTGACACAGAAGTAAGACTTTTCAGTCCTCAGGTACTTTTCTCCTTTCTCCAGTGACTTCTCAAATATTCCTTATGCAGTTTTACAGATTACATCTTTCATTTCTTTCAGTACAATTGGTAAAATCCCATCATGTCCAAGGGTTTTATAATTCTTCAACATATCAAGGGCTTGACACACATCTCAGTCTACTATTTTAAAATATAAGAACTCTGAGTTTGTTTTTACTTCCACATGGGGCATTCATTATTTCTTCCTTTAGAGATACTTAGGTGAAATATTTGTTCTGTTCATTGCTATTTCCTTCTTGTTTTCAATAATTTCTACTTTTGTTTTCCTGTGGGTTCTTAAGTTTAAGTATGTTGCTGATATTTGAAATTTTCAGTGGGTGTCTGTTTCCTCCTTTTCTCCACAAAAGTCAAACTCAAACTAAAACCTTCAAAATGAAGGCCCGTAACATCCTCACAGATCTACCATTAGTAGAGCTGCTCTCTGCTGGTTGCTTTTTTTGGGTCTTTCAGTTTAGTTTGCCACCAAGAAAAGTTTGTAGCAATGTATGTGCTGATTTGTAATGGTGGAATATGATGACTAAATATTGTTCTCCATGGTCCAAGATGTTCATTAATTCTTCTTTATCTTTACCCAACAAGACTAAAATAGAAAATGGACTAAAGTTTTTCTTAATGTATAGTAATCAAAGCTAGAAAAAATCTCCATCAATTTTCAAAATTCACTTCCCAAAGGTGGCCACCAACCCTGGGCAAGATGATAATACTTCACAGTGTACTCCCACACTGGACTTACACTTGGCTAATTTAATCAAAATGTACATCTTTGGATCCAAAGACAAATCTAAACATACCCAAAACATGCAAACCATACAGTCACGTCAGCCAGGAATGAAAGTGGAATCCAAATACTCTGAGGAGCAAATATATCCTCAGGCCCATGCACTCCAGCTCACCTTTAACTAGCACATTATAGAAGTATACTTTGACCTAATTCTTTGATCTGCTATAAACTCTTCATCTTTAGTCTTAAAATATACCCCAGAACTCTATGACATTTTCAAAAGAAAATAATGGAATATTGCTGTTACAATGTTCAAGATCTTTAACTAAGCTTTTCCAGATGCTTTCCTATTTTTTATAGCTGAATGACACAAGAAAGCATTTTCTCTAATATAAGTTGCAGGATGTGCATTCAGCTTCTTTAATGCTTTGCAGTTCTCATTCTGCTACAAGGAATATGCAGATTGTGGCATAGAGCTGTTGAGATGCATGTTAATTGGCAGATGTTAAGTAAATGCAGACATAATCGCTTTTTATAAATATTCTGATGGAAATTTAATAAAAGCTACATTACTGTCACATTTTAACACAATATTAAAGTAAATGTCAGTCCAGAAAAACTGTCCGTCTAATTGACCTGATACTAACAAACATCAATTGGAGTAAAAAATTGAACTATGCCCGTTATGTACTTGTTAGACTCATTAATGTGTTATCCATTTTGGAAATATGCATTGCATTTAATTTTGGTAACAACAATTCTCCATTGGAACCACAGTGCCCAATGAAAACCCATATGGGCACCAGGAGAATCATTACATTCCTCAAAGACTTGAAGTGACCTGTAATCAAACCTGTGTCCCTGGAGCTGCGAGGCAATGGCACTAACAACTACACTCATTTTGTGCCATCTGCAAATCTTCAATTCAAGGTATTAATGTGTAAAATTAATTGATGTGGTAGTTAATGTGCCTCGTTGAACCAATTTCAATTTTACAATATATGTTTTTCATTGTCTTCCATAACTTCAATAGTTCCATCCATCCATCCATCCATCCATCATCTTCCGCTTATTCGAGATCAGGTCACGGGGGCAGCAGCTTCAGCAGAGATGTCCAGACTTTCCTCTCCCTGGCCACTTCCATTGGCTCTTCTGGGGGAATCCCGAGGCGTTCCCAGGCCAGCCGAGAGACATAGTCCCTCCAGCGTGTCCTGGGTCTTCCCCGGGGCCTCCTCCCAGTTAGACGTGCCTGGGAACTCCTCACCAGGGAGGCGTCCAGGAGGCATCCTGATCAGATGCCCAAGCCACCTCATCTGACTCCTCTCAATGCGGAGGAGCAGCGGCTCTACACTGAGCTCCTCCCAGATGACTGAGCTTCTCACCCTATCTTTAAGGGAGAGCCCAAACACCCTGCGGAGGAAACTCATTTAAGCCGCTTGTATTCACAATCTCGTTCTTTCTGTCACTACCCATAGCTCATGACCATAGGTGAGGGTAGGAACGTAGATCGACCGCACCGATCCGCCTGTTGATCTCCTGCTCCATTCTTCCCTCACTTGTGAACAAGACCCCGAGATACTTGAACTCATCGGACTTCCAATACAACTCGGAGTCCTGCCACGTGCAAAAGTTCGCTGACGACACTGCTATCGTGGGCTGCATCAGGAGTGGGCAGGAGGAGGAGTATAGGAACCTAATCAAGGACTTTGTTAAATGGTGCGACTCAAACCACTTACACCTGAACAACAGCAAAACCAAGGAACTGCTGGTGGATTTTAGAAGACCCAGGCCCCTCCTGGACCCCGTGATTATCAGAGGAGACTGTGTGCAGAGGGTACAGACCTATAAATACCTGGGAGTGCAGCTGGATGATAAATTGGACTGGACTGCCAATACTGATTCTCTGTGCAAGAAAGGACAGAGCCAGCTATACTTCCTTAGAAGACTGGTGTCCTTCAACATCTACAATAAGATGCAACAGATGTTCTATCAGATGGTTGTGGCGAGTGCCCTCTTCTACTCAGTGGTATGCTGGGAAGGCAACATAAAGAAGAAGGACGCCTCACACCTGGACAAACTGGTGAAGAAGGCAGGCTCTACTGTAGGCATGGAGCTGGACAGTTTGACATCTGTGGCAGAGCGACGGGCACTGAGCAGGCTCCTATCAATTATGGAGACTCCACTGCATGCACTAAACAGTGTCTTCTCCAGACAGAGGAGCAGCTTCAGCGACAGACTGCTGTCACTGTCCTGCTCCACTGACAGACTGAGGAGATCGTTCCTCCCCCACACTATGCGACTCTTCAATTCCACCCGGTGGGGGGGTAAACGTTAATATTATTCAAAGTTATTGTCTGTTTTTACCAGCATTTTTATTACTCTTTAATTTAATATTGTTTTTGTATCAGTATGCTGCTGCTGAAGTATGTATAAATGAATAATCTATCTATCTATCTATCTATCTATCTATCTATCTATCTATCTATCTATCTATCTATCTATCTATCTATCTATCTATCACCCTTTTCCGGCTGAGAACCATGGTCTCGGATTTGGAGGTGCTGATTCCCATCCAGCCGCTTCACACTCGGCTGCGAACTGATCCAGTGAGAGCTGAAGATCACAGCCTGATTTTTCTTTTAGAAAAACAATGTACTGTTACATTGTACTGTTACATTGTCTTACTTCCAGAAAACATTACATAAAAATAATAATAAGGCTCAGTTTTTGCCTTAGTGCTCTTGTGTGGGGTGTATGTTTGTGTGTGCCAGCTTACCCATCAATTCTTTGTCTTATCTGCTATTGTGTTTCTGTTTAATTTGCCATCTCAGGTGAGGTAGGGTGGAATGGGGTGTTTAGAGTCAAGTTCAGTCTTGTCCCTAAGGCTCCAGAAAGTGCCAGTGTTGTGGAAAACATCTGCATTGTTCCAAAGAAGGCAGGTCCTCGTCACCTAATGATTACAGACTGAGAACTGTTTATGGTAACCCTTATTATCTGGCAGCCCAAAAATGATTCGTACGGCCATCTACCCCTCAGAAATGCTATATCTCAATTTGTCAATTTGGGTGTAGCTGAACCTGGGTCACTTGATTCCTTGTCCTACAGAGAAGTCTTCATTGACTTCTGTGGGAGAAATCATGGTAAACCTATTTAATGTTAGTTAGTTTGTCTTTTGCATTGAAATAGCTAGCTAAATTAAAGCAAACCTTAGACTTCTGTGGCAAATGCTCTCTAACAGATACTGACATAAGAGACAAGATACTATACACTATGTCTACCTCAGTGTTTTTGGGCCTGTCTGCATCTGGTTTAGGACATGTTTTAAATGCAGTTTGGGCATTCTAAATCTGTTTTTTTTGTGTGATTCTTAATGTCCAAAGGTTTAATGGTGGTTGCAGGTACAATTTGCTGGAATGTTTATTGTGGAAACAAAAATATCACCATGTACAGACTGTGGTACAGTAGTGGATTCAACTGATAGGAGAACACATCGGAATATAAAAAGTTAAAACTAACAACAGAACCAGTCTATCTGGTTCTAGGACTCAGTGGTCAGTTCCAGATTACGAAGACCCTTTACATGAAGAATTGTCTCCTGACTTCTGTCCGAAATGTATATGCCCTTAATTACCCCCTGTGTTCAAGACAAAGAGACACAAAGACAAGCAATGCGTTTCAGTTTCATCTTTTTAATTGTTTTGCTCTGAGCTAATTGCTGACATTCCAGCATCATATCACCCTGATTTGATTTCAGAATTGCATTGAAAATGGGGAGGTGGTTAGAAAATTATCTTAAAGTTGTATTATTGGCTAATCATATCTTATTAGAAATTTGACAATAAAGGTGAATGAATTACTGTGTTCTGAACTTTAATCTAATTTTATTTCAAAATTTTGAATACATAAGCCAACGTCCTTGTCTTTAATAAGGTATTGATTTCCTGCTCCCTTATTAAATTCTAAATCTATTAACACAACAGTAGCAATGAATGACATTCACTGAGATGCCTTTCTGCATGAAAAGCTGGTTCAATTCTAAGCCATTATATTACAATGAAGAAAACAATATGTAATAAAAGCTGTGGGGACTACAATTTATACAATTATTGTCTGCAGAATGCTTTCAATTCCTGTTTGTGCAATGCAGTCTTTAATATAATCGTATTTTAACTTCCATTTATAACAACACAGGGATGCCAACGTTTTGGCTTAGTTTCTCACATTGAAATGTTAATTCATGGCTTAATATTGACAAGAATTTTTAAAGTTAACACTTGGTTTATTTCCTGGAAAGGTTTCATAATTATCTTGTTTTAATATTTAATTAGTTTTTGAGCACTGCATGATTATAGCATAAGATTAAATCAGTTTCTTTACTTTGAGCATTTGTAAACTACAGAGAGCATGAAGCTGGAGAATCCACACCCCAAAAACGTGTACTTCATATATCATTTACACTGCGACTTCTTCAGTGATATGCAGCATAAAGCCTTTCAGAGTGTTCAGCGTGGTGTTTTTACTTCAACAATATCACTTGCTGTTAAAACATCTGAATGTTTTTAGTGAATTAAAATACAGAGTTTACAGTGGTAATACCAGTCAATAAGAATGGTTGTAGCACTCCATTTAAATGAGTAAACTGCAGGCTTAACAATTATACGCTACCACCTGAAGAGCACAAGTGACACTAAAAGAAAAAACGAGTGATCAACACTACTCTCTACTGATCTCACACCAAAGTAAAGAAAAATCACAAATGATGATAAAATGAAAATATGCTTATTGTAAAATAAAGAGACGTCAAATTGTGAAGAGCTGGGGTTTCCACACCGTACCCTTGGCAAAATGAATGTGAGTCTAAAACAGAACTGAGATACAACAAAAAACATGGCCATTATGTAGTTGGCAGGCAGGAAGAGAAGGGTCCTAAGGGACTGGAAGCAGAAGTGATGTCTCTTTTGAGGGTCTGTGGAGGAAAAGAGGAGAAGGTATTAGAAAACAGCGCCAACTCCTGATCTGGAGGAGAAACATATTTATTTGAGCCTGTAAATTGTCTTCCATGTACATGTATGTAAAAATATATATATTAGAAAACAGAAAGAAACAATACAAGTTCAATAACTTATTTACTGACTTTCCTGACACCCCCAGAAACACACTTATGAATATCACTCCCTGTATCTAATACCAAACAAGATGAATGATAAGATGGGTGGTAGAGCCGTCTCCCAATAGCTAAACATAGTCTGGATGGCTTACCAATAGGCAGCTTCAGGTTTCATCCAAACCCACTCCCAGACAAAGAAGCGTTCAGCAGGACGACCTGAATACAAAGGAGGTTGTCGAGTTCTCTGACTCCTTTTCAATTAACTTCAACCCTTGCCCTTTCATCATTCCACTCATTCTTTCACATGAGAGCTTCCCAGCTAAGCTCCACTCCTTGCCATTCTTGACCTTCTCCATTGGACCCTTTCAGATTCTTTACTCTGCCACTGGTTTTGAAACAAACAGATAAAAAGGATGCACTAACTTGTTACAAGGTTTTACTAATAAATTATTCTCCAGGACAAGGACATGTAGGTTAGTTTTAATACTGTGGCTGCTTCATAGAATGAGCCACACAGGAGCCACTTTTCTGGTGACTCCATTTGGTGTTTGTTTATGATGCCACAATATAATTGGTGCTTTGCTTTTGCCTACTGTTTGGATCAAAGAAATAAACAGGTTTGCCTATCTTGTAGCTTTCCTCCAACACTATTATACAGAGTTATTATATACTCGTTTCTCCTTGTCTAAAACCATGTCCTCTTTCTGGCACCAATAGTTTTTTGTATTTAACCCTCACCGTCTCTATCCAGCTTCCTAGAAAAGCTCTCTGTGCCTCCTGGGTCCGTTACTGTGCTGCATCTCACTCTCCACAGCTGCTCGTGCAGCTCTTGGACACATCACACTGTAAAGCAGCAGAAACTATTCATATTAAACAGTTAAAGAAAACTAATTTCTTATAGTATTTCCATTTTTATTGACACTGTTATAGTGAGCAATAATAAAACATCAACAAATCACTAGGATTTATGCTTTAAGACCCTGCTCCTCAAGTTCAGTCCTGGAGGTCCCCTGTCACTTCAGGTTTTCATTCCAAACAAGCCATTACTTCCCTGTTTGTGTTTTTTATATCAGCTCAGAAATTATAAACTGGTTATGCTGATTGTTTTCGAGCGATACAGGAATTTAGATACTTTTTAGTATTTTCTTCTGTTTAAAAATCTGGTTATTTTTGCCATTATCTTACATATAAATGTCTACATGTGGAAGTGTGTGTGTCTGTCTGGCCTGGAAGTGAGAGGGGAAGTCGGGGTAAGGGCTCCACCTCCGAGGAAACAGAAAACTCGATTAGCAGCTAATAACACAAGCGACTCAGCACGTTAGCAAAATGAAAGCTCAGAAGAAAGACAAAGTCGCTTGGCCACTAATGCACAAGCGATGTGAGCACGTCAGCAAAATGAATCCTCCTAGGACAGAGACGCCCAGAGTAGTTCCTTTTAATTACCTGACATCTTTACATTTCAGTTTTTTTCTGACGATTTCAATAGTTACTAGGACCCCGGGTTTTTGACAGCACCAGTTTACATGGCTAGCTTACTAATAATCATACAAGTAGGTATCACTAAAGTAGCTGTATTTTAGGATCCAGTATCACTTGCCCTGGTGTCTTGCTATAATTAGAAGATTAAACTCCACAGAAAAATAATTATTATTATAATTATTTAACCTCTCATAAATTTAAATCTAGCACTAATAGGCTTTTCTACATACAATGCAAGAGAAGAAACAAAAAAGAACATCTAATTAAACAATGCGGTCAATTAAAGACAAAAAAATAATCCCAGATTATGAAACTGTTTGGGGCAAAATGTGCAGCCACAGGGCACACCAGGCTGAACTTGAGCACCACTGCTCCAAATGACTGTGCAATGACATATTATATGTGATATATTTGCACCTGACTTTTGTAAATCGCATTCTAGCAAATCAATGGAAACGGAAATTAGTAAATAAGTGTTTAGAAAAAGCACGATAAATCCTTTCAAAAAGGATTCATCTTCTTCTTTCAGAATTTCAGTTTTTGCTATCAGGTCAGAAGTTTAAGTGGGCCACAGATAAAAAGCAGCCAGTACAAATACTCTGCTATTAATCCTCTCAGTAAACAACTCTTTTCATCCCAACAGATAATGAGTCCTCTTAATAAACATCTGCACACTTAGCTTATGGATGGAATGACTTAGCATTCTTGGTCCTCTGGTTGACTTTTACCATTGGTTTAATTCTCACATGTAGTAAAGCAAGATTTGCATCACATTCACTGCTACATTTTATTTATTTGTATAAAGCTACATATAACACCTAAGTTGTCATGTACAGTCTTTTGGACTCTCTAATATAATCCTTTTGATGAACCAAATGTTTCACTTAGGACAATAAAATCCATCCATCCATCCATTTTCCAACCCGCTATATTCCTAACTACAGGGTCACGGGGGTCTGCTGGAGCCAATCCCAGCCAACACAGGGCACAAGGCAGGAACCAATCCCGGGCAGGGTGCCAACCCACCGCAGGACAGGACAATAAAATTTGAATCAAAATTAATTGATTTGAGTCCTCCATGAAACGTACTTTAACCTGTAAGGTCCTTTTTAAGTGTAAAATTCCAGTGGCAAAATGCAAAACAAGATAAACCTTAAGGTCTCATATTAAGTTATATTTAATATAGCCAAAAATCTCTACTTAGAGGAAAAAAGAAACTTGTATAGACTAAGCCATATTGTTGAAGGGATTCATTTTGCAAAACACTTTTAGAAAATACTAGCTAAAATACCCAGTGTTGTCTGGGAGGAAAAAAAGTTTTTTTTTTTTTAATTGTTTGAGAAAAATATAATTAAAAAAAAACACAACTTTAAAAATAAAAATAAATTAACAAACAATGAAGACTCACTAATGTGCTTGTCTTGCGGTCTTCTATGTATGTTATCATCCAGTTGATGCTCAGAACCTGCCGACTCTATTTAAATTCAAAAGCAATAGGGGCGCAGTGGTCCTCAAACATAAAGAATGCTGGCAGTCCCCTCCAGTTCACCCTCTGGTGGTTGTTCCGAGTGTCAACTGGATGATAACATGCATACAAGACCACAAGATCGCCCCTCACCCTACCCAGAAGGGGGTGGGTTTGGATTGATTTCACCCCAATGAGAAACGTGTACCAAGTTTCATGAAAATCAAATTGATGCTGGAACATGCATACATACACACATACATTGACTTTTATATATATATAGATTTAAGATGGTAAAAAAGAGGCTGCCCCACAACTCTTCTTCACTTGTTGTCTGCCTATCCATATACTGTAGTTTAACATGGCAGTGCTGTGTTGTTAGAACTCATCAAGCGTTTTGACTTTCCCTCCAAACCAAGTCACCTGGAGGCAAGACAGGAGCCAAAAACAGAGTAATTTTCATGCACTCATCTGACGTGAGTGACCGCCCTTTTTTTGGGACTTGAATGACTTTGTTTCTATGTACAGCTTTAATATTCAAAAAATTGCACTCTTGAAATGACCAACTTATCCTGCAATGGCAGAAACAGCCTTCATAATAAATAATAAAATGTATTATTATTGTTTACTATAATATTATTATTATTTATTTTTATTATTCATCTGAACAGCCTAACATCACAGCGTTTCAGTTACCCTAGAGTAGCTCACCATCATGCAAAATGCCTACCAATGTTGATAAATTTGTTGGTGTTGCATGACATCTCCGGATTAGAACCAGCTGTTAACCTTCTACTATATTATTTCTAATATCATCAATTTTGTGATTAAAAAATATAGCAAAAGCCTCACAAGTTTCATTGGAAGTTTTTTGGAGGCATTCCATTGAGTGACCTGGGTTTAGCAAACAGTCAATTGTAGAGAATACTCTCGGAATACTAGCATTGTTATTTATAATTTTAGAATAATAATACCGCCTCTCAAGACGGACTATGTTGTTGTATTCTGTTATTTTAGCCTTCAGTATTTCATAGTGGATAATAAATTTAGTTTTTCTCTATTTACACTTAGCTCTCCGGCGTGTTTTCTTTAGATCAGACAGTCTTTGGGTCTTCCATGATGTAACAGTGCTGGAGGATTTTTTAACTGTCTTTTCAGGAGCGACTATGTCAGCGGCAGCTCTCAATTTAGTATTAAAATTTTCCACCTTACTATTTACATTGTTATCACTATTGTAGCAAGCACTACAAATGGACTGGTTGCTTAAAATGTTTGTAAACTTGGAGGCTCCAGATGAATCAAAGAAGCATTTTTTAACAATATGCTTCTCATCAGTATTTCTACATTAAATAGTAAGAGAAAATGGTCTGATAAACTGATTTCCAAAATCTGCCTCAAATCAACTTTTAATCCTTTACTAATCACTGAATCCAACGTGTGCCCTCCTTTGTGTGTTGGCTGACTAATGTGCTGGCTCAGATCAAAAGAGTGCAGGAGGTTCATGAATTCTTTTACTTTCAGGTCACACTGATTATCGATATGAAAATTAAAGTCACCAACTATTAGGAACCTGTCATAGTTGGTAATTATAATTGACACTTTCCTCAAAGAAAGACTCATTGTATTTAGGAGGTCTATACACGGACAATAATAGAAATTGAGAAACTCCATGAACAACAACGGCAAGATACTCAAGACTTGAATGTACCAAAGCTGACATCTTTACACATTAACCGGCTTGAGAAAATATTTGCTAAACCGCCGCCTTTCTTACCTTGGTGATCCGCATGAGTAAAGCTGTAATTCGTGCACATTCAATTAAAACAGCTGCACCATCAGAGCTAAGCCACATTTTACTTAATGCAATAAAATCGATTTTTTGTATCACTAATAAGACTAATGTTGGTTAATGCTACTACCTACAGCAGTTTGAAATTGCATTCTATAACTAAGCCTGTCTTTGATTCGATAGGCCTCTCTTGACCTTACCACCCTAGAAAACTACAGTGTCGAAAATCCACTGTCCATCGCAGGGCTGTCCTTTCACTCTTGGCCCCTCTGCTCACTCTCCTGCTCTGCATCACCAACCCGGGGCAAGAACCCCTGTATCCTGTCTGTCACTCTCCTTCCACCCTTTTTCCCAGGACCTTTTCCTCTCTGCAAACCAAAGTTAACTGAAATGTTCCATTTGTACATATAATGCACTGATACTTCAGAAAGCACATCGCTCAGTAGCAGTCCAGCCACATGGCCCTCAGAATCCCCAGTCCAATCATTACAATATACATATATGTATGTGTATGTACTGTATGTATTGACCAAGTAAAAACATGAAACCAATACAGGAAATATATATTAATGTAGTCATTTACCAACCCGCTATATCCTAACACAGGGTCACGGGGGTCTGCCAGAGCCAATCCCAGCCAACACAGGGCGCAAGGCAGTAACAAATCTTGGACAGAGCGTCAGCCCACCGCAGGACACACACACACCAAGCACACACTAGGGACAATTTAGGATCGCCAATACACCTAACCTGCATGTCTTTGGACTGTGGGAGGAAAGCAGAGCACCCGGAGAAAACCCACACAGACATGGGGAGAGCATGCAAACTCCACGCAGGGAGGACCCGGGAAGCGAACCCAGGTCTCCTTACTGCGAGGCAGCAGCGCTACCACTGCACCACCGTGCTGCCCACTAATAAAATTATAAATAAATACGGAATTGGCAATTGTGAGGTAAAATGAGGAAAACAATACCACAAAATGAGTATGAGAGTGAGGATCAGTTTGCTTTGTTCCATACTGAGAAAAATATCACAAGTCATGTGACTTTGTGACTGATTGCCATCACCAAGAAAGAAGCCAAGCCACACCAGGACCTTGACCAGAATAAAATATACTTTATGGTGTAGCGTTAACAAAACATGGGTAGTATTCTGGTGACATAACATAATCTGTAGCAATTCTTCTTATCATTTGTTGTTCCAGGCTGCATTTATGGATTGTTGAGTTATACACACATTCTTCACAGCCATTAATCTGCAACTTATGTGACTAAGGAAGGACTCTCAAGTAACCAAAACTACTTTTTGAAAATATTTTCCAACTCAGCTGTTTAGGAAGTTTTTAATGCTTTCTTTGGCAAATTATTTACAACAACTCAAAAAACTAGCTTAAAAATGATGGCTCACAGTGTTTTATGGTTCTGAATGATTTGGCTTTACTTTGAGCAGACAACCCAAGCAGCCTGTTTTCTGGTTTCTGGATCCCCTTGAACCTTTCTCCATACCCAGATATTAGGTGAAGTCCTGTTTCTTTTGGTGCTAAGAGGAGTAATGCTTTCTGCTTTGTTGTCTCTTCTTTATATCAGTCCTTGGTCATGTAAGTGGAAAGGTATTACTCCAAATTAATTGTGTAGATTTGACTAGGCTGTCCAAAATTCCTGGGACTTCTGATTAACTTCTTGGGTGTCCAGAGGTGGGTAGTAACGAGTTACATTTACTCCGTTACATTTAGTTGAGTAACTTTAAAAAAAAATTGTACTTCTAAGAGTAGTTTTACTGCACCATACTTTTTTTTTATTATTAATTTTATTGTAATCATTCTGTACAAATAGATCAATTTTTACAAAAAATAGGATTGAAAAACAAATCAAACCCCACCCCTGAGAAGGAGAGCATGGCCAAAGGAGTAATACTTAAGGCTTGTAAACATGCCTAAATTATTGAGTTTAATAGGGCAAAAAAGATAAATGGAGAAGGAAAAGAAATGCGGAAATAATTATTTCTTCTTATTCTAAAATATTATTGATTAGACCCTGCCAGGTTTTGAAAAATTTCTGTACAGATCCTCTAACTGAGAATTTCATTTTTTTCCAATTTCAAATAATATAAAACATCGGTTTCCCACTAACTTATCAGAGGAGAGTTAGGATTCTTCCAATTTAACAAAATCAGTCTGCATGCCAAAAGTGTAGTGAATGTAATCACCGTTTGCTTGTCCTTCTCCACTTCAAATCCATCTGGAAGAACACCAAACACAGCTATTAGTGGGTTAGGAGGGATTGTGACCCCAAGGCTGTCTGAAAGGCACTTAAAAATTTTGGTCAAAATGATGTTAATTTGGTGCAGGCCCAAAACATGTGACCCAGTGAGGCAGGAGCTTGGTTGCAGCGTCCGCAGGTTGGATCTTGCCCTTGAAACATTTTGGACAGTTTTAAGCGAGACAGATGAGCTCAATATATAATTTTGAGTTAAATAATTCTATGCTTTGCGCAAATTGGAGCTCGAATGAATTCTCTGCATTGCTACCTTCCACTCCTTTTCTGATATATTAATTAAGAGATCTTCTTCCCAATGTCCTCTTGGATCTTTGAAAGGAAGGGACTCTAATAAAATTTTATATAATGTGGAAATGGTGTCTAATTCCTTGAAATTGAGCAGTATTTTTTCCAGCCTGGTGGAGGGTACGAGATGAGGAAAATTGGGCAGGTTCTGTTTAACAAAGTTTCTAATTTGAAGATAGTGAAAGAAATGTGTAGCTTGAAGGTTAAATTTGGAATGTAATTGTTCAAAGGATGCAAATATATTGTCTATATAAAGATCTCTGAGCATTTTAATCCCAAATTTTTTCCAGATATTAAAAACTGGATATGTTTGCGAGGGTTGAAAGAAGTGGTTCTCCTGCAGAGGTGCCACAGATAAAAGATTTTCCATCTTAAATTGCTTTCTAAATTGTTTCCATGTTCTGAGTGAGTGAAGCACAATTGGGTTATTAGTATATTTGCGATAACTTGCATTTATTGGAGCCCAGAGCAGGGAGTATAAAGAAGTACTGCAGGATTTTACTTCTATTGTGGACCAAACCCGTTTTTGTTCATTTAATTGTGTCCAGGTTTTTATTGCTTGTATGTTTGCTGCCCACTAATAAAACTGAAAATTAGGTAGAGCCATGCCACCTTCTGCCTGAGGTTTTTGTAGGGTCGCTCTTCGGATACATGAATGTTTTGAGTTCCAGATAAATGAGGTTATGGTCGAATCTAATTGCTCAAAAAAATGATTTATTGATATATATTGGAATGCTTTAAAATAAAAAAAAGAAGCTTAGGAAGGACAAGGGGGCTCCGCCCCCTGCTCGCTTCACTCGCCTACCCCCGGCATTGGGTATCCTGAAATACATTAGTCGAGCTCGTTCGTTTTGGAGCCGTGCCCGCTTTGCCCGTGGCATTTCAGACGCGCGTTGTAGGCGCCTGCGTTCATTGATTTTATCCAGACGGGCTCGTGTTTGTATATCCGTCAGTCGAGCTCGTTCGTTTTGAACCCATGCCTGCTGTGCTTCCGCAGTTTCAGATGCGCGTTGTAGGCGCCTGCGTTTATTGATCTTATCCAGGTGGGCTCGTGTTTGTATTGTTGAGCTGTATTGTGTTTGAATTTGGTGTAAAGCGTTCAGCGGTTTGTACAATCCCAAGCAGCACATTATTCCTAACTTCACTCCGCAGTAGTGCCACTCACAATATGGCGAAGACGCCTGCGCCTTCACTCCGCAGTAGTGCCACTCACAATATGGCGGTGACGCCTGTGCCTTCTATACTATGTCGGGTTTCACTATGCTGTGTAGGCGCCTTTGCCTTTCGTACTTTCCCGCGCCTTCTGTACTATCTTTGTGGACCTGTGGGGCCTCCGTAGCCTCTTCCATTTGAATCTGGGCTGCAGCGCAGAATCCTCTTTTTTGTGTGACTGTGTCATTAGTCGTTAGCTATGGGCGCGTTGTTGCTTCATTTCTCATTCACGTCAGTTGAGCTCTTTCGTTTTTGGGCCGTGACTCCTTTGTGCGCGGTGGATACGACTTCGATTGCGGTTTATGAGACGTGCGCTTTACGCGCCTGCGCAGTACGTCTCATGGTCCCATCACTGTATACCTGCGTCCATGCCATCCAGTTTACCATTCTCGGTTAGTAATATGGATATTTATTTTAACAACATTAATTCTTCCGGCTAGAGTGAGATGAAGGGTTGACCATCTATGCAAGTCTTGCTTAATTTTTTCCATACAGACGGCGTAATTTTGTTGATAAAGAGCTTGTTTACTTGTGATATTTACCCCTAGGTATTTAAACTGATCTGCTATGGTAAAAGGTAGGGTGTCCAATCTAATATTATATGCTTGTGAATTCACTGGAAAGAGTATACTTTTATTCAAATTAATTCTGAGACCAGAGATCTTTTGAAATTCGGTAAGTTCTGTTAAAACTGCAGGCACAGTGTTTTCTGGGTCCAATATATATAAAACCATATCATCTGCATATAGAGAAATTTTCTGTTCCAGTCCTTCTCTGATAATCCCCTTTATCTGATTAGAATTTCGACAGTGGACCGCCAGTGGTTCAATGGCGATTGCAAACAGTAGTGGTGACAAGGGGCATCCTTGTCTGGTGCCACGTTCTAGTTTAAAGTACAGTAATCCCTCCTCCATCGAGGGGGTTGCGTTCCAGAGCCACCCGCAAAATAAGAAAATCCGCGAAGTAGAAACCATATGTTTATATGGTTATTTTTGATATTGTCATGCTTGGGTCACAGATTTGCGCAGAAACACAGGAGGTTGTAGAGAGATAGGAACGTTATTCAAACACTGCAAACAAACATTTGTCTCTTTTTCAAAAGTTTAAACTGTGCTCCATGACAAGACAGAGATGACAGTTCTGTCTCACAATTAAAAGAATGCAAACATATCTTCCTCTTCAAAGGAAACAGAGAGGAAAGCAAACAAATCAATAGGGCTGTTTGGCTTTTAAGTATGCGAAGCACCGCCGGTACAAAGCTGTTGAAGGCGGCAGCTCACACCCCCTTCGTCAGGAGCAGGGAGAGAGAGAGAGAGAGAGAGAGAGAGAGACAGAGAAAAACAAAGTCAAAAATCAATATGTGACCTTTGAGCTTTTAAGTATGTGAAGCACCGTGCAGCATGTCGCTTCACGAAGCAGCTGCACACAGAAGGTAGCAACGTGAAGATAATCTTTCAGCATTTTTAGACAAGCATCCGTATCATCTAGGTGTGCGAACAGCCCCCCTGCTCACACCCCCTACGTCAGGATCAGAGAAAGTCAGCGCAAGAGAGAGAGAGAGAAAGTAAGTTGGGTAGCTTCTCAGCCATCTGCCAATAGCGTCCCTTGTATGAAATCAACTGGGCAAACCAACTGAGGAAGCATGTACCAGAAATTAAAAGACCCATTGTCCTCAGAAATCCGCGAACCAGCAAAAAATCCACGATATATATTTAAATATGCTTACATATAAAATCCGCGATAGAGTGAAGCCGCGAAAGGCAAAGTGCGATATAGCGAGGGATCACTGTAGTCTGAACAAATGTTGTTAATACAAACTGAAGCTTCTGGACTGGTGTACAGTAATTTGATCCATGCACAAATATTTGGGCCAAACCCAAATTTCTCTAATGCAGTGAAAAGGTAGTTCCATTTAATCATATCAAATGCTTTTTCTGCATCCAATGATAATAATATCTCTGGGGTGTTTGACTTTGCTGGTAAATATATTACATTAAACAGGCGTCAAAGATTGGAAGATAAGTGTCAGCCTTTAATAAATCCACTTTGATCTTGTGATATTACCAAAGGCAGCACTTTCTCCATCCTTCTAGCTATAATTTTTGAGAGTATCTTAACATCATTATTCAGAAGTGAAATTGGTCACATTGTAACAAGTCCTTATTTTGTTTAGGAAAGACGGTAATTAATGTTTGACGAAAAATTTGAGGTAGAATTTGATTGTCTCTAGCTTCTGTAAATGTTGCTAATAAGAGGGGAGCTAGCTGAGTGGAGAATTTCTTATAAAATTCTACAGGGTATCCATCAGGGCCTGCTGATTTCCGGCCTTGAAGTGACTTTATAGCATCTAGTAATTCTAAAAGGGTCAGAGGTTTATCCAGTTCCTCAGCACTAAAAGTATCTATTTGTGGTATCTGTAACGTATCCAGAAATGTATTAGATTGTCTGTTGTCTTCTTTAAACTCAGTAGAATATAAGGTTTTATAGTAGTCTCTAAATGTGTGTATTATATTTTTATGGTCAATGATTTCATCTCCATTCGTGTTGGTGATTACTGGGATTGCATTGCAAACTTCTTGCTGGTGGAGTTGTTGAGCTAACAGCTTATTAGCTTTCTCTCCGTGTTCATAGTAATGATGTCTTGATTTATAAATAAGTTGTTCAGTTTATTTAGTTGTCAGGATGTTGAGTTCTGTATGCAGAGCCTGCCTTTTCCTATGAAGAGCCTCACTTGGACGCCTGGCTTGTTCTTCATCTATTCTAGTAATTTCATTTCTTAGCTCTGACACTTTCTTGGTTTCTAATTTATTTCTGTGGGAAAGATATGAAAAAAATCTGTCCTCTTAAGAAGGCCTTTAGAGTTTGCCAGAGTGTTCCTGCAGAAACCCCTGAGGGTGTGTTTGTCTCTAGGAAGAAGCTGATTTGTTTGGATATAAATTCTGTACAGTTCTCGTCTGCTAATAGAAGTGGGTTAAGACGCCATCTGTGAGGTGAGTGTGAGGGGCATAATGATTTTAGCTCCAAAACTAGAGGTGCATGGTCGGAGATAACAATTGTGTTGTATTTGCAAGATTTAATCGTAGGCAAGAAATTATTATCTATAAAGAAATAATCAATTCTTGAGTAGCTATGATGCACTGGTGAGTAGAACGAATGTATTCTTGAGTTTGGGTTTAGAAACCTCCAGGGGTCTGATAAGTGGTCGGTTACAAACTGTGTAATTGTCTTTGTAGTGTTAGATGTCGCCCCCCCTGTGGCAGGAGTCCTATCTAAGAGTGGATTTAAAACACAATTAAAGTCCCCAGCCATTATAATTTTATGAGTGTTCACATTGGGAATGGATGTAAATAGATTTTGCATGAATTCCTTATCATCGACATTGGGTGCATAAACATTTATCAAAATCAATTTAACAGCTAAATAAGTTGCCCATGACCATCACATATCTCCCTTCAGGATCCGATACTACATCTGATACTACAAATGGGACTGTTCTATGTATTAGAATTCCCACACCTCTAGTTTTCATTGTAAAGCTGGAATGGAACATTTGGCCAGTTCAGTCTTTTTGTAGCCGGAACTGATCCTTGCTTAGTAAGTGGGTCGCGTGCAAAAATACTATTTTAACGTTTAAGCTTGTTAGGTGAGAGTATTCTTTCTTTCTCTTTAATTCGTGATTCAGGCCTTTAACATTCCAGCTCACAAAATTAACTGTCCCATCATGGAGACATTGATTCTGAACTTTTAATGTCATTTTATAGTCCTAACTGATAGTGAGGCAGTTTTAATCTTAATTTCCGATTTCCCCACGAGTTATTGCCATACAGCCTACTGTTGCGTTGATAGTTATAATTATAAGGATTAAAAGTATAGATTAGATATAGCCTGCTCTCCTTCTCTCCCCCCTTATCCCCCCCCATTTTGTCCCATTTTTTTTTCCCCACATGAGACTAGACTGTACTTCACAATGTCCCAGTCCTCTGACATACCGTGAGACAGAGCACGTCCAAAACAAAACAAGTAGCCCCCCCCCCCCCCCCACCCCGCAGCGGTGTTTGAGAATTAAAAAGTAGAGATATCTATTGCAGCTGAAGTCTAAACACTATCTGCCAAAAATATAATATAATATATAAAAGTGGTCTAGGATAAGCATAGTAAATCCTAATGCAATAATAGAAATAACAATAAACCAAGGGTATGATGTTAAACAGTCTCCTTTAGGGTAGTAAAAGAAAAAAAAAAAAAAAAACCCTACTTTAATTACTTCCACACTCTCACGTCTATAACTGTAATTAAAACATAAACAAATAGCATCCAAGTAAAGAAAAGGATGTATCATTATAATACCTGTATCTTTACAAGTGGATCAGACAGCAGGTGATAACTCCTACCCATGCCATGACAGGATACGGCTCATTATTGACTTTCAAAAGGGAACAGCTTCTTTAATTCCTTTTCAGCTTCCTCCTTGCTTGAAAATATGTAATATTGGCCATGAACTTCCACTTTCAGTTTGGTGGGATACAAGAGGCTGTATTTGATATCGGCTTTCCGTAACAGCTGTTTAATGTTGAAGAAGGCTGCCTGTTTTGCAGCTGTAAAAGGTGAGAAGTCAGGGAAGATACGAATGAGATTATGTTCAAATATAATCTCTTGCTTGTGTCTGAGAAGTGCCATCACATCGAGTTTACATCGTAATCGCTCAAAGCGAACAATAAAAGACCTAGGTTTAAAGGTATTTGATCTGCGTATACGATAAGCTGCTGCTATCTCGGTATCTGATTTAAAGTCATCTCCAATTATTTTAGAGAGTAATTCTACTGCAAATTTCACTGGGTTTGTACTTTTTGCGTTTCTCAGGTAGACCTTCGATTCTAATATTATTCCTTCTGCACCCATCTTCCAGGGCTGCAAGTCTGTCTCCGAGTTTATTGCATTCGGAATTCGCAACTGTAGCTTTTTCATCGGCATTAGATGCCAATTGTTTCGCTGTTTCAATTTGAGCCGTGAATGCCTGCTTAACGTTATCCAGCTGATCGGCAAGTTTTTTCAGTTTGGATCTATTTTCTTCAGTGTGTTCCTCTAATTTCCCCAATATACCTTTAAAGATTGCGTCAAAACGATTAAATAGACACATTTCCCGGTCTTTGTTATCCTTCTTAAGCCCATTCTTAAGCTCACTTACAGTCGTGGCAGTGGCCAGTGTTGCGATCATCTCTTTTAGTTCGGACAGATCGTTTCGACTTTCGTGCTCCGTGGGTGGAATTGCAGCCAATGCTTTGGCTCGCGAAGACTAGATGAGAGCACGTACTGCAGGGCCTTTTCTAGTTTCAAATGATCTTCTTCTGAAATCGGCGATCCATCATGACCTGCATCACTTGCACCCTCGCTCCCATTTTCGCTCTCGACTGGAGACGATGCATTGGAGCGGGGTCCTAGGAAGTCTGCGCATTCGTCTGCCAGTTCCAAGTCAGTCTCCGAGAGGCCGTACCTCATACTTGGGCTTGATGTCTGTCTAGACTTTGATGTAGTTTTAAGTTTCTTTTCCGGTTCTTTCTGACCTCTCTTCTTGTTGCTCATGTTTATATACTGTAGTGGAAGCTCCTCGGGTCGGATAAATACAGGATACCTCTAAATAATAAGAAATACATGAGAAAATAAAGCCGCTGCTAACGGAGCTCCACTTCAGACGTCCATCTCCTGTAACGGACGAGACCAACACCATACTTTTTACCTTTACTTGAGTACATTTGTGAAGAAGAAACGCTACTCTTACTCCGCTACATTGGGCAACACTCGAATCGTTACTTTTTTTCCATTAGATACAGTACGCTATATTTTTGCCAGAGAGAATCCGCTAGTGGATCTACTGCATGACTGTTTCACCAATCAGACATAGCAACAATAATCACATGACTCCATTTCATAAATTAGACATAGCCATGCAGTCACATGACCATAGACAAACTGTCACATCCTAGCAGCACAAATTCCTCACAGACAGTGGACAGGGAAAGAAAGAATACTGTACATGAAAAATGAAAGCCAACTCACTGGGTTTGAGTGAAGAACAAGCACGTTTTAACCAAACATGCACAGGCACAGACAGTCATGGTAAAGTGAGACTTCTTGTATGTGCACAAGCTGCCTTGTTCTAATGTTATTTTCTATCAGCTGTGCTATTTGGAGGGCAAGTGAATATGCAGTATTATACTGTCAGTGTACAGCAGGGGTTCCCACACTGTTTTCAGCTTGCGAACTACTTTTAAAATGACCAGATCAAAATGATCTACCTACATTAAAAATGATATATATATATACTGTATATATACTGAGTATATTTTATACATAAAATATATGTTGTCGTACCTTGCATAACTGAATAACCCTTATGGCACAATAACAATTCAATACATTCATGGTCACTACAGTATTTGGATTTAATAATCTTCATGTGGGAAAAGGCTGACTCGCAGAAATAAGCAGAGTCGAATAATGCAGTCAAGGAGGCAGCACATTTGCTCATGTTTGGGTACTTTTCCTCTGTGAGTAAGTTCCAAAACTGTCCATGAGCCCCCATACTTCAGATGAATGTCATCCTGTAGTGTGAAAATCACATCCTCCACTGTAGAGGAGTTTTAGGTGAAACAGTGTTGCAATTTTTGATGTGGGTGAATCACCCTCAACATCTTCCCTAAATGGATAGCACTTAAATGTTGCGATTGGCTCAAGTAAAGCTGAGTCTTGGAACCATCTGTCAAAGTCTGACAGACAATTTTCAATCTGCTCTGTGTAGCGTATGCTGTCAAGTTGCGCACACGCCTTCCATTGCATCTCCAGCTCTGACGCGAGGTTTTGGATGTTCCCCAAATCAAGGCACTGCAGCTTTGAGGACAGATGTTGCATTTTTCATTTGAAAGCATTAACTGAGCTAATCATATTGACCATGGTTTTCTCTTTTCCTTGCAGCTGTAAATTAAGCTCATTCAACATGTTGGTCAGATCGGAAAAAAAATGCCAAGTCTAGCAGCCATTGATCGTTATTAAATTGCTTGTATTCTGCATGTTTAATGACAAGGAGAAACTCCTTTTTCTCCGGCCAGGGGTCTTGAAATCTCAGCAGGAATTTCTTCCTAGCCATCTGCCTCAACGAAGGCCTCTTTTATCATCTCTCCATCTTGGAAGGACTTCTTATGCTTAATGATCGAGTGACTCACCCGGAATGATTCTTCTGTGTGTCTGCCTTTCCTTTTGAATTCAGCTGAGTGAAAAATGACGGCTGTCTGATTAACTGCGATTTTAGTTCCCTCTCTTTTCTCTTTCTCAGATTGCTTTTCAGAAGGAGGTCAGTTTCGTAGTTTTTATGAACAGTTTGAAAGTGTCTTTCCACATTTTCCTTCTTTGGAATAGCAATGATAGATTGACAGATCAGGAAAACGCACCTCGATTGTGACACAGTGAGAGAAAAAAATCCTCTTCCAAGTCCACATCCAGCCTATACCCAAGCCACAATTTTTTTTTTAAATTCCTTCTTTAGTCGATATAAATTGGAAGGCTAACTAGGTCACTTAGGTAGCCGGAGTTTTGCAGTAGCTTGCTCATTTGATCGTGCGTGCGGGATGAAAAGAGATCTCAGACTGGCCGCCCTGTATGTCAGTCAAGTGGTAAATGCCATAGGGAGGATATATAGACTAACATTTAAAAAAAAATTTTTTTGAATGCAACGCGATCTACCTGCACTACCTTTCCGATCTACAGGTTGTTCACAATCAACGTATTGGGCACCCCTCGTGTACAGTATATCTTGTCACTGTAATTAGTTTGCACTGTTCAAACATACATGTTACCTACTGTAGGTATTGGCTTCAAAAGCTTTGTTGTGAAAAACTGAGATTTGGAACTTTGTATTACAGCAGAGTCTCGATTATCCAACATCCCACTGCAAAAAAAAAACAAAACAAAAAAAAAAACGCATCAATCGGCAACAAGTTGCGAGAGTGAGCGTAGTCTATTTTTTGTTGCTCCCGACTCTACCACAGCTAATTACAGTGGAACCTGTTTACGAGCATAATTCGTTCCGGAAACGTGCTTACAGTCCAAAGCACTGGTACAGTAATCCCTCCTCCATCACGGGGGTTGCGTTCCAGAGCCACCCGCGAAATAAGAAAATCCGCGAAGTAGAAACCATCTGTTTATATGGTTATTTTTATATTGTCATGCTTGGGTCACAGATTTGCACAGAAACACAGGGGGTTGTAGAGAGACAGGAACATTATTCAAACACTGCAAACAAACATTTGTCTCTTTTTCAAAAGTTTAAACTGTGCTCCATGACAAGACAGAGATGACAGTTCCGTCTCACAATTAAAAGAATGCAAACATATCCTCCTCTTCAAAGGAGTTCATAGGGCTGTTTGGCTTTTAAGTATGCGAAGCACCGCGGCACAAAGCTGTTGAAGGCAGCAGCTCACACCCCCTCCGTCAGGAGCAGAGAAAGAGAGATAGAGACAGACAGAGTTTGTTTTTCAAAAGAAAATGAATACGTGCCCTTCGAGCTTTTAAGTATGCGAAGCACTGTGCAGCATGTCATTTCAGGAAGCAGCTGCACAAAAGATAGCAACGTGAAGATAATCTTTCAGCATTTTTAGACGAGTGTCCATATCGTCTAGGTGTGCGAACAGCCCCCCTGCTCAATCCCCCTACGTCAGGATCACAGAAAGTCAGCGGAAGAGAGAGAGAAAAGTAAGTTGGGTAGCTTCTCAGCCATCTGCCAATAGCGTACCTTGTATGAAATCAACTGGGCAAACCAACTGAGGAAACATGTACCAGAAATTAAAAGACCCATTGTCCGCAGAAATCCGCGAACCAGCAAAAAATCCGCGATATATATTTAAATATGCTTACATATAAAATCCGCGATGGAGTGAAGCCGCGAAAGGCGAAGCGCAATATAGCGAGGGATTACTGTATATCAAAGCGAATTTCCCCTTAAGAAATAATGGAAACTCAGATGATTCGTTCCACAACCCAAAACGATTCATATAAAAATGACTTAATACAAAATACAAAGTAAAAATACATAAAACAAATTAACCTGCACTTTACCTTTGAAAAGAATCATGGCTGGTGTGAGTGAGTTTCTAAACTCTTGTGGGATTCCACCCAACGGGACGACATGCAGAAGAGCGTCCCAAAGCAATCACAGTCTCCCAGCACTGTAGCAGTTTGCCGTAAAAGCGAATCCGAAAAGATTGCGGACATTGCTATAAGTGTCTGCCATTGATGGGTGATACAAGGAACAAGGAACGTTATAAATGCCCTGCGCACTAACCTGGCCACGACCCTGCTGGACTGCTGTGCCTGTGTATAGGAGAGTGGCAGATCCCGCTACAATAAATAACTGCGCTGTTTCTGTTTCAAGCTGAATAAAGCTGGTGTTGCTAAAGTACTGAGACTCAGCTTCATGTTTTCAGGTGCAAGACGGGGACTCGCACGTCACAGCACACACGTCACAGCACAAACACACACATGCAGTTACAATGCTGTAGTAAACAGTATACACTCGTACGGATGTTGACTATATGAGTGACGGAGTTAAGGCTCTAGAAACTGCAATTAAATACATTGAGCAACAACAAGAAGCTGCAGGAACTGAAATAATGATACTGCAAAGATGGCGATACTTGGCAGCGAAGAAACTGCACTCGTCAGGAAAGCAGACTACGATCAAAAATTTCTTTAAATCATCACAGGACTGAACTTTTTAAGTACAGTACATACTGTATTTAACTTCAGACAATTCTGTAACTGTAAGTTCATTTTTTCAGTTAATTTTTTCTGTTGTTTTGTTGTAAAATATGATTATTAGTTTCGTAATGTGTAAAATTATAACATAGTTTGACGTTTAATAGGCTTTTTCTTAACACCTCTTATTAATCCGACATTTTCGCTTATCCGACGTTCTGCCGGCCCGTTTATGTCAGATAAGCGAGACTCTACTGTATTTGTGCATCTTTATTTTGTAAAGATGTGATTTATTTTTACTCATTTTTTATTTTATTATTTGGAAAGAGCAGAATTTGCACATTATTTTATATTTTTGTCTGTCTTATTACATTTCTAAAAAATAAATAATTTATTATGATCAAACAGTTACTCAGTACTTGAGTAGTCTTTTCACCAAGTACTTTTTTACTCTTACTTGAGTAATTTTTTGGATGACTACTTTTTACTTCTACTTGAGTAATATTATTTTGAAGTAATGCTACTCTTACTTGAGTACAATTTTTGGCTACTCTACCCACCTCTGTGGGTGTCTCCTTCTTTAGTGACTTCTGGTCCTCTCTGGCCCTCTCTTGAAAACAACAACAACAGCAACATTTATTTTTATACCATATTTTCATACAAATGATGTAGCTCAAACTGCTTTACAACATGAAGAAAGAAAAATGAAAAAATATAAAAATTAAAAAATTAGGCAATACTAATTAACAAAGAATAAAGTAAGGTCCAATGGCTACGGATGACAGAAAAAAAAAAAACTCCGGAGGCCTGGAGAAAAAAATATAATCTGCAGGGGTTCCAAGGCCATGAGACCACCCACCCCACTGGGCATTCTGCCTAACATAAATGATCTCAATCAGTCCTCATGTGGAAGAATTAGATGATGATGGTCAAGTGGACATTTGGTGTTCAGTCCATCAATGTGGGGACTGCACAGTGCTTTGATCAGGTGGTGGTGCCACAGATCACCACTAAGAAAAACCAGGAGGAGAACAGCAAAGAAAGTAGGGTTTAGTGCGGATTTTGGAGCCATGAAAAAACTGATAATTAAATGCATATAAAGAATATCGGGGTTACACTAAAATGATGCTATGAGAAAGCCATGTTAAATGGTAAACTGTACCACATTTTAGGTGCATAACAGCAGAATGCTGCCTCACCACTTCTTTTAAGTTTATCTCTTGGAAATATAAGCAGACACTCATTATAAGATCTAAGGTTGCGATTTGGAGTGTAAGGTAAGAGGCATTCCGAAATATAAGATGAAGTGAGATTATTTAATGTTTTGTAAACCATAAGCAGTATTTTAAAGTCAATTCTAAATGGCAAAGGTAAACAGTGTAGTGACATCAGAACAGGAGAGTTGTACTCAGATTTTCTTTTCTAAGTTAAGATTCTGGCAGCTGCATTCTGCACTAGTTGCAATCGATTGATGTCTTTTTTGGGTAGTCCTGAGAGGAGTGCATTGCAGTAATCTAGTCGACTGAAAACAAAAGTGTGAACTAATTTTTTAGCATCTTGCAAAGTTATAAGGGGTCTAATTTTTGCTATATTTCTTAAGTGAAAAGAGAGACGAACATGCTTTGAGGCATCTGGAGTTCTTTTTCCTCTCCCATATAGTTTTCCCTGTGTTACTCATGGGAGGAAGAGTGAACTATGACACCTGTTACAGACTTCTGATAGGTAATGTCCAAATAAATGGCAAGGTCATTGCCCATGATTAGTTGCAGATTAGTACATCCAAATAAATAGAAACACTTTGTTCTACAGTACTTCTTGCAGTGCTATACATCTGTGAAATGGTGGCACTTTAAGGATGTGGCTCTCAAATGTAAGTATGTGGATTTAAAATTAATTTAATAAATTTTATATATATATATATATATTGTAGCAGATATAGCGCTTGTCCACCTCTCGAACCCTCAGGTACCACTCTGATGACCAGGTGAATGTATAAATGTTATTTATTTTACAAATAAATCGTGCACAAAGTACTCTCCACACCACTCGCATATAAATCACAATTCTCTAAATACCAAAACTCTCCTCCTCGCCCAGACACTCGCTACCCTACCTCCCAGCTCTGCTCAAATGTCTGGGCTTACCTAGAGTCCTTTTATAGCCTTTGACCCGGAAGTGGCTCCTGGCCAAACCCCCAAGTCCTTATCCCTTCCGGGTCAGGGTAAACAGTCCTTTTCATCCCGGGAGCGCGCTGCTTCCTCTAGTCACGTGACTGACACGCACTCCCGGGTTATAGGGCATGCAAGAGCCCACTAGCCCCCCTACAGCGACTCCTGGCGGCCCCCAAGGTATCCAGCAGGGCTGTGTCACAACACTCCAAAGTCCATGAGGCCCTGCTGGAACTCAGGGCACGAATATGCTGTCCGGAGGGCTCCTCCTAGCAGCCTGGGGGGTGGCGACCGGAGTCCATAGCCGGTCGTCCATCACAGTCCCTCCCCCTTAGCGACGACCAGTGGGGCGGAGCGTTGATTCCCGCGAGGGACGTCCTCCTCCAGGAGGACGCGAGATCCGGGCCGTGGTTCTGCTGTCTAGTTCCCCCAGCGAACCTTGGGGGAACGGTGTATCTGTAATTCCACCGCTCCCCTGTCCTCCGGGGACAACTACGCCACACGTGGCCCGGTTGCCGGCAGTTGCAGCACCGCCGACGTCCTCCTGTTGGCCTCTCTTCCCGAGACCGGAAACACCTCGGGAATTCCGTTAGCTCCACCCTGTCCTCTGCCAAGGAGGGTTTAACGGCCGCTTTGCCGCTCTCCTCCCTTTTCTTCAGTCTGTCAGGAGACCCTCGTTTTAATTCGGGGACCTCCTGCTTTCTCTGGGGCTTGTGCACAGCGTGAGGCTCTCTATGGCAAAGAGAGAGCCTCTTTGCTGTTTGCACACCCGTTGTCCTATGTAAACTCGGAGGCGGCGTCATTAGTACCGTATCGCTCCGGGTAACGGCACTACTGAGCTGCACCGGGGTGATCGGTACTTCCCCCGCCCCTTCAGTAACAAGCAACAACCCCCTCTTCACGCGGGTCGGGCTCTTACGGTCCGCGTTATCCCGGAGCGGCGTCTGATACCGCCGCCCCGGTTCTATCGGATCGCTGCCCAACCACTCCGTCATTGTGCCACACTCGACTGTCGGATTCACAGTGCTTTGGCAGCCGCTACTTTTTAAACATGGTGCCGGTTCACACTGCGTCCCCTTATTATATACGGCGCAGATTTCACTCACCTGCACCGCCGAATCAATCGAGGCCGGGGCTTCACGGCCTAACCGCCGAAGGTATTCATGCAGTCTCCTCAGCGGCGCTTCGACCGTGGCTCCCAGCTCCTCCAACCGTCTCCTCAGGTCCACGATCCCCTGAAAGAAACCCATTACGGGGTCGATTACCTCTTCGAGATCCCGTACAGTCATATAGTTCATTAATTCGGTTGGAGGCAAGGTAGCTTCCGCGTTCCCCTTACCTTCCAGCTGGGAGCCAATGGACACGTCCGCGTCTGGCACGTGTTCTGCTGATGAGCGCAAGGGCTCCTGGGACATGGAGTCTTTAGAGGAACGGGTAGCCTCCCGCGGCTGGCTGCGGTTTGCCTTTTTAACTTTGCCGGCAGACACTACAGTCACTTCCCGCCCCTCTTTACCTTCATCTACTGTTGGCGCTGCTTCGCTCGCCGCCCCCTTCCCCTTCAGGGAGCGCAGACGCGTCGGGGAAGTATTCGCCTCGCCGACGGCTCCCAACTGCTCTTCTTCCTGGTTGCCGGCGCGCGAGGTCACGTGGACATCCTCAGCCAATGGACTCCCTTTCCGCGGACGCCTAGACTGGCTTGCTTTCTTTCCTTCGCGGCCATCTTGTCTAGGTGTGAGGCGGGCGTGCTCTTTGTCCGCTTCGTGCAGACAGGCCCCTGCAAAACAAGTAACAAATACTCCCGGCGTTTCGGGCATTGCTCCAGCACATACCTCGGAACGTTGGCGATCACGCTCCAACTCCCTGTAGTAATCTTCGGGAGTTGCCATCCGGCAATGTTCCGACTGCCGCCCTGCTCGGGTTTGCGTGGCCTTAAGCTGCTCCCGATCTTCCTCACTGCCTGTCAGGTAAGTCCACAGCGTCTCCACTGGATCTGGAACTGAAGTCTTCTGGGCAATTCCAGCCTTCTTCCCGGATTTCTTCCCCATGGTTGTCTGCTGTAGCGCTCTCAGTCGCGGGTGGAGTTTTCACCTCCGCAGTTACTTGAGGGACCTTCTTAGGGTTCTCTGCCACAACAACTTTAATTTGAAATGCAGATCCTCTGCCTCCAGACGGCCAGAGTATCCTGCCGACTACGCCAGTGTAGCAGATATACACTGCCCCCAAGGTATCCAGAAGGGCTGTGTCACAACACTACAAAGTCCATGAGGCCCTGCTGGAACTCGGGGCACGAATATGCTGTCCGGAGGGCTCCTCCTAGCGACCTGGGGGTGGCGACCGGTCGTCCATCACAATTTATATATATATATATATATATATATATATATATATATATAGTCACACACATGAACATGGGAAGTAGTTTAAGGGCTTAGGTCGGAGTAAGATGCAGAGTCTGGGGTTAATTAATTGCACTAATGCCTTTTCTCCCTCTTCCAGACCCCCAGGAGGAAAGCCAGCCTAAACCCCCCCCCCCCCCCCCCCCACTTCTGGCAGCAGTTCACACACCCCTACTGAGTCCATTTCCGCCTGAGGACCCGCCTCTTCCTGTCCTCCAGCTATAAAACCCAATCATTTCTCTCCTTTAGTCAGTTTATGTTAGGACTCAGTCTTGGATGATTATTTGTTTGAACTTCTTTTTGCTTGTAACCTACAATATATGGGGTGGAATCCCCAAATCTTTATCTTGCTTTTGTCTCTCATTACAATATATGTATGTATGTATGTATGTATGTATGTATGTATGTAAAATCAGCGACTCATTCCGCTTATAATTGAATTCCATTCTCATTAAATTATTAAATCTGCTCTTATTTTGTAATCAAACAGACAGAAGAGTTCAATTTAGTTTAATGATGAGGAGGATTTTACTTTTTTCTGTCTTTTATTTAAAAATTTTACTTAATTGTCCTTAGATTTTGCATTTAATGATGAGTAGAACGGATGGAGGTGCAGAACACTAGGGAACAACTGTTTCAGTTTCATTTTTACCTGTGTGCCTCAATAATAACTTTTTAAACTAAATGAAGGACCAGATCTTCAATGAGGAAACCATGTCCTCTTGAAAAAACCAAAAGACACCAGATTTGGGATACAATTTATAATTCTAGCCAGACTAGATGTTTTAATTTTTCTTTTAAAAGGAAAAGAACAAGAAGAAATTGTGTTTTTACTATGCTTATTTTAACTTAACATGATTAAATTCATCAGTACAGTGGATCCCAGCTGCTACTTTAAAATGAGTTACTCAACAAGAACATTGGGGCACATGACATTAGAAGCTTTTTCTTTACACAGAGTACCATAGACACATTAAATAAGTTGCCAAGTAGTGAGGTAAGAATAACAAATTGGGGACCACATCTTTTGGGGTTGCCCTTCTGTTTTCTACTTTTTGGATCTTTGTATCTCTCGCACCAACATTCTGTCCTTGTTTACTGTGTATCTCTCCTTTCACATATTTTTATGCTTCTGGTTCTTGCTGCTCTTTATCACACCTTTCTGATGAAGTTTTTTCTCTTGGGGGACCATTATTGCAAAGGCAACAGTGGTTTCAAAATGTAAGGACCCCAACACCCTTTCTCCTTTTTATAATACAGCTGATCATGGAACTTTAAATATCCCGGATTAATGCATCGTTCCATATATCCATCAATGAATGGATAGTTTCTATTCATTTGGTCAGTCACCGAATGGCCAGGTCTTTTTTCTCTCTTTCTCTGTCTGTCAGCATAAAAAGTTTTAACAACCTCTAAACAAGAGGATTTCTGTTTTTATCCTCTACAAGTCAGATTTTTGTAGATTATTTATTTATTTATCAATGCACAGCACTTTAGGACACAGTTTGTTTTAAACTAAAGCACTGAAACACTTTACAATACAATACAATACAATTTATTTTTGTATAGCCCAAAATCATCCAAGAAGTGCTGCAATGGGCTTTACCAGGCCCTGCCTCTTGACAGCCCCCCAGCCTTGACTCTCTAAGAAGACAAGGAAAAAAATGGAAGAAACCTTGGGAAAGGCAATTCAAAGAGAGACCCTTTTCCAGGTAGGCTGGGCGTGCAGTGGGTGTCAAAAAAACACTTTGTGCTTACACTTGCTGACTGTGTGTGTCCTCATCTGCCAGGCTCATCCTCAGGTATGTTAGCAGCAGTACCAGGTTCGAGTGGCTGCCAGAAACTGCCAAGAAGTGTGAGGCCAACCTTGACCATCACAAACTGTGTCCAGCCTTGGACTTAGTGCTACTGAGATGGGCTCTGGCCACTGCCACCCCAGATGGACTAAACAGGTTTTTGACTGCTGCATATACAGTACGTATCTTTCTTATCAACACATCAGTCCCAATGCAGCTTTTGTTTGCATTATGAAAAGCTCTTGCTAGGTATTAATCCATATATATGATAATATATGATAATATGATAATATGATATATGATAATATATGATAATGATGGCTGAAAAATTTTCTGTATGTTTTGAGAAAACTGCAAAAATGCCATGGAGGTGTTTTCCGTGTGTGCAAAAAGGGAGGGGGATAGTGGCTGCCTTTTATTAGACATTTTTTCAGTAGGAATTCTCTCATTTCAGTTGCTGTTTTTCTGACACTTTTGTAAAGAGCTCAGCTTAGCTGCAAAAATGGGCACAAACAAGGATATTTTTCTCTATCTTTGCTACTTAGTAAAAACTGAAATGGATGCTTTTATGGGGCTCTGTCTCTTAGTTGCTGAACACTTGAAAAAGAGCAAGAATTTTTTTCCTTTTCATTTTTCAGTTAAGGATATACAGTAATCCCTCCTTGATCATGGGGGTTGCGTTCCAGAACCCCCCACGAAAGGTGAAAATCCGTGAAGTAGAAACCATATGTTTATATGGTTATTTTTATATTGTCGTGCTTGGGTCACAGATTTGCACAGAAACACAGGAGGTTGTAGAGAGACAGGAACTTTATTCAAACACTGCAAACAAACATTTATCCATCCATCCATCCATTTTCCAACCCGCTGAATCCGAACACAGGGTCACGGGGGTCTGCTGGAGCCAATCCCAGCCAACACAGGGCACAAGGCAGGAACCAATCCTGGGCAGGGTGCCAACCCACCGCAGGACACAAACATTTATCTCTTTTTCAAAAGTTTAAACTGTGCTCCATGACAAGACAGAGATGACAGTTCCGTCTCACAATTAAAAGAATGCAAACATATCTTCCTCTTCAAAGGAGTGCGCGTCAGGAGCAGAGAATGTCAGAGAGAGAGAGAGAGAGAGAGAAAAAAGCAAACAATCAAAAATCAGTAGGGCTGTTTGGCTTTTAAGTATGCAAAGCACCGCCGGACAAAGCAGCTGCAAGGAAGAGAGCAATGTGAAGGTAGTCTTTCAGCATTTTTTAGAGGAGCGTCCGTATCCTCTAGGCCAGTGTGCGAACAGCCCCCCTGCTCACACCCCTTCCGTCAGGAGCAGAGAATGTCAGAGAGAGTGAGAGAGACAGAGAAAAACAAACAATCAAAAATCAATACGTGCCGTTCGAGCTTTTAAGTATGCCAAGCACCGTGCGGGAAGCATATCTCTTGACAAAGCAGCCACATGTAAGCCCAGCAAGGAAGGGAGCAATGTGAAGGTAATCTTTCAGCGTTTTTTGAGGAGCGGCCGTATCCTCTAGGGGTGTGAACAGCCCCCGTGCTCACAATATATTTGAGGAGTTTTATTTAATACGTAATACGTGCTCTGGTTGGGTAGCTTCTCAGCCATCTGCCAATAGCGTCCCTTGTATGAAATCAACTGGGCAAACCAACTGAGGAAGCATGTACCAGAAATTAAAAGACCCATTGTCCGCAGAGATCCGCGAACCAGCAAAAAATCCACAATATATATTTAAATATGCTTACATATAAAATCCGCGATAGAGTGAAGCCGCGAAAGTCGAAGCGCGATATAGCAAGGGATTACTGTACATAATTTTCAATTAAAGAAAAGAAGCCATCTGGGAATTGTGATCTGGGACTAAATCATTTGACCCACCCAACAATTCTTTATAACCCTTATATTTGCTGCTATCAGTTTTGATGTAAATAAATATCGTTTTTAAGTGAAAGCTTAAATCAAAGTTCTTTGTCTAACTGCTGCTAGTGTAGCTGAGAAGTTAAGTTGTAGACCTCTGGTCTAGATGAGATTCCTCAAGGGCAGAAGAGGACACTCTTGTGAAGTCCACTATTGATGGTAAACTGGGCTGAAGTAAAGGTATGGAGGTAAAGTAAAGACAGTCCCAATCAACAAATAGCCTGCCATTCAAGGTCCCTAGAGTTGAATACATGGGGTACAATACAAACAGTAAGACAGGTAAGAAGATACAAGTAACAGTTATTTAGATGGTTTTGACATTTCTCCCCATACCCAATTAAGAAAACAACCTGAAAGGTTAGTTGGTACCTTTCATGTTAGGTGCATATTAAAGGTGATCTGATAACATGGTAAATGAGGGAGGAATGACGGGGTACCTTAAAGAAAACCCACCTGTGAATTACTCATAAACAATGAATGGGCACAATATTGAAACTGGCCACTGGGACCATGAAGCAATGCTCTTAATCACTATACTGTCGTCTTGGTATCTTTTTAAAATAATACATACCACAAAACATCACAGAACAAAACTCATTGGCATTCATAAGGGACTGTTAGGCTGGGTTGTATTCTCAGTGCTTAGTAGTATTAGTTGTAGTGTTTTTCATGGATTAGTAGTTTTCTCATTTGGAACCACTGTTGTCTATGCAGTAGGATCAGTTTTATGCAATTACACATTTTCCTCAACATTAGTTTTGTTATTCCCAGGCTCTTCCCTGTGTTCAGAAAGTGCTCTTGTACTCAAGCATATACAGGCATCCTTTAAGCTGCCAACTGGAGCTGATGTTTAAAAAGCACCCGGTGGGAGCTTTTAAAGATTTACAAGCAGCCTTCTTATGCTTGAAACTATCACAACATGATGTGTTACTCTAATGGTTTTCCACGTCCCTCTCATTAAAAGATTCAGAGACCAAGAGTGGGGAGACATTTTTGAAGTACAAGACCCATGTCTCCAAGCAGTGTTGACATGTCGGCTGATAATAGCTGTCAAATGCCAGAAACTTTTAGCAGTAATAATCCATGCAATATTTTAATGAAAGACCAGCCCTGAAGGAAAAGCATGCATTTTCTCTGTCCTTTTGCCAGCTGAGAGAAGCAGAGATTCAATTTGATTGTTAGCTATTCGATCATTCTGTACTGTATTTATGATTAATAACCATCAACTTTTCCCTTGGGCAACTCTGTAGTGATTTGGCATTCTAGCCTATTACAATAAACATGGAGGGATGATGAACTAACAATTTTCCGAGTGGCTGAATGGCTAGCTTCACTGTTTTATGATTTGGGCATACATGACTTTCAAATCCTCATTAGCCTGCAGGGAGATTTCCTTTTTCTGGAATAATTACTGAACCTTTACATTTTATAAATTTGTCAGAATGGAGGTGAACAGTCTTCTTAACGATTTTTTTCCATGGTTTCATCTTGGATAGTTGTCTCTTGTTGCTAGGTATTTCATTTTCTAAGTTCAATCTTCTGTGCATTTTTTACAATGAAACATTATCTTAATACTCAGGTTATCTTTTTAATTAAACACAAAATCTGTCTACAACCAAGGTGAACATGAGTCAGTTTCTTCAATTAGAATCATTATTCATACGTTCATTCTTGTTCTGAACTTGCTTAGTTCATTATATTGCGATGGAGGGCAGGAGCTACACAGTACTGATGGTAGGCAAGAAGCAAAGTATTATTGTTATTATTAATAATGTTGAGCTTTTTCATCTTCTTGCCGGTTTTTGATGAATCTAGACATCAATAAGAAAGCAAAAAGATTCACCTGAGCACTTTTCTGAGGATTTGTGCAGTGCCCACAAGTGCAATCTTCTGGACTTCAATAGCTGATGGATAACCTGGGAGCATTCAAAGATACTGTATTTGTTGAAACCTTTGAGTTCCTAATGCTCCCACTATTACTGGCACCACTCTTGTCTTAGCATTGCACATTCTGATGATCTCAATTTCCAGGTCCTTGTACTTGCCGAGCTTCTCTGTCTCTTTCCGCAAGACATTTGTGTCCCCTAAAACAGCGATATTGATCAGCAGGCATGTTTCTTGTTGTGCATCACTATATCAGGATGGACGGCTAGTATCGTCCAGTCAATGACTATGGGTATGTCCAAACATGATGGTGGTGTTGTCATTGAAATTGACTGCTTTTGTCCAGGATTTGCTCATAGCACTTGTACCCTTAGATGCCTGCACATGACCCAATCAGTGCAACTGGCCACCTTGTTGTGTTTTAAGGTATATTCAGATGGTGCAGATATTGTGCAACCAGTTACTATGTGACTCAAAGCCTAATCTACTTCAATAACTCCATTATAGGGTAATAGAGTAGGTTTCTACCTTTGAACAACTGGGAGCAACGCAGCAGTCAATCCTACATAGGAAAGAGTCCCTTTGCAGATTATTATTAGTACTATTATTGTCCACCCACCTACCTCTTAATTGTTGAACCAACTCATTTTAGTTCTGAATCATACATTTTTATAACTGATTATGTTCTTGATAGATCTCAATAAACTCTACAATATATACTCGCAGATAAGTTCTCCCGCGGATAAGTCGGGGCTTGATTTTACTGTATAATTTCTGGTATTTTATAATGTCAGTCATATAATTCGAATGCGGAAAACTCACGCTATTGGTCCAAGAGATTATGATATGCGAACACCCACCTAAGAGCGTAACCACGAAGCACACTGCCTTTTTTTTCTATGTATTGTGCCTATGTGACCACACGGTAATACCCAAATTATTCCGAAGTAATGTTTGCACTGTTTTGTGTTTTTTTGTATCTTACACACTCATACAACTTTATCATAAAAGCATCCCTTATCTACGATTGAGTGTTCGATCAGAAGAAAATATGAAGCTGGTTTTAAATTAAGTCGTTGAAGTGGCGAAAGAAATTGGTAAATGCGCTGCTGCAACAAAATTCGATGTGTCTGAGAAACTGTTGTGAGATTGGAGGAAGTAAAAAGATGTAAAATAAAAAAAAATAATTGTCGCATTTTTGAATGGGCGTATAAGTCAGGGTCTGATTTTATGATGATTTTTCGGGTTTCAAGACCCCAAGATGAAAAATAAATGGCCTAGTGAAGCAACCAAGTGCAAGGAATTGATTTTGATAGGTTTGAGAAATACCTACCATTATTGCAAAGTAAGGGAAAATGTTCTTGAAACTGTCTGTCTTTTTTACTACGACATCCTGACATATTTTACTAGCACATTTTAATTAGAAAATAAGATTATATGTAACATTTAACTTTATATTTTGTTTTCTGATAACTATTTATACATAAGAAGTGTTATTTGTTTTAACCAGGTATTTAATTAGGAATTTTAAGATGTTTTAACTAATTTGGGATTTTACATAATACTTAATGACACAGGAGTGTTTCTAAAATATACCATTTATCTGTATTCTGATTGATGTAAATGAAATGCTTCGTAGTTATATGTTAATGAACCTAATTGATAAAGGAAGCTGTTCTGTTAGATTTCTTCAGTTTGCCATGTTGCATTAACAAGAGCACACGGGACTCCACCAGTTGGCTTAAACAAAGGACATCCATGCTGGAGTTCATTTGTAATGATGGATCAAGACAGTTCTTTATTTGTTGAATATTTTCTGCAGCAGGTTCCATTTTGGATAAGTTGCTACTTTGTGTGTGATATGTTCCAACTCCAGGAATTAATGCATTTAAATAATACAGATATGTGAATTAAGTGGAGGCAGAAAGAGCGACTGACAGTAAACCAAGTGTAGTTATTTAACCCTGAGAACTTGTCATTAACAGGATAAATAAAGCGTTATGCCACATATATTAGGAATAACACAACCTAACATGCGCATGGGAGGCAGCTAAAGGGCTTGAATGAGGGTAATTCCAAGCCAGACCAGGATGTGGCAAAGTGCACTGACTCTTTTTCTCGCTTTTCTACAGATCATTCACGGGAAATTCCATCTGGCCCTGATGACATCAATTCTGGTTCCAACCCCTTTGACGTCACTTCCGGGTCCGAGCCCATGGATGAAGACCCTTCTGGTTCTGGCCCCTCTGATGTAATTTCCAGGCCCGAGCCTATGGGTGAAGACCCTTCCAGGTTCTGGCCCCTTTGAGGTCACTTCCTATACTGGCCTTTAAAAGCCGCCACCTTTTCCCTATTTGTGCACATCAGTGTTATCCACTTTATTTAGTATTACAGCCAGGAAATAATATATGGGTGGCTGCCCCAAACCTTGCTATGGCATGTAATAAAATCAGTTTCACTTTAATTTCATGGTAATGTGCTTTCTACTGAGAACATGCAAACACAGTTCTAAATGTAGGCTTTCACTCCAAACAAATTCTACAGAAGTGTGGTCAGTTCTTCTGTTAATTAAATGTTGAACTAATAACACTTATAAAGTAACAGTCTTCAGACCACAGGACTCAATTCGTATCTGTGTGCTTTTCTTTTTTTTTAGTTCGTAATTGTTTGATTTGAAATTGAGATGCAAATAACACCTTTAACAAATGCTTGTCGATTTCAGCTCTATGTGGTTAAACCGAGCAGCTTGTTTGGCTTTTCTTTGCTAAAATTTACAAATCCCCCTTTGTCTGATGGAGATCAGATTATTCACATGGTTGCATTTCCACTTTTATCAGCAGCAACACATTCCACCATTTCTAAAAGAAGCCACAAGATGGCAAAGCTGAACTGTGCAGAGCCAGTGGTTGTTCCCAGACAGTCAACCATCCATTTGTATGTTTCTGCACTGAAGTGAGTAATAAAGTGATTGTAAGTCATGGAAGATTTTAATAACATGGGACAACACCGTCTGCTTAATATTTGCAGTGGTACATTTTAACTACATTTATTTTTCCCCATAACCTGTACCCATCCGTTTGCTCTGAGTCCATTTTTCCTCCCCTTCTTTGTTTCTACTGAGTGAATACTGACTGCTTGTCACAGGACCCAGGTGCCTATGGCTCATGGCCTGAGGTAGTTATATTTGGATAGAGCTTTATGATTATTTATTAGACTCAGGCTGCATATAGATGTGAGCATTTATAAATTTGATATGTCAAATTATTGTTAAAGAGGATCCAGATATCCCTGACTGAGAGTTGCATTAGAGGGGAAAAAGTAAAAATGTCATAATTTCACACCCTATACAGTGAGTCCAGCTCAAGATTCAAGAGTATTTATTGTCATTTCATCCATATACAGTAGTACAGCATACCGTGAAACGAAACAACGTTCCTCCAGGACCATGGTGCTACATAAAACACAGGACAATGAAGAATCCACGACACATAGCATAAAGACACATAATATATAACAAGGTGCATGTGAGTTAAATGTGCAAACATGTGCAACACTGCAGAACAGAACACATATATCAGATATCAGACCGGTCCATAAGTGTTCAGGAGTCTGACTGCTTGGGGGAAGAAACTGTTACACATTCTGGTGGTGAGGGCCCGAATGCTTTGGCACCTTTCTCTCAATGGCAGGAGTGTAAACAGTGAATGTGAAGGGTGTGTTGGATCATTCACAATGCTGGTGGCTTTGCGGATGCAGCGTGTGGTGTGGATGCTCTCTATGGTTCCTCCGTAGAATGTTGTTAGAGTAGCTGGTGGAAGATGGGCTTTCCTCAGCCTACGCAGGAAGTAGAGCCGCTGCTGGGCTTTCTTGGCTAAAGAGCTGGTGTTGTGGGACCAGGTGAGGTTCTCTGACAGGTGGACACCCAGGAATTTGGTGCTATTGACAACCTCCACATCTAGTACCAGAATGCCAGAGTCACTGTACTGATATTTGACTCAGGACTGCCCTTTTGTGAGGCTCTCTTTAAACACGATGCCTACTAAAAGCCAATTTGAGAAGAACATCTTTTTTTTCCAGTTCATATTAGTTCATTACTTGCCACCAGTTATAAGTGCTCAGTGTCACTCTAAATGATGACTATGCAACTTGGTATTTAAATTTCTAGCAGTTAAAGACTTGTTATTATCAAAATGAGTAATGTTTAAAAATAAATTGTTTTTAAATAAATTGTATATGTGTATTGTAAAGGAATGGTGACACAGTGGTTTGTGCAATAGCCACTGGGTTGACCAGGACTTGAATCTAGCTGCCTGTGTAAAGCAAGGGTGATCAGCATCGGTCCTGGAGGGTCTCAGTAGGTAAAGGTTTGTGTTCCAACCCAGTTGCTTAATTAGAAAACAATCCCTGTCAGTAACAAATCTTATTTAATATCATGACTTGTTAGCGTTTTAACTCTGCAATGTCAGGTCATTCTTAAATCGTACTGTAGATTTTTTCCTTTCAGACAATATCATCATATGCATATGAGCCAGGGTGTGCTGACCTTTGAATCCTGTCTCCCTGTTAAGGTCAAAACTTCATTTGTCATCTGTAAAACATGGCCAACCATACCTCTCTAAACCAGGTGCTTAAGTACTCTGGCATGATTTTCTGCTTTAGGATTCAACTGGTATAACTCACTTTTTAAACAACTGAAAGCGCATAACTGTGTGCAGTTTAAAACATAATGAGACAGCTAGTTTGCGATCAGTTGCGGTCAGTTTATTGTAGCTTTAAATAATCAAATCATCTTAATCTATTTAAAAGTGATGGTTGCCTACTGACTAAACTAATAGCATTGGGGATGAATGGATGGATTAATGGATGGATGAGGCATCAGTCCCAGGGGACACCCATATGCACATCCACACTCACTCATACCAAGTGAATAATTAATTGAACTTGTATATCTTTAGAATGTGTAAGGAAACTGGACGAATACCCCCCAAAATGTTAATGCAGTAGAAGCTAAACAAGCATTGTAGTGCTTGGTACAAAAGAAAAGGAAAGAAAAATTAGAGTCTAGTGGTTCTGGTATTTTCCTTTCTTATAAGTTTACTTTCTCACTTTAATTTAGACTTCTTTTTTTCTGGCTTTTGGCATAATTTTAAATTTTGACTTTGGTATTGGAGCGGCACGGTGGCGCAGTGGGTAGCGCTGCTGCCTCGCAGTTGAGAGATCTGGAGACCTGGGTTCGCTTCCCGAGTCCTCCCTGCGTGGAGTTTGCATGTTCTCCCCGTGTCTGCGTGGGTTTCCTCCGGGGGCTCCGGTTTCCTCCCACAGTCCAAAGACATGCAGGTTAGGTGGATTGGCAATTCTAAATTGGCCCTAGTGTGTGCTTGGTGTGTGGGTGTGTTTGTGTGTGTCCTGTGGTGGGTTGGCACCCTGCTCAGGATTGGTTCCTGCCTTGTGCCCTGTGTTGGCTGGGATTGGCTCCAGCAGACCCCCGTGACCCTGTGTTTGGATTCAGCGGGTTGGACAATGGATGGATGGATGGATGGACTTTGGTATTGGTTAGTGAAATTGGCAGTAAAAAATTATTAATGACCATTTTTTGGTTGTTGTGGGAAGTTTTACTCCACAGTTCTTCAGGGAGAAGCAATAAAACACCATTAACACTGCACTGTTGGAATGGAAGTAAAGAAATACTGTATATCCTACTCAGGCCCAGTTGTGTCTAAGAAATGAAGGGAGTTATAGGTACTGTATGTAATCTGAACAGTTAAGTATTCAGTTGCCTTTGAAAACACAATGTAACATTAGAATAAAAACAAATACAGTACAAACATATACAATAAAAAGTAATGAAAATGTGTTGTGTTTCTCAAACAAGTCAGTATTTTGAGTGGCATCCCTAACAATGCAAAACTGAAGTGATTCACCCTCGTACAAACATGATTACTTTTTTCAAGTAGTTCTGTGGTAAACTCTTCCAATCTGCAGGATTTTGGCTATTAGTTTCTTTTTTCCCTGTCACACACAGTTTCAGTTACATTTTGATTAAGGGCTCTGAAATAGTCAGTCTAATGTTCTTAGTGTGCAGACCTCCTCTGCAAGTAGGTCTTAATTGTGTTTTTATTATTTTTAGGATCATAACATTTATGCCAATAAGCCCTTTCCACAATGTTATAGCATAATAACTTAAATTCTCTTCGAATCCCACGGCAGTCATTTCCATTCATGTTTCTGGTATCTTGTGAATCTAGCGCTCATTGATCTTTCCCTGTTTTTTAATTGCCTGAATTTTCCACTTGCCTTCTGTTTTTTTAACTTACCGCTTGTATTATGAGCATAAATAAAATAACCTTAATTTGTACCTGTTTGACATATCTTCAGCCATGCTTTAAAGTTATGTACTGCTCAAGAGTCTTGTGGCTTGGTTTATTCAATCTCTACAAGTGCATCAAGTTCACCTCATACCTGACAGCACCACCAGCACACCTGGGACCTTGTCTATAATTTTCTTAGATTTGATTCGATTATACCTTATTTGTCCCCAAAGTAAATTTAAATTGTATAGAAGCTCCCAAAAATAAATAAATAAACAAATAAGAATAACAACCCTGCAAACGTACGTAAAAGCTTCTGACTTGGAAACCGAGAGTTGCTGCTATCAATAACAGGCCTATAGGTGGCAGTAACATGAGGTCAGACCCTCTTGGATTGTGCCACAGGTTTATATTTAAAGTCATTCATATTTGGATAAAGCAGCTCCAGCTTGTCCACAAATGGAACATGTCACATAGACACTTGATTCCATGTTTGAATTCATCAGCATTCAGGATGATTCATCAAAAAGATATTGGTACAGAGTGAATCAGTTCTGTTGCTGAGTCAGCCAGGATGATGTATCTTACTTTCCTGGGCAGTGATGGACGAATTCAGTTCGCATTTTAATGTCTTGATCACACATTTTAGTACTAATTGTACTGTGCTCCCTTTTTCACCAATGAAATCTCTTGTCCCCATCCTGCTTTCTCCAGCATTAAAACAGCATCTGAAATGAAAGGCACAAATCGGTTCTCCATAGCACCAAAATATCACAGTACCTGAACTTGCCATAAGTCACTTTGAAATATTAACAGTTCAGACAACTTACATGAAAGCAATAGGATATTTCTCATTACATGAAGTTAGGCCAGGTCTAAATATTTTTCACCTTACTATGTTATGGTTGACTGTATGAACATTCCCACAAAATGTTGTGCGTATTATTTGCCATTCAAAGGTTCTACAGAAAAGCTGTTGTTGATTTGATGGCTGATCTTCACAAAAAAGCAACTTAGTATAACTTTTTGGTTTTGCCAGTTGAAAAAATGTTCAGCCACTAGGGCAAATGTTAAGGACCAGAGGACTCATGTATAAATGATGCGTATGCACAAAAATGTTGCGTAAGAACGTTCCATGCTCAAATCACGATGTATAAAACCTAAACTTGGCGTAAAGCCTCACACATTTCCACGGTAGCTCCTACCCTGTCATATGCAAGTTCTCTGCTCAGTTTTGCAGACTGGCAGCACCCAGCATCAAAGCAGTGCTACTGTTCCTGTGTGGTTATCCTTTCTTTTTTAGATCCACATCCCTGACGCGGTTTTATAAATACACTGAAATTAACTACATATTGTTTATTAGTTTAATGCATCTGATTGTAATTAACCTGTAGCAATATAATGGTCCACAGAATGGTCAAACTATTCCAAATACCATAACTGCTTTAGTGTTGTTACTCTCACTGCACCTCGGATCCTACATCGGATCATCTTTTTCCATATTACTCTCACTGCACCACTCCGAGTATTTATATCGCTGTATCTGAGTGGGGAATCACAGCTGTACAGCAGCTGATCGGAAAGAGAATTATTGGTATATAGCATCAAGCACACACTGCCTCAGTCATGCTGTCTATTGAACTGCTCTCATATGACAAACGTTTCAGAGCCTTTCCTGTACTGACTTCGCAGTTCAGAAACAGTTTCATCCCAAGAACTCTAAACGCACTCAATCAGTCCATCAAGTGCTCCTTGTAGAACTGTTTGTACTTATAAGTACAATTACCTCACTGTAAACTTGTGATACAGTTATAATATTGCACAACCACAGCCACTTTATAAAGCGTGTATTTACAGTACATATGATGGCGATATCATTTTTAAAATGAAATGCAGCAATCTATGTTTATTATATTATACAGAAAAAACTTTAACTTTAACTGCACGCAGCTCTGGTTAGCCGCTGGCGCTCCGTTCACGGATTGTTCCTGCCTCGCGCTGTACTCTTGCTGGTGCTGATGCGACAGTGGAAGGATAGTTGGATAGAATAATTAAAAACATACTATGAAGATATTTCAATGTTCCTAAAAAGTTTTGAAGAATCGGCATTCTAAGCTTACAGATGGCTTAACATCTATTACAGAGCTGATTGTGTGGTGATTGGGTATTTGGAGAAAGAAAAGTAAGGACAGGAATTGGAGGTTAGTATGTTTGAAAGAGACAGTACTGCTACAATAAAGTATTTCATCGAAGGTCGCACATGGCGCAGCAAGCATCTTGCGTGAGACATGAACAATCACTGCACCACCGTGTTCCCATGTTTAATAACATGCTTTAACTCCTATCATCATGAAAATGATATCACATATACATCTCAGTATTTTAATTATTCAGAGAGCTGTAATATCACAAATGTAATTGATTCTGTGTCCTGTCGGAGGAAGAGAAAGCCTGGAAGCATGTAGTGTAGAGCACATAGAAGATCAAATACAAAACAAAGCATTTAACGTGCTACTTTAGTTATGATGGGATTGAGAAACAAACTACGTGATTAAAGTGGAAATTTAGAGATTAAAGTCAATATTTCGTGCTTTTTCCCCACTGTGTGCCTTTTTTTTTCTCTGTACCCTAATAAGCTTTCATATGACACTCAGATGGTGGGTTACGACTCACCTTTTCACGGTGACTTTGATATGTGCCAACTTCTTTTTTTATTTCGGCACTGTGCGACTTTGTGAACGTGCGCTTTCGAGTTACTCCGACACGCTATGTCACTCGATCAGCTTCCTTTTGTTGTTTAAATCACTGTTTAAACCAACAAATAGTAAGTTTTTCCTTGCCTCCACTTGGTATTTGCTGAAATTCTTCTATTTTCCCTCTTGCTTTTGCCATTGCCTTTTCACAGAAGGCTGAGCTTAAGGGCTATTTATATTGATTTGCATATTCAAAGATGCGTAGTTCTGGGAGTAGTGGGGACGGGACAGAAGGCGTGTGCACATACGTTACTTATCACATACGTTTCACACTTTTGACATATAGATATACATCAGTAGCTTTAAGTAAATTGCACTCATTTATAGTAATGCTGTTTTGCGGTTGGCTCAGGCTCCATGCCAGAAGCTACTGCTGAGGTAGTCACAGCTCCATGTTTCAGTACAATACATCCATAACTGGAACAGAGCACTGTTTTACAAAAATCACTGTTTGTCACTTGACATTTGCACATAAGAAGATACATACCATACATAAGACACAGCAATTGTAAATGCAACACTGTGAGTGGGGAGTAGCATAAGATAATTAGCTGCAATTTACAATGTACAGTGTAATACAATATAATACAGAGTAACAAATACCAAAAATACAAACACCAAAACATGTATACTGAATATAAGGTTCAAATCTGAGTTCAGCTGTTTATATCTGTTTCTATTTGCATATAATGTGAAAAGCATCTACTGTCGTTGTCATGTCTGTCAGTCTGTCTGTATTAAACAACTTGACTCCCAGTGGACCAATTTTGTTATAGTTTGGCACACTTATTCTTCAAGAAAATGTGTCATTAAACTTCAATTTTTATTATGATTTCTTAAATACAGCATAGAGTAGAATTATTTCAAATTTCAAAACTCCAATTGAAAAGCATTGGGGAATTGTCAAACTTGCCTAGCTTAAACATAAGTATTCTGTGCAAATTCAGTTATGGATTATGGAATTGTTTATTGTTTTCATTTACCCTGAGAGAGGTTACTTCATCTATATTTTGCACATTCTCCTCTTCATTCATTTAAAAGCCGTGTCTGATGGAAAAACAGACCCACAGTACAAGTTATTGAAATGGCAACAGAGCTGCTTGCACAGCTATACCTTGTGCCTGTAAAAATGGCAGCAGTGAGTTGCATAATTCTCTGTTATACCCCTCTTCTGCTGCTGGAAATCATGCTAAGTAATTAAATGATATTTGTGCCCATAAAAGTAAAGAATGAGAACAACTTATCTAGAAATTAATGGAAAAGGAAAGCAGTTTCTGAAGTGTGGCTCTATTATTCATTATAACATACAATAAAAAAGTGTGTAGTCAGTATTTACATTACACTAAAAATAACCTCACTGCTGCATTATCTGAAGATTGTAATAATTCACTGTTTCTCTGACACTTTAATGTATCAGCAAAGTGCCTAACTTGACGTTGTATCCATAATGGCTTGTTGCTATCAGTGATTCACCTTAACCTCCTTGGTGTTAACCCTGAGTGAGACTTGGGCACAGAATTCTGTGAAACTGCGGTTAAACTCAAGTCAGACTCAGGGTAATGTGTAATTATCCATTTTCAATTTTTAAGACCAAGTAACTCTCAGGATAGCATTCTTCTGCCATCTAGTGGATGAAATAACATCATGCTACAATAAATCATGAACATTTCTGTGTTTTTCCACTTTAAGGTAACTGATCAAAATTCATGAGGTGGGTAGAGAACAAACTGAAACTAAACCATTACTTGAATTTAGCGATAGGAATGATAATGTGAATTGGCCATAAGATGTTGACATGGAAAATGAAACTGATGCATGATACGGTACTGTACAACCAAACCACCATTAAATGCCAGGTGAATTAATTTGCGTGAAGCTGAAAGATGTTGTAACAGACAGTAGCTGCATGACAAAAGGCAAGTGCAAGGACAAGAAAGACGTTAGCCCCCTAAGTACTGTTCTCAATGTGGCATCTGTCAATGTTCACGTCAGGAGAAATGTGGAAGTCAATAACAAAAGTGTACAAAGAAACCTGCTTCTATTGTCCTGATTGCAACATCGGGGTGTACGTTGGTGACTTGTCTCAAAACGCATCACACAAAGAAAGAGTACTGATCTGCATCAATGCAGCAATGGACACTAGACATATGTTTTCTACCATATTTATGTTGACATTTTGATAGCTAAAGGTTTCTTATTAGAAACTCTTGTTAGAAAAACTCAATATTTTTGGCTTGTTTTTCCTGGGGTAAACATAATGCTACAACATAGATTTTACTTCTTGTCACAAGAATGAGTCAAAGACATAATGAAGGTTTTGGGCAGCCACCCTGTATATTGTTCCAAGGCTGCAAAATAGGTTTAAATTAGAACAGAGATGTTCACAGATCCAAGTCCAAAACAGAGCTGAGGGTATGGTATCAAAGATGACGTCTTTATTAGACAGTACAGGAAATGATGTCTTTGGCACTAGAACCAGAAGTGAAGTCATCGGAGGCCCCGGCACCGGAAGTAACATCATCATCTGCATCGAAACCAGAAGTGACTTCATCATTGGCACCGGGAGTGGAAGTAAAGTCATTAGAGGCACCGGAAGCAGGCGGGATTTCCCAAGAAAGGTCTGCAAGGAACTGAGAGAGACAGTCCGTGCACCCCGCCAACCCCTAGTCTGGTGTGGAATTATTATTACTCAGGCCCTTCAGCTGCCTCCTACTCGCACGTGTGTGACATTCTTTATTAGGTACCTCTTTCAAGAAATTTTATGTTTAAGAAATTTGAACTACAATTACCCACAGAGCCTTCACAACTAACATTAGTAGAACAATCAATGCATTTTTCATATCTGCTGTCTGTGGAAGTTATTTGAACCACCACAAGCCCATTTGACCTTAAATTTTAACCACATAATATTCTAAAATGCTGGTAAAACATGCACAGTCAATCCTTAAAATTCACATATTTAACTTATACAATTTTAAGAATTTGCGCAATTTTATTTGTACCTTCATTTTTACTTTCTCATTGACAACCTTATACATTTACAGACTTTGTGGCTAAGCACAGTAGAGAAAAAAATTAGAGACACAGTGCACCTAAGTTTGGAAAGTAGCTTGTATCCTACTAGGAGTTTCATCGGTCTTGTTCACCCAGTCAATGTGTGCTCCCCACGCATTTATTGCATGCTGTATTTTCAGTGTTTTGCTTAAATAAATCAAGTATTGTGCTGCCCAAGCATGCAAAGTCAGTTGTGTGGCTTAGTGAGAAAGTAAAGGTGTTAAATAAATGTCATGTCAGAATGATGGCAGCCACTGTTGGCTGCTGCCAGCTGGCTAGAGACATGAGGCCTGCTGATCCTATCAACGATCGCAGCCTCATGGTTAAATGTCAGCTCGCCACTTCTGTACTTCCCCCTTAAGGGTCTGAAGTGACGCATGAAGCAGACTTTGCTGATGGATTATTTCAAGCCAGTGCATCTTTCATGATCACCGTCTACATCCGTCAGCCATGAAGGACAATGTTTTTTGTTTATTTTTTTGTTTTGTTTTTTTTGAGATGTAAGCAGAAAAAGTTACAAAATTCTGGAAAATGACTAGTGAGGAAAAAATATTTGCATGTTACCAAGTTTATTTTGTATACTGCATTTTATATGTCATTTTATGGTTAGGGTGTTATAAAATTGTATATTATCAGAAATGATGTTATAAAGAATTATATTCAGGAGAGGGCATTTTGAACAATTCCTTTTGAAAGATTACAGTTTTTGGCACTTGCAGGAACCTAACCCCCTATTTCCCATAGTTTCAATATATTAAGACTTGTGTCTTTGAATTTCACACCATTCTCTAGAAATACTGAGGACTGACTGCATTCATGTATTTGATTAATAAATGTACAGTTAGCTCCATAAATATTTGGACTTAGAACTTTTTTCTAATTTTGGTTCTGTACATTACCACAATGAATTTTAAATGAAACAACTCAGTTACAGTTGAAGTGCAGACTTTCAGCTTTAATTCAGTGGGGTGAACAAAACGATTGCATAAAAATGTGAGGCAACTAAAGCATTTTTTTAACACAATCCCTTCATTTCAGGTGCTCAAAAGTAATTGGACAAATTAAATAACTGGAAATAAAATGTTCATTTCTAATACTTGGTTGAAAACCCTTTGCTGGCAATGACAGCCTGAAGTCTTGAACTCATGGACATCACCAGATGCTGGGTTTCCACCTTTTTAATGCTCTGCCAGGCCTTTACTGCAGCGGCTTTCAGTTGCTGTTTGTTTGTGCGCCTTTCTGTCTGAAGTTTAGTCTTCAACAAGTGAACTGCATGCTCAGTTGGGTTAAGATCAGGTGACTGACTTGTCCATTCAAGAATTTTCCACTTCTTTGCTTTAATAAACTCCTGGGTTGCTTTGGCTATATGCTTTGGGTCATTGTCCATCTGTATCATGAAATGCCACCCAATCAATTTGACTGTATTTAGCTGGATTTGAGCAGACAGTATGTCTCTGAACACCTCAGAATTCATTCGGCTGCTTCTATCCTGTGTCACATCATCAATAAACACTAGTGTCCCAGTGCCACTGGCAGCCATGCATGCCCAAGCCATCACACTGCCTCCACCGTGTTTTACAGATGATGTGGTATGCTTTGGATAATGAGCTGTTCCACGCCTTTTCCAGAACTGTGCTGGCTTTTTTAGATGTTCTTTAGCAAAGTCCAATCTAGCCTTTCTATTCTTGAGGCTTATGAGTGGCTTGCACCTTGCAGTGCACCCTCTGTATTTACTCTCATGCAGTCTTCTCTTTATGGTAGACTTGGATATCGATACGCCTAACCCCTGGAGAATGTCGTTCACTTGGTTGGCTGTTGTGGAGGGGTTTCTCTTTACCATGGAAATGATTCTGCAATCATCCACCACTGTTGTCTTCTGTGGACATCCAGGTCTTTTTGCGTTGATGAGTTCACCAGTGCTTGCTTTCTTTCTCAGGATGTACCAAACTGTAGATTTTGCCACTCGTAATATTGCAACAATTTCTCGGATGGGTTTTTTCTGTTTTCGCAGCTTAAGGATGGCTTCTTTCACCTGAATGGAGAGCTCCTTTGACCGCATGTTGTCTGTTCACAGCAAAATCTTCCACATGCAAGCACCACAACTCAGATCAACTCCAGGCCTTTTATCTGCTTAATTGATAATGACATAACGACAGACTTGCCCACACCTGCCCATGAAATAGCCTTTGAGTCAATTGTCCAATTGCTTTTGAGCTCCTGAAATGAAGGGATTGTGTTAAAAAAAATGCTTTAGTTGCCTCACATTTTTATGCAATCGTTTTGTTCACCCCACTGAATTAAAGCTGAAAGTCTGCACTTCAACTGCATCTGAGTTGTTTTATTTAAAATTCATTGTGGTAATGTACAGAACCAAAATTAGAAAAAAGTTGTCTCTGTCCAAATATATTGTAGCTGAGTTCTATTATAACTATTATTTTTGAAAATAACTTCCTGTTGCAACAATACTTAATAAATCAGAATGTGATAGCATGTTTGAAGCTGGAGCACAGGCAAGTTAAGTGACTTGCTCAGGGCCACCCTGTGGATTGTAGGTAGGAGCTAAACCAGCATCTTCGCATTTTAGAACTTAGTTTTTTAGTTTATTGTTGTGGAATTTTACCTTAACTTAGCTACTTTACAGCACACCACATGTACAGCTTTATCTGAACGTGAGTAGTTGCCTTAAGCAGAGATTTACTAGCTCAGCATAAGCAGACCAAACAGTTAAGCTACATCAATGCCAATCACCAAAGCAGGTACCCACTCACTGCACTGCTTATATTATTGGAGGTGCCCACCCATAGCTGCTAACCCCTGTGGGAATGTGGCAATCGTGCGGATCAACTGGCCGAAATCTTCACTAGGATTTTCAACCAGTCCCTGTCACAGGTCACTGCCCCATCCTGCCTCAAGTCCTCCATCATTGTTCTGCTGCCGAAAAAATCCATCACGAACAGTCTGAATGATTTCCGCCCAGTCGCACTCACATCTGTCATCATGAAGTGCTTTGAGAAACTGGTGCAGAGTCATATCATCGTCTGCCTGCCAGCGGACCTGGACCCATTTCAATTTGCTTATAAAGCAAAGAGTTGCCGCAAGGTTGTGTGCTCAGCCCCTTTCTTTACCCCCTCTACATATATGACTGTTTCCCCACTCACCATAGCAACAAGATCATAAGGTTCGCGGATGACACGACAGTGGTCGGACTCATCTCAGGCAAGGAGGGTGAGCTGGCATACAGGGACAAGGTAGAGCGGCTGTCAGAGTGGTGCACAGTCAATAACCTGCTCCTCATCCATCCATCCATCCATTGTCTCCCGCTTATCCAAAGTCGGGTCGCGGGGGCAGCAGCTTGAGCAGAGATGCCCAGACTTCCCTCTCCCCGGCCACTTCTTCTAGCTCTTCCGGGAGAATCCCAAGGCGTTCCCAGGCCAGTCAAGAGACATAGTCCCTCCAGCGTGTCCTGGGTCTTCCCCGGGGCCTCCTCCCGGCTGGACGTGCCCGGAACACCTCACCAGGGAGGCGTCCAGGAGGCATCCTGATCAGATGCCCGAGCCACCTCATCTGACTCCTCTCGATGCGGAGGAGCAGTGGCTCTACTCTGAGCCCCTCCCGGATGACTGAGCTTCTCACCCTATCTTTAAGGGAAAACCCAGACACCCTGCGGAGGAAACTCATTTCAGCCGCTTGTATTCGCGATCTCGTTCTTTCGGTCACTACCCATAGCTCATGACCATAGGTGAGGGTAGGAACATAGATCGACTGGTAAATTGAGAGCTTCGCCTTGCGGCTCAGCTCCTTTTTCACCACGACAGACCGATGCAATGCCCGCATTACTGCGGATGCCGCACCGATCCGCCTGTCGATCTCACGCTCCATTCTTCCCTCCCCCGCGAACAAGACCCCGAGATACTTGAACTCCTCCACTTGGGGCAGGATCTCGCTACTAACCCTGAGAGGGCACTCCACCCTTTTCCGGCTGAGGACCATGGTCTCGGATTTGGAGGTGCTGATTCTCATCCCAGCCGCTTCACACTCGGCTGCGAACCGATCCAGAGAGAGCTGAAGATCACGGCCTGATGAAGCAAACAGGACAACATCATCTGCAAAAAGCAGTGACCCAATCCTGAGCCCACCAAACTGGACCCCCTCAACACCCTGGCTGCGCCTAGAAATTCTGTCCATAAAAGTTATGAACAGAATCGGTGACAAAGGGCAGCCCTGGCGGAGTCCAACTCTCACTGGAAACGGGTTCGACTTACTGCCGGCAATGCGGACCAAGCTCTGGCACCGATCGTACAGGGACTGAACAGCCCTTATCAGGGGGGCCGGTACCCCATACTCTCGGAGTACCCCCCACAGGATTCCCCGAGGGACACGGTCGAATGCCTTTTCTAAGTCCACAAAACACATGTAGACTGGTTGGGCAAACTACCATGCACCCTCCAGGACCCTGCTAAGGGTATAGAGCTGGTCCACTGTTCCGCGACCAGGACGAAAACCACACTGTTCCTCCTGAATCCGAGGCTCGACTATCCGACGGACCCTCCTCTCCAGGACCCCTGAATAGACTTTTCCAGGGAGGCTGAGGAGTGTGATCCCTCTGTAGTTGGAACACACCCTCCGATCCCCCTTCTTAAAGAGGGGGACCACCACCCCGGTCTGCCAATCCAGAGGCACTGTCCCTGATGTCCATGCGATGTTGCAGAGGCGTGTCAGCCAAGACAGTCCTACAACATCCAGAGCCTTGAGGAACTCCGGGCGTATCTCATCCACCCCCGGGGCCCTGCCACCAAGGAGTTTTTTGACCACCTCGGTGACCTCAGTCCCAGACATGGGGGAGCCCACCTCTGAGTCCCCAGGCTCTGCTTCCTCATTGGAAGGCATGTTAATGGGATTGAGGAGGTCTTCGAAGTATTCCCCCCACCGACCCACAATGTCCCGAGTCGAGGTCAGCAGCGCACCATCCCGACCATATACAGTGTTGACACTGCACTGCTTCCCCTTCCTGAGACACCGGATGGTGGACCAGAATCTCCTCGAAACCGTCCGAAAGTCATTCTCCATGGCCTCCCCAAACTCCTCCCACGCCCGAGTTTTTGCCTCAGCAACCACCAAAGCCGCATTCCGCTTGGCCTGTCGGTACCTATCAGCTGCCTCCGGGGTCCCACAGGACAAAAGGGTCCTGTAGGACTCCTTCTTCAGCTTGACGGCATCCTTCACCGCCGGTGTCCACCAGCGGGTTCGGGGATTGCCGCCACGACAGGCACCGACCACCTTACGGCCACAGCTCCGGTCAGCTGCCTCAACAATAGAGGCACGGAACATGGCCCATTCGGACTCAATGTCCCCCACCTCCCTCGGGATGTGGTCGAAGTTCTGCCGGAGGTGGGAGTTGAAGCTACTTCTGACAGGGGGCTCTGCCAGACATTCCCAGCAGACCCTCACAACACGTTTGGGCCTACCACGCCTGACCGGCATCCTCCCCCCACCATCGAAGCCAACTCACCACCAGGTGGTGATCAGTTGACAGCTCCGCCCCTCTCTTCACCCGAGTGTCCAAGACATGTGGCCGCAAGTCCGACGACACGAGCACAAAGTCGATCATCGAACTGAGGCCTAGGGTGTCCTGGTGCCAAGTGCACATATGAACACCCCTATGCTTGAACATGGTGTTCGTTATGGACAATCCGTGACGAGCACAGAAGTCCAATAACAAAACACCGCTCGGGTTCAGATCAGGGGGGCCATTCCTCCCAATCACGCCCTTCCAGGTCTCACTGTCATTGCCCACGTGAGCATTGAAGTCTCCCAGCAGAACGAGGGAGTCCCCAGAAGGTATGCCCTCTAGCACCCCCTCCAGGGACTCCAAAAAGGGTGGGTACTCCGAACTGCTGTTCGGTGCATACGCACCAAAAAAACGAAGGAGCTTGTTATTGACTTTAGAAAAAACAAAACTGACCTCCAGCCACTCATCATTGGCGGGACCTGTGTGGAGAGAGTCCCAGTGTTCAGGTTTCTGGGCATTGAGCTGGAGGATGACCTGACCTGGAGCGCCAACACCAAGGAGCTGCTGAAGAAGGCGCAGCACAGACTGTATTTTCTGAGAATCCTAAGAAAGAACCATCTCCCCAAAAATCTGCTCCTTGCCTTTTATCATCGTTCCATCGAGAGTGTGCTTATGTGTGTGTGTGGTACGGCAGCTGCACTTTCTCAGAAAGGAAAGGGTCGTCAGGACAGCGGAGAGAACAATTGCTTGTACCCTCCCCACTCTGGAACAAATCTACACCTACCGATGCCACAAAAAAGCAATAGACATTTCACAGGATTCATCACATCCCGGTCATTGCCTCTTCCAGCTTTTCCTATCGGGCAAGAGATACAGAACAATGAAAACCAGGACAAACTGCCTTAAAAACAAACAGCTTTTATCCAAAAGCAATCATGGCTCTGAACTCAGAATAAAACTGCTCCATATCATTCTCCCAATGTGCAATATAGACCTTAAGTCAACCAGTGCAATTTGTACATTTAACCAGTGCAATTTGTATATTTTGTAAAGTACTTTTATTACTATTCGGTTTGTTATTATTTTCTCTCTTATTGTTGTCACATACGCGCGCATGGGAGTCAGCAGCAGGGTCTAGTTGTTGTTGAAGCGCAGCATGGGACTGATTATATGCACTAATGCCCTCTCTCATTCCTTGCAGGGGCTCTTAAGAGTTTCACTTCCTGTTTTTAGTATGCCCTACGATGACGTCATTTCCACTTGATGACCCACCTCTTCCTCCCTCTTCACTATATAATCCCGATGATCCCCCTGGTCTGCAGTCTGATATATGACTGGGTTTAAAGAGGTTACTCTCGTTCCTAACTCAACGTATTTTTGCCTTGCAGCTAAACTGACAATATACGGGGTGGATCCCCCAAACCCTTTAGCTTGTTCCCTTTGTTTTCTTACATTGTCTTTTTAAGTCTTATACCTCACACTGAGTCGACAGCACCTTCAATTTCGTTGTTCCTTTGTTAAAGTGACAATGACAATAAAGATCTATCTATCTATTGTGATATTTGCCCGGACACCACCACAATGCACACAGCAGTAATCACCACAATATGGGCTTCTTTCTCTCAGTCCTTGGCTGCCTTTCTTCTCCTCCCGGGAGCTTTGTCCTACTCCCGCTCCTGACTCAAGCTGCCCGATTGTAGGAAGGCGGCCCCTTTTATTCCCACCCGGATGTGCTCCAGGTGGCTGATGACGTCCTTCCGGCAGCACTTCCTGGTGTGGCGGAAGTGCTGCCCTTTACACTGGAAGCACTCCGGGTGTCCCTGGCAGGTTCCTCCGCCATCTTGCAAAATGTGGCAGAAGTAACTATTTCCGGGTTCCAGGAGGCTTAAGGCGCCCCCTTCCGGTGGCCACAGGTCCCAACGAGTTAAAACCTTTTTAACTCTTCTCCCGTGGTCTTTTCCTAGTCCAGGGTGGTTGCCCCCTCATGACCTGGAAGACATAAAGGTCACCTTCCGGTCCTTCTAGGCATCCCGGCCGGGTCAGAACCCCAGCTGTCTGTGACACTATCTATCTATCTATCTATCTATCTATCTATCTATCTATCTATCTATCTATCTAAGGTGCTCTTAATAATATACCTTGACCCAATCAAACACTATAAAATCAATAATATTAAAAAGCAAAATTAATCAAAAGAAAAAGTAAAACTGATGGTAGCAAAAGTAGGAAATATATTAGAAAAGTGTCTTCAAAGGTTAGGAATTGATTTGAAAAAGTGTCTTAATACCAAATATTTATGTAGAAAATAAAAGTGATCAAAGATAAGCCTTTTCGAGTCTGGGTCCAGAGCTGCTTTACATTGTTGTTCAAGCCACAGAGGTCCTTGTCAATTTCTTTGGGGTCTTCTTTCTTTTGTTGTTCCCTTCTCTGCTCTCTTTGCTCTTCTCTCTCCTGCTCTGCTTTTCTTTTTTCTGCTCAGCATGTACACCAAACTTAAAGGTCTCTCTTCACATCAGATTAACAATGATTACAAGAAAAGTCAATAAGTGTTTGCCTTTCTCAGGATGTTTGTCCATATTGATCCTAATTACCCCAGGTCTAATAAATTAGAAAAAAGTATATGTAGCAATCTATTTTTTTAAGATTCTAAAAGAATGATCTAAAAGATACAAGGATCAAGTTATTAAAAATACAGAGTTTAAAATCAACCTACAGCAGTCATTTAAAAAGATACACAAGAGATTGTTTGAGATGGGATTTAAAGTCCAGAGTTAAAGGGGGCTCTGTTGACGTAAAGAAAAAGGTGAAGGTTTTCTAATTGATGGCCATTTAGTCAGGTATCCTTATTGCTAGCAGGTTTACCAGTATTAGCTCACACAGTTCACATTGTGACTTGTATTTTCAGTCCAGTTCTTATATACTTTTAATTCATAGTTCAGTATTGTGAGCTTTGAACATTTATTCTTCATATGGTATATTTCAATACCGATACATTTAGCTACCATGACACACTGCTTGCAGAAATTGCTACAAATCTATCTATCTACCTCTTACTCTTGAAATATACACAAAAATAAGATTAAGAAACAAAATGGAAGGAATAAGAAATCCAAGCTAACACAAGAAATGCTGGGAACTGAAACCAAACGGAGCAGCATGGGAAAGAAGTAAGACATTTCTTACAGACTGTCCTAATGAATAAAAGGGCTGTTCACTTAAAGAAGTGCTGGGAGTGCAGAAAAGGGACTGTATTTAAGTAGAGGAAGCACCAGTCACTGTTTTATTTTACAGAACCAGAAGTCGTCTTCTTCTCTGAAGTTAAAAGGAGATGATGACTTGGAGAACAAAGAGACTGATCTGGAGCTCTTGATGTTCATCCTACAGTGCTACACCAGAGGCAGAAGTGATGTTTTTTTCCTTCTGTTTTAATTCTATTTTAAATGTTAATAAAAAAATAAACAAAATTACCATCAACAGTAGCTTTTGGAGCTACTTTATAATCAAAATCATGAAAAATATAAAATTCAACTTAATGTGGGGACCGACTTATTAATTTTTCCCTTTGCAAAGCTGTTAGTTTTTTTTAACATTAAGTTTTTTTTGGGCAGAGTGGTGGCTCTGAGGCTAAGGATCTGCTCTGGTATCCCGAAGGTTTCCGGTCCGAATCCCAGTCACTGCCAAAAGAGATCTTACTCTGCTGGGCCCTTGAGCAAGGCCCTTAACCTTCAATTGCTCCAGGGGCGCTGTACAATGGCTGACCCTGCACTTTGACCCAAAGGGGTATGCGAAAACCAAGTAATTTCCTTTGGGATTAATAAAGTATAATAAAAAAAAAAACTGTTAATTTACAGTTTATCAAATGCAGACTGTTTATTCTGTGAAAACCAAGTTTTACCTTCATTTACATTGTACTCTACCATTTTTGCTGGAAACAAAAAACAAAATTAAGTTAAATAAGGGAATACTTATTAGTTTATGACTGTAAATGTTTAATGTAGTTCCTGTTTAAATCAATGTGTATCATATTTCATATATCAATATCTTGACCAACATTTTCTGCACTACTCATTTCTATCCACATTTCCATTTGAAAAACTAAATATCACCTTTAAGTTGTGTAGCCTCTAAGAGACATTCCAACCACCAAGTAGAGAGCACTCACCAAAGCCATTCCATTCTTTATATAATAAGATACTTTTTGTCTTGTCGCAGAAGCAAAGTGTGCTGTATTAATCAGCTTTCAAGGCGCCAACAATGCATAACTGCTTTAAAAGAATTTTACAGACATTCTTTTTGGATAACCATTACCTGTTTCTTTTTCAGAGCTGGAATTTTGGCACTCAGTCAAATTTTTTTCATTTTCAGTCATATAAATTACATAATCCAGCAACGAGAGAAGCAGCTGTGGTTGGCAAGTCTGACATACCCCAAAATTAGTTGCATAATGTGGCATCAGCTTTAAGCGTGTTCAGTTTGTGCTAACCTTCAAGTCCTCCACTAAGAAATAAACAGAACTCTCTTTTTGTAATCAGCAGGGCTGTGTTATCCTTTACTATGACACACACTGAGAAACAGAAATTTCTCTCCTGGCCCTTAGAGACTAAAAAACAGTCTGCGGTCAAAACCAACAAAGCAACCAACCAAAGCCTATACCAAACTGCACAAACTAGAAATGTTATCTTTTAAACTAGTAAGAATTCAGAGCCCTAAATCACCAAAAGAACACTACTACACAGGGTCGCAGTGATTACATCACATGTCACATGTGTTATGCATCCTATGAACACAATTCCAATGAACAGCAGCAATAATGACAACACAACCGTGCACATTATGCACCTAAAAACAATCCACAAAATAGAAGCATGGTCAAGTCACAAAATGAATGTTATTAAATAACAACAAAATCAAAAGAAAAACAAGAAAACAAAATGATAACCGAAAAATGGATGCTGCATAATTCAAAAACCCTAAAATGAAACACCCTGATGGTATCTACTGGGCTTTAGATAGATAGATAGATAGATAGATAGATAGATAGATAGATAGATAGATAGATAGATAGATAGATAGATAGATAGATAGATAGATAGATAGATAGATAGATAGATAGATAGATAGATAGATAGATAGATACTTTATTAATCCGCAAGAGGAAATTCACATAATCCAGCAGCAAAATACTGATAAAAACAATATTAAATTAAAGAGTGATAACAATGCAGATATAACAGACAGTAACTTTGTATAATGTTAACGTTTACTCCCCCGGGTGGAATTGAAGAGTCGCATAGTGTGGGGGAGGAACGATCTCCTCAGTCTGTCACTGAAGCTGCTCCTCTGTCTGGAGAAGATACTGTTCAGTGGATGGAGTGGATTCTCCATGATTGACAGGAGCCTGCTCAGCGCCCGTCGCTCTGCCACAGGTGTCAAACTGTCCACCTACAATAGAGCCTGCCTTCCTCACCAGTTTGTTCAGGCGTGAGGCATCCCTCTTCTTTATGCTGCCTCCCCAGCACACCACCGCGTAGAAGAGGGCGCTCGCCGCAACCGTCTGATAGAACATCTGCAGCCTCTTATTGCAGATGTTGAAGGACGCCAGTCTTCTAAGGAAGTATAGTCGGCTCTGTCCTCTCTTGCACAGAACATCAGTATTGGTAGTCCAGTCCAATTTATCATCCAGCTGCACTCCCAGGTATTTATAGGTCTGCACCATCTGCACACAGTCACCTCTGATGATCACGGGGTCCATGAGGGGTCTGGGCCTCATAAAATCCACCACCAGCTCATTGGTTTTGCTGGTGTTCAGGTGTAGGTGGTTTGAGTCACACCATTTAAGAAAGTCCTTGATTAGGTTCCTATACTCCTCCTCCTGCCCACTCCTGATGCAGCCCATGATAGCAGTGTCATCAGCGAACTTTTGCACGTGGCAGGACTCCGAGTTGTATTGGAAGTCCAATGTATATAGACTGAACAGGACCGGAGAAAGTACAGTCCCCCGCGGCACTCCTGTGCTGCTGACCACAATGTCAGACCTGCAGTTCCCGAGACGCACATACTGAGGTCTGTCTGTAAGATAGTCCACGATCCATGCCACCTTGCTCCTAGTCCACGCATCTCAAACAAATTGAAAAAAATTTTGACAGTAAGCATACAAACCCTGTAGGGAATTTTTCAACATACCAAAACATATATACTGTAGCATACCAATAGTGGTATTCAGTAGGATTACAAAAGTGATTTAAAGTTGATTCATTCAAAGCTGAAAAATGCTAAAAATGTTAAGTCTCCATTATCAACAAAGGCTAAAATTAGTACTGTCTCATTATACAGTAGGTTTGAATAGCCATACCAATACCAACAACAACAAAAAACAAACATTACTAATTACTTTTACTCACTCAAAAGCACGGTCCTGTTCTTTCTTATCGCATTCTGAAAAACTGCATCTCCATCTGTAAGCATTTTTAATATGTCACAGTGCTCTGTGCAAATATATCTTATGAAACCTGACTTTTGCTCACATGCGGTACAGCAGACACAGCCAAATTAAGCACAGAGGTTGACACAGAGAACTGCCGGGCAAGCAACATGACAAAAAAGATGGACTAGGACAAATGGAAACCATGCACAGTCAGACTGCATGATGCTGTAACCGTGTGCTGTTTCTATTTGTTAAGTCAGCACAGAGTTGTGGCCTTGTCTAGAGAGCATTGTTGCCTTGTTAGGAATTGCTTGTTCATCTGAGGGGGCCCTGGGCGTGGAGAAACAGCATAAAGCCTTGGAACTTTGCCCGGCACACCTTTGAAGCCAACGAACGGATAAAAGATGTCATCACCTGTTTCTGAGAATGCCGTCTACATCTGTATTGGCAACACCAATAGACTCCATTCCTCAGGCTCCCATTCCAGGACTGGGTGTTCTCACTGGCTTCATCCGTACTGTCTGCAGCGTAAGCTGATGTTATTTATCTATCCTACATGATTTCTTACTGCCATATCCATAGGGAGGGGTATCATCTTTTTTTTATATCTACATAGATTCAGTTTAAGTAACACACAGCAATCACAGACGCACTCATTTCCAGGGAGTGAGCGCCCCCTGCAGGACACACATCAGCTATAGAAAAAAATCACTCTTCATTCTGTTCAGTCATAGATTGACTCCATTACTTAGTTTGTACATTTACTTATTTTGATTTCTTCTTTTTTGTGGTTTGCAGATTCTCCCTATTCTGGTTTATTTTTTTGTCTCCAGTTTTTTTTCCCACAAAAGATATGAATGTTATGTTAATTGGAGGCTCTTAATTGATTCAGTATGAGGATGGCTGCCTGAGTACACTTTGAGATGGACTAGTGACCCTTTTAAGATTCATTCCTGGCTTTCTGGTGATGCTGCAGGTCCCTGTGATTGAATTAAGAGGGATTAAACATGGATAAATGGATGACTGGATGGATATTTAGAAATTTAATGTAATGTATTGTCACAAAACACTGACTAATAAATGGACAATATGAATCAACTCCCTGAAACCTGCTTTATGTTTGACATAACTGGGCTGGTCATGAAGGCTTACATGACTCCCATGCATTGGTTTTCTCCATGATCTCTGTACAAAATTTTTTCTAACTATGCAGTTTCATGTATCCAGAATGATGAAGTTTGAGGAAAGGCTGGTTACATTGGTGCCAGAATGAAGAACAAAGAGATGAGTATGGCGTAACAAGTTGTCAAACCGCAAGGAAGTGCATCCATTCATCATGTAGGTCACACACTCAGGAGAATATTGTAGTTACCCTCTGTTTGCTACTTTTGGTCAGTAGGTCTGACACTCCATCTTTTCTTTCATTCCCTCTTAAAGTCAGTAATAGTAGGCACAACATTTCTTCCATCAGCAGATTCTCACTTCCTCTGCTATGAAGTTGTTAGGTATGTGACATTGACCGAGCACTGTCACCTACTTACTAAGACAGTGTGCAACACTTTTTGTTGTAGTGTGCTGGCAGCCTTCACACAGTAAGTTTAAACAAGACTGCAGACTACGTGCCCAAGACGTCTTAATATCAGCTATTGGCATGTATTTGTTAGCTAGAACAGCTGTTTTATCATTAACCTTACAAACGTTTGGTAAGAAATCTGTTTTTAATAAAGACTTTATCTAAAAGAGTTTATAATGTAAGTTTGAAAGAATTTGACCTTCAGCTATGCAGTATCTAAACCTCCTTCACCCTTTTCTTGAAAGAATATGTTAAACAGAGTGCTTAAAAATAATGAAGTTCTGACAATAGTTCTCATGTACAAAAGCAGGGCTCAAAACCAGAAGAATGTATTATTAATATTCTGCTCAGTTACTATGAAATTTGAAGCAGCCACATTAGGTTTTTATGTTCCAGTTTTTGATTGAATCTCCCAATTCAAATCTTAGACCTCTTCTAATGCAATTAAATCTTTTAGCAATTTTATGCTTTGTGCCTTTGGTGACATTTCCTGTGTAAAGCCTGCTTTCGAGCCATAACATAATATAACATTGTCAAACCTAATTAATTCAATTCAACAATGCAGGGGGTCACTGGGCACCAGACAGGACGTCAACTGCATCACAGGCCCAGTCACGCATATTGTATACCTATGTTTTTACACTAGGCCAGAGTTCGGCAACCTTTTTAAAGCAAAGAACCATTTTATCCTAAATGTTTGACCCAAGATTTACAAAGAACTACAATGGACAGAGAAAGGGTTTGAGATACGATGTTTTAATGCAATATGGGTATATATGCATTTAACACAAAAACAAAACTTCAAGTACTTATAGGAAATAAAGAAAAACAATTTTATGAATCTTCTGACACTACATTTCCACAGAGTTGTTTCGTGTTCGGTGGAAGTCTTCAGTTTTAAACATGATTCTAAATTTACATTACTAAGCTGATTTCTTAGCTTGCATCTGATTTGCTGACAAGAATAAGTGGACCCAAAAATCATTAAATTTCCAAACACTACTATTTTGAGTTGACAATAATAGTCTGGAATGCCTGTTCCACATTTTGAAAATCAGTTGGTCTTTCTTTCGACAGTTGGAAAGTTCCATCCATTTGTAAGTCATGGCTAAAGTCACCTTTTCCCTTTCCAGGTTTTCTAGTTCCACCTGTAAACTTGTAAATTTTGAAGACCACAAATTTTTGCTTTTCTAGTCTGTTAGTTGTAGTTCAAACTGAGCTCTGTCAGTTGTTGGAAATGGTGAAAAATGTATTTGATTGGCATTTGCCACAGTGGTTTTGAGTGGACTTTTCATCTCTGAAATCTTTGAAGCGACCAGCAAATGAATAATACATTTTTGTAATAGTTGCCATAAAGAAGTTGCTATCAATGACACTTCCAATAGTTTCCAGATGGTTTTTTAAAGTTTCGAAATGAAACAGACTTCCACTTTTCAAGTCTTCAGCAAACAAAGGTAGTAGATAACAAAGCCTTTATTTTTACCCGTCATTACTGGGTGCTCCACCTGTAGCATCCATCCATCCATTTTCCAACCCGCTGAATCCGAACACAGGGTCACGGGGGTCTGCTGGAGCCAATCCCAGCCAACACAGGGCACAAGGCAGGAACCAATCCCGGGCAGGGTGCCAACCCACCGCAGCATCTGTAGCAATAGATACCAATTTAGTGATGTCAATTTCCCTAACTGTCGAAAATTCCAAAATTGCTGCATAGATATCTTCACCCTGCGGTGGGTTGGCACCCTGCCCGGGATTGGTTCCTGCCCTGTGTTGGCTGGGATTGGCTCCAGCAGACCCCCGTGACCCTGTGTTCGGATTCAGCGGGTTGGAAAATGGATGGATGGATGGATATCTTCACCTCAAGTTTGTCCTTTAAGATGTATCAAAGCCAGTAATTCTTCATGGACATCTTTATTGGAAACATACCACCCCAGAAGGCTAATTTGTCTGATTTCTTCATGTCATGACTCGTCACATGCCAAAGAAAATACAGATGCCGATTTAATATCATTAATCTGTTGATCTGTCACATTCTTACACATCTTAATAATTCTGTCATGAACAGTATTTTGCGGATAGCGGAGTGTCTTTAATTTTTTAATACTATCTTCTTTATTTTTGAAGTCAGAGTAGAGATGTTCTACCAAGTTTAAAAAACACTTTTTACATATTCTCCATCTGTGAAAGGATTTCTGTGCTTTGCAATCTAACGAGAATCAACAAAACTTGCTGATTGTTGCATATTTTGCTTTAATTCTTTCATGGCTTTTTTCCTTTTTCTCCGAATGAATTTTTTTTTTTGCAAATGCAATGCGCTTTGTTAAAAAGTGATGATCGAGATTTGATTTTTTGTTATTGATAAAATTTAATTGCAAATTAGACATGTTAGAAGACCCATAGAATTTTGCGTTTCAGTTTTAAATCACTCGGACATGTAACAGTGCAAAGGTGACTAAAATTACAACATTGTTCAGTTCTGTAGTGATAGTCTTCACCCTCACCCCAAAAGCTTTCTTGAGTACAGTTCGTTTTGGCTCTGCAGTTGTCTGGCCTTCACTCTCCACCTCACTACTTTAACTGTGCTGAGTGAGCAGTGCAAAATGTGCTCACCACTCTTGAACTCAGCCGGCTATAATATATAAATAGGAGAATAATAATAAGTAATGTTTACGAAGAGCTGGGAAGGCATGGTGACCATTAACCACAAAAAGTATAATGAAAGAATTAGGAATCCTAATAAATGATGAAGCGTACATCCAATTTTGGGAACTGAAGAAAACATTGGAGAGTATATGATTTAATCGAAGATGTAATCTTGTTGAACAGAATGACTTTGAGAATGATGTAGATTATGCAGTTAAGAGGTTAAACGCAACAGAGACATGTGATGGACCACCTGATTCACATATAGCTAAAGAAATATCTAAATGAAAAACAATAATATTAACACATAAATTATTTATCTTTACGAAAGTATTATCAAATAATATGTTAAGGCAAGAAAATGTGAATGCGTCTATCATTCTGGGAAGAGCCGCAGCCACGGAGTCAAAGAGCTGCATGTGGTTTGTGAGCTGCAGGTTGCCGACCCCTGCACTAGGCCATTCAAGAGTCAGCAAATCACAAACACATATTTGGGGATGTAAGATAAAACGAGGAGTGTCTGAAGAAAACCCTCGCAGAGAATGTGCAAACTCCGCACATATAATGACTGGGCAGAGATGTCATGAGTTGTTTGACATACCTTGTACTATAATGTTAAAAACCTCAGTGGGAGTTTTCTATAACTGGATGTCTTTGCGTCAATTCTCCCACCATTTCTTACTGGTAACTTTACAAGGTACCTTCCAGCATGTTTCTCGAATGCTGCCAATGAAATGTTCTCATTGTTTGGTGTCACCCGTTAACACAACCATAGTTGGCAAAATTTTTGGCAATGGGGTTACAAAACATCTGTCACACTAATGAGGTGAAAGAATGTCAGATTGAATATGTCAATCTATTATGCGTTCTAGTGGCGTTAACAACACAGGTTACCAAGGTCGAGGCTGACAACACTAATGTTTATTATTCTATACACAAAAACAGATTAATAAAAAATGAAAGCAGTTTTAAAACAAAACCACAGTACAGAATATGGCAGATAAATGACTTCTAGAGCAAGAAGATGATCAGCACAACAACAGCCTAGGCCATCTCAAACTAATACACTTTCCCAACGCTCGCTCATCAGGTTTTTTCACTGAGTGTTAGGATCTGTAATGTAATGAACAAGCCAAGAATCTGAAGTGATGCACAGTCTCTTGTTGTTTTTGTCTGTTAACTCTCTGATCTTGCAATGTATGAGTGTGAAAGCAACAGCAGCCTGATCTGCTTTAAGAATTAATCACATTTAACAACGTTTATATCATGGGCAGCATTCCAGAATTTTGGCTTTGGAATCCAGCACTAGATTATTGTTCTTAATAGTGATTGCATATTTTTCCTGTGTCTGCATGGATTTTACTCTGGGTAATCTATTTTTAATTCCCACATCCCCAGGTATTTGGGTGTGTGCGCGTAAGTGAGCACTGGGGCCTGTTCATAGCTTTTTCTTACCTTCAATTTAGTGGTGATAAGCATACCATGAACACAGACTGGCTTAAGTCATTTAGGAAGGTTATAATGTTAATGTTAATTACAGGTTTTTAAAAAAGCTTAGACTGTCTGAATCCTGGCCTTTCACAGCTATTGGTAATATTATTTTTGAAAGAGGACTACTTTCACTTCAAATCTATCTTGAAACTACGTGTAGTGCACCTTACCTCACACTGAGTCGCTCCAGTTTTTTCTCGTTGTCCACATTAGTTAAAGACTGTGCCAAAATAAGCATTAAAATTATTTCAGATTTTTCTTCTGTACTGTAAGGTTTTTAAGACAATGGTAAGACCAGCAATTATGTTTGGAGCTGAGACATAGACAGTAAAGGGAGAGAAGAAGAAGTTAGATGTGACAGAAATGAGAATGTTGAGAAGGAAGTGTGGAGTTACAAAAAAGGACAGAACAAGAAATGAGACAATCAGAGGTGCAACAAAAGTGGGAGAGATAACTAAGAAAATACAAGAAAGTAGACTGAAGTGGTATGGACATGTGATGAAGAAAGACAATGAATATGTGGGCAAAAAAATGAAGTACAGGGAATGAGAAAGTGTGTGGATGTGAATGGATAAAATAAAAGGAGATCTGAAGGAAAAGGGCTTGACTCGTGAGGAGGTTCAGGACCAAGCTGTAGGGAGAACTGATAGAGCTGCTGCTTTGCAGTAAGGAGACTGTGGAAGATTGTGGTTTCGCTTCCCGGTTCCTCCCTGTGTGGATAGCGCTTTGAGTACTGAGAAAAGCGCTATATAAATGTAATGAATTATTATTATTATTATTAGAAGGCTGATCAAGCACATCGACCCCACAGAGAAGTGGGAAAATATGAAGAGGAAGAGAAAGTTCAGTACACCAAATAGCTTTTTAAATGTTAATAGTTCTTCAATCTTAATTTAAAACTTTATATTAGCTAAGCTTCACCCAGTTGCAAAGATTGTTAGCATGTTTCTGAATTATTATGTTTCATTTATAGTTTTTTTTTGTTTCTCCCAGTATATTAAAATTCATTATGCACATCTCTTCAGTCTGAACTTTATCGCTTATTGTTAGATAAACACCAAATTAAAAGAGGCTACACATGACACCTATATAGATGAGTACACCACAGATATTTACACTATGGAGGTCAATGGCAACTTGAACTTAGATCCCTGTCTTTTTTGCAGCAATTCATGCAACACATTAAAAAATAACAACATTGGACATTCCCACATTTTTCTAGGCTTTCAGTATGGATACAGAAAGGAAGCTGCAGCTCTGCTATCATGTGGTCAGCTTACTTTGAGAATCTCTGATATCACGAGGGAGAGCTGCCATGTCTGCAGAGGCTCCTTCCAACAAAACCATGCCTAAAATGAAAATTCACTTTTAAGTTTGTGACCGCAGGCAGAATCCTTCTCATACTGGTGGACAATATAATACCCTTATAAGCAGAAACTGGATTTGCAGCCGGAAGGGACCTGGATCCAATCACCAGAGGCTACACCCTCCTTTAAAACTATGTGCATGCATCTCTTCTTTCTCTTTGCAGCAGGAAGTCAAACCCCTTTCATTGTGCCTGGAAGCTACTTTCTTTAGAGTACTTGAGCTGGATGTGATGAAGCCAGTATTCCAAGTTTATTCTCTGTGCAAGTGGCTGTAACTACAAGTTGGCAGAAAAGAATATTGCCAGAAAGAATCATGATTTTCATTATGAAAACAAAGAGTCTGGCAGTGTGAAGAATGACTGCCACACCACAGACAAAGGTACACAAAGGGAAAACGTGCACTCCGCCGCAACTACAATTCTTCAGTTGAACCTGGAATGACAACATGGAACACCACATAACATTAGACATCATCTTTGAAGTTTTGATATCATATAATAGTTTATTTGTGCCAAGATAACCAATATCTTTAGACAGCTAGTAAACAGCCAGGTGAAAACCTCCTGTTTGATTGTTACTGTATAATAAGATTACGATTGTGTCAGGTAAACTTGTAAATTTTATAAGATTTTGACTAATTTGAAAACAAAAGTCTTGATTAACAACATAAACGTTACATTCAAGGCTGTGATTAGAGCAAGGTTGAGCTGATAGTGAGGTTGTGGAGCATGCGCCGATAGCACGATGAACCGCCTGATTTGGGAGCCGAGTGCAGAGGGTGACACCTCAGCACCACACTGAAACAGTGTAAGGTTTTTTACGGTTGCCAATCCTGCCACCAACCCTCAAGTTTTCCCTGTAAGTTGGAGGACCTGCTTGCGGGGCTGGATGCAGATTAATGTCATACCCAGGATGGAGACAATTGCAGGTTAAGGGCCTTGCTCAAGGGCTTAATAGAGTATAGTCACTTCTGGTGTTTTCGGGATTCATACCAGCAACCTTCTGATTGCCCGTGCAGAGCCCCACCCTCACAACCATCACATCAAAGTAAAACACTAAACTAAAAAAGCTTGCAAAATCAAGAAAATCCAGAAAATCTCTAGAGCACGGGTGTCGAACTCCGGTCCTCGAGGGCTGCAGTGGCTGCATGTTTTTATTCTAACCATCTTCTTCATTAGTGAGCCGTTTTTACTGCTAATTAACTTCTTTTGCTTTAGTTTTAATTAACTAGACTCAGGCCCCTTAATTGTCTCTTTTTCCTTAATTAGTAGCCAAACAATAATGAGACATCAAACAAGCCACTATATGACAGAAAAAACAGAAAAATCAACAGATCTGGAAATGTCTGCTGTGGCAGAATGAGAGCAGCAACAAGCCATTGAATGAAATAACGGGCTTAATTAACAGCAAGAATCAGCTTCTCATTAAGAGACTGTTTGGAGTGAAATTGGTTGGAGTTTGAAATCCCAGTTTAGCTGGTCATCTGTTGGCTCGTTTCACTTCTCATTTCTGTTTGGCTGCCATTTAATGAATAAAACAAATCAATTCAGAGGACTGAATCCTTAAAAACAGGACTATTGAAATGGAGGGAAAAGGAGTTAATTAGCAGTGAAAACTACTCACTGATTAGGAAAAGGGTCAGAATGAAAACCTGTAGCCACTGCGGCCCTCCAGGCCTGGAGTTCGACACCCCTGCTCTAGATGAATAAGGACCAGCCAGTCTCTTCTGTGTTATGTGTTTGCCTGTCTCCTCCTGTCTTTTAAGTCATTATATAGAAAAGTGGTTATGTATAATCTTTCAATTTCTTAACATGTTTGTGTTTCAGTTACATTGATAATACCCAGAAGTAGTAGCCAGAATAATAGCCAGAAGTCTCACCCGCAGCAAAAGGTAAGGAAAACAGCAAAAACAAAACCAATACCTTTTGAAGATCGAAACAGGAAAGTTGTGATTCACATACAAAAGTGACACTAAAATTTGTCTTGCAGGTGATTTCATAATTGCAAAACACAAAACTCATTAGTGGGGTTGTCTTTGGGTTTTGCAAATGAGAAATATTATTCCCTAAAGCCTTGCTTACACTTCCATGTTTACATGTGTTCTTTTTTGTATGTAATCCATCTCTCTTTCACAACTCTGTGGAGGACTGCAGTATGTTTTTTTATAGATAGATAGATAGATAGATAGATAGATAGATAGATAGATAGATAGATAGATAGATAGATAGATTTTTATCAAACCTTTAATGAAGTATAAAAGCAAATATTAGAAAGTGAAACATACAGTATAATCCAATTAATAATAATAATCCTATGCTCTGAGCCTATCCCTTTGTGTCTCTTAGCACAACCCAACCCAGTCCTGCCACATTTGAAACAGAAGACAACAACAAACAAAAGAGCAAAGGAGACCATCAAAGTAAGGGAACAGTGCAGCATTGACCCCATTAAGAAGTAGAAAAGGCTGTGTCAAATAGTAAACTGTATTTGTGTTTACTCTCAACCTAAAAGAAACCAAGCAGGTCAGGTGAGCACACAGGTCTGTAATCAGGGTCTCTTCTGCGGTCAAAAGGGCACCTTTCACAATGAATGGTATGAACTTCTGGAGAAAAACAAGCTCTTTTAATGGGCGGAGCAGTTAATTCTATAAACACACAGCCTTCTCTGTCAGTGCCAGCAGAGAAATCCTTTGCTTTAATCTATTTTTATACTGAAGGTAATTTCTTTAATGTGCCTTTAGCAAAAAAAAAAAAAAAAATGGTATTACTCTAGACGCTTGTGAAAAAATCATGCATGCGTAGGCATTTAATGGGAAACCAATTGTTTCAGGATGGATGATTTGGCAAACGGGCTCCGCTGCCTCTTAGATTGCACACTCTTTACAGTGAAAATATTTTATCCTATTTATCACAATGTCTCTCTCTTTTGCTCTCACTCTAAATTGTCCTGGGGTTTCCCTTTGCTGCAATAGAATAACCTTGCAGCTAATTGGTCTCAAAAAGAAATAATAGCATGAGGAGAATCTAGCAGAAAAATGAAGTTGGAAGCAGAGACTTTATTGCAATTTGAGTCTGACAGGCTGCCCATTGAATTTCAAGAATTCTGTCCTGTGTTTTTGTCAACAAAAGGCACTCACACTTCCACCTTTGAGTGATTTTAATTACTCTATTCAGCCATTGTCTGACATATCTTTGCCAAGGTGAGGCAGATTTAGGTGATGTTTGCCTGTCCTAGAAAATAAAGGTATGAGGAAAAAGGAGCACTTTGGCCAATTTTCTCTCTGCTCCTTCTGGTGTATTTTCAAATGAAACAGTTCTAGGGTGTTGTACCGTGTTAGCCATTATGAATGTAGAGAAAAGCCAAGCAAAATGACACCTTTTATTGGCTAACTAAAAAGATTACAAGATGCAAGCTTTCGAGACAACTCAGGCCCCTTCTTCAGGCAAGATGTAATCATGTGATTACATCTTGCCTGAAGAAGGGGCCTGAGTTGCCTCGAAAGCTTGCATATTGTAATCTTTTTAGTTAGCCAATAAAAGGTGTCATTTTGCTTGGCTTTTCTCTACAAATGAAACAGAAAAGGGGATGCAGCCTAATCTTAAATGGAAAGAAGCTGAAAGATCACTGGCATAGTGGGTAAGCATACTAGGATATAAAAAAACAAGTTCTGTTATTGCTTTGCATATTTTATTATAAGACACCACAACAGATGTTAAAGGTGTATAGTGAATATGATACATAAGATTTCAGGTGTGCCTTCCACTAGAATAAACAGAGTCATATGTTATAAACCTAACCAACTTAATAGTTCTGGTATGGCTTGATCTCCTTTTCATTTAATATGGTAGGATTTTCTAATTATGAGTCTATGTAACACACTCGACATTATTAGAACCATTCACATTTCCTCAAACAGCTTCTAATGACTTGTTTCCTGTCTACTCTGCTGTGCTTGATAAAATTCATATAATTTTTAAAGGAAATTATTCTTCGACATGGCTTTCTCTTATTCAGCACACAATGAAGCAGTGGCACCAACCGTTAAAATGTGAGCATATCTTGATGAGCAGATATAATAGTGGTCTTGACATTTTGTACTTGAGCAAAGTTGACACTTCATGTCAGAGAAGAGCCCTCTGCATTGATTCTTAAAAGATCTTGAATGGGGGTTATAAGTAGAGTGTTTTGATATAGAATTTAATGTTATTTAAGGCAGAAATGAAACAGTCACCTGAAGCAACTAGTAAATGCATCATAAATATGTGGAACTGTGCCACATTTGTGCACATTTTTCCCTGTTAGGTGCCAACAGCCTGAACTTTGAATAACGAACATTTGAAATTCAACAGCAAATGCTTGATTGTGTTATAAACTCCAGAATGAACATACTATGTATTATCCAGAATGAACACATATTACCTTACATTTAGAATGATGTGTTCCACACTCGGCTTTTCCCAAAATGCAATTGGCAATAACTACAGTATGTCTCTAAATTCTTTTTTTTACCCCAGTGTTATCTTCACCATACTGTATGCCTCATGACTTTAGATTCATTAGCTCTGTTTTTTGGTTTAGGCTTATAGGTGTATGAACAAAACACAACAACAACAACAACATTTATTTATATAGCACATTTTCATACAAAAAGTAGCTCAAAGTGCTTTACATAATGAAGAGAAGAAAAATAAAAGACAAAATAAGAAATTAAAATAAGACAACATTAGTTAACATAGAAAGGAGTAAGGTCCGATGGCCAGGGTGGACAGAAAAAAAAAAAAAAAAAACTCCAGAAGGCTGGAGAAAAAAATAAAATCTGTAGGGGTTCCAGGCCACGAGACCGCCCAGTCCCCTCTGGGCATTCTACCTAACATAAATGAAATAGTCCTCTTTGTAGTTCGGGTTTTTCACGGAGTCACTTGATGCCGATGTCATACAGACTTCTGGCTTTTAATCCATCCATCATTGTTGGAACATCATGGTGCTTTGGGTAGATGGTGGTGGCGCACGCCACCACCAACAGGACACCGGAAAAGGAAACAGAAGAGAGAGTAGGGGTTAGTACAGATTTTGAATGAATAGTTATTATAATGAATTGGATATACAGAGTATCAGGAATAAATTACAGTGAAGTTATGAGAAGGCCATGTTAAAATAATGTGTTTTCAGTAGTTTTTTAAAGTGCTCCACTGTATTAGCCTGGCGAATTCCTACTGGCAGGCTATTCCAGATTTTAGGTGCATAACAGCAGAAGGCCGCCTCACCACTTCTTTTAAGTTTTGCTCTTGGAATTCTAAGGAGACACTCAGTTGAGGATCTGAGGTTACGATTTGGAATATAAGGTGTCAGACATTCCGATATATAAGCCGGGGCGAGATTATTTAAAGCTTTATAAACCATAAGCAGAATTTTAAAGTGAATTCTGAATGACACAGGTAACCAGTGTAGTGACATCAAAACTGGAGAAATGTGTTCGGATTTTCTTTTCCTGGTAAGGATTCTAGCAGCTGCATTCTGCACTAGTTGCAAACGATTGATGTCTTTTTTGGGTAGACCTGAGAGGAGTGCGTTACAGTAATCTAGCTGACTGAAAAACAAACGCATGAACTAATTTCTCTGCATCTTTCGATGATATAAGAGGTCTAACTTTTGCTATGTTTCTTAGGTGAAAAAATGCTGTCCTAGTGATCTGATTAATATGCGATTTAAAATTCAGATTACAATCAACGGTTACCCCTAAGCTTTTTACCTCCGATTTGACTTTTAATCCTAATGCATCCAGTTTATTTCTAATAGCCTCATTGTATCCATTATTGCCAATCACTAAGATTTCATTTTTTTCTTTATTTAATTTGAGAAAGCTACTATTCATCCATTCTGAGATACAAGTTAGACATTGTGTTAGCGAATCAAGAGATTTGGGGTCATCAGGTGCTATTGATAAATACAGCTGTGTGTCATCAGCATAGCTGTGGTAGCTCACGTTGTGCCCTGAGATAATCTGACCTAATGGAAGCATGTAGATTGAAAAGCTTGAAAAGCAGGTAGTGAAAAGCTTTTGGGTACCCGAAGGCAAACCCCACATAATTGATGTCTTACAAAAAGAGGAATAAAACACAAATTAAAGCATAACTTAACATCTTTTCAGGGGGGAGTCTGGATACAACTCCCAAAAATGGCGCTTCTCCCAGTTAAGACCTTTCCTGACAGGAAGAGGTGGATCCAGATGGGCAGACACTGGAAGTGATGTCAGCAGTGGACAAGCCATCAATTTTCCAGTCTGCCAAGGAACAGAAAGCGAATGTGTTATTGACGAGTGCCAACCCCAGGAGCAGCAGAGAAATACTGTCACCAGAGCCCTTACGCTGTCCGTTATGTGGCGGCACGTGACATAGGTTAAGCATTCAACAGTTACTATACCAAGGCTGAAATGGTGAATTCTGTTTATGCTCAATCAGCTAACATCGCTGTACTCTCCGGTAGCCCCAAATGAGGAAAAGACTGCAGCCTAAAAACATTACTGCCAGTGAGTGTTACCATAGGTGTAATTTTTAAAATTCACCTCCTCTGGCACAAGCCATTGTTTGATACACTGTGTTGGGGTAAGTGTAGATCTTCCATCAAGATGTTGCTGTAGACTGCAAAGGCTTCATTGTGTACATAAGGTTATTCAGAATTGATCCCATTCCCATTGTTTCCTTGGAACGCACTGGGGACCCAAAGGAAAGGTGGAAGGCACTGTTGTTCCGACTTTGGAGCTACCCTCTGGTTTATTGCTAAGAGTAGCTTCTAGTGTCTGTAAGGATGCTGTATTTTGTATAGGCCATTTCTTCATACAGATAGTGGGGAGGTCCCTCAGAAATATTGTCTCATATAGCGGTCATGCTCCAGACCTCCTTGAGAGAAAATGGAGTATGAGGACCCTTACGTTCCAGATCTCCCTTTGGACCTATAGACTTTATGATGAGATTAAAGGCTTTGTTGTGTAGGTTAGGCTATCCATACTGACTCACCACAAGTTAAGGTGCATTTATACAACAATGACTGAAAGCCATGGCCTACAGAAAGGTGATTTTCTTTTAACTAATGATGATGTATTTTCTAAAGCCAGTTGGCTACACCAGTAATGAATTACAGTAAGTGTGTCATTTTGAAGGGGTGGGGCATACTTATGCAATCAACTATTTTTTACTTTATATTTGTAACTAGACATTAGTAACTAGTCCCTTGATCTTGTTCCTCCAAAGATTAAGGTTCCAGTCCCAGTAGTTCACGAGTACCAGCAGGTTGCTGCTCCACATATGCTTGAAGTGTCTTCCTCCTTCTTCCTACCATGTACTGTAATCGGTTTCTGCATTTCACTTCACACTTGGCAGATGTTGCTGCTCTTCTTTTTCTTCCTGCCATGTCACCTTCTTGATCAATTTTTCCTGCAGTTTGCTGTAGGAAAAGACACAAACCCTGATAACCTTGCAGAGAGTTTTTGTTTCATATCAAAAGCAGTGAATAATTGCATAACCCTCAGACCACTTTACATAGATCTGTTTTTACTTTGGCATTAAGTCATTTTTCTCAGTCGATCAGTGTGAAAAATAACAAATTAAACTCCCTGCAATTCAGTGTTGTGTTAAAACAAAATATGAAAACTTCCAATGGGGTGAATATTTTTTAATGCCAATGTGTATGCTACATACGGCCAATATACATTTTGAGAGAGGTGAATCTCCTTAATCTCCAGATATTAATGTACTAAATTTAAGCGGTATTTTCTGTCATGTAATTTAGGGATTGGTTAGAATCCATTAAGAACACAAAATAAAAAAAAGAGGAAACGAAAATACCATGACCAACAAGCCAGGAATGACTACATTACTTGGCCTTTATTTTTAAACAGAATGTTGTGTGCATATAATGTATCCTCAGGCCAAAATAAGATCATGAAGAGTAAGGTATGAAAGATGTAAAACACAATATGAAAGATATTCCTAAATTCAGAGATAAAAACTCTTATGTGTTGCAGCAGAGATGTGTAATGCAAATTTAAAGAAGAAAATGCAGCAAAAATAAAAGACTTTTCAAGAATACCTTACTTGATCTTCCTGTCACTCTCTCTCTCTCGTGGTTCTAAATTTGAAATTTGTACTTCCTACAGTGCTTTGCTACATTTCCCAAGTGTGCTATTTTTGTTTTTATTAAGATTGTAAGACATTTGCTGGGTCAAACAATGTCCATGTGCATTAAAATAGCAAAAAAAAAAAAAACTAGGCCAAGTCTAAATAGTATGGTGATGCATCATTCAGAGAGACTAAACCTGGGGCTTTCCAGACAATGTCAATGAGTGACTAGAGGTTAGAAATTGGTGTGGAGCCTCAAATCCTGAGCGGGACATTAAGAGAAGAGACAGAGACGGAAAATGGAACAGTCATGGAGGGGATGGTACAGAAAGAAGAAAGGACAATGGAGTGAGAGGAGAAGGAGAGAGCAGGTGCAAGCGTCCTTCAGGTTTGCAGTTTAGGTGGTGTCCTCAGTGTCCTGACAGGGCAGTTGATGGTAGGGCATGTGGTTAGTTCGGGCTGCACAAGGAAAAATAGCTGCAACATTCACTCCAATGCTTGTCACAGAATTTTGTACATGTAATATTTTTCATCAATTATACAGTGTGAGTTTTTACATTTCTTTACAGTTTACTCTATTAGCTTCCAAGTTGAAAAAAAGAAAGCTAATCAACAATAAAGTGCATTACTGTGTCATTTCAAATAAAGCATGTGTTTTGTTTATTAGAAAAACAGCATTTAAAAGAAGAACTATACATATCAAGCAGCACTTGCCTATTAAATATTTGACCATATGAAAAATAGGAATTTTCATTCAGAAACCATATGTGCTAATCATTAATTCCAGGCCTATTTAATAAATCCTAATCCTGTCATTAATTATTCATTGTGAAGCACACAGCGTGGCGGTTATGAATTAGCAGTCTTATCTCAAGAGTAAATCCGCTTTGAATTGCAGATACTTGAGTATGGAGTGTTGCCTATTTATCAAACTATGCTCTTCATTTTTTCCCCTTTTTTAATAGCTTAGGTTGAAGCCTGTGGATTGCTAAACGAGCAGCAGATACAAAGCAAGCTAAACTGTGTCCTAATTTAAAAAGTAGGTATAAAAACAAGGGCAGTGCAATCTGGGCCAGATGAATGCTTAAAATTGAAAGTTCTTGGATGATTCTGTCAAATGTAACAAGAGCTGTTGAAAGGCTCACTAAGGTAGCCAATTTTTGTACAGATTTTTATTAACTATTTTTCATTTCATGTAACTGTTAACATTTAAAACTATTTATATGTTCTAAATCTAATAGCTAAATTATTCCTCACCACTTATTAAAAAAATGTACATGGGTTAGGTACAAAAAAATGCCCTTGCAGGTAGTAGCTCTCCATCCCAATACACAAAAAATTTATCAGGATGTATCCAGCTTAATATGTCTATCTTGTGGTCATCAAAGTCATTAAAGAATCTGAAACATGCTCTTATAATATAATATAAAATAATATAATATGGCCAGCATAGTGATGCATGGATCCAGTATCCCAAGTTCGAATCCCTTATTAGGGTGCTATCTGTTCTTCCCACGTCTTTGTGCGTGTTACTCCAATTATTTTCGACATCCCCAAAAAAGTGAAGATTAACTTAATTGGTGATTCTGAATGAGTCAAAAACAAGGTTCCTGCTATTGCACTCCATGCTGCTGGGCTAAACATTTGTCATTTGTGACCCTGAATTGGATTTAAATGGTTTGATGTTATAATGCAAAATCAAAAAAGTTGGATTTGAAATCTGTGCCAGTTCTTCTCTATGTGGAAGTTGCACATTTTTTCCTCTATCTGTTGTCGACCAAGGAAATATGCTGGTCACAGGGGAAGTGTTGGGACCCCAACTCGATTGCCCCTTTTAACGCCTTCAAAGTCCTTGAACAGAAAGAGGTGCTTGATGTCACGTCCAAGAAAGCAAAACAAAAAAGCAGGTTAACTAAAAATAAAACAAGTGGCTTCTCCAGTCTTCTCTCGGGTGAGACAATTTCAGGTAGATAGCTCCAGTCATCAGTCTGCTTCCTCCTGAGTTAGACATGCATTGCCAGGAGTGCTTTGTTTTTAAAACAGAGGGGCTGCAGGGGGATGAACTCGGTTTCCCTCTGTAGTTTCCATCCATGGGTGGTTTTTCAAGGCTATGGGAGAAAAGGAGAAGTTACCATCAGTGATCGCGTCCCCTCATGTACCAAGTGGTAGTGCTTACCTTAGATGAGTCCAGAAAGCAAACCTCAGACATGCATAATACTGCATATGAGTTTTTTCTCCACGTACTCTGGTTTTGCTACCAACATCCTGAACGCATGCATGCTAGGCTGATTGGCATTTCCCAAAGGGATTATTTATACTTAAAAATGTTCCATCTAATCACGTCCAGGTTTTCTGTTCAAATCAGATCAGCTTACTATCTCCAAACTTTAACCCAGTATTATCCCTATATGCAAGTCTGCATAAGGTGTCTGCTACACCTCTACCCTTATTTTCATTCTAGCATTGTGACGTCCTTCCTTCTCCCTCATCTTGTGGAAAGCAGTCTTTAACAACATCTCTGCATCCTCTAAAATTCCCAAGTACCAGCATACTCAATTTAAATGTGTACATTGTGGGTATGTCACCCCTCGTAAAACTCTATAATATGCATTTGTCACTTGTGCAATTCAAATATCCCTGGAACTATTCTCCATATGTTTTGAGACTGTCGTACAGTTTCTTCTTTTTGGATGAATGTTTGTGATTGCCTGTCCAATATTTTCTCTGCTAATATTCCCTCATATATTTCTACTCCTGGCCTTCTCTTCTCTTACCTTGACTTCTATCTAGCAGAGGATATTCTGTTTGTGAACCACCTCTGCTAAACTAAGTTTAGCCTCTCACTGAAAATCTCCCAAATCTGTTAACTTCTAGAAATCCTCCTTCTTTAGTCTATCCTTATGTGAACTGTCAGCGACACAAGTCAATAGATCTCTAATATTGAGAAATGGCGAACTGCTGTGCATTTGGTTGAGAGCTGGTTGGCAGGGGGGTCTGTATCATTCCACTAATCTTAATCCTTATTCTTCCGTTTCTTTGCCCGCTCTCTGCACTGGGGATCAATGTGTCTTGTCAGGCCTTTATCACTGGTCAAAGCAGGCGTTGGTACATTTTAATCCTATATGGATCCCTTTTACAGGGCAACTTTGATACCTTGTGGGGTGGTTTGTGGTTGTATTTTTTTTAATATACCTGATAGTTTTTCTGCTTACTGCACTCAAAATAAAAAGTTTTCAATTCAAAATAAATAATTAAAGTTATTATTTATGAGTGTCGGTGTGAGTGTGGAAGTGAGGGGCACCACAAAGAACTGGCATCTGCCAAAGCTATGCAGAGCACTGCCTCGACATACTCCAGCCTCCATGTTATAGTGTAATATAATGCAGGGCAATGTAGTGGGTATTGCTGTCTCGCCAAACATCAACATCCAGGGGTTAAATCTCAAAACCCAGGGATATTTGAGAGTTGAATGTTATGTTATAATACATTTGCACATCTTTTGAAAAAGAATAATTTGTTCGTTTAAAATGCCCAGTTGGTACTTTAAATACAATTGGGACCACCATTAAATTTAATTAATTACTAAAACAGCATGACCAGTAACCAGACACATTAGCAGAGAACACAAGGAGTCAAGAATTCAGCACATACTTCATCTCTTCTTTAATGTTTTTCACATAAGTGTTCTGACAAAAACTCATATCTCTCATTAACTGAGAAAACCAAGCTTTCCTGACCTGACCTGATTCTAAGTTTACCCAGTCAGTTCTTTTCCAGGGGAATCAAACAATAAGAATAATAGCAACAATTTAAATGTTTATGCTTTGCAGATGATTAAGAACTAAAAACTGTAATCTCAGTTCAGGCATAATTGAGGTACCAGCTATCTCCTGTTTTGTATACCTCACTAGTTTCCTGATTGAGGTGACAAAACATCTCAGTGACAGCATAAAGCATCTCAGTATCAGTATCTGTACGTGTGAGATACTCCACACTACAGGCTGTGGTTCTGCTTCCTGAAAAGCTGCATCTGGTTCAAAATGCTGTTGGACACTTATTGTCATGCTTTAGTAGCTACATAAATTAGTAGTTGTTCAGTATGCTTTGGTTTTCCCAGAAATCTTCTGACCACTGTATAATTGAAAAATGTTTGTGATTGCTGAGATCCAACAAATGAAGACTTCCAACTATTTGGAATCACTGACACACTTCTCTTTGTGGATTCTGAGCTAGCTTTGTTAAAACTGTCACCAGGAACACTTTCCACATGCCTCCATACTTATGAAATCCATCCCATCTTGACACTTAATGACAAATAGTACAGCTAATCATCATGAAAGACTGAATGTCATTAATGATAAAATAATAATATTTCAGCTTTTGGGTTTTTTCCTTTTGTTGATATATTCCTGAGGTATATTTGGTAGCTTCACACCTAAGCTTTTTTTGTGCAAAGCTCTAATATATTCAGGCTTCAGCTGATGGCCTGTAAATAAACTGTAAGCCTTTTTTATTATTAATAGGGAGATCTTCATCATGAGCAAGAGTGATTTGGATTATTTAGTATTTACATTGTAACAGTCAATGAGATTTTCTTTTCAAAATATGAAAACTCAATTTGCTTCACCTAAAAGAAGACAACATATTCACTAAGTAATAATCAAGAGATAAGAAAAATATGAGACTATGAGCTGCTATGTTAGCAAACCAGCAAGAAAGATTTTATAGAGAACCTAGGGAAAAGGTATAGCCAAAAACAAAAATAAGATCAAACACCAGGAGATCAACTACTCTAAACACCAAAACCAAAACAAAAGACAAAATCAGTCAAAACTACAGGCGCAAGTCAATAACCATAAACTTTACGTATTTTTTGATGGAAGTACATTTCGCTAAAAGGGGTTTTGAATCCACAAACTCAGACAGGCAAGTGCTCCTAACTACAACTTTTTAACCCATAGCATCATTAACCAAAGTTCATAACCTCTGAGGACACACCCCTAACAACGAAGGAAGCTGCCCTAACGACAGGGAGACAAAATGGCATTGATCGTAAATAAAGAAAATGGTGTTGAAAATGGCAGAGAATGTTGAACAAAAACAAAAGTAAGTATTAAATCCAAAAACGAATGTTGAATTTAAATTCTATGACTCAAGCCCCAAAATGAGTGTAGATGAGAAACAATGTGCAAAAATTGAATACATGCATATAATCATAAATTACTAAGGTACTTTAGCTGCAGACAGCAAGTATAACTACTCAAAAATTGTTTTTGATTTTCAAATAGATTGAGAAAAGAAAATTATACAAAAATGAATGCACCAAGAGCTGGTTGAGGTGGAGAAGCTGGGTTTATCCATCCATCCATCCATCCATCCATCCATTTTCCAACCTGCTGAATCTGAACACAGGGTCACGGGGGTCTGCTGGAGCCAATCCCAGCCAACACGGCACAAGGCAGGAAACAAACCCCAGGCAGGGCGCCAGCCCACCACAGGGCGCGCACACACACACACACACACACACACACACACACACATCAAGCACACACTAGGGACAATTTAGGATCGCCAATACATCTAACCTGCATGCCTTTGGACTGTGGGAGGAAACCGGAGTACCCGGAGGAAACCCACGCAGACATGGGGAGGAAGCTGGGTTTAGAACTTGACTATTCAGATTCAGAGTCTTCATGAAAACAATGTAGACATCATTGAGATACTGGCCGATACTTTAAATTCATGTGAAGCATTAGCTCCTACTTATTAACCAAGAAGCAATCATGGAGACTTGTTCTTAGAAATAGATCCTTTTGTGAATTACATGGCTCATTTAGGTGGCTCACTATCCTTAAAATGGCTGCTCATCATTGGCGCACTAAAGGAAATTCTGTTTGCGACATTGCAGGCTTACCATTTTTATTGGCACACGTGGTGTTGGCTTTGAAGCTGCTTATTTACATGATGGAATGCCAGCTCATAATTTGGGCAACTCATCCCTGGCTGATGCCACTTGTCTGCACCATTACATAGACCTTCCTTTGAAGTCGCTGTCTCCAGCAAACACTTCCAGCTCCTTGAAACGGCGTACAACACTTGGAAATAGTGGGGTGATCACTTATGCTACAGCAGTGCAGTTAGTGTCGAGGGCACATAAGTAGGGGTCTTGAGCACTTGCTTATCAGTCGGGGCAGCTGGGATGTTACATGCCGTTTTTTCAGATGGCACAGCAGAGGAATTAAACACTGAGCAGTGAACTGTCAATTACATACAAGCAGGCAAACTTTCTTGTCTAGAGCTGCAGATGTTCTGGTCTCCTGGCTGTTTTCCTTCTGAGTACACACTGGAAACACCATTCCTGGTCCAGGTCTCAGCTTTGAATCTCTTCTCATTGCTGCTTTGTAACGCTACATCCTTCGCCTGTGCAGTTTTACCACCAGCCCTGCTTCACGCTGCTCACCTGGGGTCAGTGGCAACTTGATCTGTTGCACTTACCATAAGCTCTTCTGGTGTCTGTGCACCCAGGCCAATGGACCTTACCAGATAGAGAAGCATTGGAGGAGCTGCCAAGGTAGCAGTCTTTCAGCTGTCTTTCTCCTTGTACTAGTGCTGTAAAAGGGCATGCCAGATCATAGATCTCTGCCTCGAGACTCTCCAGCAACTCCACAGAAAGGCCACACAGGTCTACTGTGGTCTCCACAGGACTTGGCTCTTGCTAAAATTGGATGGTAGGTCTTCTTTTTGTCCCAGTAGCCCTAGTACTGAGTTCCAGAATGGATTCTCTGCTCCTTTCATGGCTCTTTTAGCCGACTCGCTATCCTTAAACGAACTGCTTGCATTTGCTGCCCTAGTTGGAATTCTGTTTATGATATTGCAGGCTTGCCTCTTTTTTTATAGGAACCCCTGCTGCTGACTTTGAAATTGCTCATTTGCATAACAGAATTCCAGTTCAAATTTTGGGTGACTTATCTTTGGATGATGCAACTTTTCAGCTGCATTAGTAATGACCCCATTAACATCCCCAATCTCGGACAGAGAGGAAGTCCACATTTATTCTGACCAAACTCCTAACACAGACATACTGTACAACTTTGCTACAGCTTGAGGAGCTGCAATTACAATACCCTGGACCAGTTCCACTTTGATTTCTTTCTTTTTAATTTTTTGAACAATCTGGACATTAAACAGGGTATCCTCTGGATCTGCAATATGGTTAATGAATAAAATAAATGTACAACCTTTGCATGAAGGATTTTTTAATGTCTTTGCCAAGAGTGCAAAAAAACATTTTCAACTATAAATGAACACTTTTGTTTAATGCTTTTACTAAGGCATCCTGAAGTGAAGGTTGATATCCCCTACATGTATGCCAGAGCAGGTCTCTCCTTTGTTCTAAGTATAAATAATACACCTTTACGTGTTTCTTTGCAAATTACCTCCAAAGAAAAACATGAGCAAACTGGCTTTGTACAAGTGGACATAGTTTGCACATTTATGCTATCCGTTAAATGCAAAAACCAAATTAGATGATTGACATTTTTTTTTCAATCATATGTAAAGGGAAATGTAAAACTTAATAACTTCTCAGTCACATATTTAGAATAACATTGCTTACTTTGAAAGAATCATTTAGATAAGCATAGAATTTAGATCCACTCCTAAAATGAATTCACTGTGTTTATTCTTGCACCTTCTTATTCACAGAACTTTTCAGGACATAAAGTGGCTGAATATGATGTTAGCTTTACTAAATGTAATAGGATTAAAAACTGATAGTAAAGACCTTCAACAGTTTTAACCTTTCTGATCTCACATTTCCATAGATTCAAAGACTCACAGTATTTGTTTTTTACTATGTCGTATACAAAGTATAGGGAAAGTATTGTAATCGTCCAAAGATTCGATGTTGAGATTTTGATGAATCTCGACGTTTTAGACCTCTCTGACTTTCTCGTATATGAAGCATAGGGAAAGTATTGGAATCCTCCAAAAATTCAATTTCAAGATTTTGATTAATCCAGTTTTACCAATTATCTATTTTTACCAATTTTGGAATTATGTCTGCGTGTGTGTGTGTATGTAAACATGATAACTTGAGTATGCTTTCACTTATAGAACAAAACTTTTGGGCTATTTTCATTAAACAGAAGTGGAACTTTACCTTTTATTCATTTCAGCTGCAGACTCTGATTTATTCATCTATACTTTTATAATAATTGTCAGTCAGTCAGTCATTGTCCAACCTGCTATATCCTGTTTTAAAAGCATACAATTTTAAATGATACAAAAAGAAAATATATTTTAAACATCTATGTTTAAGACATCAAATTACTTTCAACTTACAACCAGATTAAAAATGCAGGTTATCAGTAAAAGTTACATAAAGTGTAAGTTTGGTATTCTTAAAGTCGAAATTACTTATTGACAGTTGTGGAATACAGTATATTGATTTCATCCATCCATTTTCCAACCCGCTATATCCTAACTACAGGGTCACGGGGGTCTGCTGGAGCCAATTCCAGCCAACAAAGGGCGTAAGGCAGGAACAAACCCCAGGCAGGGTGCCAGCCCACCACAGGGCATACACACACCCACACACCAAGCACACTAGGACACTAGGGACAATTTAGAATCACCAATGCACCTAACCTGTATGTCTTTGGACTGTGGGAGGAAACTGGAGCACACCCACGCAGACACGGGGAGAACATGCAAACTCCACGCAGGGAGGACTCGGGAAGTGAACCATGCAGCCCACATAATAACTGTTCAATATATTATTAATTTGATTTGATTTGTTGTTGATGGTTCTTCAACGTACATAATATAAAAAATATAATCATTGTCTTGCAGTTTACTCCTCAAATACCCATCCCTATATCTGAGGATACGAGAAAGTCGAGGGGAGACCACTCCCACTTTTTTTCTTTTTTATAACTGAGATGTTTCCTTTGTCTCTACAGGAACTCAAGTGAGTAGACAAACTATTTTCAGCAAATGCATTTCATTGGACCATTAGATACAATAAAGTTTGTGCACCATTGTAGCCTATAGATATTCCAGTTGGCTTTATCCTGCAGTCCTTGTATATCTTATATTCTTTCAAGCCCATTTACCAACAATCAATATGGTTGTTTTCTACAAGAACTTTTGTATCACTTCTGCCATGATTGATGAACTTCCTGAATATGAGCTGCAAATAAATCATTTAGTCTTATAGAAACTGAAAGAATGAATAGTGGGAGTGGGTAGCAAGAAAGAAGTCGAATTAAAATAAATAACTCAATTATACCTATAAGAGGATTTCAGCGTGAACACTTCAAACATAATGTGTAGATGTGTGGCCCTGTTCAGTGTAGGTACTTTCTGTAATGTACTGAAGAAAATAAATAATCTGAGAAGTGATCAAAAACATTTTGAGTGTAATCTGTTAAGAGAAATGGAGATAAATCCAAATCAAGCTTTATTTTTCAACATAATCCTTTGTTATACTTGCACGCCTAGGGATCTTCTGTAAGGCCAAGCAGGAGGAGGAGGTGCTGCCACTAATTGTATTGCTGGCTTACTCTACAGCATCAACCCGTTGCCAGGAGACGACTCCTAGACCTGCCCCAACGAAAGGCCACAAGCCCCGCCTCTTCTGAGACAAGAGGAATATAAGTGGTGCATCTAACTATGGAGGTTGTCTGTTGATTCACTAAGAAATCCTGAGACAGAGAGATCGAGAGGAGAGAAATGTATAAAAAAAGCAATATTTATTTGTGTTTTGTGCCTTCTGCAGGGACAGTTTTTCATTTGAACTGTTAATTTTGTTGGGTGTTGCTGGGTTGGCACCCCTAAAATTTCCACAGCTGTCAGTATTCTTCACGTCACATCCTGTCACCACTAATACACTTCTTATATTATTCCCAAAGTTTTTCTGTACCACTCAACCAAAGCATTTTGTCACATTGATAAAGCGACTGTTCTGCTGCTGGCTTGATGTCTTCATCAGTAGTATAGTGTGTACCCTTAGAGGTAGCGGTTCAGATTGAGGAACAGGTGTTAACATGATGGAAATGTTTGGAAAATCAGGTGAGTGTAGCATCACTTTTTTGTAACAAATGCAGTGTGTGATAGGGCCTTGTTATAGAGCAGAAGGGAAATGGTTGAGAGGTTTCTTTGACGCTTTTCTCTAATTGAATTTCACAAATGTTAAAGCAAGGCGGCATCTTAATGAGCAGTTATATAGGCTTTTTGAGGCATCTAATTAATATGTCCTGGGTATGATGTTAAACTGCATCTGGCCCTGCAAGCAGTCCTTCAACTTGCAGGGAAATCATGGGGGTTTGGTGGCAGGATTCACACAGCTGCAAATCGACAGGAAGGTCTCCTTTTTACTCTTCATGGGAGTAGCTCTGCTGCAGCTGTCCATAGGAAGGCTGCTCACATCATGAACGGGATGGGGGAAAGCCCTCGGGAACCCCATCCCCGGAAGAGTTGAAACCGTCGGAGAGCCAATGGGGTAAGGCCTGTTGGGGATCAAAACTGGTGTAGTCCTGAAGCATCGGCCACTGCACAGCAGTACTCGGGCCCCATTTTAAGGGGCCCATCAGGGTAGGCGTGTGGAATGTCTTGTCTCTTCAGCATGACGATCATTTTCCTCTATTATCGGAGGAGCTGCATAAACTCTGCATTTCAGTGGCGGCACTCACTCAGGCTGTTTCTAACACGTTTGCACGCAGTTTGTGTGAGGAACTTGCGAATTTGGGTGTGACTGCTGATCCTAATGTGATGTGGGAAAACCTTCCATGACAAGACCCTGAAGGTTGGTGAGAGTTGTGTTGGTGTTCCCAGTATTCCCAGAAGGAGGTGTTTCATCTCACAGGGCACCCTAGATATCACCGAGAGGAGTCGCAGCGCATAGCTTGATGACAACTCTGGTCTGTACCGGGAACTGAGAAGGACGACTGCGAGGGCTCTGAGGGAAGATTAGGCTGCATTTGTAGAGGAATTTGTGAGCAAGTGACACACCATCTGTGGTCTTGTGACCCACTTCCTGCTTACAGAGGAATCAAAGCATTATGCACATCCGAATCTGTTCCTCGGAGAGTCACAGTTAGGGTGGCTGATTTAGCGGCCCTTATGGATGACACTGCAGTTGTGACCCGCTGGCTGGCTACTTTGAGCAGCTGTTCAAAGCTGATCCTCTGGCTAGGACGTAGGATATCTCTGGGTCCATGGTCTTGAGGCGGATCTCCCAATTAGCTGTGAACCACCCAATCTCACTGAGATTGCACAGGTGGTGAACCAGCTGAGGGGAGGGAATGCTGCAGGGATCTGTGGTATTCAGGGTGAACCTCTCTAGGCTGGTGGTAAGGCTGTCCCTCCTGGCATTGCAAGCAATCTTTGCTTCCATTTGGGAGACTGGCATCATCCCAATTGACTGGAAAATGGGACTTGTTGTCCCTATCTGGAAAGGGTAATCGTCTGGATTGCGGCAACTACAGGGGGATAACACTGCTCTTGGTGCCGGGTAAGGTCCTTGCTAGGGTCGTCCTCAATAGGATCTGTGATCAATTCCTCACCTACCAATGACCGGAGCAGTCTGGTTTTACGTGTAAGAAGTGAACCATTGACCGCATCCTGGCACTGAGGGTTCTTATGGAGTGCAAACGCGAATATCGGTAGAGTTTCTTTGCAGCCTTTGTCGATTTTCATAAAGTGTTCGACTTTAAAGTTCATCGAGCTGCCCTGTGGAACGTTGTGAGGGTTTGCGGGATCCCCTCAAGTTTGCCTGGATATCATGGCCGGCCTGTACACTGATACTGTGAGTGTTGTGCAGAGTGGACGCAGAACCTCTTTGTTTTTCCCAGTTGATTCTGGGGTTTGTCAAGGGTGTGTTCTTGTCCCTACTCCTTTCATGTTTGCATGGACTGGGGTGCTGGACAAGGCCATGAGGTCTAGCGGCTGTGGGGCATCTGTTGGTGAAGAAAGATTCATTGATATTGACTTTGCTGATAATGCGGTGATCTTCACGGAGTCAATGGAGGCTCTGATCAGGGCGCTCGAAAGACTGAGCGAGGAATCTGAGTGTCTGGGCTTGTGAGTGTCCTGGATAAAAAACCAAGATCCTGGCCTTTAATGACCTCTTGGGCACAGCCATCAGCTGTGTGTTTGTCTGCGGAGAGAGTGTCGACCTTGTTGAGAGGTTTACTTACCTCGGGGGTGACATTCATGTTTGTGGTGATTCTTCCTATGAAGTCAGTAGACGGATTGGGAGAGCATGGGGGGGTCATGCGGGTCATTAGAAAGGGGTGTGTGGAGCTCCCGATATCTAAGCAAAAGGATGAAGGTCTAAGTCTTTAGAGTCCTGGTGCTTCCTGTCTTGCTATATGATCGCGAGACATGGACACTATTCAGTGACCTGAGACAAAGACTGGACTCCTTTGGTACTGTGTCTCTTCAGAGAATCCTTGGGTACCACTGGTTTGACTTTGTGTTGAAAGAGCAGTTGCTCATGGAGCCCCAAATGAGGCACATTACCTGCATTGTGAGGGAGCGTCAATTACGGCACTACGGCCATGTGACGTGATTCCGCCAGGGTGATCCTGCTTGCAGGATCCTCATTGTTGAGAACCCGAGTGGCTGGACCAGGCTAAGGGAACTCCTACATAAAATCTGGCTGCAGCAGATAGAGGGTCATTTCCAAAGGGTGGGACTGGACCGCGTGTCTGCTTGGGGGGGTTGCCAACCAGGATCCCGAGTTGTGTGTGGTGGGTGTGTGGCAACGCACTATACCAGTGTATGCTCCCCAACTTGACTTGATATCCTAAACATTATGTCCTAGATCTTGACATCTCTGGAATTTTGGGTTTCAGAGAATAGCCCTGCTTCCATTACTGTATTTTCATTTTAGTTTTGCCTATAGGTGTGATGATGCTTTATTTCTGTCAACATTTTGGGCACCCAGCGTTGTGCATGTTTAATTGTTAATGAAGAATGAAATTCATTAGTAATCCATTAGTAATCCATTAGTAATTTTCTTAGTGCCTATTATTTCACACACCGTCACTCTTCATCTTTCCATTTCAATTTGTTTACCAGTGGCAAAGCTTTGTCTGTTGCTGATGTCATTGACTTTTCAGATCTTGGGTCATCTTCAAGAACTAAATTCTGGAAGTCCACTGCTTCATTGAGACATTTGAAGGAAAATAGTACTGATAGACATTAGGTATTTTCCCAACGCAAAGAACTGTGTTTTCAGGAATCAATGAGCCCCTGGGCCACTTGCGGTTCCTGGGCCACTTTCATATGTTGTGTTCCAACAACACAACAGGAACTGTAAAACGTAATGCAAAATTTGTGATATGCAAAGAAGAGCGATACAAAGTGAGGTGTGTTTGGGAGTTCATGGGGGAACCCCCCTGCAATGCTTTGATGACTATGGACATCATGATGAGGTTATTGCTTTGATGCAGTGCAATGTGAGGCCCACTAGTGAAGTGGCCATGAGTGATGTCGTGTGAAGTGCAGTGTGATCGGGCATTCATGGAGGACACACTCACCTGTTTGCTTCAAAGCAATCTTGAGTTCACGGTGAAGATTATTGCTTTGATGTGGTGCAGAGTGCAGTGCTTCTTCTTCACTGATATCTCTCCTAAGTCCAAACTATTGACATATTTGTAAGATTGTGCCAGTGCATGTGGTCAACTAATCAGCATAATTCATCACCCCAAGCCCCACCTACGATAGTTCCTGGTTGAATAAAATGCACATTCTCTGGAGTAGAAGCTAAGAAAAGCACCAGTAACTAATCTACAAATAGTTTAAGTTTCTGGGGTAGGAATGCAACAAAAATTCCAGTGTTTCTAAAACATCCATAGTTCCTGTGACTAGAATGACTCTCCATGGTGTATTGTTCTCCAGCTTTGGAAATTCAGTGATAACATATTACTTGATTTTGCAGATTTCAGCTTTCATGTAGAAGTGGTTCTAAAATATAATGTTGGGTGTGTTTAAATGAAACACTGTTCCGTATATGGGTGGCACTATGGAGAGTCTTACAGCTCCCAGCTAAATCCAGAACTCCGTGGAGTTTACAGCACCTGGTTTACTTCCTTCACTCAATATGGGAGGTATTTTATGCAAAAAAGGAAATGAAAATGAAAATTATAAATTGAAAATATAATCTCTATTTTGCAATTTCATTTTCAAAGGTCTAGGCACAAGAATTCTGCAAAAAGTAAAAATAATATGAAATAACACTATTTGTATCATTTTCAGTCAGAACAGCAGTGAAGTTGCAAAAATGAAAAGTAAGAACAGGAGCCATCTGATGTTCACTAAATTTTAATTTTCCACTTTTCAAATTCATTTTCAAGTTTTCAACATGCAAATATCGCAGGTCTCTATGGGAGGGTTTTGCACTTTGATTTCCCACAATTCTTTGTCTTTCATAACAGTAGCCACTTTGATCGATAGAATACTTCTCACTTTGTGTTTAATTCATGTGAGCTTCACAGCGAAACAGTCTCACACAAATTGTAGTTCTGAAGTAATTAATGTGCTGTTTAATTATAATATTCAACATGACAAAAAATTAGCCATTATTACATCATAATTTACATCTATTTACACTGAAGTGGAAACAAGACACTTTGTGTGTTTTTTTTGTAGTATTATATCATTTACCCCTCTACAGTTTTCACCACCTCCTCCTCCTCTGTCCCGTTCCCCTGTAGTTGATTGACGACTCGATCAGACACTTTATTGTTATAATGAAAATGCCCTAAAATCTAGAAGGTCTTCCACAGCTCCTGACAGTTCATTTAAAGGGCTCGGGAGTGATGAGTTACTGTGATTTTCTACATTTTATTGAAATTTTCAGATTTAACTTCATGCTCTGTTTTTGACTTTGTTTTGGCCTTCTGTTTTGGAATCTTGGTTCTATTGGATTGCTTTACTGTTTTGGACAAAACCTTTGTGCAAATCCTAATGCCTTCATCGTTATTGAGATTTTTCTGAAAAATTAACCTTTGATTTTTTAAAATATTCTATTTGGTCCTTTGCTGAGTTTAATACCGGGGAGGAATTGTCATGTTTTGCAAGCCATGCATGGCAATAATAAAGGTGAAGGTTTGTTTGAGCAAGTTATTTAGAGATTAGCTAATTTGAATTACCTTTGGAAAAATTAAGCAGCCTTGCCACAGATAGAACCCCTGCTATGGCTGGCCTGCAAAAGGGATTGACAGCATTGGTTACAAAAGAAATAAGTCGTCTCAGTCTCAATCCAAGTGATTTAGTTGTATGCCACTGTATCATACAGTACATCAAGAAAGATTGTGTGCACATTCACTGAAACTCAGCAATGTAATGCCATCTGTCATTTCCATCACAAATTTAATTAAAAGCATGGAGTATGGAGATCTGGTCTACCACCAGGAGTGGACTGGGTCTCAAAACCGGCCAGGGCATCCTTCAACGAGTGAGGTGATGAGGTCGACCCACCTGGCCCATTATTCCTTGTAATTTTCTTAAAATTTGTGATGAGTATGCGGCTCGCTACTTGCTATGAGCCTATGATATGAACTCTATCTAAACTGTTGCCAAACTTAATCTGTACACTGCTGTTTAGACACAACTTAAAATTTGACGACATGCTTAGAAATAAAATTGAATGAAAAATTAAAATTTAGTAACACAGCTTATACATTATTAGAGTACATGTCAAATGTCAATGTCCATGTCCAAGTGCCAGTACCCCTAGTAGGCTAGTAGCTGCTCATTTACAATGGAATAAATTATAACTGAGGTTTATAATGAAAACCTCACATGATTCCTTTAACTTAACGATAAACTATAAATGTTCCGTCCTAATATGAAAAAATTCCTATCCTGTGCTTTATAACTTTATTTCACCATACTAAAATCGCAGCTGAAAACCACTAATTATCACTAACGCCGACGACCAGAGAACAATAAAATGCATAATGCATAATCTAAACTAATTATTAGTATTTAAATACTAGATATGAGATAAAATAAATGTATATGCTAACCAAAATGTAGCGTATCAAAACAGAAATCGGCAAAAAACAAAAAATTTTAACCAAATTTTTTGCTACAACATGTTTACTGACAACTAAAACAACTCGATGACGTAATGCGGGTATATTATATAGGACTATATAAATTGCAGTACCAGACAGATAATGTTTAGTAGTTTAGAAAATTCATTTTAATGTCAAACAGTAATCAGTACATAAAATGTATTTAATGAAACGGCTGGCCCATGACCCAGACCAGAGTCCGCAGCCCACCAGGCACTGCCCAAATGCCCTAATGGCCAGTCCGCCCCTGTCTACCACTGTGCGGTGTAATGGCTGAGTTGCACAGATACGCTCACATGGTTTTGCAAACTGAGGGAAAAAATAAAAAGAGTTCATGGAAATTAAGGGAAAACCTGTCATTAAACTCAGTAATAGAAAGTGGCTATGTGATTTGGCCTTCATGGTGGACATTACAAAGTACCTCTCAGAGCTGAACGTCAAGCTCCAAGGTCCCAACCAGCGTTTCAGCTCTCTCTTTTCAAAGGTGATATCATTTGAAGCGCGAAATTAAAACTGTGGCAGGTGCAACTAGAAAAGGGTAAACAATGTGTATTTTCCTACTCTGCAAGAACAAAAGCTGCTATGACATCTGAATGTGCTGGTGAGTTTTCCAAACTCCTTCAGACATTTGGTGAGAGGTTTCAGGACTTAAAAAGTAAACAAAAGGAGCTGAACAAGGCAATGACGAACTCAAACTGTGTACAACAACCTACCTCTGCTTGAATTCTACAAACTGTACACACATCCTGAGGATTTTAAGATTCTGAGGGAGACATGCTTTGCACCTCTGTTTGAGACATCCTACTCCTGTGAGCAGTTCTTTTCAAAACTGACTATTGCAATGTCTCGATTCTACTCAAGACTGACAGACCAAAACCTGGAAAATCAGCTACAAGTAGCATCATCATTATCAGTGCCATCTAAAATCAGAAGCCTCACCAAAGAGAAGTTCCAACCATCGCATTAGAGAGGTTAGTGTGATATGTGCTCAGTAATTTAGTATGGTCCTTGAAGGATGTTATAAAAATGAAATGGCCCTTGATAGGAAAAAAGCTCCTCACCCCTGATGTAGGTGAATATAATTGTCGGGCTTGTTGGGCTGAATAGCCTGTTCTTGTCACAATTGCTCTAATGTTCTAATGTATTCATTAGTTGCTGATTTTTCTTTATTTCTGCAGAAGAACATCACAGTGGAGCTGTGGGTTTAAATTCCAGCTCACATTCTCTAGTTATCATGGGTTGAAAATCAGTAAAAAAATTTGGTGCGTTAGGTTAATTGGCAGCTCGAATTGTCCCTGTATTAATGTGAGTGCGTGTATGAGTGCATCCTAAAATTGACCCATACCCTGTCCAGGGCTGGCTCCCAACTAACATCTAATATTGCTGGGATACACACCGTCTCCCAGTGATCCTGAACTGGTGTCTCTGCTCAGGGAGACCACACCACACGTCCTCCATCAGATGAAAGTAGTATTGGTGTTTCAATTTAGGATAACTGATTACATGACCAAGGTAGAAAAGACTGATATTAAATCCAGCAACCTGCTGCAGTCTCTACCACATCTGTCCCAGTCTTAGGAAGGGGATGTGGTAAGGGATGGGGCAAATTCCGGAAAAATGAAGTGATTGTGAGTAAACAATGACAGGTCTGTCCCTGAAACAGTACAATTAAGAGAAATTAATATAATTTGAGTGAAGTTTTTTATTGCCACTCATGGTCACAGAGAGCAGAGCCACCTTTACTTTTCTAGGGGCAAAGAATCTATCATCCCAGGGCTCCAGGCTACCACATTCACATGCTTAAATTATCACTCTCACTGGGCCGAACTGGAATCACCAATTAACCTAATCAACAAATATTTCTGGGGATGTGGGAGGAAAACCAGGGTATCTTGGAGACGTGGGAAGAACATTTAAACTCCACACAGACCATGAATGGGTATGGGATTTAAAATCAAGCATGCAGCAGTCATGTCCACTGCACCACCATGCCACACTTTTGTAAACAAGAACAATCAAGAAAAAGGACTTAAGGAGCTTATTGAGAAAATGAGTTTTGAGACTCTTTGTCCCAAAAGGTCTATTTCTAAGCACACTGACACTTATGTTTGCCGAACAAGCATGGACCAAGCAGCTGGTGACTGAAGTGCTTTTCAAAATAAACTGAGCTGACACACAGACATTCTACATACTTGAAAAAGTCTGAATTGCAAATGAAGTTTTTTTTTCTTTCCATTTCTGCTGTATTTACCAGCAGTTCGCTGTGACCTGTTGCTTAGAGATGCAGTAATGAAACTGTCACCAGCCAGATCACACATATCAGTGCAGTAATTATTCTCTAAAGTTTTCAGTCACAGCCTAGGCTGGCTGTGTTTCAGTGTCAATGCCCTAGCAGTTCCAGTCCTGACTGCAGTTTTAATCACACTGCCCAAGACTTCATAGTGAGCAGGCTGCCGTGATGATCTGGTCACGTCTCTTTTGACTGTTTGCCCACATGTGGGGCAGCATTCATCTTTTCAAGTTATGCAGTGTTGTCAATTCCATATCACAGGTGGATTGTAGGAAATGTTGCTTCTAGTAACACAGATAATAAGTACAGCTGGGAGCAAGGAATCTGAGTTTTGTAAATTTGACATTAAGTAATATTCTGTTCCTTAATGGAGGAGACAGACTGTAGGTGATACTTTAGAGGCAACTACCAAGCATGGTGTTCAGTGGGATAGAATGGGGACATACTGGAGGTGTCATTTTATTCGATAGTTGTAGTTTCTTATGTTTTTTTGGGCAACACATCTCACTGAATTCAGATCTTCACCTCTCATGGGGTTTTCAGACTCACCTAGCTGGTAAAGTCAAAGTAATAATGACACCAGTAGCATTTGATCGTTTTAGTCAAATTTCATTTAGGTACACTCTTTCAGATGAGACATCACTTTTATTGGTTTTGTTGGAACCTCTGAAAATGAGTAAACATACAAAGCAGCACTTTACTTTAAATTGCACCTTTCTTGGTGTCATAATTTTTTAAAACTCCCATATTTTACTCATTACCCTTCAGTTTAATAAAAGATCATCAAATACTGAAGTTTGATGATGTTAGTATGTTTATGACATACTAATGTTTTAACTAACACCTGAGACTTTTTCATTTGTAAGAGCTGTCCAAAATGCCCTGAAATCCCTGCTACAGCCCCCATATGTTACACTACCTTTTATACCTATGACATCAGGCAACAAGAAGAAGAAAAAGTTACAGATTTATTTATCATTTATTATATATAATATGCCCTGACTATAAGCAGAATATAAATGTGTTGCTTAAAATAATACAACCTGATAATAGGCTACCAGGTGGCTCTCTGTCTTACTGTTTATTGCTCTCTGGTTCAATGTGGTCCGTCATGGCCCTTGATCCAGAATGCTGCTTTTCTGGGGTAGCAGCAATGGCCTCTCCTCAGGATGGAAAATGGCAGAGAGAGAGAGAGAGCATGCCTTTGTTGGTCTCATCATTGACAATAAAGATATTCTGATTCTGATTTATCCAATTCTAATGGTTCTTAACACTAGAATTACCACAGCCAATGAAAAAACTCATAAATCCGGCCCACCTTAAATCCCTTTGCACCTCCCCGTCAGCATCTTTTGTCTTCTAAATGTGTCGATAAGCCCAAGCAGTAAGCAGCCTGCTATATCATCTCCCCACTGCCTCAGAACGGGCAAGAAAAGAAGTTCTCCAAGTTCCTTTCTTGATTGATTATCTGGGAGTGAGCTACCCAGAATTGTAAAGGGAAATAATTTGATGTGTGTTTTGTGTCTACAACAATCTATGTAAACACATTGTTAAAACAGAAACGTTTTTCATGTTTTAGTAATAAATAACAAAATGTAGACATGAACTGTATAATGTGTGAACGCTGATGGCCAAATATCAAATAAACACTTTCACAAAAGGTACAAGTACACAGTACGACAGCTTCCGTGGTGCTGTGGTTAGAACTGCAGACTTATAATCTGGAGTTGTGAGTTCGAAACCAGCTCCCTAGCAAATTCACCATTTTGAGTAGTGAGCTGCTCTTATTGTTAATATTATACAATAAAAACATACATTTGATTTGTGTCTGTAACAGCCCGTGTAAATTTATAGTACTTGTAAAAGTTAGCGTTTTGTTTTTTTCACTTTTATACTCTCAGTCACAATCACGAGACAACATTTTTGGGACCCTGAAATTTGAACTGATGTGGGGGCTCCTTCACAACCAGCAATGAGGTCTGGGTAAACCACTGTTATCTTCTCGAATGGGATTGTTTCATGACAGATCACCAAAAATTAAAAAAAAATCAACCACTACTAAAAATTTCCTATGCTTATGGGGGATGAAAATTAGGGAAATGTTTTATATACATGCATGATGCCTCATAGAATGCTGAAATAAAACATAGAAAAGACCACAGTCAATATAATCGGTTATTTTAGACACCGATAACAATACATACCACATGAAGTACATTTTTACGAAAAAAAAAAAACTTTTTTTATTTATGGCTAGCCTACATGATACTTTAATAGCCTTTTAATTTTTTATTTTAACTGTTATTTTGTATTGAATTACACTATATTATTAATATTCAAATACAGTAAACATCCAAAACTTTTAAGCAATGTGGCATAAAGATGCTTCTGGGGCCCCTGAAGCATAAGCTTTATTAGTTTTATAGTAGAGCCGCCCCTAGTAGCTGCACTTTCCAGTGTAATTAATTAGTTCAAACAACATAATAATCTGCAGATAGTATGAGTTCAATCAATTCAGTCTTATATATGCTTACATAACTGCTTTCCCCTTCCATTTATTCATTTTTTTGTACTTCTACAGAGTTGCTGCACAAACAAAATCTCTAAAATTCTAAAATTCAAGCAACTGGCTCTCAAAGTAAAACTGAAATAGTAAACTACTTTGTGGTTAAAGTTGTACAGAATGTTTCTCCGTTTTGAGATAGACAAGTTTGCAAATTAGGAAATACTTTACAATGTGAGATTGTGAATTTTTAAAACTTTGTACAAAGCAATCTGTTTGAGATATCTGAACAAAAATAAACTGTCCCTGCAAAATTTCTTGAAGAGTAAGCATACCACATTTCAACAAAAGTCGATCACAGACAGACAGACATGGCTATTGCAATAGGTGCTTAAAGCGTTATATGCAAATTCACCTAAAAAAAAAGTAGTATTTTAAAAAAAGTAAACTGAAACTCATATGTCAAAGTTCAACAAAACAAACTAAACATTTGAATCATCAAGCTTTGTCTTTGATGGATGTCTGATTACCTGGCTTTGAAGAAGAATTGATTAGATGATAATGACTGGACACTTTTGTCATATTTACTTCCTTGTTAAAATCTAGCTTCATATTGCAATGGCGTTGAGAGAGTTGCATCATTCCTGGGATGAGTCAACATCATTATGAGTTCCATCATGCAAATAAGCTGCTTCAAACCCAGCTGCTGTGGAGCCTAAAAAAGTTTGCTTTAGAACTCCACCTAACTGCTTAGGAGAGTGAGCTACCTAAAAGAGCAATGTAAAAGAGAGAAAAACCATTGGAACTAGGTGCTGGTGCTTCATTGATGTTAGGCGTTTGATGAGGAGAAGACCTACGGTCTGACTCAGCAAATCACTGAGTGCAGCAAAGACCTAAAATGGATTTGCTCCTCTGAGGAGATGCCTTAGTCTCGATGCTGAGACCCAGGATCCTGAAAGTCATTTGCAGCATCAGTACAAGAAGGTAGTCAGCTGAGAGACTGCTACCCTTGCAGCTCCATCACCGCTTCTCCATCTGTTACAGTCTATTGGACTGGGCGTGTTAACAAAGGTGGATCTTAAGGCTCATGGAGGTGGGAAAAAGTGTGGCAGATCGAGTTGCCAGTGACCCCAGGTTAGCAGTGTGAAGCAGGGCCAGCAACAACACTAAAGAAAGGATGAGGCAGATCATAGAGGCATTACAGACCAGCCATGGAGGGAGAGCTTCAGGGCTGAGATCTGGACCTGGAATTCCATTAGCAGCATCAGTTCAGTGAAGGAATACAGCCAGGAGACCAGTACCTCTGCTCCAGACCCACATATGATAGACAGATCACCACACAGAAATGCAGCAATTAACATTCCTGCTTCATTGCTTGCCAGTGCCACTCTCAACATCTTTGTTGTTCCACATGAAAACATAATGATCAAGACCCCCAGTGATGTGTCTTTGTTACTGGTCACATGGCTGCAATGGAAATGAAGACTGCCCCACTGCTTCGAAGAGTTTTTTTTACTGTCTACTGCTGAGGACAGGAGTGTCACAGAATGGAATATGTAATGGCACTGACAAGTTGCATCAGCCTGTGAATGAGTCAATAACAGAATGAGCTGGTATCCCATCACGCAAATGAGCAGCTTCAGTGCCAGCCACAGGAGATCCTAGAAGAAAGGCAAACCAGTGAAAGTTGAAAAAAAGATTTCCAACTTGTTCAGAAATGGTGACCCATCCTTTTTAGGACAGTGTGCTACCTAAAAAAGTAAGAATCCACTGGCACTCAGCACCAGTGAGCACCGGCATGCTGCGGTGTTTCAATATGTATTTGGAATACAATTTTTCACTGTTATGTCTGCAAAACACAATGAGGGCTCAATATTGGAAGCTGTATAAGTGAAATTAAAGGTTTGTTCTCTTTGTTCTTGTCAAATTATCTTCATTTACTTGCTTTAAATATACTTCGCTGTTTTTATAATTAGGGCTTTCAGATACAACAGTAAGCCAGGAATCAGTGCTCAGGTTAAGGAGTGTAAAATCAATACAAGTTAAAGTTCTTGTCATATCAGTCTCCAGATACTGAAAACATGGGAGCATCTCTGACCTCAAGTAAGCCGATTTCTATGAATCTCTACTTTCTTTAATGCCTTTTTCTATATCAGGTGCAACTGAACCGAATGCCCATAAAGGAACTGTATTTTGAGTTATTGTACCTTCTCAACAAAGCTGCCAAATATGATGTATTTTTCCCCTGGATTTACTTTTTATCTTTCTTTATTAATACTTCATGTCTGCACTGCACAACAAGCTATACAATGAAGTCAATTTACCATGCAAGGGTGCCATTTGTGGGTTTCTCTGACTGCTCCTATATGACTACTGACTTTCATCTACTTGGGAAGAAGTGATTTTATATTCTTCTCTTAAAATATAATTAAGCAGCTGAATGTGCAGATCATTGCACAAACCCAAAGTGCAGTAACATTATGCTATAAATATATTCTGCTTTCTATCATTCACCATGCACCTTATAATACTGTATATACATTATGTGAAAACAAAGCAAGGAAGTGACTTTCATTACTTTGTATCATACTGTAAATAAAAAGTAATGTATCTCCAACTGGAAATACTGTACAATATCTAATACCAAAATTTAATGACTGAGCATTAATGTGTTAATTTTGTGAGGTGATTCTTCCATTCCCAGTTCATGAGGGCACTAAAGAGCACTCAGTCTTCTCTGAAACTATAGGCACCACACAGGAACCAGCTCTGGAATGGAGTCCTCACACACCCATGACTACGCAGACCAACTTAGTTAGAGATGCCAGTCAACTTTATGTAATGTCTTTGGGATGCAGGAGGAAATCAATGTACCTGAGGAAACACTGGGAGAACATGCAAACTGACAAATAGTTACAATCCACAAATTGAACCTAGGTCAATGGAACTCTTTCTCCTGCTTGTATCATGCTAAAATTCTAATAATTTTACATTATGTTCCCAATTTGCTTTGTGTGTGATGCTGCCAGGTTAGAATTCAGCTACCTGTTATCCAGAAATAGTTAAAGCGGATCAATAAGTGAATGAATGGTCGAATTTTCATTCGGTAGTTTATAGCTGCCATGAGGCGCTCAGATTCTCACTGTTCTAAAATGGTGATGTATTTATTTTAATTTGGGGATGCCAGGAATGCATCCAGAATGCACACACTCACACACAGAGACACATAACACAGCAGTTCAATACATTAATCATTAAAGAATATATTAAATGAACAATGATGGCAAACACAATTAAACAAAAACACAGACACAGAAACACACCTGAATAACGTCAAGGGCAATAATTAACTAACACAGAACAAATTAAACCCGACAAAAGACTAAGTAGAAAACAATCAAAAGTAAACACTCCCAACATAGTCCAAATAGAGTCCAGTTTCACAGATGCAGATGACGGTGATAATTGTAATGAAACCCCCTGTATACAGCCTCCTGAATGTTATGTAAAGTTTTGTCCTACCATGTTCCAGTTGTAACTGAAGATATCTAGAATTTGGGAGTGCTCCTCAGACAAAGACATTTTCCAACCCAGGCACACAAGAAAATGAATCCAGAAAAAAACTGTAAACCGATGGATGTAACTGTAATACAATTGTGAAGTGAAGCATTGAAACAAAAAGGCAAAAATACAATAGCAATTATTCTGCTGGCTTCTTACGGCTCCTTTTTTTATAGTAGTGTCTTATCTTGTTTCACCTAGCAGGTCTTGCTGGACTACTCCTGGGGCTGCTGGGATTTGCAGTCCATTTAAGTAGCTCTACTATAAGTTTGCATACAACTCTCAAGAATGGCTTATAAATAAAATAAATTCTGCTGAATGAAAATTCAAAATCATTTTAGTGTATGCCAATTGAGTGATATGACATGTTTTTTAGGATTGCTCTCTGACTTGTACATTTTTTTGCCAAGTCGGTTGTGGTTCTTAGCCATACTGGAAGTAATTCAACTAATTCAAAAATCGAAAAGACAAAATAAGTACTTTGTGGCAAATACTATTATAAGACAAGTGTTAAAAATAATAAAAAGATATTTTTTGAAAGGTCTGCAATATGGCCGGTTTATACAAACTATAAGGTCAAATTTGCAGTAATGATTTTATTTATATTTAAAAGCTATTAAAAGCCATATTTTTCTCATATTTAAAAATTCTAAAGAGGTTTACATGTTAGAGTTTTCCAGAATGTACTAATAAGGTTCAAGGACATTTTCAAGTCAAGATGCAGAGTTCAATCTGTAAGAGTTTGAAATAGTTTTTTTCATGATGCCATATTTTCAAATATTAAATCCCAGCTCTAACTGTCTTTTGGTAATTCTTCCTTTGGGTAGTAATTTTGTGTGAGATATTTTCTTGTTGCCATGATCAAACAGTTCTGAAGAACAAACTATTATGGAAATTGTTTATGATGCTGCTCAAAGCTACATCTGCAATATTTCTGGCATTCCGGCACAGCGTGTAGAGTGTAGTGCTGTTGACATGATAGAATCACATGAAAGCGAAATGTCGTAAGTGTTTGAAAAGCTGACTCCAAGGCTATGCTATTTCACTTTCTGCAACACAATAAAAAAATTAATGTGGTTTATGATCTTTGTGTATTGCATCTTCTCTGACTTCTGGAATTTAGCCTAACAGTGGGCAGGGATATCTGGCATGATAATTAGAACAAACAGTAAGAACAGGGAGGAAACACCTTCTGGCCAATAGAGAGCACATTCTCAGAATGTCCTGGGGCCTCATGTATAAATGGTGCATACACACAAACATGTTGAGTATGCTCATTTCCACACTCAAATCACAATATGTAAAACCTAAACTTGGCATAAAGCCACGCACATTTTCACGCTAACTCAAACCCTGGTGTACGCAAGTTCTCCGCTCGGTTTTGCAAACTGTCAGCACCCAGCGTCAAAGCAGTGCTTTTGTTCCAGTGTGGTTTCCCTTTCTTTTTTAAATCCACATCCCTGATGCAGCTTTATCATATACACTGAAATTAACTGCATATTGTTTATTAGTTTAAGGCATCTGATTGTAATTAACCTGTAACAATATATTGGTCCACGGAATGGCCAAATTATTACAAATACCATAGCTGCTTTAGTGTTGTTCCTCTCACTGCACCTTCTTCTTCTTCTTTCAGCTGCTCCCGTTAGGGGTTGCCACAGCGGATCATCTTTTTCCATATTACTCTCACTGCACCATTCGGAGTATTTATATCACTGTATCTGAGTGTGGAATCACAGCTCTACAGCAGCTGATTGGAAAGTGAATTATCAGTATACAGCATCTAGCACATGCTGCCTCAGCCATTCTTCCCATTTGAACTTCTCCCATATGGCAAACACTTCAGAGCCTTTCCTGTACCGACCTCATGGTTCAGAAACAGTTTCATCCCAAGAACTCTAAATGCAATCAATCAGTCCATCAAGTGCTCCTTGTAGAACTGTTTATACTTACTGTGTAAGTACAATTACCTCACTGTAAACTTGCGATACAGTTATAATATTGCACAACCTGCCCACTTTATAAAGCGCGTATTTACATTTGATACCGATATCATTTTTAAGATGAAATGCAGCAAAATATGTTTATTACATTATACAGATAAAATGTTAACATCATTTAAATAATCTATATTTTTCATAATTAAACATGTGAGGACACGGTGTTGCAGCGCTAGCAAGGAGCTGGCACCCCGTTCAGGAATTGTTCCTGCCTCAGTTAAATAATGTATATTGTTGTTAAACATGTGGACACAGTGGACAGTGGTAGCAATGAACTGGTGCCCTGTTCACGGATTTTTCCTTCCTCGCACTGTATGCTTGCAGGGGTTGGTGCGACACTGGAAGGATAGATGGATAGAATAATTAGACATGTACTACAAAGATATTTCAATGTTCCTTGAAAGTTTTGAAGAATCGGAGTTCTAAGCTTACAGATGGCTTAACATCTATTACTGAGCTGATTGTGTGGCGATTGGGTACTTGGAGAAAGAAAAGGAAGGACAGGAATTGGGAGTTAGTACGTTTGAGAGAGACAGTACTGCTGCAATAAATTATGTCATCGAAAGTTGCGCAGCAAGCATCTTGCGTGAGGCAGGAACAATCTCTAGACAGGGCGCCAGTTCGTCACTATTACTGCGCCACCATGTTCCCATGTTTAATACATGCTTTAATTGATATGATATGAATACTGAAATGATATCAAGTATACATCTCAGTACTTAAATTATTCAGAGAACTGTAATATCACAAATGTAATGGATTCTGTGTCCTGTCGGAGGAAGAGTAAGTCCGTTTAAGAAGCACGTAGTGATTCACACACATAGAGCACATACGTAGAAGAACACATACAAAACAAAGCATTTAACGTGCTACTTTAGTTACAATGGGATTTGAGAAACTAGTAAATTAAACAATTTTAAGGTGAAGTTTATGATGTTCTACTTTAATGACAAAATAAACTACATGATTAAAGTGGAAATTTCAAGATTAAAGTTGACATTTCGTGCTTTTTTCCCACTGTGTCCCTATTTTTTTTTTATTTTCTCTGTACCCTAATAATCTTTCATATGACACTCAGACGGTGGGCTATGACTTGTCTTTTCACAACAACTTTGATATCTGACAACTTCTTTTTTATTTCGGGCACTGTGCGACTTTGTGAACTTGAGCTTTTGAATTTCTCCAACACTCTATGTCACTCGATCAACTTCCTTTTGTTGTTTATACCACAGTTTAAACCAACAAATATTACGTTTTTCCTTGCCTCAACTTAGTATTTGCTGAAATTATTCTATTTTCCCCCTTGTTTTTGCCATTGCCTTTTCACAGAACGCTGAGCTTAAGGGCTATTTATATTGATTTGCATATTCAAAGAGGCTTAATTCTGGGAGGAGTTGGGCAGTGGCAGCAGGCGCATGCACATGCGTTACTGCTGACCGGGATTTATGTAGCAGACGAACATGGAAGTTGGTGAACGCACAGATTTATGCATCTGGATTTTTTTGTGCGTACAAACATTTCTGCTTTTGTCCGTACGCCATGTTTTAGTGTGAATTCTATATACAGTGTTATGCATGAGGCCCCTGGTCATTACAAAGTTGAGGCAGTCAAGGATTGGCCTGCCCTACAAAGACAAATGAAAACTCAAAGGTGAAGGGACACTAGGAGCCACTAGAGGAAGTTCTAGATTTGTGTTGTTGTAGAAAATCAAATGCCTTCCTTTTTTGTTACCAGAATGATGAGTTATTGGACAAGCCACCAACATAACAGAAGGAGTTTCAACAGCCATTCTGGTAGACCCAGAAAAGATGTAGGCTTATTGTTTTAGTTTAACTTTGTGTTCTCTCCCTTCTCTTCCCATCTTGTATTGATCTTTGCAATTAATTAACTACTTTTAGTTAATGTATTATATTCTGGGTGTTATTTTGGATGTAGAGGGTTGCTTAAAGGGTTTCCTCCCATCATTACTCTTATCTTTTATATAATCCAGTGGATACTCAAACTCAGTTCAGGGGGACTGCTATGGATTTGGCTTTTTATTACAACTAATTCCACATTCTCTGTCCCATTCATACTTTTTACTTGAACTCATTGCATTCTTTTTTTCTAGAAAAAATTTAAATATTTGTGTTTTTGTCAAAACTTTAACGTGAAAGTTTTCTTTTGACATGCTCTTTGCTATAGAGTATATTCCTTTAATTGTATTCAAATACTGATAATACATGCTAAAGGTGAAATGGTTTTTAATGCGCAGCTAAATGAAAATGGCAGTGAAGTAATTTCTCCTCTATAGAGTTTGTTCCTGCTAATGCTAATCATCAGCATTTGGATACAATCAAGGGAGCAAACTCTATAGAAACAACTAAATTATAAAGAAAATGACAGAATAAAAAGTAAACATATAAAGCTATGGCAAAGAATTCAAGCCTCACCTTGCAAATTGCCAAATCTTGTATGCCAAACATAAAATCATTTTTTACTTCTTATTTTATATGATGTAACTCATTTTAATAATCTACTCATTGATTTATTTTATTACAACTTTATATAAGCCAATTAGCCTGAAACATAGTTTATTTCTGCAATACTCACTCCAAGGAAATAATTAGAATTTTTAAGTGAAATGAGTGGACCTTAAGAATATGTCTATTTTCACATGAAGATAATAAGTTGTGAGCTGTAGGAGGCACTTCAGACCCCCAAACCTCAGACTCACCCAAATGGACATGAGCCCCTAGTTTAAAAGAAATTTTATTTACTAAAATATCTCCGCAGACTCAATGCACTTACAAATTCCATGTCTTCCATGCTTCTCAATCAAGATTTATTCACCGCCCGAACCCTAAACCTAATTTCACAAGTAAGACACAGCAGTTATTTTTTATGTTGGACCTGAGAGTACTTTCAGTGCCAGACGTATGAACCCAGGCACAACCAGCTATAAAACAAGGGAGACCACTCCCAGCAGTGCCCTCTTGTGGCCCTCAAAGAACCCAACATGGCTGCACTCCTGAACTGCAGTTCCCATGTAGCCCTGTGGGAGTCTAACCTGGAGGCACTCCAGGGAGATCACTGACATCTAGCACACTTGGGAAACAGTTGCTCTCGAGAAATAGCCCCCATATGCTCATTTGCTATTCCTTCCTCCCAAATGAAACAGGGAGCAGCACCCATCCTGCTGTCCATCCATAATGGCGGCCACCTGGCTGGGTGAAGCAATACTTTCCATCCTAGACAGGGTGCAAGATCATCTCTGTCTATCACAAAGTTAAAAAAGTGCTGGAAAAATAATATTAATATATAAGCAAATTTGACTGAATTCTTAGCAATTTTTTAAACCATTAATCTAAACAATGATATAGATTTAAAGGAAGAACTATGCATTGATTGTCGAAATTGGCTGGAATAAAAACATGCAGCCATTAGGGTTCGCAGGAATGGACTTGAAAATATTGGATTGAACCCAAATATATTATCTTAGTTCATTTATGGGACTAATATTGAATGAGATGCCAGTCTGTCAAAGGAGCACACACACCCTCAGATTCGGCTGGCCTTTAAACATCTATGTATGGGCGAGGAAAACACAGAAAAATCCAAAAAAGCACAGGAAGAAAGTGTAGTCTCCTTTAACAGTGTCCATACTGAATTTAACCCCAGGACCGTAGAGCTTTCAGGTAGCAGCACTGACTCACACCACCAAGCTGTTGAGCTTCTCTGTATGTGGCCAGACTTTCTCCAGATGCTCTTATTATTCATTTAACACTAATGGGGATCTTCCATTTTATGGGCGCTAGAACGGTGTTTAACAATATGTCCTTGCTAACAAAAAACAAATTTTACTGAGAAAAATAAATACAGATTTAATAAGAAGTAGGAATTTTTCAGGAGGTCTCTAATTTTATGGTTATTCTTTTCATAGTACGAAAAGAGACTTTCAATTGCAGTTCTTTATGTACGGTGCTTATTATAATTTACTGTAGCAGGAAACATGCCTCACCTTTCAAATTGCTGAGGTATACCAAATGTGAAATCATTTTTCATTTCTTATTTTATGTGATATAAATCATTTTAATAATCTACTCATTGATCTCTTTTATTAAAACTCTGCGTAAATGTAGAGCCAAATTAGCTAGAAAGCAAAGTTTATTCCCACAATACTCAGCCCGAGGAAATAATTAGAATTTTTAAAGTAATGAGTGGACCAAAGAATATGTCTATATTCACAAAAAGATAGTAAGTATTAAAAAGTGCTGTCTGGAACAAAAAAAATATTGATGTATAAGCAAAGTAGGGATTTTAATGAACTACTAGAATAAAATAAAGTGCATACAGAACAGTATGTCACTTGCATCAGTAGTAGTTTAGTTCCTGAAATGCTACATCTTTTTGCCCTTGACCCTGTCACTGCCTGTCACTGCCTAAGCTTCTCCAGTTCCGCTGCCTCCCAATCATATCCAGCCTCACGGATATTCTGCAGGTGTAGCACTCGTCCCGACTCCTTTCACCTGAATTTCCAATTATAACCTGTGCATATTTATTTAAGCACCAAGCTCTGCGGAGGACATTTTTCTTGTTCCACTGTGAAAGCGCTCTTCAAGGATATGATGCCAAACTTAGTCCTGCAGCTGCTTATGACCCAGTTTCTAAAGACGAATGAAGGAGAGAACATGAGGGAGAGTGCTGTGATTAATTGGCTTTCTCTGCCTGTCCCCAGGTAGCGGCAACCGCGGCAAAACTGGGCCACTCCTTTTTTTTATTTTAATTTGTTCTTCTTGATTCTTTTCAGTCTCTTAAAGTCATGGCTAAAAACCAAAGAGACACTGTGTTAGCCCTGTCCACATGTCGCCAATTATGTATACACCCCAATGACTGCTTAAAAATATGCTTATTAAATGGCGGCGTGAAGGTATTGATTGGTGGCAGACTTTTGGTTAAGGGACCATTTTTGTTGTTGATCTCTCTCCCACTAATAAGACCTGCAGGTAAGAAGCCAATATCCTCTTCTGTATGACTTGTAAGAAGCAGTGTCGCTATATAATAAACTCCCACACAATTAATTCTATCATCAGGCTGATAAATCGCTTGGATAGGAATTGCTGTGTGTTTCTGCAAAGCTTTCTCTAGTAATGTGTTAATGTTAGCCCAGATAACCAAGAAGTGCCATGTCCCAAAAGGATTTTTGCTATATTGTTGAAGGCCTACTGTATATAAGACTTGAATTAAATAATATATCAGTTCAGACTAATGCTGCTACCTTGTAGCTTGGGGAACCTGGTTTTATGGCCCTGTCACTCTCAGTAAGGAATTTGCACCTTCTTGCTGTGTTGGTTTTCTCCAGTTACTCTTGATTTATTTTACAACCCAATGAAATAATGTTGGATCAAAGGACTACTCCCCGTTTGCCTAGGATGAACGGCCAGTGTCTTCAGTGGACTGCAGTACTTTGCAAATCAGGACTGATTCTCTACCTGTGTGATACTGCCAGGATCAACTCCATGACCCAAGACCAACATAGAAATAGCATAAAAAGGCTTAAGGTTTTTTATTAAGTCATGTGCACACAAGAAAACATGAAATGTGACTTCTCAGCAGCATCCAATAAAAAAATAAAATCAAAAACAGAGAAGACTGGTTAGAAATTCCACAGAAATTCTAAAAGGATAAAGGTTGTTTCCATTCTGAAAAGGCCAGAAGGTTAAAGACTGTAGCCTTCATCAAGAGTAAAACTGAAGAGAAAGAGCAGGTAACATACAAGAAGGGAAGAAGGGAACAAAGCCAGGGCGGATGAAAGGAGAAAAGTTGAGAGCAGGTTTATTAAAGCTGCCATTAGAGATGATGAAGGGAGAAATGTGGGATCCCAGGCTGAGAATGAGCTTAGCTTCTTTTGTTTTCTTTTAAAAGTATCTTTGAAGCCTTGTGAAGGAACACAAACAGAAACATCTGTGAGGCTCCCTAAAACGGTCTGCTAGTCATCTCCCTGCTTCACCTATGTACTTTAGATGGATGGGCAAATTCTAAAATACAGTAGATAACATTTTTGGAGTGGCAAGAGGCCTGTTGTTTAATATTGTATTTACCAGAGGGACAACAATTTATTCTTGTATAGCATAAAATTACCCAAAGAATGCCTCAATGGGCTTTAACAGGCCCTATTTCTTGACAGCCTTGACTCTCTAAGAAGACAAGAAAAAACTTGAAAACAACCCTGTAGGAACAAAATGGAAGAAATCTTGGGAAAGGCAATTCAGAGAGAGACCCCTTCCAGGTAGGTTGGGCATGCAATGGGTATCAAAAAGTGGGGTCAATACAATGCAATACACAAAACAGAACACTAGCAATCCTTTTCACATAGTTGGATGGCCAATCTATCCTTATCACCTCAGAAACACAATACAGTAGTAGAGGCTACCTTGATCTTGCACAGTGCTCCTCACCAAGTACAGGCTCAGAACACTGCAACAGCTCCCAAGGCAAAATGCAAGAATAGATTATACCACTTATTAAATACAGGATACAGATTTATCAAAAACATCAAAACAAGGTAGATACTAATTAACATTAATGAAAACATCATCAGCTAATTGTATAAAAGGAGTCAGACAAGCCAGACAGTCAAGAGTCAGAGAAGACCTCAGCCCACTAGTTGCGTCCCCCTCTACTGGCCATTCTACAACTGAGTCAGAGCTGGGCTGGTCAGCCTAATGAAAGAACCCTTCTACCCATGATTCCAGTGCTCCTTTTTCTGAAATGACTTTTCCATAGGCAGGCAAACAACTTGGCAGTAGAGCAGTGGCACCAAGTGCTTAATGAGTATACTGAGAAGAGAAAAAGAATAGAAAAGGGTTAGTAACAGTTTATAAATATTGTATTACTTATATTTTAGTACTGACGACTAACAACACAAATGCAGTATGCACAGCTAATCAGTAGCTCAAGTCAGGGTATGCTAAACTGAGTCTTCAGCCAGCATTTAAAAGCTGAGGCTGAAGGGGCACCTCATATAGTAGCAGATCATTCCACAGCTTTGGGGACCATTAGCTTGAAAGCTTAACCACCCACTGTTATTTTATTAATCCTTGGAATCATAAGCAGGCTGGTATTGGAGATCTTAATGTGTGCTCTGGTTTGTAAGTAACGATAAGCTCAGATAATTAAGCAGTGCCTTAGACATTTAAGGCTTTATCTGTGAAAAGGAAGATTTTAAAATCCGCCCTAAACTTAACTGGGAGCCAGTGTAAGTACTTAAGATCTGGAGTTATATGTTTGTTAACTGAAAGTCATATATAGAATGATTTGAACAGCCAAAGAAAAATTCATTGCAGTAGTCAACCCTGCTAGAAACAAATGCATGATTTAATTTTTCAGTATTCTACATATTATGAAAATGCCTTAATTTTCCAACATGTTTAAGATAGTTTTGTAATGTGTGCTTTAAATGACATGCTTGTGTCAAAGATAACGCCTAGAATGTGGGCTGATTCAGTAAAAGTAATGCTGGCTCTAATCCCCATTACTACCAAAAGAGCTTATACTCTGCTGGGCCCATGAGCAAGGCCCTTAACCTACAATTGCTCCAGGGGTGCTGTACAATGGCTGACCCTGCGCTCTGACCCCAAGGGGAATGCAAAAACTAACAAATTCCTAATACAAGAAATTGTATAAGGGGAAATAAAGAAAAACAAAAAAAAAGACATCCAAGGATATAATTGGTAACACATTTACAGGTTACATAGCAACTCCTGTTACAGCTCAGATAAAGCCATGCACATTTTAATGCCAGGTCAAACCCTTATGCACGCAAGTTCTCTGCTCGGTTTTGCAAACTGGCAGCACCCAGTGTCAAAGCAGTGCTACTGATTCTGTGTGGTTTCCCTTTATTTTTTAGATTCACATCCCTGACGTGGCTTTATCAAACACACTGAAATCAATCGCATATTGTTTATTAGTTTAAGGCATCTCATTTTAATCAACCTGTAACCATATAATGGTGCACAGAATGGCCAAACTATTCCAAATACTATAGCTGCTTTAGCTTTGTCACTGTTACTGCAGCACTCAGAGTATTTAACCCACTGTATCTGAGTATGGAATCACAGCTCCACAGCAGCTGATTGGAAAGCTCTGTTGCAGATTGTGTCAAGCTGGGGAGAAATATTGGGATAGAGCTTCTAGCACCCACTGTCTCAGCCATGCGTACAGTCTACTTGAACTTATGTCATTCGGCAAATGCTTTAGAGCCTTTCCTCTACGGACATTGCATTTCAGAAACAGTTTCATCCCAAGAGCTACAAATGCACTCAATCAGTCCAACAAGTGCCACCAGTAGATCTGTTTGTACTTTTTGTCTCACTGTAAACTTGCATTACAGTTGTAATATTGCACAACCTGAGCCACTTATGCTTTTATATTCTATATTTTTCACTGTTTTTTATCCTATTATTATTATTGTTGTTGTTATTTTACCATTTTATAGGAAAATATGTTTATGGAGGATTTGCATATTGAATCTCATTGTACCATACAATAACAGTAAAGGAATTCAATTAAATTGAGAGTGTGTATTTATTGATGATGACGACTGGCTTCTAAGTCGATTTAGATTTCCAGGCACTATATTTGTGGAGCTCTTGATATCATTTTAAAGATGAAATGTATTAAAGTATATATATTACATTATACAGATACATTTTAAACTTCATTTAAATAATGTATACTGTTGTTAAACATGTGGACACAGTGGACAGCGGTAGCAATGAACTGGCGCTCTGTTCATGGATTGTTCCTTCTTCGCACTGTATGCTTGCTGGGGCTGGCGCAACCCTGGATGGATAGATGGATGGAATAATTAAACATGTACTACAAAGATATTTCAGGGTTCCATAAAAGTTTTGAAGAATCTGCATTCTAAGCTTACAGATGGCTTGACATTTATTAAAGAGCTGATAATTTGACAATTGCTTATTTGGAGAAAAAAAGGAAGGACAGGACTTGGGGGTTAGTACATTTGAAAGAGACAGTACTGCTGCAATAAATTATTTTATTGCGGGTCATGTATGGTGAAGCAAGCATCTTGCAGGAAGCAGAACCAATCTCTGGACAGGGTACTAGCTCGTTGCTACTACTGCGCCAGTGTGCCTCAATGTTTTATATATGCTTTAATTGATGATATCAAGTATACATCTTAGTATTTAAATTGTTCAGAGAGCTGTAACATCATTAATGTAATGGATTCTGTGTCCTGTCGGCGTAAGAGAAAGCCTGTTTAAGAAGCACTTACTGATTCACACACATAAGAGTACGTAGAATACGAAGCATTTAACGTGCCACTTTAGTTACAATGGAATTTGAGAACCTATTAAATGAAACGATTTTAAGATGAAGTTTATGTCGTTCTACTTTAATGACAAAATAAACTACGTGATTAAAGTGAAAGATTCAACCTCTTTTTCACACTTTGTCCCAGTTTTTTTTCTTTTCTCTGACCCTAATACGCTTCCATATGACACTCAGACAGTGGGCTAGGACTCGTCTTTCCACGACAACTTTGATATCTGACCACTTCTTATTTATTTCGGGCACTGTGCGACTTTCTGAACTTGAACTTTCGAGTTTCTCTGGCACTCATAGCCTCTACTTGGTATTCGCTGAAATTCTTCTTTTTCCCCATGCTTTTGCCATTGTCTTTTCACAGAATGGAAAACATAAGGGGCTATTTATATTAATTTGTAAATTTAAAGAGGCGTAATTCTGGGAGGAGTCAGGGTGGAGTGACAGGTGCGTGCACGAGCGTTACTTTTCACGCTGACCGTGATTTATGAAGCGTAAGAACGTGGAAGTTGGCGTACATGCAGATTTATGCATCTGCATTTTTTTATGCGTACGCACATTTCCGCTTTCGTCTATATGCCATGTTTTAGTGTGAATTCTACGCACGGCATTATTCATGAGGCCCCAAATCATCTATGTCAGCCTCAATAACTTTATCTGACTGTTTTGCAATCTGCTGGAGCTTTTTTAAATTTTGATTTACTAGACCACTAAATCAGGCAATGAAGTTGAAAGGGATGATAGACTGCATCACGCTGTCATAAAAGGACAGCATGAGGTCCTTGTCCACTTTAAAGAGTCCGAGTTTAAAATGGAGATGTAAGTGATGATTGTATTTAGAGTATATATTTTTATACTGATATTTCAATTAAGATTATTACTAAGTATTTATATTCAGTGACTATTTCTACCTCTTCCCCAGAATAATGATTGCAAATTTGTGTCTCTCAATGTCTAATATCATTTCTTTGGTCTTTTTGACATTCAGAGTAAGATGGTTCGTATTACATCAATTTACTAAACAGTCCATCCATCAATCCATTCCATCCATCCATGGATGGATGGATGGATGGTCCACTTGGTTGAAGTAATGGCTTTCATTCTCCCCAGATATGCATGTTATCGGTTTGGTGCCATCAGCATACTTGATCACAAATGGAAGAGTTAAATTTTAATATTTTTCCCAAAGGATACTCAATAGGATTAGAATTCACCAAGTTCCAGGTTCAAACAGTATGCAGTGAAATTCTGTACCACCGGTTGACTATTTAAGCTTGACCAGGCCATATCAGCTATCTGTGCTTGGAATGTGTAAAAATATTATGGAAAAAAAATATTGCAAAAAGTATTATTTTTGTTAGACCTGATTCTGTACTCTTGTCTATAAGAACTGGTCTGAATCAATGTTATGAGCAATTCCTGCTGGGTTGTTGCCTTTGTGAAAACCGAGGCAGCAACTTGTACATGGACTTGTTACACATTTCTTTTAGCAAGAGAGGCACAGCAGTCACCTAGAAGCATAATTGTATTTATTTTTAGTACAGAGCCCTTTACAAAGAGTCTCTTAAGAAAGCTTTACAATATAAAACATACAATTTAGAATGATAGGTGGGAAAATATGCAGAGGGCCAGTTGTTATTTATCCATTTTCTTATATAGAATGTCAACCATGGAGTGCTTCTGTCCTCCATCAAAATCTTCTGAGCTCTCTCTGAGTGAAATTGTTTAAAACAAGTGACCTGTTAGGAATTGCAATGACCCTTTTCCTTCCAGTCCAGGTCCTGCATTCCTCCCTGAATTCCATTAAAACCCAGATAGATGACATCACAGGTAAGCAAAGTTCATTCAGTACTGTCAGGTACAACTTCAAAGACAATTTTTATGAAGCACTCTGTGTTGCAACCTACTGCAACAACTTACAAAATGTGAATCAGCAAGAAATGAATGGAAAGTCAAAGGTCACAGAGGTGAGTGAGACAAAGAACTCCTAACAGAGAAATGCCTTCTTTTGGGTCAGAATGTTTCCCTGGTTGCCTGTCCTCCCAGAAATGATGTATAATAGCAGAAGAGAGAAAGACTGAGACAGAGAGAGCAAGAGAGAGAAATGGCCGACCAGTATGCTGGGTCAGTCAGGAGGTTAGCTGTGCTTTTCATCACATTTAAAATGCTTCATTTTGTTCACTGGTTTGTGACTGCTCAGTAAAATAAGAGGTGTAGAAACATCTAAGAAATACAAATGTCAGGTCACAAAGGGGATCAAGAAAAGCTGTATGTGATCAAAAAATGCCCAATAGTACTGGTTGAACTATTTAATTAAACATATTGCTATGAAAAAGTGATTTTGACATGAGTTTAAGCCAGCAAATACAAATGTCATTGGAGTAAAAGCAGTGGTCCTGAGAATTAATGGAGTGTGGCTATTAAAGGTATTTGACACCATTGCTATCTCCACTGCTCCCTCTACTCACTATGCATGTCATTGTTACATTTCATGTTCACATTCAAGTCTATTGTCATGTGTTCATAGAGTATTGAAATTCTTACTTGCATGTCTCCTGGGAAGAGTGCTGCTAAAAAAAATACCAATAAAAGACACAAAGAAACAGCACATATACTTGCAATAAAAGATGTGTATACACTCAAGACAGGCTCAGAGAATTAATCTTTGTAGTGTCAAGCGAGGAAACCTGAGTGGAGGCCTACTCAAGGTCTTTAAAATTCTCAAACACGTTGATAAAACTGATTGAGCTGAATGCTTTCCACTAAATGGTGAATCACGAATGTACAGACACCAATGAAAATTAAAGGTGAAGTGCATTTAAGACTGAAGCTAGGAGGCACTTCTTTGATCAAAGAACTGTGGGAATCTGGAACAAACTACCGAGTCATGTAGTTCAAGCAGAAACCTTTAAGAGGTATCCGGATGAGATATTAGGACGTCTTAGCTATTATCTATTACAGACAAGCTTGATGGACTGAATGATCTCCACTCATTTGTTTAATTTATTATGTTCTAACAGAAGCAGAATTATTATTATGACTAGCTGTTCATTAATGTTGCATACAAGAACAAATATAGCATTTGTTATTGTGATTGGCAGTGCAGTAATCTCATAACTTGTGAATTAAAACTGACCCTCAATCTAATGGTGTGAATGCCAATGGTCCTGCACTGTTTACTAATAGGGAGGAGTGTGAAAAACAAGTATGCAGAGATAGCTGAGGTCTTCAATGATATTTTTTGTCTTACTGAGGCAGTATGTATTAAAACTGTATGTCCTATACAGTAGGCAGCTGGGCGCTTATAATATTCTGCTGCCTTTTTCACCCTCTACAGTGTTTTATAATCTTTAGCTCAACAGGTGGCAAACCAGGATGTGATGCACCATCTACTATATGCCTGTTTACGTTTGTGAGAAATAATGCAGAAATCTGAGCATTAATCAGGCATCTGTTAATGGTCAGCCACTGGTGAGCTTTCTTGACAATAGACAACTTCAGTTCTTCGGTGATGGGTGTGAAATTTAAAGATGCAGATGATAGTGTGGTGTTCTTGATTTCTGAAATCTACGATTTTGCTGACATTAAGGGTGAGATTGTCAGCAGTGAAACTTCTTCTCTGTAAGTTGTCTCATCATTGTTAGTGATCAGGTCTATGATGGTGGTGTCATCAGCAAATTTAACACTAGAATTACCAGAGCCTACGAGAAAACTCATAAATCCAGCCCACCTTAAATCCGTTTGCACTTTTCCATCAGCGTCTTTTGTCCTGTAAATGTGCCATTTAAGACAAGCAGCAAGCAGATGGCTATTCCATCCCCCACCATCGCAGAAGTTTTCCCAGCTCATGCCTTGTTTGATTATCTGGGAGTGAGTGAACTGCTGGAGTTTTAGAGTGGAAATAATAGATCGTTATTTGGAACACATGCATTTCATGTGTGTTCCGTTTCTACAGTAATCTGTGTAAAAGCATTGTTAAAACAGAAACTTTTTCATATTTAAGTAATAAATGTTACAAAATGTAGGCATAAACTATAGAATGTGTGAAGCCTGAAGTCCAAAGATCAAATAAACACTTTCACAAAAGGCTCAAGGAGTTGGAGCTGTGCTTGGCTCACAGTCACAGGTACACGAGCAGTGCAGAAGAGGACTCAGCATAGTACCCTGTGGAGGGCCTGTGTTGAGGATCAGTAAGTAGAACATGCTGCTAATCTGCACATGCTGAGGTCTGCCAGTCTTTTTTGAAGTCCAAAATCCACTTGCAGAAGGTGGAACTAAGTCCCAACTTGAAGAGTTTGTTGGCCAGCCTTGCTTGTCCAACAGTGTAAAATTCTGAGCTGAAGTCTATAAACTGGACTATGGATTAACAGTTTTTCTTATCCGGATGTGCCAGGATTGCATGAAGTGTAAGGGATATAGTATTCTCTGTGAACTAAATATAATGTAACTTTGGTCTCATTAGATCATAGAACCTTCTTCCAGCAGAGACATCATGTGCCTTTTTTTAAGAGTGGTTTTCTGTTTGCCACCCTCGTTTAAAGTTGTGTTCAGCAAAGCACCAAGCAACAGCTGTTGTCTGCATAATCTCTCAAATCTTAGGCTGTAGCTTATAACTAATTCAGAGTTGTCATATGTCTCTTGGTGACTTCCTCACCTATCTTCTTCTTGCATGATCACTCAGGATTTGTGGACAGGCTACTCTAGGAAGATTTACAGCTGTGCCATTCTCTTTCTATCTCTGAATGACTGATTTAACTGGACCCCAAGGAATATTCAGTAATTTGGATATTTTCTTATCTATATCCCTTGACTTGTTATTTTAATATCCTTTTAATTGAGTTGTTTGGAGTATTGTCTTCATTGTGTAGTTTAGACCACCATATTGCATTTAGACTACAATCAATGAAAGACCCTTGACTACAGAGAGGTGATTTCCATTTAACTAATTATGGGACTTCTAAAACCAACTGGCTACACCAGTGATGATTTAGCTGTGTCATTTTAATGAATAATTTTGAAATCAATTATTTTGAGTTTTGTATTTGTAATGAATTTAGACCACTTTGCAGAGATGCTTTCACGTTGACATTAATGTCTTTTGCTGTTATTCAGTGTCAAAAAAGACAAATCCACTGTGACTCAATATTGTATAACAATGAAATGTGAACATTTCCAAAGGGTGAAATCTTTTTATATGCACTGTGAGATTTTGGAGGCCCTCACAACCCTCCAACTGTGCTGTGCACTGAAACTCTGTTAACGCAGACAGGGATTAGTTGTCCGCCACTGGTGCAAATGCAAGGTCGCAGGCGTAATGCGTCTGTCACCCCGAAGGCTGATGTAGGGAACATTTAAAAGTGTGCTCACTCTCTGACTTCTCTTCGGGAAAGGCTATCTGTTCTTTTAATCTGAGGCAGAGAGCTAATGAAGGATGATGTCAGTATCTCCGCTTGCTTGCTGTGCATTTTAGAAGTGAACTGACAGCTCCTGTTTCAAAATGCTCTCGATTGTTCCTGTTTTCGCAACAAAAAAGCTGACTTATTTGAAAACCTTAACTTACCTCCTTCTCTCTTGTGCAAGTTTGTGACTCACACATCACAATAGTGAAGTAAGTACACTTCTGTAATTAATGATTAATGATGCTAGACCAATGACATGAATTTCACAATTTAGCTAAGCAATATTAAAATAATGAGACACAAGCAGTAGGCACTTAGTAATAGTCCATCCATCCATCCATTATCCAACCCGCTATATCCTAACTACAGGGTCACGGGAGTCTGCTGGACCCAATCCCAGCTAACACAGGGCACAAGGCAACAAACCCCGGGCAGGGTGCCAGCCCCACCGCAGGGCGTGCCACTTAGTAATAGTCCATAGCAAAAACAGTGTAACATATTTTTGTATTGCATGTCTTGTTATTTTTAACAGAATTAATCAGCCGTTCAGTTGTTTGCTCTCAAAATTCCCTTTATGCATTGTTCTCCTACTGAACTACGTATATCAATATGTTCATGTCATTCTCATTTGGTTTGTAGTAATTTGGTTGTTTATTTTGTCTTTAAACTTTTATGTTTTCATACTTGTTGGTAGCTGAACCTAATGTTTTGATTTTTTTGTGTATTTGTTACTGCTTTTGTATAAACACTGTTCCTGTGATGTTGCAGTGCCCACAGTCATGGGCACCACACTTTACTGGAATGTCTAATTGTAATGATCGACATAGACAAGGGTGAGTGAGAAAACAAATAAGGGATTTTTTTTGCAAAAGTATGTGCAGACATTTTTTCAGTACAGAGAAAATTAATTTGTCATTGTGCATAATTTAAATCAGTCAATAAACAAGCCTTCTTAAACACTTTCTTAAATAAATGCATTAAAAACACAAATAAAATCCATGCCTTGATGTAATGCCTTTTTAGTGCAGAACACAACAAATCCCTTCCACACTGTCCATAGCACCCTGACCTGTCGCCGCCATTAGTCTCCACAGATCCCTCAGCCGCATCTCTTTTAGCGCTGCTCCCTCCATGCTGATGCTGCATTTCTCCAGATGTGTCCATACACAATTATCCTTCCCATGCCACTGTCCAACCTTCTGCTGTGGCTGTGCTCTCTACAAGCAAGCCAGCAGATCTGAGCTTAGCTGCTTCATGGGACTCCTCAACAGACATCGGTCCTGCTCCTTTGCAAAGTTAATCAGCAGAGTCAATGCCATTTGTCCTGCCTGTCTCGGACCGGTTACCATTTGAACTGATCTTCATTAGAACATTAGAACAACCTAGAAGAGAACAGGCCATTCAGCCCAGCAAAGCCTGCCAGTCCTATCCACTTAATTCTTCTAAAACAATATAAAGTCTAGTTATGAAAGTCCCTAAAGTCTTACTGTCTACCACGCCACTTGGTAGCTTATTCCAAGTGTCTATGGTCCTCTGTGTAAATTAATTAAGCATTCTCTCTTTCTTTCATTTCCATTTCCAATTTTTCATTCCTGCTAGCTCTTATCCTATCCTCTTTTAAACTGAGGCAATCCCAGCTGACACTCATTGATTATGCGCCACACCACCTACAATAAACTAACAGCGAGAGGTGATCGCCAACACTCACATGCATGACATTTGTCAGTGGTGGTCACACCACAACAAAGTGCTGTAAAAACATTTGAAACCATTCAAAAATTTACTCATTAAAATACTCCACGACATAAGTTCCCACAGTGCCATCATGACTAAGTCCTCATAACATGGAATATCCTTTGATTAAGCACTGGCCCACTGGTGTATATGAACAAATATTTTTTACACGTTCTCCTCAATTTGTGTGTATATAATAGTATTTACACATTAGTTTCAGATTTTGTAAACCATACTTTGCATTAAGAGCAAAAGAAGCCTTTGTTAAGATCTTGTTACATATAGTAGCAGCATATGAGTAATGGATGCATTATTGCAGTACCTCAGTTACCAAATGTAAGATCAAATGTGGTGCTCAGCTTCCTGGTGCTAATGATAAAGTTACATTATAGAACAGTTGAAGAAGTAGTGTATTTAATTCACACATAGAATGGCAGACAATAAATGCCAGTGAAAATTACTATTTATAATAATGAAAAAAGATATTTAAATATTAATTCTTGAAACATAACTAATGTGATGTTTATGTAATATTTGCAGTTTTACTGCAAAACTATGAGCTTGCATTTGAGAGGTACTGTGTATGTGACCAGTACATTGGATGTAAAGACTTTATACATAAAATCATCAAAATACTTTTGAATTTCACTTTTTTAATTTTAGAATTTCAAGAAAATGATAGCATTACTTAATTGCCACCAGGAGATTTAGGCACACACCTCTCACGTTGGGGCAACTGCACCAATTAATGATAAATGGTCAGAGATAAGTTGAAATACAAATGAAACAGTCATCTACCAAGGTTTAATCATTTTATTAGTTATCATGGAGCCATCCATCCATCCATTGTCTCCCACCTTCTACGAGGTTTGGGTCGCAGGGGCAGCAGCTTGAGCAGAGATGCCCAGATTTCCCTCTCCCCAGCCACTTCTTCTAGCTCTTCCGGGAGAATCCCAAGGCGTTCCCAGGCCAGTCGAGAGACATAGTCCCTCCAGCGTGTCCTGGGTCTTCCCCGGGGCCTCCGCTCGGTTGGACGTGCCCGGAACACCTCACCAGGGAGGCGTCCAGGAGGCATCCTGATCAGATGCCCGAGCCATCTCATCTGACTCCTCTCGATGCGGAGGAGCAGCGGCTCTACTCTGAGCCCCTCCCGGATGACTGAGCTTCTCACCCTATCTTTAAGGGAAAGCCCAGACACCCTGCGGAGGAAACTCATTTCAGCCGCTTGTATTCGCGATCTCGTTCTTTCGGTCACTACCCATAGCTCATGACCATAGGTGAGGGTAGGAACATAGATCGACTGGTAAATTGCTTAGCTAAATTTCACCACGACAGACCGATGCAACACCCGCATTACTGCGGATGCCGCACCGATCCGCCTGTCGATCTCACGCTCCATTCTTCCCTCACTCGTGAACAAGACCCCGAGATACTTGAACTCCTCCACTTGGGGCAGGATCTCGCTATCAACCCTGAGAGGGCACTCCACCCTTTTCCGGCTGAGGACCATGGTCTCGGATTTGGAGGTGCTGATTCTCATCCCAGCCGCTTCACACTCGGCTGCGAACCGATCCAGAGAGAGCTGAAGATCACGGCCTGATGAAGCAAACAGGACAACATCATATGCAAAAAGCAGTGACCCAATCCTGAGCCCACCAAACCGGACCCCCTCAACACCCTGGCTGCGCCTAGAAATTCTGTCCATAAAAGTTATGAACAGAATCGGTGACAAAGGGCAGCCCTGGTGGAGTCCAACTCTCACTGGAAACGGGTTTGACTTACTGCCGGCAATGCGGACCAAGCTCTGGCACCGATCGTACAGGGACTGAACAGCCCTTGTCAGGGGGGCCGGTACCCCATACTCTCGGAGTACCCCCCCACAGGATTCCCCGAGGGACACGGTCGAATGCCTTTTCTAAGTCCACAAAACACATGTAGACTGGTTGGGCAAACTCCCATGCACCCTCCAGGACCCTGCTAAGGGTATAGAGCTGGTCCACTGTTCCGCGACCAGGACGAAAACCACACTGTTCCTCCTGAATCCGAGGCTCGACTATCCGACGGACCCTCCTCTCCAGGACCCCTGAATAGACTTTTCCAGGGAGGCTGAGGAGTGTGATCCCTCTGTAGTTGGAACACACCCTCCGATCCCCTTTCTTAAAGAGGGGGACCACCACCCCGGTCTGCCAATCCAGAGGCACTGTCCCTGATGTCCATGCGATGTTGCAGAGGCATGTCAGCCAAGACAGTCCTACAACATCCAGAGCCTTGAGGAACTCCAGGCGTATCTCATCCACCCCCGGGGGCCCTGCCACCAAGGAGTTTTTGGGAGCCCACCTCTGAGTCCCCAGGCTCTGCTTCCTCATTGGAAGGCATGTTAATGTCCTGAAGGACTCCTTCTTCAGCTTGACGGCATCCTTCACCGCCGGTGTCCACCAGCGGGTTCGGGGATTGCCGCCATGACAGGCACCGACCACCTTATGGCCACAGCTCCGGTCAGCTGCCTCAACAATAGTGGCATGGAACATGGCCTATTCGGACTCAATGTCCCCCACCTCCCTCGGATGTGGTCGAAGTTCTGCCGGAGGTGGGAGTTGAAGCTACTTCTGACAGGGGGCTCTGCCAGACGTTCCCAGCAGACCCTCACAACACGTTTGGGCCTACCACGCCTGACCGGCATCCTCCCCCACCATCGAAGCCAACTCACCACCAGGTGGTGATCAGTTGACAGCTCCGCCCCTCTTTTCACCCAAGTGTCCAAGACATGTGGCCGCAAGTCCGACGACACGACCACAAAGTCGATCATCGAACTGAGGCCTAGGGTGTCCTGGTGCCAAGTGCACATATGAACACCCCTATGCTTGAACATGGTGTTCATTATGGACAATCCGTGACGAGCACAGAAGTCCAATAACAAAACACCGCTCGGGTTCAGATCAGGGGGGCCATTCCTCCCAATCACGCCCTTCCAGGTCTCACTGTCATTGCCCACGGAGCCTGCTTAGTAAAATCAAATACAAAGTGGCAAATATGAGGCTCCTCCATTTATTTAATGTATGAGCAAAGAATGAGACAGCAAATCAAGGCAGAAACATGAAATGTCAGTGAAAACGCCTTTTGTTTTTAATCTAAAAGTTTTTATGAAAGTAATTTTAGTGAAAGCATTCTCCACAGCCTTTAAAAACATGACACACTTCTGGCCCACAACTGTTATTATTACAATTGAATTCATATATTTTGATCAATTGTTTATTGAGCATGCATTAAAATATAACACAGATTGATCTATGAGCAAAACAATGCAGCACAGATAAATCTGCCACCTAAAATTAGGATTAGGTCACCCCCTGCCCATTATAACTGAGATTTGTCACCAAATATAAACTGAATTTTCAAACACTAAATTGGTTTTAATATAATGTAAAAGGACATTAGATCACACAAAAAAACAAAAGATGCAATTCTAGAAAAACCATAGTGAAAACTAGGGCATCTGTTACTGTATGTGCCCTCTCAGTTACCAGCTTATGTTTGCTCTCTGCATGCCCATCAACAGGATATGAATTTTCTACAGGTCAGTGGAACACTGTGTCACATCTGGAACATATAAGTGATATTTGCTATTAAAAGCTTTATTATTGACTTAGGATCAGTGAGCATCAAGTAATGGCAACTGAACACATATTCTGTGCTACTGCCTTAAAGAGCAAGTACTTTCTCTTAAGGTTCTCTTGAATTTTATAGAAGATCTCAAACCACTTCTTGTCAGATGGTCCCCAATTGTTCTAATGTTCTAGATTAGTTTTGGATGCATAAAGGTCCAAATTTGGGGGCCATGGCACTGAACGACCTGCTACCCCACATATACAGATCATATGAGACCATTAACAATCTAACATTAGTGGACTCAGTATACATGGGGGTTGTAAGGAGGAAGGACCTCAGCTAAATAAATGAGGGCAAGAACAAGCACAATTTTGAAGGTGATAAACAAAAGCTTGTATTTTAAAGTTCAAGTGTAACTAATAAAGAACAGGAGTGATATGCTCACTACATGTAAAGTTGATTTGTACGTCTGTGTCGAGCCTACATCATAACAACAGCGTAGCCTGACGCACAGCCCCAGAAAAATGTGACATTAACATTTGATTCTTGATCTGTTTCACCTCTCTATCCTTGTCTTTTGTTTTGTAAATGCGTCGATCAGCACAAGCAGAAAGCAGCCTACTATCCCATCCACTGCCTTGACGGAGCTCAGCTTGCAGGCAAAAAGTTCTCCCAGCTCTTATCTGCGTGTGAGGTGCTTTCTGGTTGTATAGGGTAAATAATGCAGTATATCATTATTTGGAATACATGCATTTCATGCCGTGTCTACAAAGATCTGGATAAGTGTAGGATGAAAGGAAATGCAAGGCAAGACATGCTAAACACATACCTAAAGCAGAAACTTTTTCCATGTTATACTAATAATGACGAGAAGTGTATAATATGTGAAGACTTTAGTCCAAACATCAAATAAACACGTGCACTTTTATTCAAGAATATAACCAAAGACCAAAAAAACATTTGATTTACATGTGGCTGTCAATGTGTTAAAAACTCAACCTCAAATGTCAATCGACAGGGAGCTTGCATGTATTTTCTTTTTCTTTAGTATTTGTTTAGCATTTTTTGCATTTCTTGCATTTCCTTTCAACCACCATGAAACACCTCACACTGTTCCACTCCATCTGAACTGGTGCAGTGCTGAAATGTCACCTGTTGCATGGCCGCACTCGGGTCCTAATTTGGGATTCTGAGTTGGTTTGTCGTGTTGTCAGCACCTGCTCCTAACCTCCTCCTCATTTCATCCTACACTTACCCAGATCTTTGTAGACACGGAACACAAATGAAATTCATGTATTCTAAATAACAATATACTGTATTATTTACCCTATTCGACTCCAGGCACCTCACACTCAGATAAGGAGCCTTGAGCAGGGAGAGCCTTTTGCCCAGGCTGAGCTCCGTCAAGGCGGGGGATTAGTTCAGAATGCAGCAGCAAGACTCTTAACTAGAAAAAGAAAATTTGAGTACAGTTTTAGCATTACTGCATTGGTTAGATGTGTCCTTTAGAATTGACTTTAACATACTTCTAATGGTATATAAAGCCTTTAATAATCTTTCTCCTTTGTAAGTTTTGGAGTCCCTGTACCCCTACGTTTCAAGCGGTAACTTTAGATCGTTTGATAGTGCCTGCTTATTACTCCAAGAGCTAAACATAAAAGAAGTGGTGAGGGGACCTTTTGCTGTTATGTGCCAAAACTATGGAATAATTTACCAATAGACGTACACCAGGCTAGCATAATGGATCACTTTAAAAAAACTCCTAAAACCCCACTTTTTAATTTCACTTTTTCATAAAATTTTTTTAGTCCTACTCCTAATTAACTAGATATAAATATTATTATTATAGTCTTCAATGAATTTGCAATCATTATTAATCTCTACTTTTCTCTGTTTTCTTTTCCGGCTGTTCTGTGCCACAATGCTACCACCATCACCTGGCCAAAGTGACGTGCAGCCACCTGTTCTGTCTGAATGAAAGTGGATACCACAATATTCCACGAAACCTACTGCATCAAATCCTCAGACAAAGCATAAAAAAATAAAACTTTATGGATAGTTAAGATACTTACAATACTTAAGAACATGTATGTTAGATAGATGCCCAGTGGGTCCTTGATGCTCTTTTGGCCTTGAAAACCCTGCAAATTTTGTTTTTATTTTTTCTCCAGCTTACAGTATTTAGGGTGGAGTGGTGGCTCTGAGGCTAATGATCTGCGCTCAAATCCTGTAAACGCCAGAAGCGACTCTACTCTGTTGGGCCCCTGAGCAAGGCGCTTAACCTGCAATTGCTTCATCCTGGGTATGATGTTAGCCTGCATAAACCCCTGCAAGCAGGTCCTCCTACTTACAGGGAAAACTTGGGGGTTTGTAGCAGGATTGGCACTCCAGCCACCAGAAAAAAATCTCACACTGTTCCAGTATGGTGCTGAGGTGTCATATGCTGCACTCGGGTCCCAATCCAGGTGGTTTGTTGTGTGGTGGATGCAGCAACAAGCTATCAGTGCAGTCTCCTTCCCAACATTATCTGGACTTTTATTTTAGTTTGTTTCTGACCTCCCTGTCATCTGACCTTATAACTGTTTTATTTTTTACTCCAGCGAATCTGGACTTTTTAATCTTTTCTTTGTTCTCTACATCATCTGACCTTATCACTGGACTCATCTTTAGATTCTTAAAAACAATGCTTTACATAAGGACTCTACCTTTCTATTGATTATAGATCTATTTTATGTAAGTTTGTATTAGTTATTGTATGTTATTCCTTCATTATTACTGTTATCTAATTTAAATTTGCTTCTATGTCTTTGACATCTTGTTAAGCACTTTGAGCTACATCCAGAAAAATGTTTTTGTTGTCGTATCAGAAAGACTAACTAACAATAAGACAGTAAAAGTGAATTACAAGTCAAAATTGTGTGTGATAATTTAGGTGCTTACATAATGGGCCACTTTACTTTTGGTGTCAATATGCATTTTCATTAATCCAGTCTCAATCAAATAACACTTAACTACGTTTAAAAAGAGGTACAAACACACTTGTGATTGGGTTGTTACTAGATTACGAAAGACATAGTTGAAGCTGATCCACTCACAACAATCAAGTAAGAAGAATTTGAACTTTGTACAGGTAAGGTGACATTGATCTCTGACATTGAAAGTAATCTGGTTAAATTATATTTAGATGTAATCCAGTTACAAAACACAAGTAATGCCTGGTGTTAGGGAGACTAATGGGACATTATAACAGCAGATGACTCTATATACTGAATACGGACAGTTACGGAGCGTCGTAGTATGAAATGGAATGCTATGATTAGTATTGATTGTGCTATTAATTTTTAAGTAATGCTAGTCATGTTTCAGGCTACTTTAACTTGTTAAAGATAAACATCATCTCATTTTATTGAGTAGACTTTAACTATTTTCCATCTTCATTCAGGGCACAAGGGTGGCAAGTAATGCACCTTGTGCTTTTGCTCTCAGTAAAGAAAAGTCCCAGGCTACTGATTTGTGGAGGAGAAGAATAAAAGACCCACCAGGTCTTGTCCAGATGACTAGAAAGCTGTATTAGAGTGCCTAGAATAAGTGTTTAGGAAAATATAAAAAACCTTGGTAGCTTTAATCATTAATTTTCCTCTGGTTACAAGAAGACAATAAGTACAAGGATAGTAATTAGAAAATGTATGGCACAGCTTCAGAACACAATCAAACTCACAGTGAGCTTTGATGCATCTCAAAAAAGAAATGATAAAAAATGCGAAGGAGATTAAAATTAACAGTTGGCACTGAGTGTTTATCTGACAAAGTAGAGAGTATTAGCATATTTTGAACAATTGGCACATTTGCATTGCACATCATCAGGGGTCTCGCAAAATAATAATGTTACTGTCAAATTATCTGGATGACCTTAGATGGCTAGTGTAGGACAGAAAGGCCTTGCTTTGCTTTGGGTAAACGTTAACATTATTCAAAGTTATTGTCTGTTTTTACCTACATTTTTATTACTCTTTAATTTAATATTGTTTTTTTGTATCAGTATGCTGCTGCTGGAGTATGTGAATTTCCCCTTGGGATTAATAAAGTATCTATCTATCTATCTATCTATCTATCTATCTATCTATCTATCTATCTATCTATCTATCTATCTATCTATCTATCTATCTATCTATCTATCTATCTATCTATCTGTCAAACTAAAGATTGGGCTAATGTGCACCCAAGAAACCAATGGAAAAATGTCAATATCTTCCTTTAAAATACTTTGAAAGCACAAGATTTATGCTCTCTACGTTCTCACCCTTCTCTCAGTCAGGCTGTAACTATGTTCCACATAGCAGGACAACTAGGGTCTGGCTGCAAAGAAGGCTGGAGTAATCCCTTTTACTTGGAAGGGCATCTAGGTGCTGGACTGGAAGAACTGAACACCGTCCTTAACAGAATTTTGACAAAGTTTCCACAAGTCCAAACCTTGCCAACATAAAGTAAGGCACCTGAGCAAGAGAGGCCACACATTCACACATTCATGTTGCTAAAGATGGATTCTGGATGATCACCGACTAAACAGCAGACATAAATTACTTCAGAGAAAACTGCAGTACTGTGACCAGAATGCGATTTAGGCAAAGAAGGAAAGAGCTCCTAAACAAAGAATGGAAAAATTAACTGAATATCCTTTCACATGTGCTGGACAAAGCCAACCCAGATGGATTGAAACAAAGCAGCAGTCAACAAGAACCAAACCACACACATACTACTTTGATTCTGAGAACTACTGACTCTAACTTAGTAATTAGGATAAAGCAAGCTAATATATTCAGGTTATTTGCATTACTGTAACTGAAAATTAATAACCTTTATTAATGATAGGTTTTTAGCTGTTATAAGTTTCTCTTCCTGAATTCAGCAGTATAATTTAGAGCAGCTTCACATGCACAATTTCTTGCACACACACAGAGGATCTTGCTGGGGTGGGGTCAGGGGGTTGGGTGTGGGTATACCAGTACATACTAGTTTTAAGCAAATCAATGTCACCATCACAGTGCAAATGCTAAACACTTAAAAACTAGCTAAAGAACTTATCCATTTTGCCCACATTCATTAAAAGATCAGAATTCATAAGTTATGTACCTTTTTCTATGAGAGTGAAAAGTTCAAATTAATCTAAGGTAAATCGATGTTTTGTGTTGTTTCTTATTGTATCTATATATCTGTATACATATGTATCTACATAGACTTGCATATATCCATTTTCTATTATCCTTATGGTGTGAATAAATGGTTTATTCAAGCAAGTGTGTTTGGGATATTTGTTTAAAAGTAGTTTATCACCATGTGCACACAACAAACATTGAAAGTGAAAGTTATATAATGTGAACTTTAGTCAATTTGTGATGCTTGTTCATAACTTGTACAGATCTCTTCAAATTTCGGTGTCCCAACTGGAAGGTGAAATAGTTCCCTCACACATCATACACTGGGAAGTCTTAGACAATGGGATCCAGAGGTTCAGCTTGAGAGCAGATAATTCATAGTGAAGACTTTCTAAAGCTAGCATCTGCCAGCTAGCAATACTAAATCAGCCTTTGAAATTCTTGTGAGCTCAACTTTGATCGCAAGATTGTCATTAAGCTCTTGTGTTTGGTAATAAGGCACATAATTAGGAAATTTCCAGAGTTTCCAGCTACTAATACTATGTGACTAAGGTGATGCTGGGGGATAGTGTGCAAACTCATATTTGGTGGGAAGGAATATTTCAGAAACAAAAATGATTAGCTGAAAGAAAGCAATCTAACTTACAAATTTTGATTGAAATTAAATACTGAAGAAAGTACAAACAACAAGTCAGACCAATTTTAAAAATCAATAATAACAAAAATTACAAAGGATCTGCTAATCAAATTAAATGTGTATTTTAATGATTTATACAGCAGAAACTCCAACAAGTATATAGCTGTTGTAAGCAGCACTACAACTGTCACTACCTGAGAGACAGCCCTATAACACAACATGGCAAACTACAAAATGTGCCCACTTGATTGTCATCATTACTCCTGAGTAAGATAGATAGATAGATAGATAGATAGATAGATAGATAGATAGATAGATAGATAGATAGATAGATAGATAGATAGATAGACTACAGAATGACTATAAATAAAAAACTTCTGACTTGGCTGTCACAGTCCCAGTGAAGCATTATGCATACATATTGCTGTTGGTATAAAGGAGCCCCGATTGCGTTTCTTGACACTTCTGCTGAGTAATACTTTGTCTAAAAGTGCTCAGTGTTGATGTGTCAAAGAGAGTATGTGCAGCACTGTACATAATGACACTCAATTTTGTCTTCATTCTTTCCTTTGCTACTACCTCCAGGGTGTCCAGAGTGCATCCCATAACTCAGCCTGCCGTTTTAATTAGCTTGTTGATTTGGTGGGCCTCTGTTGAAATGATGTTATCCACCCAGCACACCTCAACATAGAAAGTTACACTGAATATCACAAAGAATTAAGTCCTGAGAAAAAAAAAGTCTTCTCCATCCTTTCTTATATAGTTCCTCTGTGTTTTGGGACAACTCCAGCTTGTCACTGGTGTGATGCCACAAGTACTTGGAGTGCACCATTTTTACATCCAGTCCCTGAATAATAACTAGTTGTAGAGGCTCTTTGGTGTGGTGAAAGTCAATAACCAGTTACTTGGTTCTTCTGTTGTTAAGATAAGGGCAATTCTTTCTGCACCAAGAATTAAAATTATCCCTCTGACTCCTATTCTTTGCCTCATTCTCCTTTCATCGATACACCCCGTAAGTGCAGAATCATCTAAGAACTTCTGCAAATGGCATGAACGGGTGTGATTTCCAGCTTTTGTACTGTACCAGCCTTCTCAGTGTATCTCTCCATATTTTGTGTTTGTTTTTTTTTGTTAAACCATGTGAAATTGTTTCTTTTCTTTTCTTTTACTGGTTTGTGAGTAGTTATGTCTATAAAATGCTTTATAAAATCTGCAAAAGTTTTTTACTTTCGATCGTTATCGTCTTTGGAATCCAACAGAACACTTGCATAATACCTGCGCAGGATATACCAGGTGTGCGGCTGCCATTGTTCATTTACAGCCAGGATGTGCTGCTATCAATGAGACCAGCAACCAGTTACTCCCCATGTACTGCTAATATACCAGACGAATTAAAAGCTTTGAAACCCAGACAGTGAGGAAATATAGGTGGACTTTTGAGTATGTCAGAGATGGAGTAGTTTTAAAATAACTTTGCCAATTATCATTATGAGTAACGCACAGTCCAGTGAGGTGGACTAGATCAGGGGTGGGCAATGGTCCTGGAGAGCCGCAGTGGCTGACAGGTTTCTGTTCCAACCCAGTTTTTAATGAGAAGTCAATTATTGCTGATGAAGCACTTATTGCTTAAGTGACATTTTGATGCTTCATTTTAGTGGTCTCGCTTGTTAAGGTTCCCCACCCTTATATTGCTTATTTCAATCTTAAACAGCTGCATTCACTGTTTTATTGGCTCCTTATTACCAATAAGGTGTAAATGACAAAGCAGCCAATAGTTCTCCATCAAGCTTGTTTTCATTTATATCTGTGTGTGTGTTCATCATACATACATCCATTATCCAACCCGCTATATCCTAACTACAGGGTCACGGGGGTCTGCTGGAGCCAATCCCAGCCAACACAGGGCACAAGGCAGGGAACAGACCCCGGGCAGGGCGCCAGCCCACCACAGGGCACACACACACACACACACAAAACACACACTAGGGACAATTTAGAATTGCCAATGCACCTAACCTGCATGTCTTTGGACTGTGGGAGGAAACCAGAGCGCCCGGAGGAAACCCACGCAGACACGGGGAGAACATGCAAACTCCACGCAGGGAGGACCCGGGAAGCGAACCCGGGTCTCCTAACTGCGAGGCAGCAGCACTACCCACTGCGCCACCGTGCCGCCCGTTCATCATACACTTTATGATGAACTTTAAGACTGAAAATTATCCTTTTTAGGCTTCAAATCATTTGGATAATATCTTCAGATATAAGACCTTACGTTGCAGAGTAACAAGCCATAAAATTAAATAAGGTCTGAGATTGACAAGGATTGGTTTCAAATTAAGCAACTGGGTTGGAATGAAAACCTGTAGCCACTGCGGCTCTACAGGACTGGCATTGCCCACCTCTGGACTAGATGAACTGAGAGCATCTGCATGATACCTCCATGAATACTGTGAAAGCTGTCTGATGTGCTCTACTGAGACCTGGTTTAAGAATATCGACTTGGATACAGCTGTTGATGGATGGATTTGTGTAAAGCAAGACAGAAACGTTGCTTCTGGTGAGCAGTCAAGTGATAGGGTCAGCCTTTACATTAACAAAAGGTGGTGCAAAAGAGCACATCTGTATGTTGAATATTAAACTAGTCACCATCAGACTTCTTCCATACTATCAACTAAAAGATTATTATTTGTGACTGTAGTTTACATACCGCCACATGCTAATGTGGGAGCTGCAGCTGAAATGATTCTTGAAATGATACAGAAACTAGAAACAAAATCTCCTGGCTCTTTCAAATTTGTGATGGGTGATCTTAATTTACATAATCTGGAATCAGTATTATCACATTACCATCAGTACATGAATATTTATACTAGAGGAGACAGAATACTAGACAAGTGTTACAGAAACATCCCTGGCGCCTACATATCACATCATAGAGTAGCCCTACGTGCATCTGACAACATCATTATTAATTACTACCAAAGTACAAGCAGAAACTGAAATGAGAAGAACCAGCCATACCAAAACTGGTGCAATGACAGTGTACAAGAACTGCAGGAGTGCTTCTCCTGAACTGAGTTGGGAATTGAGTTTGGATTTTCACTTACACTATAAGTGAATATATGAAATTGTGTGAGTGAATGATAGTTAAGGAAAGAACTGTCAAGATGTACCCAAACAGTAAGCCATGGATCACTAAAGAGATTAAAGCATTACTATTGGAAAAACAACATACTCATTAAGAAAATAAGACAGAAGAAAAATTAATTAACAGGTTAATTAAACAAAATAAAAAGATGTATTGGAAAATTCAAGGGGTGGTTTAATGATAACAATCCAAAGCAGGTTTGGAAAGGCCTAAAGCCAATCATAGGACTGGGTTCTAAAAAAGAGTGTGAACTTTCCAGCAGACAAAGCCCACAAGCTTTTAGCAGATGAACTTAGTTACTTTTTTACCAGATTTGACACACGTGATTTCAGTAGTCAACATGCAGAAATAAAGGAGATGCTTCATGAAAACATCAGGAATACTGCTGTGATTGAGGTCAATTTCAGTGAAGTGACAGGTTGAAACAAAGAGATTTTTGGGGCCAGACAGCATATCTCTTAAAGTCCTGTTTTAAGCAGCTCTGTCCAGTTTTTCATTTGCTTTATAACTGGTCTCTGACCTGTGGTATCTTACCTAAGCTGTGGAAACAATCAATCATTACCCCAGTTTATAAGGTTTCCAGGCCAAGCTGTTTGAATGACTACAGGCCAGTGGCACTCACCACTATTCCAATGAAATGCTTTGAACATTTGGTGAAACATATTTAAATGACAGAGGCAAAGTCTTTCAAGATTACAACCAATTTGCTTATTGTGCAAACAGAAGTGTGGAAGATGCTCTGCTTGTTATCTTACATCAAATCTACACCTTTCTTGATACGCCTGGTTCATATGTCAGAGCACAATGTTTGGATTTTTATTCAGCGTTCAATACCATCCAGCCTCACATACTGATTAGGAAACTGAACAGTATGCATGTTCACCCATTTATCACATTATGGATTCAGGACTTTCTTTTAAATCTTTCACAGACAGCCAAAGTACAGGACATTTTTTCAAACTCATGCAGCCCCCAGGGGTGTGTCTTATCGCCATTACTATTTACTCTGTACTTAAATGACCTAAGACAAAGCAATGACCACTGCTCCATCATCAGGTATGCTGATGACACCATACTCATGGAACACATATCTAGGAAAGATGACAGCAACGATCTAATTCAAGTGGACTGTATGGTAAACTGGTGCAATAAGAACTGTCTTGCTCTGAATGTCAAAAAGACCAAAGAAATGATACTTGACTTTAAGAGGCAGAAATGTGTACCTGTATGTTCACCCATTGTTGGTAGAAACAGTCACTGAATATAAATACTTAGGAACTTGCCTAGATAATAATCTTAACTAGAGTACAAATACAAAAACAAATCTCTAAACACAATCTTTGCTTATTTCTCCTCCACAAACTCAGACTATTTCAAGCAGACAAGGACATAATGTTGCCCTTTTATCGCAGTACGCTTCACTCTGTTATAACTTTCAGCTTCAGTGCCTGGTTTAGTAGTCTGACAAACCAAACTGTATAAAAGCCCCAGCAGATTACTAAGCATGTACTGTAGCTAAAGTTATTGGGGCTGATGTAGATGACATGGTAAGACTGTCTCAGAGGACAATGCTACAGAATTTGGAAATCATATCAACTGATGACATACATCCATTACATGTAGAACTTAACTTCGGTAAATCAGGAAGGATAGTCGCTTGGAAAACCTACAGAAATTGCTCCAGAAAATCCTTTCTTCCTAGTGCCATATGATGTTTTAATAAGGAATATCAGAGAAAGTGATACTGGCTTGATATGTATCCTGTAACCATTTTTGTGTAAATATGCACTGCCTTACCTTAACCTGTCTTGTCTCTTTTTGTTTGTTTTATTTCTTACTGTCTATTATTAGATGCAACTGAGAAGGCAAATTTCATATTTGTGGTGTGTAAACATGACTAAATAAAGAAACTTTGAACCTTGACTTGGTGTTGTATTTACTGTATAGTAGGAGTTGTACAGGGTGAAGAGAAAAGGAGACAGGATTGTTTTTTGTGGTGCTCCAGTGTTGCTCACATTTGTATCAGAGGTACAGTCTTTGAGTCTTACAAACTGCAGCCTGCCAGACAGATAGTCCATTATCCAAGACACCATAGACTCATCCATCTGCATATCTCAGTGTTTACCTCTTAACAGGGATGATTGGAAGTTATTAAAGGTACTGGAGAAATTAAAAAACATAATCCTGACAGTGTTACCAGCTTTGTTCAGGTAAAAATAAGCCTTGTGAAGCAGACAGTTAATCGTTTCCTGCGCTCCAGTCTTTGTCATAGGTAGGCAAACTGCAATGAGTCCAGGTGATCTGCAAGAGGAGGACTCATTGTGCAGGACTAATCTCTCAAAGGTCTTCATAATGTGAGAAGTAAGTGCCACTGCTCTGTGTCACCTTCTCTGACAGAGGAGACCACAATGTTGGCCAGCACAGGCCTTACGAACTCAAGGACTGGCTCCATCTGGTCTGGCCAGCTATTCCTGTGTATAGCAGTTGTGTCCTCACTTGGTCTTCAGCTATGGACAGCTCATACTGATAATCAGAGGTGGAATCATCACTGAATATACCAGTTGAAGTGGTAGGACTTGTTGATATCATAGGGCTAATGTGTGGGGACTGATCATTGGAAGAAGGTGGCAGTGGGAAGGAAAAATCTATTAGAAAAACATAACCCTCTTGCAAACCTAACCTTAACAACAGTGTAAGTATGTCTTATGAGAATGAAGTGCAAGGTACACCTTGAAATTGATGTGTTGAGAAAGGTACAAATGACAAGGCATATCGCATAGAAAGAGAAAGAGAGGATACGTCTTGTCTGCCATCCTTGGTGTTATCTTTGCGGTGTGATGTGTAAACCTCAAATCAGGGTGGTCCGTCCCCGGCTCAGTGCGCTTATCTTTGCTGATGTGTTTTCATTACAATTGTTGTATTCCGTCAATAGTAGTGAGAGGCTTAGGAATGCAACCTTCTGTTTTTTTTCTAACAAGGTATTTAATATATTTAAATGGAATAACCTTTCGATTCCTAAAAATATTACATACAGTATGTAGCATTGGCTCCCCTCAACGGCTACTTTTTGAAAGCAAAATTCATTTCCTTTGCAGTTTTTCTTGTGCTTTGAAAATGAAGTGAAATTCTGTGCTGTCCTCTAACGGTTTATTTTTATAAAACCATTGTTGTCAAATTGCACGGTTTTATATTTCATACTTTTGCATGTAATACTTTAAGTGTCATATATGACAGCAGTCTTAATCACCATTTTAGTTGTCTAATTCACGTGACTTTTGATTACTGTCATTTATGGTAATTTTTCTCAGTAAAACATTATTTTGAATGTTCCTATTTAACAAAACTAATTTCATAATAATAGTAATAATGGAAATACATAACAAAAGAAAAGAAAGACATAACATTTCAAAGAGTACAAGTGGAAGTAACATTCAACTGACAGTTTTTGTTCAATTTGTTTTGTTTGTTTGGATAAAAAGCCAGCTTCAAAGTGTACAAATAAAAAGAAACACATGTAGGATGTGTATATCTAAGAGACAATTAGATTATTAATTTGTTACTTTTTGGCTTACTTGCATGCTTGATTATCTACTAAAACCATGCATTTTTCAATTATTTTAATGCCTTTAATAACAAGAACATAAAAACATAAGAAGGAAGACAAACGATAGGAGATGATTCAGTACACCCAGCTTGTTAGGCCAATTGAAGCTCCTTAAAAGTTCTAAGGCTTATGCTTCTACTATTTGAGATAGCAGCTTTTTCCAAATTCCCACAATTCTCTGCATGAAAATGTGCTTCCTGGCTTTCATCTTAAATGTTTCTCCCATTAACAGTGTCCTGGTAAGAATGTCCGTTATAACACTGCTGCTTAGGTCAGGTATTTTTAAGCCATTATTTGAAGTATTCATAAAATACAAAGTTACGAAAAATGTAAATACAGTAATGTTATATTATATAGTTAGTAATTATGTCATTTAGCAGCAACTCAATAATAAGTCATAACATGCAAGCAACACAGCTATCCATCCATCCATTTTCCAACCCGCTGAATCCAAACACAGGGTCACGGGGGTCTGCTGGAGCCAATCCCAGCCAACACAGGGCACAAGGCAGGAAACAATCCTGGGCAGGGTGCCAACCCACCGCAGGACACACACAAACACACCCACACACCAAGCACACACTAGGGCCAATTTAGAATCGCCAATCCACCTAACCTGCATGTCTTTGAACTGTGGGAGGAAACCGGAGCGCCCGGAGGAAACCCACACAGACACAGGGAGAACATGCAAACTCCACACAGGGAGGACCCGGGAAGCGAACCCGGGTCTCCTAACTGCGAGGCAGCAGCGCTACCCACTGCGCCACCGTGCCGCCCGCAACACAGCTAACTCAGACTTTTTAAAACTCTGATAAACATCATATTTAACATTTCTAGAAATTTCAGCTATAGTAAACAGTGAAGGTGGCATGGTGGCACATTGATTGCCACTGTTAGCGCACATAAGATTTCATTTTAAGCCTGTGTGGAGTTTGCACACTCTCTCCATGCCTGCATGGGTTTTTTCTCATTGCACCCATCTTCTTTCCACACTACAAAGCAATCATTAAGCTACCTGGTGTAAATGGGTGTGAATGTGGACATACATGTGCTGTATGATAGACTGGCATTCCATTACTTTGCTTGGATCCCATGACTTTGAAATAAAACATAGTTAAAACAAACCAAAAAAGCATCCGACTGAATCTTGTTAGACCAATTTTAGAAGACTAGAATCAAGCCTAGATAATGTGCCAGTCTATTGCAAAGCATACGCAACCACACACCCCACTCACTCAGACAAGGTCAGTTTAAGCTCACAAATTAACTCAATGAAGAGGATGTTTAGTAAAACTGGAATACTTAGTGAAAAACCCAAAAAGACAGAGAAAATGTGCAAACCCAGTGCTGAATATGCAAGCAAACACAAAACATCAACAATATGTATATAACAAATTTCAAGTGTATGAATATACCAACAGATTGCCACAGGTCATGGGGTCATTACTGTCATACGTACACATAACAGTGAAATTTTTACTTGTTTGTGTTAATCAACTTTCTGGCACCGTGATTAGTGAGTATAACTAACATACATTGAAACTTCTCTCTTCATTATCTGTAAAACTATCTGTATATTGGCCAATAAGGGCAGCACAGACACAAGATAACTTTTGTCAGTTCTAAAAGTATTTTATATTTTATTTTTTTCACTCATTGTGTTTATTTGCATTGCATTTGAAGATTCATTTGCATCTTTGTGTTTATTGTGTCTTTGTTTGCTGTTTTCTCTGCTGTGTTCTATAGTAATGTCAGTTTAGCCTACTATTATTCACTGTATGGCCTGATACAAATGGAAACTTAATTTTGTACTGAATCAGAGCATACAAATCACTTGATGACAGTGTATTCAATCACGGGTTTACCTGATGATAGTGCATTCACTCACTGCTTTAAATATAAGGGTATGCTTTTGGTGGGTGACAAACAAAAGCACTGGGGTAGATGTATGCTTGATAAAGTGGATGTACATTTGTTTTTAGCAAATGTTTAATGTAGTAATAATTATATTAAAAAATAACAGTTTATGAGACTAACACTCACTAGAAACAAAAAAGCGAAAATAGTCTCTGCAGATTACATCTTTTCTTGGTCAACTGTTCATTCCGTCTCTATCTGGGAACTGAAATATTACAACGGGGCAAAGACAGAATCAATGGTGAAATATCCAGCTGTGTCACTGGGACCATCCTTAGTACTAACAAATGCAATTCAATTCAGTTTTTATTTTTGTATAGAACCCTTCACTGAGTGCAGGCACATTGCAAATTGCAAATGTATACTTTACAAATTACTAAATACAGAATTACTACATGTAAAGATGTAGATTCATTAAAACACACAGAAAACAAGTTAGAAACCCATCCATCCATTTGCCAACCCGCTGAATCCTAACACAGGGTCACGGGGGTCTGCTGGAGCCAATCTCAGCCAGCACAGGGTGCAAGGCAGGAACCAATCCTGAGCAGGGTGCCAAACCACCGCAGGACACACACCCACACACCAAGCACACACTAGGGCCAATTTAGAATAGCCAATGCACCTAACCTGCATGTCTGTGGGAGGAAACCAGAGCACCCGGAGGAAACCCACACAGACACGGGGAGAACATGCAAACTCCACGCAGGGAGGACCCAGGAAGTGAACCTAGGTCACCTAACTGTGAGGCAGCAGCGTAACCACTGCGCCACTGTGCCGTCCCAAGTTAGAAACCAATTAACATGATTGGAAAACAAGTATCTGCTCATTAATATTTGACAACATAGGAGAGGAAAACAAGAACTCCAGTCAGCAACATCCCTGGAGAAAATAAAGTTCTCAATGGATCGACACCATTAGGGTCGTGGAGACCTTGACCAACTAACTGCCCAATTCTTCAGGGCATTCTATAGTAAAGTCTGTGCTGGGCTGTCAAATTTGAAGAAAGAATCTTTTTGTTCATTGATTTCAATGCTCCCAGTATCTGAGATTACTTTTCCCAGAATAGACAAGGGTTAGAAACAGATTATAAATCTTGTGATACTCGTATTTTTGTACAAATGACTAAAAAACAGAAATGCAGTATGCACAGCTAAACATCAAGTTTTTTCAGGGTATGCTAGACTAAAGTTTGCATATCAGGAGAAGGTGGGAGCGGAGGATGCCATCATCTATATGCTACACCGATCCCTCTCCCACTTGGACAGAGGTAGTGGTGCTGTAAGAATTATGTTTCTAGACTTCTCTAGCGCCTTCAACACAATCCAACCTCTGCTCCTTAGAGACAAGCTGACAGACATGGGAGTAGATTCATACCTGGTGGCATGGATCGTGGACTATCTTAAAGACAGACCTCAGTATGTGCGTCTTGGGAACTGCACGTCTGACATTGTGGTCAGCAACACAGGAGCGCCACAGGGGACTGTACTTTCTCCGGTCCTGTTCAGCCTATATACATCGGACTTCCAACACAACTCGGAGTCCTGCCACGTGCAAAAGTTTGCTGACGACACTGCTATCGTGGGCTGCATCAGGAGTGGGCAGGAGGAGTACAGGGACCTAATCAAGAACTTTGTTAAATGGTGCGACTCAAACCACCTACACCTGAACACCAGCAAAACCAAGGAGCTGGTGGCGGATTTTAGGAGGCCCAGACCCCTCATGGACCCCGTGATCATCAGAGGTGACTGTGTGCAGATGGTGCAGACCTATAAATACCTAGGAGTGCAGCTGGATGATAAATTTGACTGGACTTCTCTGTGCAAGAAAGGACAGAGCTGGTTATACTTCCTTACAAGGCTGGCGTCCTTCAACATCTGCAATAAGATGCTGCAGATGTTCTATCAGACGGTTGTGGCGAGCGCCCTTTTCTACGCAGTGGTGTGCTGGGGAGGCAGCATTAAGAGGAAAGACGCCTCAAGCCTGGACAAACTGGTGAGGAAGGCAGGCTCTATCGTTGGCATGGAGCTGGACAGTTTAACATCTGTGGCAGAGCGATGGGCGCTAAGCAGGCTCCTATCAATTATGGAGAATCCACTGCATCCACTAAACAGTGTCATCTCCAGACAGAGGAGCAGCTTCAGCGACAGACTGCTGTCAATGTCCTGCTCCACTGACAGACTGAGGAGATCGTTCCTCCCCCAAACTATGCAACTTTTCAATTCCACCCGGGGGGGTAAACATTAACATTAAAAAAAGTTATTGTCTGTTTTTACCTGCATTATTATCAATCTTTAATTTAATATTGTTTTTTTTTTTTTTTTTTCTATCAGTATGCTGCTGCTGGAGAATGTGAATTTCCCCCTGGGATCAATAAAGTATCTATCCATCCATCCATCCTAAAGTAGTGAGTCTTTAGCCTGGATTTAAAAGCTGAGGCTGAAGGGGCATCTCTTATAGTAGCAGATCATTCCACAGCTTTGGGGCCTTGTAACTAAAAGCTTGACATCCTGCTTTTATTTTATTAATCCTTGGAATCATAAGTAGACCAGCATCTTGACACCTTAATGTGCGCTGTGGTTTGTTAGTTCAAATAAGTAAGATACTGTAAGTAAGCAATGCCTTAACCATTTAAGGCTTTATATGTTACTAGTAGGATTTTAAAAACAGCCCTAAGCTTAACTGGGAGCCAGTGCAAGGATTTAAGAACTGGAGTTACAGTATGTGTTCATATATCCTAATTTGTGTAATAATTATTGGACTTAAATCCACTTCAAGAATGATTTGAACAGCCAGAGGATAATGCATTGCAATAGTCAATCCTACTTCAAGGTCCATTTCCAATGACAGAAGGGATAACAATAAAAATGACAGTGAACCAAATGCCACTGGCTGATACTGAGACAAAGAAATGCTAAATACATAATAATATTTAGTTTAAAAAAATCAAAAATAATTTAAAATCAATATGAGAATCCTTATCAACAGTTTTCACAAAGAATTGTAGGCTAAATAAGGAGTCTTTGAATATAATATAAATGAGTTTAGAGTCCCTGCAGCTAAAAACTCGAGTAAAATTTAATAAAATGAGATTCCAAGTGTTTAATGCTGAAATTATACAGTGAGTATTGGTAAGAAAATGTCATTAAAATGAGTCTATTCCTCCTTTTTCTCAATTAACATCCTCTCACACAGAGATGCAGGAAGCCAATGTTTACAGTAACAACAGCACATGAAATACAGGAACAAACTGTAAATGTCGATCTTGTTCATTTGCAAAAAAGTGTCATAATCATTCATACCAAGCCAAAATAAAGCAGCCATTCAGCCTGATAATACCAGTTTGCACCGTGCAAAGCCCCAGGGTTGTCTGGGTAGAACCCACACTGTCAAGGAGAAATCTTGGACTCACCCCAGCTCCATCCTTTCATGTGATGTTTGCCCCAGGCCTATCCATCTGTCTTTGTTTCCTGGTGATGCCAATGAAGCATCAGTCACACATTTTCAGGGGCAGGGAAATGAAGAGTGCAGCATTAGCTTTGTATGAAAGAACAAGGACAGCACTGTGTCCATTAGGCCTTTGTGAAAGTCTTCTAGTCAAGAACCTTGGTGTATTTAGAGTTCTGTGCTATGATGCTTTGTCTGCATTTTGGATTCTGTTTCCTGGGTCACAGTGGAATGTTTTCTAATGCCTGTCTCATGGTGTTTGACTTCTAAAAAACCCATACAGACATGGAGAAAATTGAAACACCTCATACACAGTTACTGGGATGAGATTCAAACTCAAGATATGTGAAGCAGCAGTGCTATCCACTGCACCTCCTTACCTAAAAGTTACGCAACATGACATGACATTCTCAAACTCAATTAATGTAATTTAGTTCTTGTAATATTCTTATACAACTTTTTGATGGCCGGTGTTATTTTTGACACTGTGGTGTGCTGAGCTGGTAACATCACTTCAAGAGAGTCCTTCAGATTAACAAAGTAATTAGATGGGTAAGCACAGTTATTGGACACTCTGGACCCCCAGAGGTAGTAGCAACGGAGAAAATTCAAACAAAACTGAGTCCCATTATGCAGAATGCTGCACATCCTCTCTCTGACCCACTAACACTGAGGACTTTCAGCCAACGAATTATTCATCAGAAGTGAGTCAAGAAACAATATTGGGGCTCCTTTATACCAACAGCAGTATGTCTGCATGACGGCTCACTATGACTGTGACAGCCATACGAGAAGTTTTTCTTTCTTAGTCATTCTGGTGTGTGTTCAGACCATAGTGCATGTGAATATATACATTTTTATCTATTGCTGTATGTAATGATTTATTTAAAAAACTTATGTAAAAAGCCATAGTTTCTCCTGGGGACAAATAAAGTTTGTTTGTTCGTTTTTTCATTCAGATTTTGATTTTTTTAGGATGTACAGCATAGCTCTGTCAAACCCACCTGTGAAAGGAACTGTTTATGACCAACAGAGGTATTGTGATAGCATAGAATCCACCAGCATGCTTTGGAAGTGCTGCTGATTAGGTGCTTAGCTAGTCAAGAGGCTAGGAACCAGCGTATGGAGCAGTAGATAGAAAGTCTCCAATCCAGGTTCACTCAGCTTGAGGAAGAAGTGAACAGAATTTGCCACCTTTATTCTTTTATTTTTTGACATTTATTTTTTTAGTTTGTGTAATATGACATAACAGTACATTAATATTTTAATTAAAATGCATTATTTGCTGTCAAAGTTGCATAAACTGTTTTCTACTTGGCAACAAAATTTGTATTTATTCCAGAGCTGTCCAAACTTTTGCATTTAACTATATATATATATATATATATATATATATATATATATATATATATATATATATATATATATATATATATATATATATATATATGTGTGTATATATATATATATGTGTATATATATATATATATATATATTTATATATATGTATATATATATACAGTTGCGGAGGGCTGGCGCCCTGCCTGGGGTTTGTTTCCTGCCTTGCACCCTGTGTTGGCTGGGATTGCTTCCAGTAGACCCCCGTGACCCTGTAGTTAGGATATAGCGGGATGGATAATGGATGAATATATATATATATTTATACAGTATATTATATATATATATATACATACTGTATGTAATTAATTATTTAAAGAGCTTCTGTAAAAACAGACAAATAAGTGGGACAAATAAAGTTCTATCTATCTATCTATCTATCTATCTATCTATCTATCTATCTATCTATCTATCTATCTATCTATCTATCTATCTATCTATCTATCTATCTATCTATCTATCCCAGTAAGGCACAATAGATGGCGCCTTCAACACCATCCAACCTCTGCTCCTTAGGGACAAGCTGACAGAGATGGGAGTAGATTCATACCTTACAGACAGACCTCAGTATGTGCATCTCGGGAACTGCAGGTCTGACATTGTGGTCAGCAACACAGGAGCGCCGTAGGGGTCTGTACTTTCTCCGGTCCTGTTCAGCCTATATACATCGGACTTCCAATACAACTCCTGCCATGTGCAAAGGTTCGCTAATGACACTGCTATCGTGGGCTGCATCAGGAGTGGGCAGGAGGAGGAGTATAGGAACCTCATCAAGGACTCTGTTAAATGGTGCGACTCAAACCACCTACACCTGAACACCAGCAACGCCAAGGAGCTGGTGGTGGATTTTAGGAGGCCGAGGCCCCTCCTGGACCCCATGATCATCAGAGGTGACTGTGTGCAGATGGTGCAGACCTATAAATACCTGGGAGTGCAGCTGGATGATAAATTGGACTGGACTGCCAATACTGATTCTCTGTGCAAGAGAAGACTGGTGTCCTTCAACATCTGCAATAAGATGCTGCAGATGTTCTATTAGACGGTTGTGGCGAGCGCCCTCTCCTACGAGGTGGTGTGCTGGGGAGGCAGCATTAAGAAGAAGGACGCCTCACGCCTGGGCAAACTTGTGAGGAAGGCAGGCTCTATCGTTGGCATGGACAGTTTAACATCTGTGGCAGAGCGATGGGCACTAAGCAGGCTCCTATCAATTATGGAGAATCCACTGCATCCACTAAACAGTGTCATCTCCAGACAGATGAGCAGCTTCAGCGACAGACTGCTGTCACTGTCCTGCTCCACTGACAGACTGAGGAAATCATTCCTCCCCCACACTATGCGACTCTTCAGTTCCACCCGGGTGGTAAACATTAACATTATTCAAAGTTATTGTCTGTTTTTACATGCATTTTTATTACTCTTTAATATTGTTTTTTGTATCATTATGCTGCTGCTGGAGTATGTGAAATTCCTCTTGGGATTAATAAAGTATCTATCTATCTATCTATCTATCTATCTATCTATCTATCTATCTATCTATCTATCTATCTATCTATCTATCTATCTATCTAGATTAATTTGGCTCTGTGGGATTGTGTCTTAATTAAAAGGTGCTGCGATAGACTGATGCCCTCTTCTTATTTGAAAATATTTTGAAAAAATCAATATAAAGAGTTATTTAGAAATTCTTATCCTTTTGTTTCAGTTAAGAACATGTGGCTAAATTTAACACTTTCTCCAGGTATTCATGTCCCAGAACTACAGCAAGCTATTTATACTTAACCACTACAAAATGATCATTGCTTTTTTAATATCTAGTATTCATTTTTTATTATTTGCTCTGAAACCGATTGTTGTTTAGAAATTGGATAATGACACATAAATGGTTACAATTTAGGAGATGGAGTAAACCAGTTCACTCAGAGAAAAAATATTAATGTGCGGCATTTATTTTGTCAATGTGCTCATGAATCAAATATTGTGGGTCATGAAGGCAGTTTACATTTTTCAAGGGCTATAAAATTGCTGATGTTGTCATAAATTTGATAATGAGAGAGCAGGTCATGCCAATAGTCACTCAAAAAATCTAAATAAATGAAATGGTAAAAGCTTTTAATGACAAGACTTTATTATAGGATGTTGCAACAATAAATATATTTTGATGTTAAAAATGTTCAGAACTGATTGCATACTGGATTAAAGGAAGGTTTTATGTTAATTATTTTTATACAAATAGTGTTTTTGAGGGACAGGTAATTTATTTGAACATATGAAATTACAGTTTTATTATTTTGGGATATTAAATCCATCTAATGACTTTTCTTCTGTTGCAGGGTCATAGGGTTCAGTGGTCCTACTTGTATTTCCAGCATTGTCAAGCGTAATGCAAGCCCACAATCTGAGTGCATTTTCATACATACAGTACACATGAACACCCAGTCACACGGTGTCAATTTAGAATGTCCACTTAGAGTAACCTGCATGTCTTTGGCCCATTGAAGAAACATACAATCCACACGGATTTGGCAAATGTTCTATGACTCATCGGCAGACAGCAGGCCAGAAACTGAGCCGTGGTGCCTGAAAAATGTAAAGTAGCAACAATATCTTCTGTTCCCATTACGCCTATTTTAGGACAGCATCATTTGTGGTTTTGAAATCTATATCATACTGCCAAAAAAAAAAATCCAAACAGCATTTGTGGTACTCTAGGAATGACATATGGCCCAGCGACTGTGGTTATCCCAGCGCTGCCCTTAAGGCTTTGGTCAGATGCACTCTTTACTTCCATCCCTGACAGATATCTCACTGTAACTATGTCACTGATTTGGCCAGCTTCCAAATGATTCTGCACTTCTATTTCACACAGCAGATTGTAACGCATTCAGAGTTAATACATTCCTTATGCTGCTCAGTTCTATCAGAGAAAGCTGAAAATGTGTTTGGCTTCAGGCTTCAGAATTGGTTATAAGGAGGGGTTTTTTGCCATCTAAAATGGCTCTTGCATTTAAAAAAGACCTTCACCTCCTCCATTTAATGTACTCTTGAAACATATAATTTTGCCATAGCGGGGGGTATAAAATAAATGGCAACGTCTTCATGCTGAAGGTATTGTAAATAAGAAACCATTTCATGTCCATTTTGCTTATTATAACTTTTGTTGTTTCATTTTACTGCTAATATACTTCCAAGAAAAAGCAATCAATTCAGTAAGCAATCAGGACTGCTTAAGCGTCTTTAATTGATTTTATTTTCTTTCCTGCTTTGTGCATTATTTAGCTTGACTTGAAGAGCCCCAAAAGGTTAGTCTTTAGCAAGAATGAGATGGAAATATTGTAGAAAGAAAGTAGTTTCGCTGTTCTTATGTATATATTAAATATTTATTGACCAGACTATGCAGTGACATGAAGAAAAAGTATTTTCCCTTTAAATTAGATAATTAAATTATGAGTGGGGAAAACGTTTTCAATCCATTAAAATTCAGGCACTTACATAATATTCTCCATTTAGTCCAGTTGAGGGTTTTGGGGACCGGAATCTATTGTAGCAACACTGGGTGCAGAAACAGGAGCCAAACTTGGATGGTGTAACCTGTCCATCGCAGAAGCTACTTATGTACCTGCCTAGATGGGACCAACATAAAACCACCAGTTAACCTAACACACGTTTTTGGATTGTGGGAGACAAATGCATGCAGAGATGGAAAGAACAGGGATTATACAGAACTGTATGCAGAAAGCATTGAGGCAAAGGATTTGAATCAAGGAACATTAGAACATTAGAATAGATATGGCAAGAACAGGCCATTCGGCCCAACAAGCTCATCCATCCTAATAATCTAGATTGTTCAAAATAACATCAAGCTGAGACTTGAAGATCCCTAAAGTCCTACTCGCCACTACACTACTTCATTCATTCAAGGAGGGAGAAAATTTTTACTAGGACATATAATTCAAGTGTGGTGATGCACATTAGACATTTTTTAAATAAATGTTCAGCCTAAGCAGAGGGACATAGGTGCAAGCGGTAGCAAGGCAGAGTGGCTCCAGACACTCTGTGAGGAATTGGCCAGCCAAGCATTCCCATGTGAATGTGCACAATGACTGGTTGCCTCATTGGCATTCTGGGGTTCTTGATCGCAGCACCTGTGCCCAAATGAAAGATAAGAGGAGCCTGAGAGGGAAACAGTGGGAAAGAAAGAGAAAGAAAAAACCATGAGAGGCAAAGAGGAAGAAGACAGATTTGGGGAGCTCAAGCTAGGGTGGGATAAGGAAGAAGGCAATTGGTGACCTCATGTAGGAACAAACAATCTGTGCTCCTGGGGTGGATTGTCACCCAATGGGCAGTTGAGAAGGAGCTGGGGATTAAAGTTGAGCCCTCCTATTGATCCGACAGATGCCATGAAGAGAGTGTAAAAGACAGGGGAAACCAGCTCTGAACATTACGGCAGGTGCCAAAGGAGCTGGTCACAGCTGGGGATATGACAACCACAGTAGGGTGAGCTGGGGAGACAAAGAGGAGAAGATGCAAAGGGTGAGAAGAGCAATAGAAACAGAGACAAAAGGAGACAAGATTTCTGCACAATTTTAATGGAATAGTGATCTTAATACTGATTTTAACCTTCTCTGATTATACCTTGTGATGAACCACACTTTCCCAGTCGGGAGGCTGTCATAAGGGAAGGACCAGGGGAGCAGATGTGCATAAGACACTGCCTCTGCCAGAGCACTAGATGGAAGCCCAATCCCATACCCCCAGGTATATACCCCACAAGGATCCATGGGTGTTGGATTTTGGCACAGCCCCGTTGGGTTCTGTGTGGCCCACCAAGGGGAGCTACAGAGCCCTACTTTTTGGGCTTCTACAACACCTGGGAGTACTTCCAGACCTCACTAATGAGCCACATGGAGTACTCCCAGGCGTAGCATAAAAGGAGTTGTCTGCTTTTATTTGGGGAGCCAGAATCAGGAGGGAGAGAGATGACACTTACTGGAGGCAGAGTGGAGGTGGAAGAAGAAAGAGAAGAAGAGAAGAAACGTGTTGCATTGTTGCTTTAACTGTGCCTGTGCCTGTTTACTGTTCTGTATTAGTTGTAAACTAACTGGGAAGAGTTTCCCATGGCCAAAAAAAATTGTATTGTGCCGGACTTGTGCCTGGTGTCTATCTGTGTTAGGTTTGGGGAATGGGTGTGCCCCCTGGTGGCCACAACCTCTTTTTATGGATTATTTAATTATTTATTTATTTGATGCACTGCACTTCTGCAATTTAGGGCATTTGAACCCCTGATGGTTTGGCGTGAATTTGGATTAATAAGAGCACAAACACACTTTGCATCTTACTCTTGACTATGTCCACATTGCATGCTTATCCCAGTCATGTTATTGATGGTTTTAAGTGCAGGTTGTGTCATACTGCTGTAGCCAACCCAGACCATCACATCAAGTCATTCATCTATCTGCCCATTATGCAAATTGTTCATTTCAGTTAAGATTTACAGGAACAAAGGTCTATCATCAACTCTTTCCCCACAAATACTGTATAACAGGGGACTCGCAGGAATATTATTAGGCACATTATTTGGATTGCCGTGAGTCCCCTAATCTGTTAAGATCCCCTTTCAGATTCCAGTATGCTCTGATACCCTATTAATTCTTCAGAAATATACTTTACACAGGAGGACGGAGTTATAATATTGAGTAGTATAATCTATAATTACAAAGAGGTATTTTCGGCCACATAGTGATTTCTTAAGTGATTCCATATTATCCATTGTGCTCCATCAAAAAGGGACATCAATCAAGAAAGACAAAATCACTGGCTTGCACTTTGGGACGTGAGATAACTGACACTCTGTAAAGGAGATGCAATACTGCTATAACTCTCCATCAATCTTGGTCCAATAAAATGGCAGTGTAAATCTTTCTGCAGTTTTATCTGGTCCCTAGTGTCCACACATCAAATAGGAATGAACTAAAAATATGGTAGCTTGTCATGAGAATATGGGTGAGGGACAAGCAAATGTTTCCACTTTTCTCCTTTATGTATTATCACCCAGTACAACAAATCATTTTCTATAAAATATAAAATAGGGGTCCAATGGTATGGTTTTGTAGTTATTTATCTTTGCAAGTTTAAGTGAAGTGTCATTCCATTGTTCTCTTTCCGCTGTTGACTGAGAACAACAGAATTGCATAGGGATATCCTCTCCACCTCGGCCTCCCCATTTATGTGGGTTTCCCCATCCATTGATATGGCAAGAGAATGCCGCTAGGCAGACATGGGATAAATTTGCTCTGACCTATCTCGCATATCTTCATCAGACTTAACTTTTCCTCCAGGTCCCTACTATCTTCATCAGCAGGTTTAAGAATGTAAGAAACTTGACAAAGAAGAGACCATTCAGTCCATCAAGTCCGTTTATTTAGCTAATAGCTAAGCTGTCCTAATGCCTCATCCAAATTCTTCTTAAAGGTTGTCAATGTTTCTCCTTCAACTACATTACTCAGAGTCCCACAACTCTTTACGTAAAGAAGTGCTTCCTAGCTTCAGTTTTAAATGCACACAGTTTACTTTTTTTCTAGACTATAACCTGAATACTGTTGATGTAGGCACCTTCCCCTATAATGCACCCAAAGTCCAAAACTCACTTCCTTCTCAATCACTGAACTCTACTACAAAATTCTAAATTGCTCTTAAAACTTGCTCCTTCAAGTTGGCTCATGGACTTTGAATTGTTTTGTACAAAACCAAACATTTTGTTATTATGATTTACTTATTTATTTTTTATGTTTTATATTTATTTTTATATGTATTCTTAATGTTACTATATTTTATTGCTGTTGACTTTATAGTAGCTTTCTACAGTAGTGGTTTGAGGGGAATGAAAGAAGGTGGAGATGTAGACGGTGGCCATTATTCTTACTCTGGTTAAATGACTTCTGAACTTTTCAGGAAGTAGACATATAATTTCCCTTATCTCCTCTGTAACCTCCTTCCTTTAATTTAATTCCCAATGTCACAGCTGAATTGCCACACTCCTAGTCATGTTTTCTGTATATCTGTGTGTTCACATGTGTATGTGCTGCTGAGTATTGAATATGCTTATTAATACATATTCATATGCCGTTGCATGTATTGAATAGTGATATTAAACAGTGCTGGCTTCTACTACTGAAGTAAGGTGCTGTAAGAATGGTTGCCGCTGTTATGGCATATTTAGCTCTTTCAAATTCAATTTTTAGCTGTTATTTACAATATGACAAAACAGGGCACAGTTGGACAAATATTTAAACAGATATTTTTTTTCCACAAGCAATACAGCAAGACTTGCTGTGGCAACAGGACTCCAGTACTTTTCCCATCAGGGTGTTTATCACTGAAAGAAATCAGACTGTTCAAATAGCATGAAATAAATATGCTCCTCATGAAGAAATTTTAAAAGCCATTAAAAAACTGTACTACTGTGCTTAGGTTTCTCTGCCACTACACTGGGAAAGCTGGTCTTCTTTTTTTTTTGCACCTCTGCCTATGCTAGCATTTAGAATCTAAACAGGTAAAGCTGTTGACTTTGATGTCTTATTTTTCATGTCATAATTTTCAAGGGAATAAAATAAAATTACATCACCTCTGGCCTTGGGTGTTGCAGGGTGAACATCATATTAGGATTTGAGTGTCTTGTTTGTGCTAAGGAAAGGGCAGATCAAAGCATTTGTTACAAATAACATTGGGAAGCTCACCTTTGAAACAGGTTATCAGAGACTCCTGCCTATCATGGTCATATGAGTTGTAAGGAAAGCCTGTGGAACTGGTTTAGCTGTGAGAACTAGCGTAGCAGGAAAGAAGGAGGATGCCTGTTTGAACCTTACCACTGTCTAATGATGAGTGAAACAGGTACGTTTCAATTTGCACATATCAATACTAAAATTCGTTTTGCTGGCAATTTCACAGCTGCAAAATGCAAAACGTACTACAGAGTTTTTTTAAAGGTTTTATTTCTGTGAAAGACAAGGAATACTGCTTAGTAGTATTAGAACATAAGGCTCATTCACACTTTCAAGCTTACTTGTGTTCTTTGCTGTGTAATGATGCAATCTGTACCACACCAGTAAACTCAATTCTATGTATGAATCTTATTCACATCACAGTGGAGGGGCCAGCGTAGAACTTTTGGTTTTTTTTTTTTGAAATGCTGCATAATTTCCACATGAAAATACACCAACCACATCATTGTTTCATATTACTGGGTTTTACCCCCTGGAAAATCTCAGCACACGGAAAGCTGCCAAAGTCAAAAGCAACAGCCTCAACTTTTACCTCAACTGCTTTATCCTAGTTGAGAATATGCACATTCCCAGTGATTTTTCTGTTACTTCATTATAGATCTTTATTTAAATACTAAATTGCAGGCAGATGGATGACAAATTAAATATGAAAATACTTCCAAATAGGAACTAAACACTTCTAATATGAATGACTGGAATTTCAATGGAAGTGAATTCACACTTCACAAGGTATTTGTAATTTTTTTTTTGCAAAGCGAAACACGGAATTTCAGTTTTTCAGAAATCTTTTCACCATCACTACCACTGCCTACATGAAATCATCTTGAAGTGCTGTTCTTACTTTCTTTATTATGGTTAATTTACATTCTTGTTACATTTTGCCAGGTAGCATGATGGGGCACTGGTCATCATTACTGCTTCATGAATCCAGCAGTCTTTGTTCAAATCTTTGGCCAGGTTTCTGGTGGTATATTTTTATTTTCTCTGTGGAGGCGGTTATCTGGGTTTCCTCTTACATCCCTAATGCACATTAGGGTCATTAACAAAACTAAATTGGTCCCATATCCTTTAGTGGGATCTTCAATGATCTTGCGACCAAAGCTGTTGGCTCTAGCAGCCATGACCCTAAACAGGATTCTGTACGTTTTAAGAACATTGTGTTATGTTATTTGTTTTGTCTAATTTCTATATTTGACTTTATATGAATTCAATCTCAAAGGACAGTTTTTAGATCAGTGCATAATTTATCAAAAAACAAAAATAAAAACAAGCCTGTTAGGTAGCAAGTGTGACAATATTGCTCCACACACTTCACTTTCGCTGTCACAGTGCCTGCAATTGACACAGAATTCAAAACAATGACTTTTCATTCAGATTTAGCAAAAAACAGTTTTAATTACCTTGACTTATTTTAATTTATTGTTCCTCTATGCTTGCTGTGTGACCATAGTATTATACTCATCGGATTTTATACTGCAAATTTTATTGTTAATTGCAAGATCAAAGTAACAAGAATTTAAAATTATTAGTATTACATTGTATAACAAGGGGTATTTTGTTAACCTTAAATTCAGGCCCCAAGTATGTCTGTCTACTTATCTGTCTGTATTTGTCTAAAAACACATTTCTGTTAGTCCACTGCACTTTCCAGTATTACTTTTTTTATTTTTGCAATGGTGATTGCATAGAATTTACTTTTATTTTATTTTATGTATTCATTAAACTTACTGCTTTCAATTAAAGGTGTTAACTTTCTTTGTTTTTTTTTTATTTTTTTGCTCCTTAGAGTTACTCAGATGCATCTTGGCTACTAGATGTGTGAGTCTCACCAGCTCACTCAAAAATAAACCTGTCAGCAAGCCAACTGACGACCACAAACGCTACAGCACATCACATAAGGGAGTATGCTGCATGCTGTATTACACTTCTAAGAAAGTCTGTTTGTTTGGTACTTTGCAGATGTGTCTTTTTCTTCCAATTTCCTCTTTTAACACATCTTTCATTCAGTATCAAGGAACTTCTCACTGTGATCACATCTTTTGTTTATAAAATGGTGCAAAATAAACTTTATCAAACAAGTGCAGTGTTCAAAGACTTACTATACAATTGAAAAATATTGTCTGCTTACTTTTGCATATGACATGTTCAATAATGCTTTTGTCAACTGCTTTGCATTCAGTTTCTGATTATTATGGTCTGCATCTTTGGCGAGAATGACGTCTGCAGGAGAGAGTGGAAATATCGACCACAATACATGTTGTTAGTTCTAAGAGGACAGAGAATGTGCCTAATCCTTAAGAACTCCACAATTTGGCAAATGATGGTCTCTGAAAATGTTATGCTTGTTTCTCTGCCCCATCCAGTATTGGTTATGTTATATATATATATATATATATATATATATATATATATATATATATATATATATATATATATATATATATATATATATATATAAAATAATATCCAATATTGTTTTTAATAGTGCAACAAACCAATTTATTACAGGTTGTTTTTCTGTGTCTGACACTTTAGGCGTACTGATATCCAGCAGATGATGCAGTATGGCTCTGTAGGTTTGCTGCTCTTTGTTCACGCTATGATGTAATACAAATAAACTGTGCAAACTCTGAATAGTATTTTAAAACTAAGTTTGGCAAGGTGATGCCATTTTTAGTGCTGCCGCCTCAGTGCAAGTGATCACGGATCCGTGATCATTTGGTGAAGATAGATTCACTGATCTTGACTTTGCTGATGATGCTGTGATCTTTGCAGAGTCAATGGAGGCTCTGATAGGGGCGCTCGAGAGACTGAGAGAGGAGTCTGAGTGTCTGGGCTTGCGAGTGTCCTGGATAAAAACCAAGATCTAGGCCTTTAATGACATCTTGGGCACAGCCATCAGCAGTGTGTCTGTTTGCGGAGAGAGTGTTGACCTTGTTGAGAAGTTTACTTACCTTGGCAGTGACATTCATGTCTCTGGTGACTCTTCCTATGAAGTCAGTAGACGGATTGGGAGAGCATGGGGGATCATGAGGTCGCTGGAAAGGGGTGTATGGCACTCCCTATATCTATGCAAAAGGACGAAGGTCCAAGTCTTTAGAGTCCTGGTGCTTCCTGTCTTGCTATATGGTTGCGAGACATGGAAGCTCTCCAGTGACCTGAGGGGAAGACTGGACTCCTTTGGTACTGTGTCTCTCCAGAAATTCCTTGGGTACCGTTGGTTTGACTTTGTGTTGAAAGAGCAGTTGCTCATGGAGCCCCGAATGATGCACATTACCTGCATTGTGAGGGAGCATCAGTTACGGCACTACAGCCATGTGGCACGTTTCCCGGAGGGTGATCTGGCGCGTAAGATCCTCATTGTTGGGGACCCGAGTGGCTGGACCAGGCCAAGGGTTCACCCACGTAACATCTGGCTGCGACAGATAGAGGGTCATTTCCAAAGGGTGGGACTGGACCGCGTGTCTGCTTGGGGGGGTTGCCAACCAGGATCCCGAGTTGTGTGTGGTGGGTGTGGCAACGCACTATACCAGTGCATGCTCCCCAACTTGACTTGACTTGCCTCAGTGCCATGCTCTAGACTGTTGACTCTTCCCTCTGTCGAAGGAGTGTGCCAAGCAAGTTGCTGCCTTGCTCGTTATCAGTCCCCTGTAATCCATTACTAGAATGAACTGCTCCAGACAGTAAATGAATAAATATGAAACAGAGGAAGTGGACGTTTGCTAAATATGAGCAAGCATTTAGATATTCTAACTGAACATTATGACAAAATCATAAGAAATGGCAATTGGTTACAGTATATGTGTTGTTACAACTATTATCATTATAACATTATAACAATTTACACAAGACAGGCCATTCAACCACCAAGTTTGTCCATCCTACTCACCTAGTTTCTTCAAAATGACATCAGGTCAAGATCTGAAAGTCCTCAAAAGTCCTACTCTCCAGCACATATAACATGGTAATTTATTCCATGTGTCTATGGTTCAATGTGTAAAGAAAAACTTTCTAATATTTGTGCAAAAGTGCGGCAGTTGTGAAACTGCCCTTCACAAGTTTCAAACTTTGTCACTGTGTTCTTGTTGTAGTATCACTAGCAAACTGCTAAGATGATCATGGGACTTTCATACAGTTAACATGAAATATGAATAAATAAATGTTTTTCACTACAGGTTTCCTTCCACAGTCCAAAGACATGCAGGTCAGGTGCATTGGGGATCCTAAAAATTGTCCCTGGTGTGTGGGTGGGCATATGTGTGTGTGTGCCCTGTGGTGTGCTGGCACCCTACCCAGGGTTTGTTCCTGCCTTGCACCCTGTTTTGGCTGGGATTGGCTCCAGCAGACCCCCTTGACCCAGTGTTAGGATATAGCGGGTTGGAGAATGACTGACTGACTGACTTTTCACTACAGTCTGCACAATTAATGATATCTGAACATAATAGCAAAAGTACATGAATTAAACAAAACATCTCAAGGTTTACTGTATGTAACATCTGTAGAATATTGTGGATAATCTGAATATTGCTCCTTTAACATGGCATTTGACGAAATTATATTTCATAATGTTCATTGAAGCTGGCTTCCATCTGTTTAAATATTAATTCCTTATGGTAATAACTTGCAAAATCAATGCAGCAACTTAGTTAACAGTATGTTTTAATGAATTTCTAAAGTTGCTGATTTACTGTGGAGGACAAAATGTTGCAAAGAAACTCGTTTTCCATGGATACTCAATTCAATCAATGGACAGTACAGGTTTCATTACAGTCCATCCCTTAGTCTAATGCTAATTAATGTTTAGCTATGGAATTTTTGTTTGATTTGACTTTTTATGAAAATGTAATAAAAAAATTTCAAGTGAAAGACAGAAAGAATGTTATGAAACCAGTAGGGTCTTCGTTTGTTTTTTTAAAGGGGCAAATGATTTACAATTGAATGAACTGGTCGCTGCATTTTGCTCACAATCCTTTAAGTTCTTCTTTGTTGGTCTTTTTCTTTTGTGTTTTTTCTTCTCTCTTTTTCCAGTTTCACTGCTGGGTCAAATGTCTGTGGTAAACGCAATGGTCTCCCATTTACTGACAGAATTAAAGGTACACTTAGTACACTTAGCACAGCCTTAGTACACTTTAAATATCCGTATCCGAGGAATTGACATCTTCTCTGGGAAGGGATCAAAATGTCTTGTTACACTTCTATTGAAGAACCGGCTCCTTCCTGTGTTTCACTCTCAAGCTGCAGATTCTAAATGAGCTCACAGTTTGGGCTTTGCTTTTCAGCTACATTTAGCAGAGCAGAGTTAATTTCAGCAAAACCAAGGAGCTGGTCATGGCCTACAAAAAACAAAAGGCAGACTCCAGTGGAATTTACATCAGAGAGGATGCTGTTGACAGAGTGAGAAGATTTAAAATTCTTGGAGTAAATATAACTGATGAACTGAAGTGGGTGCAGCACACATACATTGTAATTCCTCAGATGTCTGAGTGGAGCTTGCTTTTCTCACAAACTTGTATATGGTTGAGATGACAATAAAGTTCACTTTGACTTTGAAACTTCTACAAGTACAGAGTGGAGTTCACCATCACTGGCTGCATCACATCCTGGTATGGTATCTTCTCAGCACAAAATTGTAAAGACCTGCAGTGGGTGGCGAAAATAGCACAGAATGTTACCTGCTCTGAACTACCATCTATTCAGGAAATATATGACAGTCACTGCCTTAAAAAGGCAAACAGCCTTGTGAAAGGTGTCAGCCATCCTTCACAGCTGCTTTTCTAAACTCCTCCATTCTTGCAAATATTATAGAACTATTGACATGTGCACCATAAGAACAAATATTGTATTGTATATGATAGATAGATAGATAGATAGATAGATAGATAGATAGATAGATAGATAGATAGATAGATAGATAGATAGATAGAACTTTATTTGTCCCCCTTATTTGTCTGTTTTTACAGAAGTTCTTTAAATAATTCATTACATACTGTATATATATATATATATATATATATATATATATATATATATATATATATATATTAATCCATTATCCAACCTGCTATATCCTAACTACAGGGTCATGGGGGTCTGCTGGAAGCAATCCCAGCCAACACAGGGCGCAATGCAGGAAACAAACCCCAGGCAGGGCGCCAGCCGCACCGCAACTCTAAATATATACAGTGGAACCTCGGTTCACGACCATAATTCGTTCCAAACCTCTGGTCGTAAACCGATTTGGTCATGAACCGAAGTAATTTCCCCCATAGGATTGTATGTAAATACAATTAATCCATTCCAGACCGTACGAACTGTATGTAAATATATATTTTTAAAGATTTTTAAGCACAAATATAGTTAATTACACCATAGAATGCACAGTGTAATAGTAAACTAATGTAAAAACATTGAATAACACTGACACAAACACCCAGGCTCCCTGTTCAGCTGCATGCGCAGGATCTCTCTCTCTTAACAGCACACAAGCCCCCTCTCTCTCTGTAACATTGCAGCAGTTCGCGCTATAGCCTTACAATCCGATCGCTGTAAAAACGCTCTTTTTTTTTTTAATGAGTTTTAAGCACAGGGGGAAAAAAGGAACATTTGAACAAATCCGAACTTTATGTAAAAGCCAACCAAGAATGTAACATTACAGGAGTTCACGCTAATAGCATTACAACCCGATCGCTGTAAACACTCTTTTTAAATGAGTTTTAAGCACAGGGAAAAAAATGAACATTTGAAAAAAAGAGAAAAGTAACATTGCAACACTTTCTTCTCACCACTCTTTACTTGCTTAGAAGCCATGGTTAACTGCAAAAGCACACGAAATACTGTAGAGCACAAAGAGTTAACAGGTAAAGCACGCACGTCTGACTGAGAACAACGAACAGGTAGAGGCTGAACATGTGCTTAAATACAGTAATCAGCGCGTACGAACCGGAAGGGAAATGAAATAGAGCACAAAGAGTTCACAGTGAAAGCACGCACGCACGCACGTGCAAGCACGCACGTCTGACCGAGAACAATGCAACACGTGCGGAAATCATCGGCGCGCACAAACCGAAAGGGAAACAGGCTTGTTTGTATACTGAGTGTGTGGTCGTGAACCGAGGCGAACTGTTTGGTCGTAAACCGAGTTGTACGTGTACCGAGACGTTCGTGAACTGAGGTTCCACTGTATATATATATATATATATATATATGTATGTATATATATATAGTTAAATGCAAAAGTTTGGACAACTCTGGAATAAATACAAATTTTGTTGCCAAGTAGAAATCAGTATATGCAACTTTGACAGCAAATAATGACATTTTAATGAAAATATGAATGTACTGTTATTTCATATTATACAAACTAAAAAAATAAATGTCAAAAAATAAAAGAATAAAGGTGGCAAATTCTGTTCACTTTCTCCTCAAGCTGAGTGAACCTGGATTGGAGACTTTCTATCTGCTGCTCCATATGCTGGTTCCTGGCCTCTTGACTAGCCAAGCACCTCCTCAGCAGCACTTCCAAAGCATGCTGGTGGATTCTATTCTATCACAATATAGTGGAACGTCGGTTCATGATCATAATTCATTCCAAAACTCTGGTCGTAAACTGATTTGGTCGTGAACCGAAGCAATTTCCCCCATAGGATTGTATGTAAATATAATTAAACCGTTCCAGACCATATGAACTGTATGTAAATATATATTTTTTTAAGTTTTTAAGCATAAATATAGTTAATTAAACCACAGAATGCATAGTGTAATAGTAAACTAAATGTAAAAACATTGAATAACACTGAAAAAACCTTGAACAACAGAGAAAACTAACACCACAAGTGTTCACGCTATAGCGCTACCAACCGCTGGCTAAAACCACTTCTTTTTAATGAGTTTTAAGCACAGGGAAAAAATGAACATTTGAAAAAATCCGTAATTTAATAAACCACCAAGAAAAGTAACATTGCAACAATGCATGCTACAAACCGATCGCTGTAAACAGAAGTGAAAACAAAATCAAGCCCAGTGCATTCTTTAACTGACTTCCTACCTTATGCGTCCAGCCCCCTCTCTCGCGCTGCCTGTGTGTGTGCGTCTCTCTCTCTCGTGTGCCTGTGTGTGTGTGTGTGTCGCGCTCTCTCGCTCTCTCTCTCTTGCTTGCTGCACAGGAAATGCACAGGGAGAGACTGAACATGTACAAACCGAAAGGGAAACTGACTTGTTCATATACCGAGTGTGTGGTCATGAACCGAGGCAAACGTTTGGTGAATATTTTGGTCGTAAACCAATTTTATACGTGTACCGAGACATTCGTGAACCGAGGTTCCACTGTACCTGTTGGTCATAAGCAATTCCTTTCACAGGCGGGTTTGACAGAGCCATGTTGTACAACCTAAAAAAATCTGCCTTCCTCTGTGCTCCAAAAACAATGACTCAGTCTCTCACCACTGATCCATCCCACCTCTGCCACTAAAATGTGATGCCCCATGCAATGATACCTCTGCACACACTTGGGTTCTGGGCATCTGTAACATAACTAACTGGATCAGTAGTGTATTTTGGAGACACAGAATAAAAAATATTCAAAAGAAAACAAATCTTTATTAAAGTGCCAGCAAGAAAACAAAAACCTGAGTGTCATGCAGTTCAAAATAAATGCAGTCCTCTGCAATGATTGTAATTGAATATATAGAACAGTAAACAAAAATAAGTGAAGGTGAATCTGTACAGTATTTACAGGTAAGGTCAGGTCTGGTTGAGAAGCATGCACTAGTACATGGCGTTGCTGCACCCACCACACAACAAAACAGCTCAGGATTCCAGTTGGCATCCCCCCAGGCTGATGCGCAGTCCAGTTCCTGCCTCGGAAATGACCTTCTATCTGCCTCAGCCAGGTGTTAGGTGGGCATCCCCTTGGCCTGGTCCAGCCACATCGGGTCCTCCCACATGGCCATAGTGCCGTAACTGACACTCCTTCACAATGCAGGCAAAGTGCCTCATTTGGGACTCCATGAGCAACCACTCATTCGACAAAAAGTCAAACCAGTGGATCCAAAGGATTCTCCGAACAGACACAGTACCAAAAGAGTCCAGTCTTCGTCTCAGGTCACTGGATAGCGTCCATGTCTCGCAACCATATATCAAGACAGGAAGCACCAGGACTCTAAAGAGTTGAACCTTCGTACTTTTGCATAGATATCAGGAGCTCCGCACACCCCTTTTCAGCGACCTCTTTACATGGCTCTAAAATAAAAATGATAAACAACAAAAACAAAGAAATAACAAAAACACATGATTAGACAACTTCTCTTCTTTCTCCTTCTCCCAGGACAAAAATCAAGAGGACAGAAAAAAACAGTCATCAAAATCAAAGTGAACAAAAATGACACAAGCACAAAACACAAAAAAGTAACTCTATATACAGGAATGCTCAAAAGGGTCAATCTACAGTATTACAATCGCTCAGCTACCTTCTCTCTCCAATGCCAAATGGTCAAAAGACGACCCCTGTAGGGTACTTCTCAGTTTTATCTACCAACCCAAACTACCTGGCCAGTCATTAACTCCGGCCTGACATCAGCCTGTCAGTGACGCCACTCTTGTGACCTTCCACCCCCTATAGCCTCAATCTAGCTAGAAGTCACCCTATATTTCAGGAGTCTCATTCATGTGCATGCGTGCGTGCATGGCTGCCAGCCCACACTCACCCTCACATTCACACACCTCCAACTTCAGGCAGCTTCCTGAAATTGCTTTCATTTTTTTTTTCCTCTTCCTTGGGGAGTTTTTCTTAATCATAAGGCTACTCTGCACGCCGGTTACCCTGCCGCGACTCCTGTGGCCACACTGACATCCTTCCCCAGTATGGCATGAAGTGACGCCAGGATGTCTGCATGCTGGTGCTCATGTATTAACGTGAATGACAGGACTTCTCACCCATGTCAAAACTGCCAACGACGTTTCCACCTGTGGCATGCCTCAATGCCACCACCACAGCCATTTGCTCCCGAAGCCTTCTCACCTGCCTGCAGGTAAGTGCTCTCTTTTTATAACTAACCTATACAAAGATCAAACTGCTCTAGTTAGTTGTTAGTCTTCCAAAGTCCTGTGATACAGCCTATCACAACGACTTCAAACAATGGAATAAGTCAGTTGCACGCCACTGCTTCATGGCATGGACAATGTGTGTTCCAAAACTTGAACTCTGCTAGAACAATGATAAATATATATTTTTAGTTATTGCTAGTTTGTGGCCATTTGTTGTATTTAGTTTGTGGTTATCGTTTCATCTGTATGTTTTGTTGTTTGAGGCATGGCAGACCAGTGGTTAGAACTGTTGAATTACAGCTCAGATGACAATTCTGGCCACAATAACTGGTCCAGCAGAGCTGGCCGATGCTTCCCCAGCCATCTGGGATGCTTAAAAGATAATTATACCATTATAATCCACTCAAAGCAAATTCAGTTCCGCCTTACCCTTTGACTTCAATGCATTTTGCAGAGTTCAGTGAAGTTCCTGAACATTGCCTTAATTTCGCAAATTCACAGTGAAGCAAATGCTGCTTGGTTCACTAATCCCTATTGAAGAGTCAAAGAACTTATTAGCCTCGGGATGGCAATTCTTGATCAGACTGACATCTAACAAGATGATGACCTAACAAATTCTGAGACCTTACGAATAAAAGGGTACCCAAACTTTTGCAAATTCTACATTTTAGTACATTAAATAAATCTTAATTTTAGCTTGTCTGCTGTTGAAGTTGTATTCACTATTTTTTACCTCAAGCGACAACAAAAAACAGATAGTTAATTTGGTCAGAACGTCCAAACATTTTCATGGAATTGTATATATGTTGCATGTTATGCATAATGTATTTTTTGTATTTTATCTTTGTTAACTGCTCTTTGACATTCAATTAAGAATTTTATTGAACTGGGTACACATGACAATAAACTTGATGTGTTTAATTCATGTATTTCATTGAATTGTATTTTACTACTTTGATTCACTTATTAGGCTCTTTTCTCCATGTTCTCCAGTTTTTTTCTGCATCCCAAAATCATGCAGCCTTGGGTGACTGGTGCTCTAAATTGGCACGGTGAGACTAATTATGCCCTGTAGTGGACTGGCACTCTGGCTAGACTTGGTTCCTGTTGTACACTTGAAGCTTCAAGGAATCCAGTGAGCTTGAATTGGATTGACTCAGTGCAGAAAATGAATGGAGTACAGGCATGAGAACACAGTTAACAAGACCCCATGATTTAACTTGTGATTGATTGTATGGATACAGCACTCACCAGTTAAATAGTCCTGCTCTAGGTGGATGTGGACTTTATAAATCAAAACCCTTGAAAATATAAATAGCAATGCTTTGGATTTCTGCACTTATAAAGATATTACTCTGCATCTTGAAAACCATAAACTACAAAATAAAGGCTGCTTTTTCAAAAAATTATTACAAACATATACTTCTAAATCAGATTGTTTTTGTCAATGACGATTTCCATATATTTCTCCGTCTTAACTCTTAATTTTGTGCATACTGTTGTTGCTTTTGACAATATAAACAAAAGGAGCACATCTGAGTATTTTCTTCTGCCACTCTCTGTTTTTCTCACCATTGACAGTTGCTTAAATATACAGTGAATTAAGCCACAACATAAATGATGTGCTGGTGCCTAGAAAAGGCTGTCAGTGCAATGCAGTGCAAAGAATGGAAATCGATGGCTGTAATAAGACATAAAACTGACAGAAAACTGATGTGAGCTCCCTTGGGCTGATTTTACTTATGTCCTGATGGGGAATTTTATGCAGTATCTAGCTGGAGTATTATGAAGAATTTCATAGAAAGATTCTGTATAAAAAGACACAATTTCAATACCCCCTAGCCTACCTCAGCACTATTCACAATGGAAATTGCTTCAATAATAAATAAAGAGATGAAAAATCAGCAGTACTGTAGACTTTCAACCATCCATTTTCTGAGAAGACATGAATGAGTAAATAAATATTTCAAAATCTGTAACACACCTGCCTTCCATGCATCTCATCACGAAATTACTTGCTAGAGATAAAATCGGTATCTTTCCATCTTTCTGTTTTATAATCTTTTTTTTTCGATTACAGGTTCACTGGAAGTTTAACCTGGCAGTTTTGAAACCAGTCCTCAATAGGATGATAGTTCATGGGAGAGAAAGCTATACACACACTCACACTTCCTCATATCCGGACAATTCCAAGACATCATATAATGCAAAGCACATAAAACATTGATGGCTCAGGAAACCAGAGTACTCTGAAGAACCCATACAGGCACAAAGAGAACATGTCAGCTGAACATAGACAGTGAACATGCCAGGGTTTATGAGGCTGTGAAGAAAGGACATACCAATTATTTGGGTCAGTTCCAAGAAAAACAACCAATGAAAATGAGTTTTTTCATTTTTCAACGAGAAACAGAAATTCCTCTTTATGGTCATATGGCATAAACAGGTCTCTACACCAAAATTCAAAAAATTGGCAAACAAGCAAAAGGTCAAACAATTTGAAAGTATTTCTTATACTAAATTGGAAGTCTGTCCTTTGTTTTCGAAAAGTGAAGACACTAACTGGAAAATGATCTGAACTTTAAATAACATGGCCACCCTGATGTTACAAGTATCTAGCAACACACCACGTTGTAGTAACGATACTAAAAACTGGAAAACTGTTGACATCATCAAAACCTATCTCAACATGGTAAAAATAAAATTAAAAAAAAATAATGTTATGGTTTTCTTTCAATTGCTGGTATTTACTGCTCTTCCCCATTTCCCCAAACTAAATAATACATATAAGACATACAGTAAGTACAGCAACATTTTGAAACATTGTTAGAACAATTTAGATGAGAATAAGCCATTCTGCGCTAAAAAACTCGCCAGTACTATCCACTTAATTCTGCTAAACTAGTTTTGAAAATCACTAAAGTCTTACTGTCCACCACACTACTTGGTAAATTATTTGATGGGTCTATGGTTCTCTGTGTGAAGAAAAATGTCCTGTTTATGCGAAATTTACCCTTAACAACTTTCTATCTGTGTCTCCGTGTTCTTGTTGAACTCATTTTAAAGCAACAGTCTCAATCCACTTTACTAATTCCCTTCTTAATTTTAAACACTTTAATCATGTCTCCTCCTAATCTTTGCCTTAAACTGAAAAGGCTTACATCTTTTAGTTTTTCCTCACAATTCATCATTTGTATCCCTGGAATCAGCCAAGTCACTCTTCTGTGGACTTCTCGTTTTTGTAGCCTGGAGACCAAAACTGCACACAGTACTCCAGATGAGGCCTCATCAGTGCATTATAAAGCTTGAGCATAATCTCCTTGGACCTGTACTCCTACTATATAACCTAACATTCTGTTAGCCTTCTTAATGGCTTCTGAACACTGTCTAGCAGCTGATAGTGTCGAGTCCACCATGACTCCTAAATCCCTCTCATAAGGTGTTTTTTTCAATTTTAAGACCTTCCACTTCGATTTAAACCAACTTTTGTACTTTGTGAGGGACAGTTGGAAACCTTACCCGGCTGGGGCACCCTCAGTTTTGAAGGGTGAGGATAGACACATGGCATTGTCTAGAGCACTAGAAGGCAGCCCCCAGGTTGCGGCAACACACCAGAATCCCAGAGGGCATCATGGAGTGGAGGATACAATTAACTATCTGCTCCACAAGGCTTATTCTCAAACTGGACAAAGCTGGCAGAACTGTGAGAATTATGCTTTTTGATTTATACAGTGCCTACTGTACCTTCCAGTCATCCCTGTTAAGGAGTAAATTCAGAGCTATGAAGGTGGATGAGCCTGTGGTATGCTGTAAAATGGAGTATCTGTTGGACAGACTGGAATTTGTGAGACTCAAGGACTGTGTTTCTGATGTGAGCAACACTGGAGCACCACAAGGAACAATCCAGTCTCCAGTTTTCTTTTCATTCTGTACACCTCCAACTATAAATATAACACCAGGTCATGTCACTTGCAGAAATGCTCAGATGATTCTGCACTTATTGTGTGTATTGACAAGAGGGATGAGACATAAGAGTCAGGTGGAGAACTTTGTTACTTGGTGAAAGGGAATTGCCTGCATCTTAACATCAGCAAAACCAAGGAACTGGTTATTGACTTTCACTGCACCAAAGAGCCTCTATGTCTGGTCACTATTTACAAATTGGATGCATAGGTGGTCCACTCTCACAAGTACTTGAGACTCCACATTATTGACAGGCTGGACAAGTCTTGTAACACAGAGGAACTACATAAAAGGCAGAGCAGGAAACTGCACTCTTTTAATGTGGGAAGTGACATCCTTCAGATCTTCTAAAACTCTGTGATAACCAGTGCAATTTTGTATGCTGTGGTGTCCTGAGCTGGTAATATCACTTCAAGAAGGGTCCACCAAATTAACAAGGTAATTAAAACTTCAGGCTCAGTTATTTGATGCACTCTGGACTCCCATTACAGTATGAGCATTTCTGTGCATTCTGACACACTAACACTGAGGACTTTCAGCCAACAGTAGAAGCATATCACGAAATGCTACTGGGAATCCTTTATACTATCTACAATACATCTGTTTAATGCCTCACTGTGACTGCCAATTCAGAAGTTTTTTTTTTACATTTTTCTTCCTTTTTTATCATTCTGGTGTAAGACCATAGTGTATGTGTGTATATATATTTATTTATACAGTATCTGCTTATGAATTTATTTATTTAACACTAGAATCCCTGAAGCCTACGAAAAAAGTCGTAATCCTGGGCCACCTTAAATTCCTTCACACTTCCTCATCAGTGTCTTTGTTTTGCAAATGTGTTAATCAGTACAAGCAGCACGCAGTCTGCTTTCCCATCCCCCCCACTGACACACCTCAAGTCGACATTGGCATTGCACATGTCCTTTGTCAGCATACCTATGTCGATCAAACACAGGAATCTCTGCAGTCTACTTGTGACTTTATGCTTCAGGAAGGTAATTAAATAAATATAGGTAAATAACGTTTGATATGGCTTTCATATAAGTAACATTTAAATATTTTTTTTTATAAAGACCATCAAAAAAACATAATCACAAACAGAACTTTGCACGATACCTTGGGAACTCAATAGGCCCTACTGTTTCGTTGAAGGACATGTGTGTGGCAGATTCACTGGCAGGATGACACTCAACCTCTTGCTGCATTCAAATGGTGCCACCTTTCGTCTTTATGCCTGGTGCAGCTGCGCTGTTCTTATGTGTGAGTGGACGTTTCTCGTAGGGAGGGCTTCTGATGAGAACCCTCATCCTCATCTGAGTTCACCTCTGTTACAGCACGTCAAAACTGATGTCAGATCAGGGGGAGCACAAACGTGACTGAGAGAATAAAACTGAATAATAAAAAAAAACACTAACCTTTACAAGTACAATAAATTTACACCGGCTTTTACAGACTCAAATCAAGTGTATGTTTTTATTCTATAATAGTCACAGTAAGAGCAGTTCACTACTCAAAACATTAAATGCAGGAAGAACCCTGCAATCTATGATTATGAGACAGCAGTTCTTACCTGTTCTTACCTGTAAACCAGTCATCTCAGCATCGTACCTTAACCCGATTTAATTTTCTTCAGTTATATGCTTGAATAAAAGTACACTTGTTTTGTTATACATGTATCTTTTGTAAAAGTGTTTATTTAATATTTGGACTTCAGTCTTCGCACATGATACACTTCATATCAAAATGTTTTTACTTCTACTATAGCATGAAAAAAGTTTCTGTTTTAGGTATGTGTTCAACATTTCTTGCCTCGCATTTCCTGTCATCCTAAATTTACACAGATTGTTGTAGACACGGAACACACAGGAAATGTATGTATTCCAAATGACAATATATTATTTACCCTGTACAATTCCAGGCACCTCACACCCAGATCAACAGACTTGAGCTAGGAGAACTTTTTGTCCGACTTGAGTTTCATCGGAGGGGAGAAGGATATTTATTGCAGGCTGCTTCTACTGATTGACACATTTGCAAAACTAAGATGCTGATGAGGTGGTGCAAAGGACTTTTTTCATAGGGTTCAGGGATTCTAGTGTTAAAGAGCTTCTGTAAAAAGCCAAATTTCCCCCTGGAGACAAATATCTATCTATCTATCTAAGGCACATGCCATTGCACAGCCTTTTTCCTACTAGCACTTGTTTGTGTCACTGTTACTTTTGTCCCTTGACAACATGATGTTTCTTTGCGTCTTCAAAACTGCCTCTTTCATATATCTTCTATGTCTCCTCTCTCTCGTTTCAAACACTGCCTGTGTTGTACTCTCAAAACCATTTATTTTATACAATGCCTTGGTAGCTTATCACACAAGAATTGGCAATAGATGCATCAGCTTAATATCTAATAATTATTAATAATATCCAATGGACTTGTTACTTGTCAGTGAAGTTATCTTTAATTATAACATGCTGTTGGTAAGGTTTGAAGCATCTATTTTACATACTTCTACATGCATTTCTACAAGCATACAAACTCTGGTTAGTTTATCTGAGCTTACATTTTATTTAGTCCTATGAATCATTGCCATGAGTTACCTATTGTTCAAAAGGTTACTTGCTTACTAAACTTTTGCATTGGCAGACTGAGACTTGCAGGTACTATTTAGGGGCTGGTGGCTTAGGTTGAGGTCATTTCTGGGCAGGTCTATAAATGTCTGGGCCTGCTTGTGGAACATTATGGAGATCTCATACCACTGTAGCCATTTTTGTGTCTCCAAAACACAACACTCAGCTTCCAACATTCAGACCATTAAACCCACATAATAACAATAATATTTCCTTATCAAAAGAGATGAAGGACAAAAAATGCTTAGCAGTGTAGAATATCTTAATAGAACAACATAAGCAATGTATTATGGGATCCTTAGTTAGTGAACTTGGTGGTGAAGTTGGACTGGAATAAAGAAGCAAAAATGTTTATCTTGTGTGTTCATGATTCTTAGCCCACAGCATATTCCTTATCAAGAGTGCTAGAATAGTCATGAAGACTCGTTTGCCTATTTATTATACATCAAACCTTTATACTGAGGGGACATTACTCTAAATCAAATCCTCAATTACGCAGTACTTTCTTATAGCTGATGGAATCCTAACATATTTATCTTCCTGTCAACAGCATTTATTATATGAAATGTGTGGTTGCCACTGAAATCTTTTTAAGCACCCTCTTGGGATACATATATTAGAAAAAAAATAACTCAAAATTCAAAGACTATTGTGCAGTGTTGCAACGTTTAAATGTTTGCAGTCTTGCAGATTAAATTTCTACATTACTAGAACTGTTGGTTTTGCTTTATTTTTACTAGAAAAATGCTTTTTTAGGTTAAGTCTTCAAAGCAACACAGACAATGCAATAACCATTTTGAAGCCGTAATAAAACATACAACAGAAGAGCGAGAAAGGTTGCTCCATTAAAGTAATGTTGTGGCATGAGTTTGTGTGGAAGATAGTGTCAGGTGAACTCCTGCATTTCCTGTTCATTCCGAATCACTAAGATAACCATGCTGCTGCTGTTGTCATGAACCTATATTGCGACTTCCCCAGAGTGTTTTCACCATATGTTTTGGAATTTTTATTTTGATATTTTTATTGTTTTTTATTTTTAAAGGTAGAATGGTGAAATCATAATTTTAAATTAATTCCTTGCTGCAAACACCATTTTGTGATATTTTGCATGGCTGTAGCCATATTGCTTACAGGTTGGTACACCCATTGTCGGTCATATAACAAAGAAGTCACATATTAGATTGTCTCATTCCAGCTATAAGAAGGGCAGTAGTTAGTCAGAATCTCTGTGCTGGTTCCTTGTATTGGAGACCTGGCAAGGTCAGGCCTCCTTGTCTGTCTGGAGAAGGCCTCACCCCAGTGGGCTTAATTCTAACTCCAGAGGCCTGCCTCTACTAAAAGCCACACAAGAAGAAGGATGACTGTTAACCTTTGGCTTGTAAAAACAGGGATAACAAAAGAACCTTAATACAAAGATGATTTATTAACAAAATATAAAAATACAAGGTGAGGCTCCAAATTCAAAAAGAAGCACAAAAGGGTTTCCTAAAAGGCAATCCAAAGCAAGCCAAGCCCAAACACACAGTCCAATTAAATACAGAAAATCCAACAATAAATAGTGATAATTACAAACTCCAACAATAAACAAATGGCTTCCACTTCTGAGCCTTCTCAGCCAGTTTAAATAGCCTGACCCTCCACTCAGACAGCACCTTAATGTGGCAAAGTGGTTTGCATGATCAATGATCCCCTGAGCACTGCCATCGCATGTCATGCACTCCTAGTAATACTACCCATGGCAGCAAGGTCAGAGGTGAGGTCCTGGCTAAAACTCACTCACTGACTCCCCTGTACCAATAAGGGAGTCCCTCCAAAGTGGTGCATCTTCCTGCCATCCCTCATCATCCTGCATATGGCTTGCCATGTGGAGTTCTGACAGGAAGTGATGCAGTATGATTAAAGATTATGCACCCTCACTACTACCAATATCAACAATTCCTTTGTTCTGGTGCTTCCTTCCATCTATCTATCTTATTCTTTTTGCTGTATCAATGTCCTACAGCAATCAGGTCATTGATGAGATCATCATGAGATCACATCAAAGGACAATGATATAGTCCAGAAGGTGCCAGATCATTGATCAAAGACAATCTTGTGTTTGCTGGAAAGCTGAAACATTGTGCTGATAATAGACAGCTGGTGCTCGATGCAGAAGTACATAAAATGGAGCCCATTAGCGTTAATGTTTCCAGTTCCGTGTTTCCCGGTCACATCATTCCAGATGTCAGAGCTCTTCCAACTCATGAAGCCTCCAAGTAAAGTGATCTGTGGCAGGAACATTTCAGACTGCTTTGACAAAGGAGACATAGAAGTCATCCTTTTCATCCTCTACAGAGTCCAGTGTGGGATGATTGTCATATAGGAGCCTAAGAGTATGCTGATGCCAACAGGGGACAACAGAGTCTTCAGGGCTTCATTCTTGACATTCATTTCTAGAAGAATGTATACCCAGCTGTAGTTTCAGTAATGGATCCTACTGAGGGCATAGATGTCTACCCTATAGCACTTGAGCTCTGAGGCTACAAGGGCTGTTCTTATAAGGTTGTCAGTCTGTAGTCAAATCCATGAGTGTGTAGACATTCCAAGAAGCAACAATGACAAACTATAAAGTTTTTTAACCACATGTAGAAGGGTGACTCGTCAGGTGTGACTGCCTCTGCAAGTTTGTTTAGGATGCCATTTATTATTCCTTCCTCATCGGGGGTAGGCAGTGCTATCATGTTACAGACAGAATACTTCCAGACTTGCAACCTGGCTTTCAATCATAATGCAGCACAATCAATATGATCTTTGTTGTCCACTAACTCCTGGAGAAGGTTCAGGAACAACCAGCAAAAAATAGCTTCACTTTCATCAACCTGTGGAAAGAATTTGACACTGTCAACTGTGAGATGCTTTGGGGACTGCTCCATAAGTTAGGATGTTCCCCAAAATTCCTAACCAAGCTCTATCTCTTACATGATGACATGAGGGCAAAGGTCCTTTTTGGTGGTGAAACATCCGCTCCCTTCATAATCTCTGTTGGCATTAAACAAGGCTTCATTCTGGTTCTGGTGCTCTTTAGTATTTACCTTCTCACCATCACCCTTGTCTCTAGAACTGTGTTGGATGCCACTGATGGAGTGTGAATCTGGTACTGACAGGATGGAAATATTTTCAACCTCCAAAGATTGTCAGCCAAATTGAAAACCTCCTCAACAATCATTTATGAGCTCTAGTATGTTGGCAATGTTGTTGGTGTAGTAGCTCTTCACCCAGAAAGCCTTCAGAGGACCATTGAGTCGTTAAAGTTGGTCTGTTCCTGGATAGACCAGAAAATCAGCATCTGTAAGATGCTAACCCTTCAGACTGCCTTCCAGCATACAGATCCTCCAACAGATTCTTCCCCTACCTCCTGAATGGATGTATGATTTTTAGGAGAATGGTGTCAAAAATTGGCATAGGATAGAAGACAGCCCAGACAGATTCATATTAGAGAGGGTGGGAAACCAAACTTGTCGGGGTTTTGGTAGGTATGAATTTCCAAGGATTAATATGCCCTGGTATTATGTCACATTCCTTGAGGGGAATCATTGTAAAAATTGGAATGTTTGGGAAGAGTTTTGCAAGATACCCCATGATTCTACAGTTAAGCCCATTGTTGCCCAACAAAGAACATGTGCCTTCATACAGTGAGTGAGAAATCAGCAAACTGAGACAAAGTGAGGCTGTGGAGGGCTGCTGCAGTATATTAGTTTGTGGAGGTTCAGTAAAACACCTCTTGGCTAGAAGCTGGCATTAGCTGTGATATGAGATCAGGAATAGGAAAAGAAATAAAAGAGCAAATAGTCTGTAGGATACCTAAGATGGTGGTTAGAACTGATTAGTCAAAACAACTCTAAACCAAAGGCCATCAAAAAGCACTCAGATCAGTTGCTCTCATAGCTTTAGGTGCTGTCTCTAACACTAGCAGTGGTTTTGGATATTGGCCTGAAGTAGCAGCCAGATGGGATTTGTAGGTCACCCCTTGCTAACACAAAGGCATGTCAGGAGGGATGGCACGAAGACAAAGTTGATGGGGGAAGAGACAGCCATTTTTTTGATTTATATGTTGTTTCTTCCTTTCGAGAATCCCTCTATTGTAATTTTGCTAACTCGTTTTGGCAACTGTTAAAAGCTGTCAGGTGGGCGTCTTCTTCCACACATGGTACAAACATGTTTACATATGATTTCTCCTGAAGTAGTATTTGAAACAGCAGTAATTTATTTACCAATTCCAGGTTTGCCACTTACCTCACAGCCACAGCTTTTGATAATACTACGAGAAAGTAACACTTCACAGTGTCTGTCATCACATCAGATTACTTCTGGCCACATAAACATTAATGGAAGATTCATAAATACAAAATGTCAGTAATATGTGTTGGTAAATCACATGTAAGAAAGATTTGTTTCCTGGGTGTTTGTGGAAAGGGTAGGATTCCCCATAATCACCCAGATATAATCAACATGACAGGGTGAATGATGAGAGCAGAAGGTGAAATTTAGTAAAGAATCTAGGTGTCATTAAAAAATCACATATTAACCCAATTACTAAAATTACTTATTCGTTTAGATAAAGAACAAACATTTGATCATTGTTAGAGGCTGAAAAATTAAAACATAGTTTTGTTTTTTAGCTGACAAGATGATTATAATGCATTGGTATATGGGTTACCAAGAAAATATATAAATCAGATGCAGGCTGTTTAAAATGCAATATCAAGAACTTAACCAAAAATAGAAAATATGAACCCATTTCATCTGTGTTAGCATCATTACATTGTCTGCCTGAGTTTTTTAGGACTGATTTTAAAATACTTTTGTCTAAAAGCGGTCAACAATCTTGCACATTTCTGCCTTTCCCCAAACATCTGTAAATGTAATATCAGATCTTCAAACACCAGTTTATTGTGTTCCTAGAGTGAAGCATTAAAGAACTGGCAAAGTGGCGTTTTGCTTACCTAAAATCTGGAATAATTTACTGAGAGAGATACGTGAGGCTGAATTTGAACATTTAAAAAAAACTTTTTTTTTTATTTGGCCTTTGTCTAATTTTTTCAAATTGCATGTTTTATAATTAAAACTAATATAATAATAATAGGCATATTTTAAGCTATGCATTTGTTCACAGCAGTGAGCACAACTGTTTTCATTAAAGGCAAAAATTGCATATTCTTATAGATATATCATGTGGTAACATGAACGATGAATCTTCTAGGAGTTTTTCATCATACGCAGTTAACAATCACTGGCACAGCACAGAATTCATGGGCTCCCCCAGCAATAGCTGAGCTGGGGGGTCCTCTGTGAAAAACAGTGGAAGCCCATGCTGAGTATTTTAACATTTAACGTTTATTTGAATGCTGTTGTTGAGATATAAATGCTCTTTTCAAGCTACATTCATAAATGTCCTTCCATGTGAGTTTCTGATGTTCCATACTTCCTTTTTTGATGCTGCTTAACCACTGAGATGTCCTTTGTACATCCCTCTGTCACCTCTGGGCTCTGAGATTGCACTCAGTGAAGAGCATTATGAAAAAATAAAGCAAACTGATTTTAATTGAACACGAAGAATGAATTTGTTCTGCCAGTCAGCCTGTCTGAAAGTAATTCTGAATGTGTTATGATAACTGTATTATCGTAGTATTTCCCTCTACTTACCGTTTACCTGTTATCCCTCAAGGGTAAGTGTACTCGTCAATTTCGTTATTGGGTTAGTCTACTATTGAACTTTAAGATTAACACACACATACATAGCTATACGCATACACACAGACCCTAACCACAACAGTGCCTCGTGAATGAGACACACACGCTGATTAACCTTTAGCACTTTAAACCACACAAGTGCTTTAAGAATAACACAGTCACTCAGCACTTCAAGAGACTTACTTATTATCGGCAAAACAACATACAATGTTTTAATGATATCTCAGACTTAAATATTACTTTTGGTCTACAAGAATACATTTAAACATACAAAGACTCAGCACTCTTGACTATAGGTCATTTATCAGCCAAGAATACCTTCTTTACATACTGTTCCTTACTATTGAGTGCAGCTCTCACTCGCAGCCTTAATAAACCTCGCAGCACAGAGGTAATGGCAAATCTCCGGCTGCACTAGGTGCTCAAAGAAATCTAACTTATTATTTCAGTCACTCTATAGACATTAAGACAAAGCATAGAAAGTTAAAAGCAACATGGTATTTATTACAAGAATAATAATAATACCACTGGAACAAAGAATAATAGAAAATAAGTACTGAATGGAAAGTCTGAATATACTGTATATAGTGTGAGAAAACAGTCTTGAAGAAAATAATTTCAAATGAAGCAGATAAAGATTTGGGGACCGTCCCCGTATATTGTCGTCAGACAATAATAAAGAAACTGATTCTATAGACTTTTCAGGACATAGAACATTTTACTGCAAACAAAATGGCGTTTATATAGTACAAGGAATGATGGGACAGGAAATGGTTGGCAGGATGTGACGAGTGGAGACAGGAGGCGGAACCAACGTCATCAGAAGTCGACGGAAGTGAAGGATTGTGGAAACCAGAAGTGACGTCATCGAGATTGACCGGAAGTGATGTCATCATGGCCATTTTGAACCCGGAAATGGAGATCGTTACTTTTCTTCTGATTTTCTGTAGAGGAAAAGAGATTCAGGTAAGTACCACGTGATGACCCTCTGTCTCAGGATAATTCACTCACCTTTATGCTCTTTGACTGCCTCCAACTCGCATGTGTGTGACAATAGTCTTTGGAAAAAGCTTACGAAAAAAGTAGAGATGACAAGGATGAATGTCCCAGGGCGGCGTTTGATTTAGCAATCGATGTTCATGATGCTTTTCTGATGACCAGTGATGTCATCATCCGTTCTTCTTCCTCCCTCCTTCCTTACTTCTCTACTCACTCCTCAGACGAGGCATATTTATTCTAAAATTGTACCAGGGGGTTTTGCAAGATGTGATTGATAGATATTCTGATTGGCTGGCTGTCAATATGAAAAATTAATTCACTGTCCGTTTTCCCAAACAATAAAACCTTTTATGTTCTCTGAGGTGTCGGCAGATCTTCCCTTCTCAGGCTGTAAAATAATTAGATGTCCATCCATATTCTTAGGCATCACCTTAGTCTTCCTTTCTCAGGTTATAAAGTAATTGAGCCACCAGTCTTCCTTTCTATGTTGGAACAGCTGTTTTAAAAGTGAGGTGTAAGGGAAGAAAACCTGCTTCGATTTGTCCTGAATGTAGTTCATCTGTTGTCTTGTCTTGAACAAAATATAATGGAAAAATAAACCATAATGTACAGATTTTGTATCCCACAACAATAACTTATAGCCCTCCAAAAATTTGAACAATGCAACAAAAATAATGTGCCAATAATTTTCTAAAATAATACATAAAAAGAAAAACTATAAATAATAACTAAATAAGAAGTAAAAAGAAAATTAAGTCATATGTGAAAGAATGGTAAAATCTCACCCAGAATTCCTGCTTATCTGACATTATGGATTAAAAAATATTTTTTAAGTATGAGATTAGTGATTCTATTTTGATTAATGGTTAAAGAGTTTAGGACTTCTAATTAACAACTACAATACAATAAATATTTCTTATGTTAGTCTTTAACCCTTCTAAATTTTAACTCTAAAACAGAAAGTCATCCACCATGAGCCACCCGCATATATTACCCAGTAAACAGCAGTTGGTGATGGAGGGCAGGCGTTCACATAGAATTTGCGATGACAGCGCAAGCTGAATACGGGCACATAAACATATTACAAGAAAGTGATTTACTGTGTGATAAAAATGACAGTTCTTCAGGAGCTGATAGTGACGGCATGATAGATTCTGGTCCAAGCGTTAGTGAAGTACACCAAGGTGATGATTTTGCTTTGAATGTGCTCGTCAACTTTTAAAGCTGCAGGTCATTGAATTTCAGGGGCTCAAGAAAGAAGTATTAGATACAGATAATCCCTTACAGAATTTCAGTCTGTTCATAAATGACGGCATGTTAGCTGTAATTCGGACTGAGGCCAAAATACAGTATATACACAGCAATTAATACAGCAGCACCCACTAAACTAAATTCCAGGCTGCATGAGTCTGATGTCCATTATTATGAGCTGCAAGATGTAATTCAAACACTTGAAGTTGGAATGTGCTGGTCAACAAAACCTTCACCGTACAGACAGAAAAATTACAAGTGAGTAACGTTTCAGTTTATTTCTCAGCTGTCTGCGTTTTCTTTTTTTAACCTGTATTGAATTTATTTAAACAATGTGACATTCCATACAATCAAGTCAAACATAACAAAATTAAACTATCATTGACAATAATTCACCTGCCACTTCGCACAGGACAAATCCTTTATGAAAATAAAACGGCACTGATCGAGAGAATGACAAGGTCTATCCAAAGCTATACAGATATAATGTAAAAAGCGATACCCCTCCCTTAGTGATATGGCGGTAAGAAATCACATAGGAGAAATAACTTAGCTTTCTTTAATGACGTTTACTTGGCATAACAGATGAGGAATCCGTGACAAGACCGTCACCAAAGTGGAGGCCCGATGTATACAGTCTGCCATTTTCATTGATGTGTTGGAAGGATTTTCCGGATTGGATGACGGTATCTCCCATCCGTCCGTCGGCTTCAAAGGTGTGCCGGGCAATGTTCCAAGGTTTTATACCCTTTCTCCATGTGCAGGCCCCCAATTAGGTAAATCATGCCATTCCAAACAAGGAAAAGAAGATCTAATGTCATGCTGACTCTGACACACAGAAATAGTACAATGCCCATTTCGCAGTTGTCCCTTTCTTGTCTTCTAATGCTTGCCTAGCAGTTCTAAATGAATAATGAATGAGTGCTAAATCTGGCCTTGTGTTAGCTGTACATGTGAGTGGATTTATAAAATATTTTTTGTACAGAGCACAGTGACATATTAAACTTATGTACTTATTACACAAGGTCAACATACAAGATCAGCATATTGTTGCTGACCAACCACATTTGCTTTAAAAAAGTCATTTAACAACGAAGCGATGCAAACCTTCTAAAGTTCTTGACTTGGCAACGTCTTCACTGAACTACAGGTAGGTAGGGGAAGAGAGTCTGCCAACTGGTGAAAAACTAAACCTTCTAATGTGTTTTTGTATTTATTCTGTATTAATTTATTTTTTTAGTTTTACATTAACAGACCCAAATATCTGATATTTTGAAAATAATCCAGTGGCAGTATTATGTTTTAAAATAGTTGGGAGACCTGGGGACCTGTGTTCGCTTCCCGGGTCCTCCCTGCGTGGAGTTTACATGTTCTCCCCGTGTCTGCGTGGGTTTACTCCGGGCGCTCCGGTTTCCTCCCACAGTCCAAAGACATGCAGGTTAGGTGGATTGGCAATTATAAATTGGCCCTAGTGTGTGCTTGGTGTGTGGGTGTGTTTGTGTGTGTCCTGCGGTGGGTTGGCACCCTGCCCGGGATTGGTTCCTACCTTGTGCCCTGTGTTGGCTGGGATTGGCTCCAGCAGACCCCCGTGACCCTGTGTTTGGATTCAGCGGGTTGGAAAATGGATGGATGGATGGAATATTTGTCTCACTCTTTTCAATCTTTCCCTGTTTCTCAAAATAGATAGTTGAAATATCATACTCTTTTTCTTCTTAACATCAGCCATGTCATACATATTGCATATATATGTATCATTATTGCAATAGGCTGGCACCCTGTGCAGGGATTTTTCCTGCCTTGCATCCAAAGCTGCAGGGATAGGCTCCAGGTTCCCTGCAATCCTGCTCTGGATAAGCAAGTTTACAAAATATATATTTTTTCTTTGTTTCCCTCAACACAGCTAGGTGGGGTCTGCACACTGATTCAAGCCTAAGACCCCCGCTCTTCCTAAGCCCCCATGATTTTCATTAGCATACCTGTCAGAACACAGTAGAATCTGTTTTCTGATTTTTGATATCTTTTCAGGCCTGCAGGTGGCAAAATTCTATCTATAAAGTTTATTTGCCTGAGATGGAATCAGAGATCAGTATGGCTGGTAGAAAATAACAAAGAACAGCATGGGAGATTTTTGAATACAACATTGAAGGCATTAATTGTAAGCCAGGATATGGAGATAGGATATGTTATGTGCTGTAGACATTTAGAGTAAAAAAACGTCAAACCTTAAAATTCACTTAAATATCATTACAAATTGGCCCATTCTGCGCAAGAAAAGGAAAAGATGAAACATGCTAACAGTCAGCGCACATTTGTTCAGCACAAATGACATAGAAAATATTTTTAAAATGATAAAATTGTTCATATTTGATATCTGGTGTTGATTTTTCTTCTTTTTATCAGACAAAAATAAAACCAGATAATAAACCATGCAGTGTATTAATCTTCCACTAACATTAAAATCATATCCAAATCTGTTAAGCGTACAGTTCAGTCTGATTGTGACACAAAACTAAACATCATAGCAGCTCTTTAACTATACCGTAATTACTAAAACTAAAATTGAACATTAAATATAAACTAACTTAAAACTAAAAATACATGATAAAGGAAGACTAAAATTAAACTGAATTTCCCAGTAAGATCAGAAATAATATAGAAATAAAAACTAATATAAAAAGGCAAAACTATAATAACCTTGGTAGTATGCTGCTGTAATGATCTGGTTTTGGAAATTATTTTCTTTGGCTGTTCCTTGGTCTTTAATTTTCAATATGCATTGTTACTGGGGTTTTGAAGACCAAGGAATTAATTTTTAATGTTTATTTTTCATTTTGAATAATTTTAAACAATTTTACAACATTTTCTTTTTGCTATAGGATCTGACATTTCTGGGCTCCCATTGCTAAGATGCAGGGACCAGTTACTGCACATGGTATTAGTGGTGCAATACTTTTTAAGATGGGGTGTTTGTCCCAGATTATAGATTCACCCCAGAACATTTTTCTTTCTTTTCTTTGTTTTTCAAAGTCCACTTAACAAATTACAGCTTAATTTACTATGAAGGAGAATATGTTACCCTTGTTAGATTAGGAAAACAGGCTTTAGCCATCAAGGTTATTTTAAAAGTTCTTTATCAGTACTAATAGTGATTCATGGTCAGGATCTTTGGGCAGTAATTGACTTGGGAGCTGCTGAAAACTTAATCAGCGTATCTCTGTTGAATACTTTAAAGATATTCCAGATTCTGTTAAAAATAAAGCCAACCATTATGTCGATTGATGGCACGGTTCAAATTGCACAAATAAAAAATCACTTTCTTGTTATATGCGTATAATCACCTACTGTATATCTCATATAATATTGGAATTCCCATTGCTACAACTTCACAATAAAATGATTAATTGGACTAATAAATAAATCATTTCACAGTCCATGTTGTAAATTACATTGGTTGAAACCAATTATTCCTCCATCTCTGTTTTGTAATAATTTTAATATTTTAGTAAATGATTTTCATATCTATCAGGATATCTTCAATAAACAACTTTGATGCTGACTCCTCATAAAGATTATGAATGTTCCATAGACTTACTGCCTGGTGCCTGATTTCTAAAAGAAAAATGAATGCTTCATCGAAGCCTGAAAGCAAAGCTATAGAGTTGTACATACAAGAGAGTTTGCAGGATGAGTTTATATATCATTCTATTGGAGCAGGCTTTTTCTTTTTTGGAAGGAAAGATGCCACCTTGTATTAACTAAAATAACTTCTTTGTTAAATCAGATATTAGAATTCTCTATTCTTACAAAATGTTTAGACCTAAATGGTGCTTATAATTTAGTCTAAATAACAAATTGTGACATATGGAAAATAGCTGAATGGACATTATGAATATTGGGCTATGCCCTATGGATTGGCTAATGCTTCAGTTGTTTTCAGTCTTTTGTAAACAATTTTTTTGTGATCATCTTGGTTTGTTGGTTTTACTATATATTAACAACATTCTTATTCTTTATAAGGATATTTATATCCACTTACAGTCATATGAAAAATTTTGGGAACCCCTCTCAGCCTGCATAATAATTCACTCTACTTTCAACAAAAAAGATAACAGTGGTATGTCTTTCATTTCCTAGGAACATCTGAGTACTGGGGTGTTTTCCAAACAAAGATTTTTAGTGAAGCAGTATTTAGTTGTATGAAATTAAATCAAATGTGAAAAACTGGCTGTGCAAAAATTTGGGTCCCCTTGTAATTTTGCTGATTTGAATGCATGTAACTAACTTCTCAATGCTGATTACTTGCAACACCAAATTGGTTGGATTAGTTCATTAAGCCTTGAACGTCATAGAGAGGTGTGTCCAATCATGAGAAAAGGTATTTAAGGTGGTCAATTGCAAGTTGTGCTTCCCTTTGACTCTCCTCTGAAGAGTGACAGCATGGGATCCTCAAAGCACGCTCAAAAGATCTGAAAACAAAGATTGTTCAGTATCATGGTTTAGGGGAAGGCTACAAAAAGCTATCTCAGAGGTTTAAACTGTCAGTTTCAACTGAAAGGAATGGAATCAGGAAATGGAAGGCCACAGGCACAGTTGCTGTTAAACCCAGCAGGTCTGGCAGGCCAAGAAAAATACAGGAGCGGCATATGTGCAGGACTGTGAGAATGGTTACAGACAACCCACAGATCACCTCCAAAGACCTGCAAGAACATCTTGCTGCAGATGGTGATCTGTACATCGTTCTACAATTCAGCACAATTTGCACAAAGAACATCTGTATGGCAGGGTGATGAGAAAGAAGCCCTTTCTGCACTCGCACCACAAACAGAGTCGCTTGTTGTATGCCAATGCTCATTTAGACAAGCCAGATTCATTTTGGAACAAAGTGCTTTGGACTGATGAGACAAAAATTTATTTGGTCATAACAAAAAGCGCTTTGCATGGCGGAAGAAGAACACCGCATTCCAAGAAAAATACCTGCTACCTACTGTCAAATTTGGTTGAGGTTCCATCATGCTGTGTGGCTAGTTCAGGGACTGGGGCCCTTGTTAAAGTCGAGGGTCAGATGAATTCAACCCAGTATCAACGAATTCTTCAGGATAATATTCAAGCATCAGTCACAAAGTTGAAGTTACGCAGGGGTTGGATATTCCAACAAGACAATGACCCAAAACACAGTTCGAAATCTACAAAGGCATTCATGCAGATGGAGAAGTACAATGTTCTGGAATGGCCATCACAGTCCCCTGACTTGAATATCATTGAAAATCTATGGGATGATTTGAAGCAGGCTGTCCTTGCTCAGTAGCCATCAAATTGAACTGAACTGGAAAGATTTTGTATGGAAGAATGGTCAAAAATAGCTCCATCCAGAATCCAGACACTCATCAAAGGCTATAGGAGGCGTCTACAGGCTGTTATGTTTGCAAAATGAGGCTCAACTAAGTTTTGATGTAATAACTCTGTCAGGGTGGCCAAATTTATGCACCTATCTAATTTTGTCATGATGCATATTGTATATTTTCTGTTAATCCAATAAACTTAAAGTCACTGCTGAAATACTACTGTTTCCATAAGGCATGTCATATATTAAAAGGAAGTTGCTACTTTGAAAGCTCAGCCAATGATAAACAAAAATCCAAAGAATTAAGAGGGGTTCCCAAACTTTTTCATATGACTGTATAGAATGTTCATGAGGTTGTTCAGAAATTAAGGGAAAATCATTTATTTGATAAATTATAAAAATACAAATTTCATAAAGACTAAGGAAAAATTGAAACAAAAAAGGTTTTGCGTAATAGTCAAACCAAAAACAAATAAATCCAAAATTAGAATGCAGATACAATACCTTTAATGGGATGCAGGGATCAGTAAATCCAGTTTTTAAATTAATGATTTAAAAAAAGGAATCAAAAACCAGCAATGCTGTTTTCACAGAGCTCTCCATTTATTTTCCTAGATGAATAAGCCGGTGGCCCTACCTCCTTGGGCTCTACAGACAGGAAACAGAAAAGGAGACAATAAAAAAGAAAACTAATACAATTTTAGCATAATACAAGCATTACTCAATAATTAATAAACAACAGAAAAGCAAATAAATAAAAGACAGAACAAAACCAAAGACAAAATTAATAACACAATACACACAATTATACAGTATTTAAAAAATAACAAAAAAATGAAGTGACTAAAAAATAAACACGAGCCAGTACAACAATACAGATTGTACCACAATAGTTACACTGCATAGTTTTCCACTGTCAGTGATTTTGGATTGTTAAATCCAGTTTTCTTCTTGTATCTGGCATTTCTTTTGTGCCAAAATAGATTATGAGGTCAACCTAATACCAGAATACCATCTGGAGGCATATGTCCAAATTGAAAGAGTAAGACAAAACCTTGAGGAGGTTCGAAAACGTTCAGTTAATTTGTTTCAGTCAAAACGGGCTGATATATTGCAATTGGCAGAGTCTGCGTTCTATCAACTCTCCTTGAGTGCATGTATAGATATCAGTTCATTTTGTCTGAGTTGCCCTCTGTTTCATCATCCACTCCTAGTGTGTTGGAATATCTCAATAGACTTAAGAATGTATGGGAGCTGATTCGTGAGAACTTGAAGAAGGCAAAAACCTCTTCTAAATTGTTTGCGGATGTAAATGTAAGGTGTGGTTCTCTATATGTATTTATCATTCTCTTTTGTTGTCTGTTTTTGACAACATCTTTGACTAATGTTTTGGCTCTGCTAATGTATTATTTCTTTGGTTCTTGACTTGATGCCCGGTTAATCTTGAGTCTTGATTTTTTGGTTTCTTGACTTCCTCGTTATTTGTAATATTGGTGCTGCTTTTCTTGTGCTGACAAAAGAACTGCATCATAACCCAGCCTATCTGAAACTAATATAGGCTTCATACACATGCCTATAGAATTTTGGAAATTACCATTTGTGACATCCAACCATCCCAATTTGCTCTGTTCTCAAGTATTTCAAAGTTAGAGTTTGAGGAGAAATGTTTGATCTCTGTGGAGTTGCTGCTTCAACAAATCTTAATTTATTAATTAATAAGAAAAAGTACAATAAGAAATTAAATATTTTCACTTTTTTGTCATAAAACCATAAAGCTTATTAAAGGTATTAAGCAAGTATTTTGTCAATTTAAAACAACATGACCATAAAATGCTAATGATATCTTGATATACTGGTAAGCTACCACTTGGAAATTCAAAGCTTTTATTTCTTCTTTATTACCTTTATCCTCTGTATGTGAATGATGCAATGCTTAAGTGGTGTTATGCTGAAACTGATATTTTTATTTGGCTTCTTGTTCCATTTCAGAAGCAGAGTGTTGCACAACATAACAAACATAAATTAAAAGAAAAATTAACAACAGTGCCGGTTTCAAGCTACTTCATCTTTATCCTTGAATATGTGATGAGCTTTAAATGTCAAATCTTCTTTGGTTCAACAGAAGAACCAGTTTGCAAATAGGCAGCCCCATTGAGACTGTCATTTAAAATTAGTTGTATAACATAAAAATGATATTACCTTTTCTGCCTTTATATGCTGCACATACTATATATGAAGCTATTTGTAATTTCTGTCATGAAGGAGAATAAAATGAAATGCCAGAAGCAGTTATCAGAGCCAGCTTATCATTCATCAGTGTTGTCTGGTTGTCTGTAACAAACTGGATGGAGGTAGGTGGGAAGGAAAGATAAGATTATGCCCTGATATTTATTCTTGTTTTGTCCTAACTGGTCAACAGGTAGAGTTAGTTATATGGCATGCTTCATTTTCTGTCTTTATTTCTAAGCTTTTCGTATCTCTTATTGATTTTTCAGTTGCCTTGTGAAATGTCCAGGCTCTGAATTCAAGTGTCAAAAGGGCTGGTGTCATGAAATTTCTAAGAGGTAAAAAGGTGGATATCACTCAAAAGACTAGGCTGCTGATAAGTGATGTACCAAAGATGTGTAACAGATTTTATTACCCTGCGGTAGCCCTATATTATGTTAAGTATAAAGGCTAACACATTCATGAATCTCTTAATGGATCTCCAGCCCCACTTCACCAGCACTTACCTCATTTAACCCTTTCACTAGACAAATTTATATCAGACCCAAACCTAATTGAATCTTTTCCTTTGTTAAATCCACCATTTACTGTTAGATCAAAGCAAAGATTTTCAGAAAGAAGGACTGGAAGATTAGAGAGAAGCAGAGTCTAAAATCTGGAGAGGTCTAGACCAGAAAATCAAGGAGAACAAACACTTAAGCAGAATATGATAGTCAAGATGTTGTCAAGAAAGTTTACTAAATGTCTCTTTTTTTAGTTTGTGGAATATGGAGAAACTTGGACAGAGAACACAGCGCATCACCTTCCTAATTAGTGACACACTGCTGACGTCATCCAGGACGACTTCCGGTTGTGAAGTGTTATCAAATAGAAGTCACTCCAAACAACAAAAATGCTCTATAATGGCAGAGTGATGGTGTTACTTGTGTTAACTGTATATATTTTATTATTGTTTTCGAGTGATTGTGTCTTATTTTTATGTATTTTTCTGTTATGTTTATTGTGTTCTGTCCCTTTAAATGTTCTTATGTTCCTTGTGTTTTGTGGGTGGTGCTGTAACAGATGGGGCCACACTTACATCACCGTGTCTGAGCTCTCCCTCTGGCTATTTAAGCCCATGCTGAATGTGAGCGCAGACATGATACATTGAAGTCTTTTGGAACTGTGAGTATAGTTGTCCCTCTGTATCTACAGGGTATAGATTCCACTAGCCTCCACAAGTACCAAAATCCTTGCATGCTCAAGCTCCTTAAATAAAATGGCATGATATTTGCATATAACCTACACACATCCTCCCATAAACTTGAAATTATCTCTAGATTACTTATAATACTTTAAGCAATTTAAACGCTATGTAAATAGTATTTATATTGTATTGTGTGGGGAATAACGACAAGAGAAAAAGTCTGTACATATTCAGTATAGATAGACACAACGAGCATGAATGAGACTCAAAATGTGCAACCGCCGAGTAACAAAGGATCTTAGAAATGGTGGGAGGCTACAGTACGGTATGCCTACACACTTCATTTGTATGGATTCTGTGTAGTGCTCATCATGCGAAAAATTCAGGTTTGCTTTTTGGAACTTTCTGAATTTTTTGTTCTAATCTACGGTTGGTTGAATCTGCAGATGCATAGCCCATGAATACAGAGGGCTGACTGTACTGCTCTTTCTTTCTAGATTTACATTCTTTTTTGATACCTTCCTGTTTTATCCTTGTTTTATGATATCTGGATCATGGACTTGTTAGCTGAAGACTGCCTTTTAGACAACCCCTTTTGTTCCTTTTTTTTGAGCTTTAATTATTTTTCTTTTTGATAAATAATAACTTCATTTATGTAAGATCCTTTTTGTAGTCCATCTCTCCAAGCCAATGTTCTATGATTTCTCCTCTCTTGGAAGGCACTTAGATATCTCGGGACATTTAAGTTAACTATGAAACCTCTACCCTTTTTGCGCTGTGTAGGCCAAAGCAGGCTTGTGTGACAGGAGTCAGGTGCTTTGGGTGAGGCCTAATCAAGGCAGGAATAAAAGAGGGTGGGGTTTGCTGGCTTTTGAAGGCTTTTGTAGGCCTCACAATCTTTTCTTCTTTGAATTCTACTCCAGTTTATGACAGATTGTGCCTGTGGGAATCATACCAAATAATGGAAAAATCTTATAGAAACACTGAATACATTTTTCTACTTCAAAATTAAGTCCAGAAACCACTTCACATGCTTTCTGCTGTAATTTACCTCTATATCACACTCGGTCTAGGCTGAATTATATATTTGTTTTTTTCACTCACTGGCCTAACCTCTCTCTGATTCTTGCTTAGCCTGTTTGTGTTGTTAATACTTCCTAACTGAAAGTTGAAAGTTGACACTTTAATATATCTTTGCTTAGGAGTGCTGTTTTTTGCAATAAACTTTCTGCATCGTTGGAGAATATTTTTGCTGTAATTGAATCAATAACCCTTCGTACTGTTTGTCTGAATGGCCATTAAAAGTGGTAATCAGTTGGTTTAGCCTCAGATACTCTGTCATGGATTCATGATTTAGAGGCACATCTGTCTTCTGTTTAAGAAAAATGTCCCTGGTTGGGACGCAATGATGATAATGCTTTCATTATAAATACCATATCTAGGTTAAATTCTTGCTGTTGCAAAAAGCCATGTTTTAAAACCATCACACACCTGAAAAGTAGTATATATTAGATGCTAAACCAAGTAAATTGCAGCCACATCCATTTCCATTAAAATAAACTAGGCATAATGGTCTATTAGAACAGTTTTAATGAGAACAGGTTATTCAGACCAGTAAGGTTTGTCAAACCTGTTCAACTAATATCTCCAAAATTGCATCAAGTCAAGATCTGAAGGTCCTACTGTCAACATCATTATTTAATAATTTATTTCACGTGTCTATTACTTTGAAGAAAACCTTTCCATCTGTGTCATTTCAGTCACTGTCTAACCCGTTAGTCCAGACCAGGGCAAACATACCAACACACACACACACACACATATATATACATATATAGTGTCACACACATGTGCTTGGCAGGCAGTCGATTGGCTTAAATAAGTGTACTTATATACCGGACTAGGGGGTGGAAATGCACACTAATGCTTTCTTTCTTTCCTCTACAGACATTCAGACCCCAATCCTTCATCTTGGTTTTAATAATAATAATAATAATAATAATAATAACATTTATTTGTATAGCACATTTTTATACAAAAAAGTAGCTCAAAGTGCTTTACATAGTGAAGAAGAGTAAATAAAAAAAAAATATAACAAGATAAGAAATTATAAAAAGACAATATAAGTTAACATAAAAAAAAGAGTAAGGTCCGATGGCCAGGGTGGACCGAAAAAACAAAAAAAAAACTCCAGACGGCTGAAGAAAAAAAAATAAAATCTGCAGGGGTTCCAGGGCACGAGACCACCCAGTCCCCTCTGGGCATTCTACCTAACATAAATGAAATAGTCCTCTTGTGTCTAGGGTTCTCACGGAAGGACTTGATGATGATGGACATGCAGATTTCTGGCTTTTAATTCTTCACTGTTGGAACATCATGGTGCTTTGAGTACCACCACCAAAAGGACACCGGAAAAAGAAACAGAAGAGAGAGTAGGGGTTAGTACAGATTTTAGAGCTACCATGGATAGTTATTATAATGAATTGGATATACAGAGTATCAGGATTAAATTAAAGTGAAATTATGAGAAGGCCATGTTAAAATAATGTGTTTTCAGCAGTTTTTTAAAGTGCTACACTGTATTAACCTGGCAAATTCCTATTGGCAGGCTATTCCAGATTTTAGGTGCATAACAGCAGAAGGCCGCCTCACCACTTCTTTTAAGTTTTGCTCTCGGAATTCTAAGGAGACACTCAGTTGAGGATCTGAGATTACGATTTGGAATATAAGATGTCAGACATTCCGATATATAAGATGGGGCGAGATTATTTAAGGCTTTATAAACCATAAGCAGAATTTTAAAGTCAATTCTGAATGACACAGGTAACCAGTGTAGTGACATCAAAACTGGAGAAATGTGTTCGGATTTTCTTTTCCTTGTTAGGATTCTAGCAGCTGCATTCTGCACTAGTTGCAAACGATTTATGTCTTTTTTGGGTATTCCTGAGAGGACTGCGTTACAGTAATCTAGTCGACTGAAAACAAACTTTTTGTTGTTTTTATTTTGTTGTTTCTTTCTACAATACATATAGATATACAGTAGATGAAGGACAAAAACAAACAATACAAAACATAAAGATGCGATTGCTTAGATGAGCATTTTCTCTTCTATGCAAAAATGCACATAACTTAAATAGAAGGCACAGTGAAATACCAAGTAAATCACTGGACACGGGTACAAATGTCTGAGGCACCAAGCCAACCACAAACACATTTAGTGGCTGTCTTGGGTCCAAAGACCCCATTTTTGGAGAGTCCTCCTGGTTATATCAGTGAGGGCCCGGAAGGCTCAGGTCTTAGAACGTCCGGCATTGTTGTGAATTTCCCGTTGGGATTAATAAAGTATCTATCGATCTATCATCTCCCAGTAATGATTCTGTACTGTGGAAGGAACAAAAGATATCATTGGCGAAGCGGCCCCTCCTGCCTGGAGGCAGAATTACTTGGCTTAATTGAGCCTTCCAGGTGTTCCCTAAGCATGTGTGCACGGCAGCCCATAATTTATGAATTCTGATATTTCAATTAATGTGTTCAAAATTAATAAATTCTTTAACTATTTAGTAAGGTTCTATTGCCTGCATCATACTCACAGCTAGTCTGCATGGGCTTACCTCGCATAAGTAGTCTGTGGATTGAGATTCAGCAAGAAACATGACAGATAGAATTTATCCTTTAGCAGGTTATTACCTTTCAGTTGCAGTGAAACCAATACCAGAATACATTAGCTGGCATTGTTCTATTTATTATAGTTCTCAGAATCAATGGAAGTGTAGCTATGGTTCTGGTATAGTCAATGCTTTGTTCTTTTCCTGGTTGGCTTTCTCCACTGGATCTTCAGTGTGCTTTCTTTCTTTGTTCAGGATCTCTTCTCCATCGTCGACTCGGTTGCACCTTCTGGTTTCAGGCTGTACTGCAGTTTCTCTTTGTACTTAAAACATACCATGTTGATCCTCTTGTAGATAGCACAATCACATCTGCTGGACAGATGGTGATTAGTCAGCTACCATTTTCTCAGGACGAACATATAGCTTTATGCACAGTCTTCCTAAAAAAAATTGCTTTACTTTCATAGCAAGGTTTGGACTTAGGACACTCTTGTCTAACTCCAAAACAGACAAGTCTTCCACTCTTCTAGTTGTCACAGGATCCTTTTGGAGTCAAAGGGATTGCTCTAACCTTTGTTACAGCCACACCCTATAGGCACTGGGCACTGTTCCCTCTAAGCTGTGCGCGTGTGCGCGCGCACACGACTTTCCGAACCCGCGCACACAAATTAAAATAGCGCGCACAAAAATTACATTTTTGCCTAAAATGATTTTTGGCATTAAAGTGAAATGTTGCAGAAGGCCAGCTGTTCCGATTTCCCATTTATCCCATTTATCGAAGCGCTATAAATTTTAAATCAGGGGTGTGGCGTCGCTTGTGGCGTCGCTTGTGCAGCTACGACCAATCAGAGTTGACTGACCTAGATTCTTGCGTAGCAGGCTACGGTCGGCGCTATGCGGTATCTTGCTGCCTGCGGCAGCCTATAACATCTTTGTACGAAACGCGCTAACTTTTGATTCTTTGACTTCCGTTGTATTGTTTATTTCGTGGAATCTTGGTGTTCAGCCTGGTACTTTGTAGCTAGATATAATTTTTTAAATGTCGAAACCGCAAGCGATGAAAGGTGCAAAACGCAAGAGAGCTGCAATAGCTTTTAAGTCTGAATGGCTTCTACTAAAAGATACAAATTTCAGGAAATAGCAGATGCTTCTGAATGTGAATCAATTGCTTTCAGACCTCTGAATGAAGTGCGCTGGTTATCCAGACACTTTGCACTTCAAGCAATTATTCGAAATTATGATCCCCTATTAAAATATTTTGAAGAATCCAAAGATAATGATCCCATATCAAAGTACTGCTATAAGAAGCTGAAGAGTGAACAATTTCATATAACATTGGAAATTTTGAATGATGTCTTATCAGAAATGGCTTCTTTAACTATGGCATTTCAAAAACGTGGTTTGACGCCATTGGAAGCTTATCATCTTGCACAGGGTAAACTGAACAAACTTCGAATGCAGTACCTTGGTGAGAAGGTTAAATGGAGTGATAAAGTTAACAGTCTTCTTGACAAGGTGTCTGGAAAAGAAGTTTCCGTGGATACTAATTCCATATTAACCTTCATCAACATCCTATGTTTGCATCTGGGTGAAAGATTTCCTGAAAATGAAATTGAGGAATGGTCTGCTTTTGACTGTACAGCAATAGCACAATGCGACTTTGACTTTGGAATTGAACATATCCGATCTCTTTGTTTAAAGTACAAACAATTTCTTCAGGAGGAAAGTGTCATTATTCAACAATACAATGACTTTAAATTCCTTGTTGCAGAAAAAATCAAAAGCAATCTGATAAACAGCTTTCCAGAGATGACGAAATTTGCATTTCAGAATGATCAATTTGCAGAATTAGCAAAATTGATGGACATTGGTGCCACATTCGAAATGCTACCTGTAAAATATAATTACACATTATTAATAGGTATAGCATTTAACAATGAAACTTGTTTGGTATTGATAACTGAAATAACATCGTGTTTTTGTAACTTGAACTGAACTCCAACAAACATTCTGTAGCGCACAAAAATTTAGTCTTGCTTTAAAATGCGCACGGATGATATTTTTTGCGCACATAGCCTATAAAAAATTAGAGGGAACATTGGCACTGGGGTCTCTGCTATAGGGCACAGGTTACAGCCAGGATGACAGCAGTGAGCTGATAGAAGAAGCAAAGATTTGGGGATTGCAGAGGGTTTTTTTAAAGGAAGGAACAGATCTTACCAATGGTTCATTGGGTGGACATAAGGCCATACATTTTGGTTGACTACTGGAGCAAACGTTTGTTTATCAAGACTGCCAATCACCAAGTTATGTCTTTTTGTTTGAGATTGGGTTTTTAGATGGTACTTCAGAGAGCCATTACTAGGGTGTCATTTGGGCAATGATTGATCATTTTAACAAATAATGAAGAAAGGCTGCATTCTAAAGAGTCATCCAGTCAAGAAGTTGATATTACGAGAGTCTGGCAAAGACCTTTTAAGCCAAGGACTTGTATTTCAGCCATGGGAAAATAGATAATGTCAACCTGTCATAAAAAAATGTATTCGCAAAACATTTGCCTGGCATTAATTCAGTCCAGTTCCTTTTGTAATGACTCAGCAAATTTTTGATTCAGATTGTAGATGACATTCCACCTGATTTGGTATCACCTGAAACCACCAGCTTATTGATTATATATTTGACCAGATTACTTATTTATATGAAAAGGAGCAGTTGCCCAAGAACTGATTCCTGAGAAATACAACATTCAAATCATTAAATTCAGCAAAAGTTCCTCACACCTAAAACTTTTTACTTCCAGCATTTAAGCCAATTTTTGCACCATTCTATACATCACAAATTGAACTCCCACTTCTTTTAATTTTATTAAAAGCTTCTCATATGGCACCTCAACAAAAATCTAAATCACGAGACATGCACCTGTCTAATTATGCTTTTATTGCCTGTCTGAACCCATGTGTTGACATTTGTTGTTATTTTTTTTATGCATAATTATTTCAGTTAATTTACCCAATAGTTATTTGGATCAGTTCAATCACCTTTATTTATTTAATGGGGTAATATTTACTACTTTCTAATCTATAGGAATTTCAGTAACATGTGTATTACTTACTCTTATGTAACAAGACCTTAACAAAGGCTTCTTTTGGAGTTTTTTACACTTACAAATAATCGGTAAAGTGGTTACTCACCTCTGTGCAGAGCGGCATTTGATATTTGATTTGGTATGCTTTATTAATCCTCAATGGGAAAATGTCTTTTCGCACATGACCTTTGAAGGTCAGAGCGCAGGGTCAGTCATTGTACAGCGCCCCTGAAGCAATTTTCAGGTTAAGGGCCTTGTTCAAGGGCCCAACTGATGCTGGTAAAATTACTTATGAATATGAAAGATTTACAGGTTATATACAGAAGTATGCAGTACCAAGAGAAATATCTCACGCCACTTCTGACTGTTCCAAAATGAAATTATTTTAGTAAGCCACATTGTACATTGTCACTTCCCGGGTACTCCCTGTGTGGAGTTTGCATGTTCTCCCCGTGTCTGCGTGGGTTTCCTCCGGGTGCGCCGGTTTCCTCCCACCGTCCAAAGACATGCAGGTTAGGTGCATTGGCAGTTCTAAATTGTCCCTAGTGTGTGCTTGGTGTGTGGGTGTGTGTGTGTGTGTGTGTGTGTGTGTGTGTCCTGCGGTGGGCTAGCACCCTGCCTTTGTTGTTACTGTCTTTCGCCCTGTGTTGGGTAGGATTGACTCTAGCAGACTCCCGTGACCCTGTGTTAGGATATATTGGGTTGGAAAATGACTGACTGACACTGTACATTGTGAATGAACACTTTACTGATGCTTAGTAAGTGTTATGAACAGAAAAAGAAGCTTCTTTTAAAGTCTTGTTACTTAAGAGTAAATGAGTAATAGATGCATTTTTGCAGTACCTAAACTATAGTGTTACAGGAATTTATCCCATGTGCAGTTTATATTGAAAATGCATCAAGGGTTTATATGTGTACCCACTAACCTCCCTACTTACCCTAGGATAAATGCTATCTTGTTCAAAAAATTTGTTTTATTTCAGTTTCCTTTTTAATCCTAGCAAAACTTTTCTCTCTATAGTTTCGAAATCAATTAATATTTTGTTAATAGTTCCTGTAACTATTGGGTGGTTATCAAATTCATTACATGTGTAAACTTCAGAAAAATTGGTATTTACAGCATTGGCTATTTCACTATATAGAAATGAATACTGAATTTTGTTCATAATATGCTAAACCTCTCCTTGACCTTTCTTTTATTAGCAAAAATAACTGAAGAATCTCTTTGAGTAATTTTTTCATTTTCTGCAATATTTCTCTCCAAATGTCTTTTTTATTTTTCCAAATATCTTGTATATGCATTGCTCTCATACTGTCAGAGGCACTAAGGTCAGAGCTGAAGCTAGTTGTTTTGTAAACATTATATGTGGCGAATTAAAAAGACCTTTTATAAGTACTTTACTCAAGCTTTGTAAGTGCTTTTGAGAGTAAAAGAAGCCATTGTTAATGTCTTGTTACAGAACATCAGGTGCTACCTATAATGCATCAATTAGTCACATGATCTACAGTAAATCCATACTCAGTACTCAGAGCAGCATCGCAGTGGCGCTGGAGTCTATCCCAGCAATCACTAGGTCCAAGGCAGGAATACCTGATGGACAAGGAGCCAGTCCATCACAGGGTGAACAAACACACGCACACACACACACACACACACACACTAGTGCCAAGTTAGAAACACCAATTAACCTAGCTTGAATGTCTTTGCTAATACAATACAATACAATTTATGTTTGTATAGCCAAAAATCACCCAAGATGTGCCACAATGGGCTTTAACAGGCCCAGCCTCTTGACTCTCTAAGAAGACAAGGAAAAACTCCCACAAAAACCCTAGTAGGGAAAAAATGGAAGAAACCTTGGGAAAGGCAGTTCAAAGAGAGACCCCTTTCCACGTAGGTAGGGCGTGCAGTGGGTGTCAAAATGAAGGGGGTCAATACAAAACAATACACAGAACAAAGCATGAATACAATATAATAGTGCAATAGAAATATTACAAGTACAGAGCAGAATTCAACAGTGCATGATATCACATAATATGATTTGTATTTGTTTAGAGTCCTAGAGACCTCAGCCATCAAGCTGCCTCCCCCTGCCATTCCACAGCTGAGACAGTGCTGGGCCAGCCAATCCGATGAAACGTCCCCTCTACCCGACGATTCTAATCTAAAGTGTTATCCATAAACCAATATATCATTAATGAAATTGAAAATGTTTCTACATGGATATCTATCTATACCTAGTGACTTGGGATTTAGTACTGCTGCTTTACAGATCTAGTTTCCTGGGCTTGAATCATATTCACAGCAGATATGTTGGTGGGGTTTGCCTGATATCTCTGAATCTGCTGGGTTCTCTGGGTTTCTTCTCACATCCCTAAAGTGATGCTGGTCAGGTTAATTTGTAGAGTAAATATGTGCACAAACTGGGCTGCGATGGAATGGCCGTCTGTTTGGCGTTGATTCCTTCTTGAGGACCCTATGCTACCTGGATATTCCTTAGCCCTTCAACCCATGAAACACTGAACTAGATTTTGTGGGTTTGAGGATACTCTGTTAAAATAAATTTGAGGGCTTATGTTTTATAAAAGCATAACTCCCATGTTCTCTGCTTTTTTCAATATTTAGAAAATTTAAAAAAAAAACATTTTTAACACTCAACTGGTGACAAATCAACTCAAATGCCAGTGAACATTAAGCAAAATTAAATTAAGAATGATAGAACTAATCAGTAGAAATTTTGAATTAGGAAGCCACTTACTAATTAATCAAATAATTTAGCATAATATGCAATGACCCGATACATCTAATAAATTAATCAAGCAAATGCATATTTAGATGAACTACTGTGCTATGAATTACATAAAAAACAAGACAATGAATATAGAAAGAAAGACAGCACTAATATTAACAGTAATACAATACATTGCGGTGTGAGCTCCTTATTCAAACAAATCCACAGTTGTATGTCTCTGGCATCAGCTGATTTGACAAGACAGTTTGGTGAGTGTTAACATGGAGAATTTCAATTATCCTTGATATATTAGATTTTAATGATTCTGAAGTTGAATGAATGTGCTAATTTGAAAGGCATCCCATAGAGGGGTGCTAAAAAATAGAAATGTGTAAAAGTGCTTTAGGCCACATAAGTAGCACTGAAAATTGTAAATAATGTGATAAAGTGTCTGTTTACCATGCAGCTTCAAGTATAATTTTTGCCAAGACACCATTTTGTAGGTTTGCCTTGAAAAGTTCTATACTTTGTGGAAACAAGATAGGTACACTGTCACACACATGCAATTTTGGGACAGCTTAAAAGCTCTGTTGGTGGTAATTCAACGACGATCCACAAGATGCCAGTGTATACTCACACCTCTTCTCTTGCTCCCAACAACCTGAGGTCACTCTGACATCACTTCCAGTGCCATTGCCCCTGGACACACCCACACCTCTTTGCTCCTGGCCTGTACTTAACAGGAAGTGTCGTCAGAAGTGGTCGGTGTTGTCAATCATCCAGTCTATAGAGGGAAGAAGAGAAGCGGTGTTAGTGTACACTGCCATCTTGTGGAAGACCACCGGTGCAAAGTAAATTCCCTAATATGGGTTTGAGCCTTCCATGAAGCACTTAGTTGTCTCTGCAGGAGATCTCCTCTCATTGAGAGAACGGCCCAAAATGAAATGAAACTTCTGGTTGTTATTGCCTTTAAATATTAAAACAGAATACAAGGGGTGGGGTTCTTGAAGTTGGGCAGAAGTGACATCATGTGTCCTGGGTTTTCTTCTCCTCCATACTAAGGAAACAAAGGTAGATGGAGTTACTGGCTGTGTAACATTCAAAGTTTTCCGCCTCATATTTAACTGATCAGAGCCACCAGCGTAAAATGAGATAGGCTTATATCGATGCTGTTCTGCCACTGCCATGTATAATGAGCTTCCTTATTTTACAGTGAGGGACAAGATAAAGAGTTTATTCTCTCATTCTGAGTATTTTAATTTTTACTACTTGGTTTCCTTCCATTGCTATATTAGTTTTAATATACTAAGCATATGTGTTTTGTTGATATACATATGACTTTGTACATGGAACTCCCTTTTTGTGACATTGATCAATTACTTATACAGTTAAACAAATGACTGACTCCTCAAGTATTCAAATTCATATAAACAAAGTTTAAAAACTCTCTTTGGAGACCGTGCAATTTATGGTTAAACCTCTGGAAGTTCCAGTTGGTTACGATGAATACATTTTGGGACACTGCCATTAACGAGAGAAAGAATATTTGCATTAAAAAAATGCCGAAACTATGGCATAGCTGTTATTCATTGTGAGAACACAGAATTTGGTTAATTTCCCAAGATCACAGTGGCTACTGCAATGCCAACTAAATTCAACCATTGTGTAAGTGTTCGACATATTGCAATACTAACGTATGAAACCAAAAGTAATTGCTAAAGAAATCTTACATCAGTTTCCAGCTACACCGCACCAGAAGGTATGTGGGAGAATAAATTGAAGAAAATGAGATTAGGAGATTGTGTTTCACAAATGAGGGAGCAACAAAAGCATACAATCAGAGAGGTACACATGATACTGTTCATCTAGATTTTCAGACAGCTTTTGATAAGTTACCACATGAAATGTTAGGAATCAAATTAAAGGAAGTGGGAATTCAAGTCTCAGTCTACAGAAATCTATGAAACTTATTCAGAGTTAAATAATGTTGAAAGTGATGTCTATCAGGGATCAATGTTGGGGCCACTGTTCTATTTTATACACATAAATGATATTAAAAATCTGGGTAAGTTTGCAAATGATACCAAATTAGGTGGAACAACAGATAATGAACTCAGAATGAATATATATAAATAAAATTTTAAGCTGTTTCCAATTGGATGTCTGTTTGTTTGTTCGCTCATCACACAAAAAAGGCTAAACTGGTTTTCATGAAATTTTGCACATGCCTTGGCGTTTGTCCAACTTTAATTTTAGTCTTCATGGTGTATCGGGAAGATGGGTCATAATGCGAAGAGGTAACTCAAAAAACAGTGCCAATGCAGGGGACTACAATTCCCATCAGCCAGAATGAGTGTGCTAAGATAAGGACGTCATCCTCAGCTGTGACGAACGGCCGGGTCCAATGCCCAGCTGAGATGCCCCTGCTGTGTATGTTCCGGGGGAGCAGCCATGGACAGCTCAATACCTCCCCCGGGGAGCTTGGTGGCAGCCTCCCTGGTCGACGCTGATTCCCCAACCTCCCACAGGGCTCCATGGGAGATGGAGTCCTCCACAGCTTGGTTGGGGCCCGGGGTGGCCGCTAGGGGGGGCTGTCTCCTTCCAACAGCCTGGCTGGACGAATTTGCAGCCCCACCCGGAAGTGCAATTAGGACCAGGTGGTCAAGCACCTGGAACGCTTCCGGGTCAGTTATAAAAAGGGCCAGCCACCACCACTCGGAAGCCAATTTCGGGAGGAGGAGGAGGAGGAGGACTAAGCCTGAGGAGGAGTGGTGGTGCCAGAAGGATTGTTGTGATTATTGTGAGTGGTTTGGGACTGTGTTGGGACTGTGGGACACGTGGAAGGCGTGCCCCACGGCTGAAGAAAAATAAAAGTCTGTTTATTTAAGTACGTGCCTCTGCATCAGTCTATGCCGGGTCGGGCGCTATATAGCGCTTTTCACATCTGGCATAGTCAGCAGGATCCCGGTCCATCCATTTGGACTGGAACCTGCATCTAAATTCAAGCAGAGACCCGGCATAGCGAACTACAACAGCGCGAGGCACGTGCTTGACTCAACTGCGCGGAGAGCACGCTCCCATTGCAGCCACAGGCAAGCACGCGCGGCACAGCATGGAGAGCGTGCACTCGAGGCCACATACGTGCACGCGCAGCACAGTGCTCCGAAGCACACACACGCGGCAGGGGCCGCAACCAGAGTGCGCAGTACAGCGCAATAGAGCTCTACCGAGGCCTCCAGCAAGCTTGCGGCAGGGGCCGCGGGATAGTCACCCAGGAGCTTCTAAAGACACCGTGTGATGGGGAAGAAGAAAGCCGGGCAGACACAGAAGCCAGCTACCAGACGCTGCCATGCCCACCAGCACCACGGGTTGCAGCCGGAGGTAGGTGACGGGCCCAAAGGGGAAGGGCCGCGGGAAGGGTTTTCCTCATTCGCGTCAGCCTACCTCCTAGATGACGAGCCGCAAAGCACCCGGTGGTGGCCGGACGATGTCTGTCCATGGAGGGATGGCGGAGCAAGCTCGGGAGAGAGCGAGGTGGAGCTGTGTTTTACCTACAGCCTGATCCATCGCCTGGGGGAGGAGAGCCCGGACGAGCATCCCAGCGCGGTGTTCCTGCAGGAGAAGCGGGAGCAGCTCCCTGAAGCAGGTAAACGGGGGGAGGGCGTGCGTCAGTTGCCTGCTGAGGAGGATCGGCAGGCGGAGGCGACAAACCTTCTCACCACGCCTCTGGAGTACTCAAAGAGGCCGGCGGAGATGACGCAGGTCCTTTATGGCTCACGGTTGGCGGGAGGGGACAAGAGGAGCCCAAGTCCACTGCCGACCGACAATATTAACTTTGCACCTCCCGCGCAGCCCAAGAAATCTGTGCTCCTGCCCCTGCAGTCCTTGTGTAAGGTTTTGCAGGTTCTGCGGGAGACGAAGGAGGGATTAGACAAGACACTCGGCGCCCCTTTGGAAGTCTTTCTTGAGCGGCTTCGCACACGTGGGGCGTCACCCTCCAGCCTGCAGGATGGAACGGCACAGGTAGGTGAACCCTGGGCCGTAGAGGAAAGAGGGCAGTGCGCAGCGGCAGCAGTGATGATTAGTACTGCTTGCCAGGCCGCTCCGCCCACTACACAAGACGCTGCCATGATGACAGATGGCGTGGCAGAAGAACGTGCGAAGAGGCAGCTGGTGAACGTCGGCTGCCAAACGACTTCGCCCCAACTGCCCGCGCCTGTCTTACGGCTGTCTAAAGGGGTGCAGACGGCACAGGGTCTCCCTTCTTCCCATAAGGGGACCCAGACGGTCAGTGCACCCCAGAGAAAGAGGAGGACCCAGACAAAGAGGTCGGGAACTCCTAACAAGGTTCAGCGTAAGCCCGTCTGGTTGAGTTTCCTGCCTGCTTCCACTCCCGCAAGGGTTGAACTGGAGGGGTTCGGTTGTGCTATAACTGCGGCCGCGGTGGCCACGTCTGGAGGTGTTGTCCAGTGAGGACATCCGAGTGGCAGGGACGTCAGGGCAGCACTCCAGACCTGTTAATTATATTTTCACAGGGCGCAGCCGCGGAGCCAAGGATGCCAACTCCCTATCCTGGAGAGGACCGGCCCTCGTGGGGCAGGCCGATGAGCCCCACAAGCCTCATCTGAGGGAGGGGCAATGTGACAAACGGCCGGGTCCAATACCTGGCCGGGACACCCCTGCTGTGTATGTCCCCCAGGGCGCTTGGTGGCAGCCTCCCTGGCCAACGCTGATTCCCCAACCTCCCACAGGGGTCCATGGGAGATGGAGTCCTCCACAGCTTGGTTGGGGCCCAGGGTGGCCGCTAGGAGGGGCTGTCTCCTTCCAACAGCCAGGCTGGACGAATCTGCAGCCCCAACCGGAAGTGCAATTAGGACCAGGTGGTCAAGCACCTGGAGCGCTTCCGGGTGGGTTATAAAAAGGGCCAGCCACCACCACTCGGAAGCCAGAGTCGGGAGGAGGAGGACTAAGCCTGAGGAGGAGTGGTGGTGCCAGAAGGACTGTTGTGATTATTGCGAGCGTTTTGGGACTGTGTTGGGCCTGTGGGACACGGGGAAGGCGTGCCCCATGGCTGAAGAAAAATAAAAGTCTGTTTATTTAAGTACGTGCCTCTGCGTCTGTCTGTGCCAGGTCGGGCGCTATATAGCGCTTTTCACACAGCCCACACAAAGATTTGTAGCAGCCAAAGCACAAGGTACATAAATTGTTTTCTTCTCAATTAATTTGCCATTGCCTCAAAGGATTACTGCTTTGTCTAAGTGTATGTTCTTTTCATCTTATCATGGGATGTGTTTAGCAATGTTGAATTTTCAAAAAACAGTATTCCCCCATTTATTTATACCCAGGCTACACCAAGTACTTTTGTTAGTATAGGAAAATATCAAGCTTTACACATGGAGAATGAACAATGTCTGATTTACAATGTAAATACACAATGAGAGGTTTGATACTTGAAAGTACACTTTATGAGAAGGATGTACTGTAAGAGTCAAAGTGGACTCGTCACTATCTACATCCATATAGATGTGTACAGTTGCCATTAAGAAGGCTATTAGGATGTTAAGCTATGTAGCATGATGTGTGGAGCCCATGTCAAAGAAGTTAAATTAATGAAACATATAGAATCAATAATTATTATGTCGCTGTAATTTATGCTTGAAATGGTTATGTAGATATACTGCATATGACATTCTTTCAACATTTAAACATTACACAAATTTTGCATTTATGCATAAGCATACAAAATTTAACTTATACTGGTAATATAAATAAGCTGTTCTAAATGCAAACATTATATACAAAATACACAACAAAAGGGAGCAGAATGCTAAGTACATGATTTTCCCATACATACATTCTTTCAGGTGCTCCTGTTAGGGGTTGTCACAGCGGATCATCTTCTTCCATATCGTCCTTTGCACCCATCACCTGCATGTCCTCTCTCACCACATCCATAAACCTTCTCTAAGGCCTTCCTCTTTTTCTCTTGCCTGGCAGCTCTACTAAATATATAAAAAAGTGGGAAGAATGGGTGCCTTAGATATTATATTGTTTACAGAAGAAATCAAAGAAAACAAAATTTGAATAAGGTAATAAAGAGAGTAGCTAACAACCCCAGCTGCTTTTTGGTTGTGTGTCTACCACATTGCTTTACTATCTGAGTGCTGTCTTTTTGAAATTCATCAAGCCATCCTTCAGATCATTTCTCAGATCCAAGTTACCTGAGTCCTGTTTAGAGTCAGCAGCTCAGCAACAGAGAAACATGTCCATCATTCCATGCATCACTTATACCATTAAATCAGCATTTAAAGTCCAGTGCTATTTATCTCTACTGTTTGAGTCTGTTGCCCTAATCCCAGTGTTGTATAATAGCCTAAAACTGGATTATAACCTGACTTGAATAACAGTTGATTGAAGACCATTGTATAATTACTACCATTATCAAAAAATGTATATATAATGCATGTTGCCAATACCAAGTACGCATTTTAATGGGTGTTAAATAAGACCACCATTTAACGAGCATTGATGGACTGTACAAGAATGGCACTCTGAAGCAGTCACAGGTCAAAAGTTCAGAGGTTAATTGCATTTCTCTTAAAATAGCAAGTGTCAGCTTGGCTTTTACTTGTATTTAAAATCGTTTGCTATATTACATTTCATTGACAGGTAATGCTCAGTTAATTAAAATGCCTATGATTTTCACATTCACATTGATTAAGAAACTAAAAATTGTCTAGGCGACCTTGTCTCATTATGCTTAAGTGTTTTTTTTACTCTATTTCATTTGGGAGGGGGGCTATAATACCATAATTGATAAGCTAGGTTTCAGTTTCATTTAAATTAAATTTTTAGTATTTTTATTTATGCAAAACAAATGTTATAAGGTTAAAAAAATCTTGTAAACAGACTGATTTTCAAATAAAGATGTACTTATTAAAAAACTTCTATTATGTTGGAAAAATCACCCTGACTATTACTACATTAACTCTTAAATTTTAACATGCAAGCAGATCAAAATTAAAACACACCAAAAGCACTTCTGTACTTTAAGCTTGCCTCTGCTCCACAGTACCAAATCTTAACTGTTGTTGTCAAGCAATAACATTTATTTTGTAATAACTGGAGGCTTTTTGTTAATTTTATTATTTATATGAAATACCTTATAATTAACTTTGTACACAGAACAAATGAGAATCAATCCTATTTCCATGCCTTTCTATCCCAGATAAGTCAAATCAGGGTCAGCGCCCCTTCCCTACACAGTCTGCAGAGCTATATGAACAGTTTAGTTTATTTTAATATAATATTAACAGATTCGTGCAAAATATTTAAAATGCTCTGGACTGTTCATCTTAGAGAAAATGTTACGTTTCCTGATTTCAATTAAATAAGGCATAATTGTCCAACTGAGTTATGGAGGATAGAGTATGATTCTTCCAAATAAGTAAGGCAAGATAATGAGCAAATAGTGTGTTGTAAGTTATCCCAGTAAATTTTTGTTAACAGAATGTTGATTCATCTAATGCTATTCTGAATAATATTATTGGAATAATTGTAAATTCCTCATTACGTAAAAAGAATACCCATACTGTTTTTCCCAGAATGATTTAAATTGAGTTCTACTGAGGTTCATGATGACTAAAATATTATGAAGCAACAGCACATCAAACAAAATGGTGGGAAGCCACTAATGACACCCCCAAAAAAAAAACAGGCCAGTGCCTTCCCTAGCCTGCCTAGGATAGGCCTCAAATTAGACATGTCTGTCTCGCAGGGCCAGATGTGATTCTTAAGTGAGAAAATATGCCGAGGACAACTTGTGAAAAGTTTGTAGTGAATAGCAACAAAATCCAACACTGAAAGGGTGCACTCAATAGACTTCTTCCTAAAATACGTGCTTGCAATTTCTCCAGTTTGTGCACTTTAACCTGCCAGGGTTTCAGGAAGAGAGCAAAAGAAACTGAACAGAAGTCTGTTATGAATTCAGGAGTGCAGTAGCACAAGGAAGTTAAAGATTAATGATTAATTTGTACATTGTAATGAGCTCAGTGACAGAAGAGATGGACACACACACACACACACACAAAGACAACTGCAAGGACATGGCTCCACCATGTGTTAAAATGCTGTGGGTATATTCTGGGAAGGCAAGTTTGCATTTCTAATTAGACAGTAATATTAACTTTCTTTACTTATTCCTTTAGATATGCAGTAAGAAGATGTGAAGCCGCCCTTGTCTGTGCTTATATTGGAGTCGTTAGGCTGATTTGTTGATTTGGGTGTTTCATGTATTGTATTCTGCATCTCCTGTGGCTTTTTATCATTAACTCTTTTAACGGCAGGTCTTGTCACCTCTGAGTAACACATTGTTTACTTTTAACACATATTTCACATTTCATATTTTCACAAACATAGCTGCCAATTCTTTCCACTTTACATTGACTCCGACACTATCAGCATAACTGTACAACAGAGAGCACATGCATCATTTGTGACAACATATCCTTCAAATTTACCACTCATCAATTGATGTCCTCGAATGCGAAAGTATTGAAAGGATTTTCTCTTGCAGCTGCTTATGTTTATTTTTCATATGTGTATGTGACAAATATGTACATGTTTAATAGGGGTCTTTTTAGGAGACATCTCGGCTGTAGGCAGTTTATCGTAATCGGAAGCTTACTCTCTGTTTGTTTAGTTTAACAAGAGCAGAGCTTCTCTTTGGAGTTCAAAATCCCTGCCTCTGCTTTGAGTGATGCTTTCATGAGGTGTTGGTTTGGTTTAGAAATGTGACACTCAGTTAGCCGTCTAATTGTTCTGATCCAATTTCTAAAATTCACTTATTTATTGCCCCTAGATAAATATTATACATCTGGCTCTGCAGGCTCTAGGCTTCTCCAGTGCTCAAAAACATATGAACAAGCTTTTAAAGTTCAAATAACTTTAAATGTCCCAAAATACCTCTCAAAGGAAAGGAAACTGAAAAAAATCGACCTGAAAAACAAGTCCACAAAGAATATTTATAAAAGAAGAAGATATTTATATAAACAAAAGGATGTGAAAAATGTCAAAATAAGACAAAAGGACTTACCTAAAAAGGCAATGCAAAGCGAACAAATACAAAATCCTAAACCAAAACCACAAAACTGAAGCAAAAATTCAGAATCCCAAAAATAATATTAACGATACAATAGAACTCTCCAAACTTTAATGAACCACTGAAGGATCTGCTTCAGCAGTGACATCAGGGTGGTCCCACCTCTTGGGGCTCCTCCTACAAAACACAAGGAATAAAAAGGGAACACAGAAGCAAATATACTAAATAATATATAAACAACAATATTAACAAAAAATATATAATTACAATAGACACATCTCTCTGTTATATAAAAAACTTGGGACGAGACGAGACCTGTTCAGAGAGACAAGATGTGACTTTCTCAGAAAGACACTTTCACGTCCCGTGAGACGACATTTTGTGCCAAGAGATTTAACCACGCCCAGCACCGGAAATAAAAGATGAAGAGTAGAAGACAAAGTAGAACGTTGTAAAGAATTCAAAAACTTTGGTGCGACACACATGCAGAGCAGGTTAGAGATAATGGAAGTACGAAAATTCGAAAGTCTCAAAAAAATGATAGTAAAGATCGCATTAGCACAAACAAATGGAAAGTGTTACTCGGTGAAATAACAGAACAGCGAAAAGAGATCAATCATATTGTTCGGAGACTTTTAGATCATCTAATTGGTGTTGCCAGGAGGGGACAGTTCTGTCTCTCAATTGAAAGAACAGAAAATCTTCCTCTTCATAGGGGTGCACCTCAGGAGCGGGACCCCCAACAGGAGCAAAGGACGTCTGAGGGAGAAGAGAGACAAAGCAGTGAGACAAAAGGACAGCTGCTGTACAGGCTTTTAAATGTTCAAAGTGCCGCAAGAGATGCAGATCCCGTGGCACAGCAGCAGCAGCTGATCGAGCAAAGAGGAGGTAAAAAAAAAACTGTATTTGTTTCCCATTGTATCACCGTTTAAGAGAGGGTTTTGGAGAAGTGACCGCATCTCCTTGGTATGCGTTTAGACCCCCTCATCACAACATGAACGGCAGAGATGTGAAGTGGCTGGTGCATAGCGCAGGCTGAGGTTGCAAGGTGGATGGGGGGTTGGGGAGTGAAGTGAGCAGGGGGCAAAGCCCCCTAGTGAAAAAAAAATATAGCACAAAAAAGGTCAATAAAAATAAGCAAAGGAACAAATCCTGGCTATAACATCACAAGATGCATGCAATGTACAATTTTTAATCAAATTACACCATGATTTATAAAAATTGATAAAGCTTCTATGCATCTTGTTCATTTCAATCTAATTGGAAAGTTCTGTTCCCAATGTTTCCTTATGTTATTCTAGGATGTGCTCTTTGAGGTAAGTTTGTGAAGGCTGGAAATGCTGCCTTACATCTACACCATCACTAGACAGGATACTCTTTAACTATTGATATTGATGGAAGGTTATTAAAATTGGACAGATTTACTTTAACTTTACTATTTTAAACTTTCCAACTTGCACATTATAAAAGAAGTGTGCTACAGGAAGATTGCATGCATGGTCAATGTGGATACCTGCCTACTGTATCTAATCTATGAAAGCAAAACAAATGTGCCAGTAATATCAAATCAGTCCTGTCCAATAAGTAAATAAAATAATTAAGAGTTAGGAGTCTTGATTTTCTCATTTTTGCCCATTACAGCTTAGTTTAACTGTACAGGTGGCTGTACTGAACATGTTATGTAAACTGGGAGAAGCTGATTTTGATGGGCTAACTTTGAGCTGCTGTTTAGTTTTTTATTTTCTTGTTCATCTATCACAGTCTGGTTTGGCTCAGCCACAAAACAGGACAGGAACAGACTTCAACGGACAGTCAGGATTGCAGAAAAAATCATTGGTGTTGATCTGCCCTCCATTCAAGACTTATACAGATCTCGAGTCAGGAAACGGGCAGAAAACATCATTGCAGACCCATCACACCCTAGTTACAACCTTTTTCAACTTCTTCCCTCTGGTAGGCGCTACAGAGCACTGTACGCCAAAACTACCAGACATGTGAACAGTTTCTTTCCTCAGGCCATCACTCTCATGAACACTTAAGTCAATCTCACAGCATCAGGGACAATACTAGGTAAAACCGGAGTCCAATTCCTTGTATGTGTACATATACTTGGCCAATAAAGCTGATTCTGATTCTGATTCTGATTCTGATTTGATTGTTTGCTGGTAGAAGAAACCTAGATGATTCTCCAGTTTGCTCTTGAGCTGGTTTTGGTATGAGACGAACAGTTCACTCATCTTTGAGAAGATGTGAAAAATGGGCAACCTTCCAGAAAAGACAATTTGTAGGTTTTACTTTAAGTTAACTGCTTTGGTCAAATGTATCAGCACCCATGAAGCAAACAAATGATCAATTGTTTCCCACAGAGGATTTACAAGTAACATAAGATAATAAAGCTGTAAAAATAAACAAACAAAGTAAGAAAAAGAGTTGGGGCACCATCCGGTGAACCCCATATATTGCAAAGGAATAGTCGTTAGATTAAGCAATACACTAAAGAGAAGTCAAGTAAAATTACACATTTTATTGCCTAACTAAAAAGATAACAATATGCAAGCTTTCGAGGCAGCTCAGGCTACTTCTTCAGGCAAGATGCATATTGTAATCTTTTTAGTTAACAAATAAAAGGTGTAATTTTGCTTGACGTCTCACCACATCCATAATGGCTAACACAGTACAACACCCTAGTACTACAGCAATACATTAAAGCAACAGTGTCTTTGTATATGTCAGACCTTCAAGCGAACTGACTACATGAAAGCAGGTAAAGGGTTAAATTTCTTCAGGACAGGAAGAGGCAGATCTGAGAGGTGAAACTGGAAAGGACCTTAAAGATCCTTAATTTTCTATGCTTCTGGTCTGTGGTTGAAAAGGAAAAGAATGTCAATGCCCCCTCTCAAATCGGGATGGAACTAACGAGACCGCACAAGCCCTTTGAATGCCTTCTCCTTGAATGTGTGTGATAAGGCAGATTATACTATTATGCCAAAGAAACAGAAACATATTAAGAATAACATATTGTATTTACATGTTGTAATATTTACAAAAAAAAAGAGTCAATACAGTGGATCCTTGGTTGTTGAACATAATCCATTCCTAAACGTTATATACAAACCAATTTGTTTGAAAACTGAAACCATTTTCCCACAAGAATTCATGCAAAATGGGTTAATCCATTTCCAAATCCTCTTACACCAAAAGATTAAACACGTTGCATAAATAAAATATAGATGAAAGTGAGGTAATGGCATCTGCTGATGGTGGTGCTGAACATGTTCGTGTAGCTGATGCACCTATGGCAAGCAACAATCACCTGGGATGATTGCCACTTACAATGACAAAAGGTACAAACCAGATTGTGTTGCACTGCGACTTCCAGCGATTCGTCGCCATCCCCAGGCAACCACAACTGCTGTAAGGAAACAGGGAACACATAGCGAGAGCAGCCATAGAACAAGCAACAGATGTTTAATATTTTGGTTTATGTGAGAAACTATTGCTTTGTGTGCTTTTCAGAAAATTGTTTTTTTTGGAAAAATATTCAGCACTGGGAGAAAACAAAAGAAAATCAGCCCTAAAATAGTTAATAGTACAGTAATTTATATATAAAATAAAAACAACAAAACACAAGGAAAATCAAGAAAAGGCACTGCAAATTCAAGCAGGGGTCTGCACTGAGAGGAAACTGTGGAGCAACTGATACTCTTCCGCCACAAATCTCAGCCCACAGAGCACATGGTTGCCAGTTTGTCTATTTAGGAACTGAGATTCTGTTCAGAAACCAATACGTTTTTTGTTCAGAAAATATGTTTGGGATTTTTTTTTTTAAACCTGGCAGGATATAATAAAATAAAATTTTAGAATAAGCTCTTAAAGCACAGAGGAAGCAATTATCTCCGCATTTCTTTTTCTTCTCCATTCATCTCTACTGGCCTACTAAACTCATCAATTTAGGTATGTGTACAAGCCTTAAGTTTTACCACGTTGGCCATGCTCTCTATCTCAGGGGTGGGGGTCGACTTGTTTTTCAATTCTATTTTTTGTAAAAATTGATCGATTTGTATGAATGATTACAATAAAATTAATAAAATTTAAAAAAAAAAAAAAATATATATATATATATATATATATATATATATATATATATATATATATATATATATGTTTGGGAATCGATTTGTTCGAGATAAGAATTGTTTGACCAGCAAAGTTCCACTGTACACAGAATGTGAAAATCCACAACAGATCCACAAGTTTATCACAAAATAATGGCACATACTCCATTTACAGGCTTCAAAATTAACCCTTAAGAATTGTGGATATAAGCAAAAAGAAAGAAAGTATGAAAAGCCAAGAATGTAGAAGAATAAATAGGATATTGTTATGATTTTAGAAAACATTTTCTTAAACAGATAAACTATCTTAAAGAAAGCTTTGTTTCTCTGTGATTTGCATGTTAAACCTAAACCTGGTACAAAGCTTCAAAAATTAAAGAAAAAGGAGAAAAGGTTTTTACCAAATGATGGTAATTCTTAAGTTTACACTAAACCTTGAAAGTGGAATGTCAACATATTTTGAAAGGTAAGTAATAGTTGAGTAATTTAAAAAAATCAGGAGCGGTCTCACCCTAGACTTTCTTGTATAGTCAGATATGGGGCTGCATGAATGAAAGGTAAAGTACCACTTCCGGTTAACGGAAATAGCCCAAATTTGGTAGAAATCTATATTTTATACCTAATACTTGTATGCAAAATTTGGTTGACCTAAGTGAAAGTGTACTCGGGTTATCGTGTTTACATACACACACACACATAGACACACAGAGACACACAGACATAATTGCAAAAATAGTATTTTCAGACTCAGGGAAGTCTGACGTTGAGATTCATTAAAATCTCGACATCAAATCTTTTGACGATTGTAATACTTTCCTTATACTTTGTATATGAGAAAGTAATAAGTGTAATATACTATACATATATGAGGGGTCTGGGACAAAAGATTTCCTGGGATTTAAAAGCTGAAAACATGTAAAATATTTTTTTCTTATGTCTAAATTTGCAAAGTTTATATCCTGTACTTTCCCAAAGGATACTAGGTTTGGGGTAATTATTGACACTTCTTATTCATGCACAGTAACATTCATATGCATATGAACTCATAATTGGACTGACTGCAAGTTCAAGTTTGTCAGAATTGCTGCTTTACTTCCAATCTCTGATGCTTTGCAAGTTACATAATGTGTCATAAACTGCCAAAAGGTGGTAAGATTAAATGGACCAGGAAATGAAAATTATTAGAAAAGGCGAGATAGAAAAGGGGTGAAAACGAAACAAAATAAAACTTTGCGCCAACTTCACAAAATGTTATGTAAAAAACAAAGTCAAAAATACTCAGTGCTTGGTCCACACTCCAATTCCAAATAAAAAAGAGAAAAAAAGTTTTCACTTCAATCAAGTATATGGATACCAGGCACAGTGCACCACCATCATTTATACACAAGCTGCCACATAACCTTCATAGTAAGCAAAATGGCCACAGTCTTGGAAAAATAGCCACAAAGTAGTGGTGATGATTAGGCAAACACAACACCAAATGGCCTGACTATCACATGTAAAACACAACATAATATAAGGTTATGCCTTAAACAAAAGAAGGTTTATTTCCTCTACAGAATGTTAAATGGATATGGACCCTCCCATAAGGAGACACAATACATTTTGAAATATTGGAAAATCCATTGAATGAATTGGCATAATGTGCATGCACTCCTAAAATGCTTTTCATTCAACTAAACACTTTTGTCCCAAAGCTGTACAAAAAGGCAATAAAGTATAAAGAAACATATAGCATAATACACTGAGGCTCTAAAGAGTGGCTCCGTGATTTAAAAAAAACTAAATTGTTAACACAACACTCCATCATTGACTCAGTGTGTGATTCTGAGTTAATCAGCTAAATAATACTGAATACTGAAAAAAGGGTATAAAAGCTGAATGATGAATGAATCTGAAATCCTGTATTAATAACTTTTAAGGCTGCAATAAAGCAAAAATGGCGTAAATGGAATAACAGCTGGTTCCCAAGGCACTATTGTGAACATTTAACAGTTGGCAGTAGCAGTTAGAAAAGAAAATTAGTTTAATTGATTCTCCTTTCAAAACACCTAAGGTAGAATTAAATAGTACAAGGAGGTATGGGTTGATACAGAAGAGATGATGAAACCCATTTTTAAAAACACAGGAATACACAACACAATAACTTTCTTTAAACAATTAGTAAAGAAAAAGAAAAGGAAAGTAACACTTATGATAAGGTGCTGTATTCATGAAACACAAAGTGATTCTAGCCTTTACTTTTTTTTAAACTGAGAATAACTATTACTGTTTTTCTTTTTAACAGATACATGCTAACTCATCCCTTCACCTTCTCCAAAAAGCATAATGCATGAAAAAGCTATTCTATACATGAGCATGATTTCAGGACAGCTGCTTTGCATTAGGGAAATAAACTCAAAAGGACAAACAAGCATATTTGTTAAGAATAAAACTTCTCCAATCTATTACTGTATGTGCAGCAAACATCAAATGAACTAACATAAAACTAAATATATATATTCCAATATCCACTCCTAAAAAAGCAGAAATGTTTTTTATTTTCATTCTGGCAACTGGTAATTTTTCAGATTATCAGCAGTATGCACACTGAGGATAATGGTAAAAATGGCAGTGAATTCCACTTTGGCATCAAAACACTTTAGACATCACAGATTCTTGAGTTTAGTGTATATGAGCATTGCTATTACTAATTCAGTCGCTGAAAGTAATCTTCCTAGCAGGCTGTGTAAGAAACTAATGATCTATTAGTTTGGGACTAATGAACAATCTTTTCAATGGAGAAAATTATCAGTCTTGCTTTGGCACCTAAACCTAAACAAATATATTGTGATGGAACCAGGGCATCAGCAAGCCCCAATCCCACAAACACGATCACACCAAGAGTCCCGGGTTCAAATAATGGTGTGTTTATTATACACAGTACTTCGCAAAGTTGAAAAAACACAAACAATTTCATTCCACAATACCTCTCCTCATTTAATTCTCAAAAACAGAAAGGTTTGCATATGGTGTGTATTGATTCTTGAAGGCTTATGATTGTCAAGAGGTCTGAAGGTGCATGAGAGACAGAAGTATGTGCAGATTGTCCAGGATATGTATGAGGGAGTGGGGATTTGGGCTAAAAGTAGAGTTGGGGTAACGGACAAGATCATAGTTAGAGTAGGTCTGCACCAGGGATCTTCTTTAAGTCCTTACCTCATTGATCCTCTTTGGTTATGTATGTATTGAGTCATGAGACAAAAGACCAATTCCCCAGTGCATGCTTTTTACTGATGACATTGTGTCGTGCAGCACCAGAAAAGAGCAAGTGGAGAGGAAGAATGGCGAAGAGTTTATGAAGATAGATGATTGAACATAAATAGGAAGACGACTTGCTATTTAAACTTGGCAGTTCTAATACTGTATGTCAGTCAGTCATAGTCCAACCTGCTATATCCTAACACAGGGTCACGGGGGTCTGCTGGAGCCAATCCCAGCCAACACAGGGCGCAAGACAGGAACAATCCCAGGGCAGGGCGCCAGCCCACCGCAACAGTTCTAATATTCCAAGTGAAATTATTGTTGAATGAAACTACTAATATTCTTTGTCTACTGCAATCTGCCGAAGTGATGATTTAACAAGGAACGATGACCCTGTTGGGTTCTGTGGGTGCCGCTAGCGGATGCCGCAGAGATCTGTGAACCTTACTCTGTGGAACTTCTGCATGATCCGGAAGTGCTTCCAATGGACCATGCCCTAACATCAGAAGTACTCCCGGTTTGTAGATAAAAGAAGTCAATCCAGCTCTCCTCAGGGAGTTGGAATCGGGAGGCACAGGACAACAGGGAGGAGAAGTAGGCTGAAGACTTTAATTCTCACTTGTGTGGTGTGCTGGATAGGATGATTCTAGAAAGACCTGTAGAGGTACTGGAAACAATAAAAATGATTATATTTGAACCCATAGCTGCTACGCCCCCTGGAGGTCACAATATATAATTAAGGGGTAAGCCAGAAACGTAGGAAAAATGATGTATATAAACTCCTGCCTAATTTTGTTGGATCATTATAATCAAAAGTAAACTCCAAATGCATATATGTATGTGGGGCTGATGATGAGAGTTCCTGGTGATCCAAAAAAATTAAAAGCAAAAGAAAAAAGTGAAAAACAAGGGCAAGTAAGAGTAAAGGTAACAAATAAGTTTAAGGAATGTTTAAAGAAATTTTAAGGAAGTTTAGAGAGCAGGTGTACACATTAATATCTATAATATAAGGAAACAGTAAACCTATTAAAAACCTTTAGTGATTTCTTAAGCTGCATGATCCCTGTTTAAAGCTGCTTTCCATTGTTAACTTTCACAGCTTTATTGAAACACACTGCATGCTAATCATTACAAAAATAAAACAAAATGAGAAGTGTCATGGAGACAAATTGTGATAGCATATGGTAAGACATAATTTAAATCTTTAAATATGCAACTAAAGTGCTGTTTTGGTCCTTATAGAGTCTCAAGCTAGGTTATCAAACAATACCACAGGAAAAAGTAAACTCCTGTAATGCTATTTGTTTTTTAGCATTATGTTGTAATGAAAATAAAATTTCTGGTTCTAATTTTCGATACTTATTGTGCAACAAAAGTTAATGCATGTACAAGTTTCTGCTACTTTTGAGCACACCATAGAATCCATCTGTCTCTTTTCGATATCATTCTCTGCCTCTCTTTGTATTCTCAGCAGTGGCGGGCCATCAGGGCCTGCAAGGCCTTCTCTGCTGGCCTAAAAAAATATCTGAATCACAAACTGATGTTAATTATATTTTGTCCATGAATACTTATTAAATAATTCCAAATAGTCTGTCCGCTTCCTTTCATAGCTTTTCCGATGGGTGTACTGCTTCCAGACATGTATTTTCGTATTAAAGCATTTAACCAATCATTTCGTATTAAAGCATTTCAGCCATCATTTGTTGCCAGGCAGGGTCAAAGTCAAAGAAGTCTGCCCGGAGGCCTTCATAATCCATTCTGCAGGCCCTCTAACACAAAATAAATGTTGATTAAACTGTTGCTTCAACCAATCAGATTTTGAATTGGTTTCACTAGGGCCCTCTAGGAGGATGGATTTTGTTTACAAATAATCCGAATTTTTTGTGAGTAAAATTTTGCGATTTTCCTAAATAATATTGCAAGTTTATGAGTTATTATTGATGTTTTTTATGTGTGTCGCGCGCTGTAGCTGCAGTAGAAAGGAACTTGTTCACCCCTGGTTTGTCTATTCAATAAAGGCATTTATTGTGGCTACAGGAGTTATCTATCTGCGATGCAATGGCTCTTTATACTGTATTTCTGAATATTAAGATGGTTTTTATAACCATAAATTAGTTTTTGAGGGGCGGGTTGATTCAGACGGAGCACTACTGAAGGCCTAGGTGTGAAATGCACGGTCCGCCACTGGTATTCTGTATATCTATATACTTTGTACTGCACCTTAGCCAATAAGAAACAGGAACCAAAAAATAATGTCTTAAATGATTTCCTCTACTTTTGATTTATCCTGAAATGTTATGGAAAGTCTAAGTGCTCACAAATCTCTGGAATCTCCTGAGGCCATCTCAGTCACATTTGTAGACTTTTCTCTTTCGTCTTCATTAGTCCAGATGAACATTTAACTTGCCTTGCATTGTATTTGTTAATACAGCAGAACTCTCGGCATGTCTCAGCAATGCAAAACCCCTTGCATCCAATATCAGCATTGAGGAGAGGAAGGCCCTCACGGCACTCAGCAAGGACAACAACATCATCATCCTTCCAGCGGACAAGGGGAGATGCACAGTTGTGCTAAACCAGACAGACTACCATGAGAAAATTTTGTCTCTGCTCAGTGACAAAAATACTTATGAGCCCTTAAAGCGAGATCCAGGTAGTGGTTACAAGAAAAAGGTGATAGATTGTCTTAAGCAGTTAGTTCAGGACAATGCTATTGACCGGACCACATACCACAGATTATACCCAGGGGAATCTACACCAAGTCTGTATGGTTTACCAAAAATACACAAACAGGGTGCTCCTTTAAGACCCATTGTCTGCATGATCAATTCAGTCACGTATAACATCTCCAAGTTCCTGGCCGCTGTTCTTAACCCGGTGGTAGGCAGCTCAAAACACCACATTCAGAACACATTGGATTTCGTGGAGAAAGTGAGAGAGGTCATTATGGAGGCAGAAGAAACCTTGGTCTCATTTGATGTTACATCTCTATTCACTTGTGTCCCAGTGACTGAAGCAGTGGAGGTAGTACGTAAGAGATTACAGAATGACCCCACTCTCAGTAAAAGAACCTCTCTCAACGCAGACCAAGTGTGCCTGCTTTTGGAACTGTGTCTTCAATCAACATATTTCATATACAAAAGCCAGTACTACAGGCAGAAGCACGGGTGTGCCATGGGTTCCCCTGTTTCACTTATAGTAGCCAATCTATATATGGAAGAAGTGGAAAAGAGGGCTCTATCATCCTATCCTGGAACACCACCGAGCCATTGGTTCAGATATGTGGATGACACCTGGGTGAAAATCAGATCTCAGGAGGTACCACAGTTCACAGACCACATCAACGGGGTGGACAAACACATCAAGTTCACCAGAGAGGATATGGAAAATAACAAGCTAGCCTTCTTAGACTGTGAAATTTCCTTCGTCAACGGGGGACATTTGAAAGTGGATGTGTACCGTAAACCCACACATACGGACCAGTATCTAAGGTTTGACTCTCACCATCCACTAGAGCACAAACTAGGTGTCATTAGGACTCTACAACACAGAGCTAACACCATTCCCACAGACTCAGAGGCCAGGGAAGCAGAAGAACACCACGTTAAAAAGGCCCTGAGTAAATGTGGATATCCCAGCTGGTCCTTTGTCAAAGCAGGGAGGACACCTAAAGAACGCTCCAAGCGATTCATGAGAGAGGAAGGACATCCACTGCCTAAGCAAAAACCCTTAGTGATCCCGTATGTGTCAGGAGTATCGGAACAGCTGAGGCGCATTTTCTCGAAACACCGGGTCTCAGTGGCTTTCAAACCACAAAACACGCGACGCCAAAGATTGGTCCATCCCAAAGATCGGGTCCCACGGCACAAACAGAGTAACATAGTTTACGCAGTTAAGTGCCAGGAGGAGTGCCGTGAATTGTACATCGGGGAAACCAAGCAGCCACTGGCTAAGCGCATGTCACAACACAGAAGAGCTTCCTCGTCAGGCCAGGACTCCGCAGTCTATTTACATCTACAGGATAGTGGTCACTCCTTTAAAGATGAAGAGGTGCACATCCTGGACAGGGAGGAGCACTGGTTTGAGAGAGGAATCAAGGAGGCCATTTACGTGAAAAAGGAACGACCATCTCTGAACAGAGGAGGGGGCCTAAGGGTACATCTGTCGCCATCTTACAATGCTGTGATTGCAGCCATTCCTCAACCCTCTATGAATGGTTCACACGTCTACTAATCAGTGGACAATTTGCATATCACTGATCAACTGGCCCTTTGTCAATGGTGCTAGTCTCTGTGATTAAGCAAAGGTACTGTTTATAAGGTTGGGGAATCCTGCAGTCAATTGAGACTGAGGAAGAGACTTGGATAAGTCTCGAAATATTTCTCCCACTTAAAAACTTTGTCCAGATGAACAGAATCAAATTTCTAGGACAGCAGAACTCTCTTTTGTTACTTAGAGACAAAACAAAGCACTGCTTATTAAATCAAACTGAGCAAATAAGTGCATCTATTATGGTAGATTTTGTTTCTTGCTTTACCCCAGGTGGTCAAAATCGTCCTAAAAAATAGGTATACTGAAAATTTTTAAAATATGCTGGATAAATGATATTTGGGTTGTTTGATCTTCATTTAGTACATGGGTTCCCAAATTGGGGTGCATGCACCCCCAGGGCATGTGAGATGGCATTTCAGGGGGAGTAACAAGGAGGAAGGTTGTTTTGCAATTCACCAAAATTGAGTGAAGTTCTTTGTCCAACTTTATCATGGTACAATCAGTGTGTTGCAGTGTGCAGTCACATGTAGGTCATTTGTTAATTAGGGCTCCTGTTCTATGATATGAAAAGAATCACACATTGTGTACACAATTGTCACCTGTAAATGAGCAGCAAAAATGCGTGTTCTTGTGGGTTCCTTGCTGCAGGTGGAGCGTTCATAATGGCAAATAGCTTTTTTTAAGTGAATGGAATTTGGACCGCAGAGAAGCAAGATCTAGTACTGATTTCTGTGCAAGCCCTGATCCTGAAACAAATTGTATGCAAAAACCTATTGATTACATTTAGCCCATCTCTCCTGCTGCAGGGCTTGGCAGTAGTGCAGCAATTTTAAATGTGTGACACATCTGTTTTTGAACTGCAGTGCAGATGTTATCGGGGGACAAAGCTCGCAAGTGTGTGTCATTGTTTAGCAAATGAGATGTTTCACAGGGGTTTCCAATCTCCCAAGCCACTCGATTGTTGATCACGTGTCATTTCCTTGCTGCTTGATTCTTCACGGGATATCCCAACCCCCGGATTGTCAATCGAGTGTCTAAGCTTTACGGGGGACACATCTACAAGATTATTGAGATTTTTAAAGGTAAATTGCTCAAGTTATTTTTATATTTTATACACTGAATTAAAAGCTTAATCTTTTAAATTCAATTTGTTCTTTTGCAGTTCTCTATGTGGTTCAATTTGTATTTCAAAAAATAGAAATTTGACTTTTTCTTCTACAGACATAATATTACTTTTGTAGGAGGTGTGAACATAAATCAAACATTTTCCAGGGGTGCCGGGCATAAAAGAGGTTGGGAAGCACTGCTCTAGTACATAAATGAAAAACAAAAAGAAGGGATGTGTCATGTATAGGTAGCAAAATGGGTACAAAAACTCACAAAATGGATGAACTACAGATCACAGTGAGTGTGTACGGCTGTGTAGCAAAGGATCCAATTAGGTTAGGAACTGTGGGCCAAAGAAAGCATTTTTGGGCAAATGCTGGGCTGTAAGAATACCTGACAATTAAGAAGCATTCACTAGCAGGAACAATGTAAGTTGTAACTCCAGTGAAGTAGACGGACAGCCGTGGTATCCCATTAGTGTGCTTGGAGTGCCATGAAAGGGCTACAGACAGGGGTATCTGTCATGAATTGTATTCTTTATACGTTGTCTACATTTTCCACACTTTCTTTATTATAGTTTGTTTTCATTACATTTATTTTTATTGTTATGATGGTGACGTTATTGCATCACCATTTTGAGACATCACTGCACTGCCTATAGCTTTAGGCCATGCATGGGTAGTTGCTATCATGTGACTAGAATTTATGTCCTGCTTCATTGCACATCATTAGCTATTTAATTTAAGATGGTATGTAAAAGTACCCTACCTTTCCCTTTTGGATATCTTAAAAACCTGAGTGTGCTTGTTCTTATGTTTTGGTTAGTGCCTAAAACAAAGCTAGTTTGTCTTTTTGACTTGTGCTTTGTTTTCTGGTTTCTGAATTAGTTTTGTCCCTTGGTTTAGTTTGCCATTCTCTTGGGTTTTCTTGTTACTGAACCTTTGCCATTCTTTCGACCACAAGCCCACCTTATTTTTTTTAACTTTAGTTCAGATTGTCTGTCATTCATAACAGCACCAACATAGAATGAAAAGTAATGAACCTGAGTGGAAACCTGGCATGTTTTCCCATGGCACTAGTGAAAAGATGACACAGCAGCTTGAGATAGTCACCTAACCCACTGCCAAAAACAATGTGTGGCCCTTTGTGGCTTAAAGTGGCTCAAGTGTTCAGGGACTCCAGAAGCCACTAGAAGGTGTTCCTACCTGGTGTCCTTAGAGTTAATATTCAACCATTTGTGACTCTAGATGTTTTCTGGGATAAACACAAAGAAATTCAACTGTGTGGCCAGAAGCTTGCTTAGTGTAGAGCCAGGAGCTGAGCGAAAATATGTCATATGAGAATGAGAATGAGACTGAGAATGATCTTAGCGTCCTCTGCATTTCCTTGAAAATTTTCTTTGAAACATTTTGAAAGGACACTAACAAAATGATCAGGATGGCTATGATTAGGATGCATAATATGTTTCCCAATAGGTTTTGTGATGAATTTAACAATAAACACTCAAATATTTTGACTAAAAGGATCTACAAGCTGTCTTCTTCTTTTACATTTGTAGATTGCTAGATACCTTCTGTAACAAATGAAGCAAACAAGCTATATAGAAAAGCAGAAGGTCTATTATGAGATGATAAATCTTTTCCATAAGACCAGATTTTAGCGTAGTTTAGTAATACAATAATGCCATTAATGCAGCATCTCCTATTACAACAGAAAATGCCAGTTGGAAAAGTGGCTGTGACCTCTGGAGAAATCTGGAGATAAGACGATTGTGTAGGTTAGGAGGACAGTGGTAGGTGATCAGATGAGGATTAGGAGACAGGCTTCTGTGGAAGGATATGTCTGTAAACGTGGGAAACTGTGTTTAGGAACCTGGGACAGAGAAAGTGTGTCAGGATGGAATGGTTAGGATCATTGGGATGTAATGTCAATTTCCAGTTTTCTTCATTTGATGAATACTGTGATATCTGCATTCTGAGTGTTAATTTTAAAAGTCATTTTTGTTGCTGTAGAGGCAGCAAAATCTGAGCATATGTGAGAACTGGAAGAATGTGAATAGACGTATCCCTCACATCTTCTACAACTCTGTGATGGCCAGTGCGACTTTCTACGTTATGGTGGGCTGGGCTGATAACACCACTTTAAGAGAGGTCCACAAAATCAACAAGCTATTAAAATGGCAGGCACAGTTATGGATGCATGAGTGCCATTATGAACAAAGCTGCACATCCACTCTCTAACCCACTAACACTGAGGACTTTCGGCCAATGAATTACTCAGCAAAAGTGTGCCAAGAAACACTACAGGGACTCCTTCATACCAACAGCAGTACACCTGCACAGTGCCTCACTCTGACTGTGACAGAGTTTCTTTTCTTTCTTCTTAAATCTTCTTGCTTTTTAGTCAGTCTAGTGTGTGTTCAGACCATTGTTTGTGTGTGTATATATATTTATCTATCTATCTATTTATGGATTTATTTAAAGAGCTTCTGTAAACAGCCAAATTTAACCCTGGGGACAAATAATCTATCTATCTATCTATCTATCTATCTATCTATCTATCTATCTATCTATCTATCTATCTATCTATCTATCTATCTATCTATCTATCTATGTAAAATCTTTTATTGTGCTCAGGGTGGAATTAGATGTACTAGAGTTTTATAATAAGGCTTTAAGTTCCTAGAAGTCAACAACGGGACTGGTACGAAGGTATGGCAGAGTGGTAGCAGGCAATTTGAATATAAACAAAAGTATAGGTGAAAACTTGTGAAGTGGCAAATTTATTCCTTCTGTTCTGTAACAGAACACAGTTGTCAATATATGTAGAGCTCAATCATAAAGCCTAGGTAAGAAGTACCTTAATACCAAACTCACAAACATGTTTCTCTTGTTATATGTTAATCAAACATTACAATGCTTCGCCTGGTTTGCCCAGATAGACTGAGCAGTGTATCACATAGCACCTTACTGGATTGGCAAGAGTTCTAATGAGACAGCCCTGTGATGCCCCATGCCTTGCAAACTCTGGCACAACTCGGATCCAAGCATTAGAAAATTAGAACACTCTAGACAAGAACAGGCCATTCAGCCCAACAAAGCTCGCCAGTCCTATCCATTTATTTCTTCCAAAAAACATCAAGTTGAGTTTTGAAAGTCCCTAACGTCTTACTGTCTACCACACTACTTGGTAGCTTACTCCAAGTGTCTATCGTTCTTTGTGTAAACAAAAACTTCCTAATGTTTGTGCAAAATTTACCCTTAACAAGTTTACAACTGTGTCCCCGTGTTCATGATGAACTCATTTTAAAATAACAGTCTCAATCCACTGTACTAAGTCCCTTCATAATTTTAAAAACTTCAGACATGTCACCTCTTAATCTTCTTTTGCTTAAACTGTATAGGCTCTGTAGAGGTATTAGGAAACATAACTGAATGGATTTGTTGCGGAGAAACTCAAGACGCAAACAATTCATAAGGTGTAAAGAAATACATGTGCCTTTATTTACTTGCTTGAAGATAAATGCTAACACAACAATGATTCCATGTCTTTACTTGAGTAATTTATTCAAAAGAAAAAGAAAAGGAAAAATAAACACAGCCCGTGTGTCACAGTTCTAAAAAGGAAAAGCCTTTTTTCTTTCCATACTAAGCAAAAACATCAAGAAAAGAAAAACGCTGATTTAAAAAAAAATCTTGGTGAGTAACCTGCTTTCACCCCACTTTCTTGCTCTAGGGTTTTTCTTCTGTACTAACACTCTATTTGCTCTCTTATTCAGGTGTCCTTAGCTAGTCCCACACCGAAGATTAATTCTGAAACAAAAGCCTAAGGCAGCAGAGGTAACCTAAATAAACTGGATCTGAAGTTGGTTAACCAACAGGAGACAAAGATTATGGATAAGAGGAGAATCCTGCACATGGTGTGAGGTCATCAGTGAAGTTCCTCAGGGTCTGTCCTTGGACTGGTACTTTTTCTTAAAATGACATTGATTCTGGTATAGTAAGTTAACTTGTGACATTTGCAGATGACACTGAAATTGGTGGAATGGAAACAAACTACTGAGACATGCAGTTGAAACAGAAATCTTGACAACCTTCAGGAAGTGGAATGAGATATTGGGACAGCTTAGCCAGCAGTTAACAAAACGGGTTTGACGGACTGAGTGGTCACCTCTCATTTGTCAAAGTTCTTCTGTCTATATATGAATGCTCCTATTAAAAGGATCAGATCTGAAGTCTATTAACACCGCAGAACTCAATTTATAGAAAATGCATTCATCCATTCATCCATTTTTGTGAGCTCACTATTAAAGGATCTTAGGAAGCCAGAGCCTATTTAATTGGCATTTGGAAAGATGCAAAAAACAATTCTCAATAGACCTCCAGTACACTCATTAACAATGATCCAGATTAGAAAAACACAACAACCTAACACACATACCTTTGATTACCCTAAAAAACACTGTTGCCAACATTGAACATTTCAGGATTTGGGCCCTGGTGGCAGGAGATGTACAAATAACAGCACTCAGGTATTTTTAAATTTCCCTCTCATGTCAAGACCACATGACCCCTCCTTACACTTGCAAATAGGTCTCCAACAGCATGATTATTTATTTTCCTTTTGGAAAATGTATTATTAAACAATGGACTTCCTGCCATTTCAGTAGTCTTATTTAATGCTTTTCTTGTAGAACGTCATCTCCGCAAGTGAAACACAGAAACAGCCTACAATTCATTTTAGGTAGCACATTTAAGCTATGAGGATGAAAGACCTTAGGAAAACCTATACTAGAAAATTCCACACCCCTTGATCATAGCCACACTGATCCCTTTGTGTTCTGTTGCAGGGTTTCAAAGACAACTTTCAAGGAGGAACAGGTGAAGATAAACGGATTCTCAGACTTGGATCACTGATTTTGCCAGGAATAAATGGCTGACTAACCTTTTAATCTGTTCCTTCATCTTATCTAATGGTTACTTTTACACCCTCTCTGCTCTTTCACTGCTTTCATCTCAGTGGCCTTCCCTCCTTGACCACCTTAGTATGTAACCTGTGTTTTTCTTTTTCAGTCGCACAGCTGATGAGAGCTACTTAGCCAAAAGTTGTGTCTATAAGATTCTTTTCTTGTGCAGCATGGAAATAGCCTTTAGCTTTTTTCCATTTTCTGATGCACACCAACACAGCCTTTCAGTACCTATATATACAGTATGTGCATCATTAAAGAACATGTGAACATTCAGAGCTACCATTCTGTCTATCTCCATCACCACAACCCCCAAACTGAGTATTAAGTGCTCCACATAGGTCCTGCCTTCATTTTATTCTACATGTCACCCATGTCATGAGCCACTTTTGCATTCCCGCATTCCACCCAGATGACTGTCCCATACAATGGTAATCCACAGGTTGTATTTGGCAATTAATATGATACAGAGGGTACACCATGTAAAATTATAGACTTATATGCAGATTGCCCTGGGAAATACTTAAGACCTAGCATTTGCTCATGGCTGCAAGGTGTCTAGTGAAGATCAGATGGGGGCTGCACACTTCTAAAGAGGGAGAGAAAAACAGTGTCATTTTCAGACTCACTACCTTTTAAACAAAACTTCAAGTAAGGTTTGTCCAAACCACAAATAAAGTGAAAAAAATCACCCATCTGCATGAAAAATAATCAAAGGGGATCTTACTTTAAGATGGTGAAAGAGTCAGTGCTTTGTCTCTGTTTTATATAGTGTGATGGACGACCGGCTACGGACTCCGGTCGCCACCCCCAGGCCGCTAGGAGGAGCCCTCCGGACAGCATGATGGTGCCCCGAATGCCAGCAGGGCCTTATGGACTTTGTAGTTTATACACATAGCCCTGCTGGATACCTTGGGGGCCACCGGGAGTCTCTGTAAGGGGGCTAGTGGGCTCTTGTGTGCCCTATAACCCGGGAGTGCGTCAGCATCACGTGACCGGAAGGAACGACGAGCTCCCGGGATGAATAAAAGGACTGTTTACCCTGACCCGGAAGGAAATGGACTTGTGGGTTTTGCCAGGAACCACTTCTGGGTCAGGGGATATAAAAGGACTATGGGAAAGTCCAGACACTGAGCTGAGCTGGGAGGTAGGAAGGCGAAGTGTCTGGGCGAGGAGGTACTGGTTTATTGTTGAAGAGTTTAAGTGTTTATGAGAGTGGTGTGGAGAGTGCTTTGTGCACGATATATTTGTAAAATAAAGAATATTTATACGTTCACCTGGTCATCAGAGTGGTACCTGAGGGTTCAAGAGGTGGACAAAGCCTCTTACTGTTACAATAGTGAATCTGTAGCCCTGGCACAGCTCATAAAAGTAAGAACACTGAATGGAGCTGACAGCCATGCTGAAGTACTTTATACAGCACAATGCAAGATAGAGGACACTTTTATTCAGTTCAAACTATGATTGGCCATATAGTGCACATGCTCCATACTCACTACCCTTTGCAAGCATAAGCAGACTACACAAGCTAACTAAAAAATCACTTCTTAAAGCAGAGGCAGTTTAGCATTTCATTTCCACACCTGCCAGCTTTTCTATTGAAGTCCTTCAGGTCAAACAGGCAAATTTATCTTGCCATTATGAAAGGGTAAATGAACAACAATCTTGAAGAGGAACTGAAACTCAGCTTCACACAGTCAGCTTACATAACACCTGTGAGGTCAGAAATGTCACAAAATATTAAAGATGACATTAATCAGACCACATCAATACTAAATGAATTTTTTCACCTAGTATGGTTAACACTAGAATTACCAAAGCCTACGAAAAAATGCGTAAATCCGGTCCCACCTTAAATTCCTTCGCACCTCTCCGTCAGCGTCTTTTGTCCTGTAAATGAGCCGATCAAAACAAGCAGCAAGCAGCCTGCTATTCCATCCCCCGACCGCCGCAGAACGTGCACAATGTTCTCCCAGCTCATGTCTTGACTATCTGGGAGTGAAGTGCTGGAGTTTTAGAGTGGAAATAATACATCGTTATTTCAAACACATGCATTTCAAGTGTGTTCCGTTTCTACAATAATCTGTGTAAACACATTGTTAAAATAGAAACGTTTTTCATATTTTAGTAATAAATGACAAAATGTAGGCATAAACTATATAATGTGTGAAGAACACTTTCACAAAAGGTTCAAGGATGATACAACAGCTTCTGTGGCGTAGCGGTAAGAATTGCTGACTTGTAATCAAGAGTCCCCCAGTTCAATCCTGACTGCCTCCTGTATTTACCGTTTTCAGTAGTGAGCTGCTCTTATTGTTCATATTATACAGTAAACACTGTGAAAGCCAGCCCGACCACAGACAGACAGACACCATTCTTTAGTCCACCACACATGATTTATTTACAATATTTACAAGGTCCACAGTTCCTGTACACCACACAGTGCTCCAGCACCAAACACCACTCTCTCTGGCCTCTCACTGGTCCTCTTCGGGCCACCACCAGCTCCTCGACTGTTAAAAGACGGCCCCTTTTATACCTCCCCGGATATGCTCCAGGTGCCCCTTGATGAACTTCCGCTGGCACTTCCTGGTGTGGCGGAAGTTCCGCATGAACACCCAGAAGCACTCCGGGTGACCCTGGAATTCCTTCCGCCAGCACACCTGGAAGTGCTGGCTTCTAGGGCTCTAGGATCCAGTAAACACCCCCTGGTAGTGGCCACAGGCCCCTATAGGGTTGAGCTTCCCAGCTCGGTTCCCATGACCTCCGTAGCAACCAGGGCGGCTGTCCTCTCGTGGCCCGGGGGAGGTATATTCCTCTCCCGGTCCTTCCAGGCATCCTGGCTGGGTATGGCACCCAGCTGCCCGTGATAGTACCCTTCCCTCAGCTGAGACCCGTAGGGCGCAGCGGTCAGTGATGCAAGGGCAGTTGTTCCACAGTGGAGGTCCGACACACTTCTCTCCAGGGTCCAATCCTGCAACACAATCCCTAAGCCAAGGGGTGACTCTTGCACTCTCTATGCTCTCGCTCGGTGTCTCTTGCTAGGCAACGTCTCCCCTTCCGACCGGCACCCTGGCACTTGTGACTCCGGCACCCCCTCCGATACTTCGGTGCCTTCACCATCCGGACACTCAGCAGGCCCGCCTGCACCCCCGTTCTGTCAGCTGAGTTCAGGGCTTCCCTCAATGCCCACAGAGGGTGGCCCACCACACTACGTGGGCTCCCATGCTCATGCTTCTTTTTGTCGGTTGAGCTAGCTTTCCTCATCTGCATCCTCCTTTTTCTCTGGGATGCCCTGACGGTCTGAGTCTCCTTATGGGAAAAAAGGAGACCCCGCACCGTTTGCATCCCTGTAGAGCAGAGTGAGACCGACGCTGGCTCTGAGAGTAAGGCACCTAGACCCCCGGCACACAACAGCCGGTGTCTTACCTGCCCTCTTGTTCGTTCCACCCATGCCACACGTTCGGACCTCACCACTGCGTCCAATGTCAGAGGTATGGCTACCAATACCGGGCCCCCTTCGCATGTCCTCCTTTTCCCTTTATGGCACAGGTGTCACCTACCTGCACCGCTGTGTCTCTCCAGCTGGAATATCCAGCACCACACCGTTCTGCCCACTGTCGTAGCGTCTTCCCCCGTAGCAACCAGGGAGGCTGTCCTCTCATGGCCCGGGGAAGGTATAATCCCTCTCCCGTTTCTTCCAGGTGTCCACCCGTGACAACACATACATTTGATTTGTGTCTGTAACAGCTAGTGTACATTTATAGGACTTGTAAAAGTTAGCGTTTTTTTTTTCACTTTTATTCTCTCAGTCACGATCACGATACATACTACCGCCCCCTAAGGATCTGACGCTGTTACTTTTCATTTGAAACTGGGAATAACTGTAAATGTGAATGGTGTTTTGAGACAATGGAACTGGACATTCTCTGATCTGGATGGATAAAAGTTGACACACAAATGCTGGTGAATCTGCCTTATTCGTATCTCACCGTCACTTGATTTTTTTTTTTATTCAGTTTTGAATTGAGTGTTCCTGCTCACGCTGAATTAGTATGCACCTTATGGTCTATGATGTCAAAGCCGCACTGACAAAAATCTAGACATAGGTATATATAATATTTGGAATTATTCATTTTATGACCTGTATAGTACATTTCGGAAAACATTATGGCACTGATGCAACATTATTCATATTATTCATATTCATTCGCATAACATCTTGCGGATGTAATCAGTGACCGCGTGTTTATTTTTTTCGATCTTGCCCATGCAGTCTCCACGTTGCTGTATAGTGTTGTTTCTTTTGTACTCCAGGACATGCAGAGGAAAGAATAGTACAGAGAGGTCAGTTCAGCGCTATATGCAATCATCAGATTCAAATGTTAACAGTTCACACACACACCCAAGGACCGTCCTTTCTACGTTTACGACATGTGTACCTGTTGCAATGTACTCACTTCTCTCTATGCTTGCTGCTTGGGCTTATCGACACATTTAGAAGACAAAAGACCCTGACCAAGAGGTGCGAAGGGATTTAAGGTGGGACGGATTTATTAGTTTTTTCGTTGGCTCTGGTAATTCTAGTGTTAAAGGTGAGGTAAAAATGTAGTAGTACACAAAACACAAAATGTTTTCTTTTCCTCTTCCTATTAGCCCCCCCCCCCCCCCCCCCCCAAGTGTCCTCTTTAAGTCACTACAGTTAAATATATAAATATGCAGATTTAGTGTAAATAATTTATAATTACTTCAGTATCCATTATTTATTTCCAACATCCAATCACTATTTACATTTCTACCATTAAATATGCATAAAATATTTACTGCTTAAATTATATGTGGCATTGCTCTCACAGCAGGTAGGTTCTTTAAACATTTTGAATTATATTTATTTAATGCTCTCTTATTTTCCATGCAGTTTTTCTAGTGAGGATTGTAGCTCACTTTAGTACAGTAGTTATGAGCACAATAGTTCTTTGAGTTAACGATGGTTTATTTAGATATTAACCAAAGGAGGATCACTATCTAAATTATCACCATCGTGAGAAATAAAAGAAATAAATATGCCATAAATAAATAAAGATTAACACAAAGTTAAACTCTATTTTCTTTCTTGTTATAAATTATGGTGATTCACATGCTCTGGATATAAATCTTAACTTAATAGAAACATAACCCTATTTAGAAACTATATCACATATTTTCCTCATATAAAATTAATTTTAAAATAATTCTAATATAAATCAAAATGAATCCTCTCAATTAAATATCAAAATATACAGCATTCCACGAAAAAATATCTTACTTGAAAGTCATGGAAATAAAGGTCTATTCCTTCAAAAACAATAGCGTCTTACAGGACATGTACTAATTTGCATATGCATAATGATTTAACATTTAACACAAACAAACTGGAAGTTAAACATAATTTAACGTTCAAAACATACCTCATTGGCTGCTTATTAAAAAAAGGGAGACTAATGTACTCAATTCTTTATCTAATTATCCAACTCTCTTTAGGGGCTGTGGTGCACACACTACAAACACATGCAAACTTTTTTTTACATAACATTCAGCTAGTTTATGAAAGTCCCGTAGCAACAACTTCCCCTAGAAATTATCCCTTTAAAACTTAGCTCCTTTACTGTTTAATAGCAAGTTAATTTTACAAACGTAAATAGTTCAACAGTTTATTGTCGATTACAAGGATTCCTGTGGTAACAAGCTGAGCATTGCAGACCACGGGGGTATTTTTCGTACGTCACTTAAATCATCCGAGAGCAGGTGCCTCATCTTGGATAAGTTAATGCCGGTGACACTCATCCGAAATAGGTCAGTTTTTCAAACACAGCCGTGTATTAGATTAGTCTAGCTGGATCTAATCATACGAGATGAATGCGCACGCCCGCGCTGAGTGAAAGCCCATATATATTGAGTCTAGAAAACATGATCAGCAAGTCTCTGATAGGCTGTAACAAAATGACAAAAGAACGTGCGCTTTTTTTTTTTTCACACACGCGGCGTAAGACCTTTTATTCGAAGGACATGAAAAATTTCAAGATTTAATATGCACAAGGGGTAACAGTGCAAAAGCAGCCCAGACCAGAAAAGACGGCTGGCAAAAAGTGGCTGACAAATTAAACGCTAAGTAGTGTGCATTGTACTTACTGAATGCAGCGTTTCATTTCCTATGTGTCAGATTAATTATTATTTAATATGTCATAATTCCAGATCAAACGTGAGCACAAGGAGAACATGGGAACAGGTTAAAGTGAAGTACAAGAATATACTTCAAACTGGTAAATATTGGTATATAACTATTTAAAGAATTGTTGACATAAATAATCATATATAATATAAAAAACATTAATTTTAAAGCTCATAAGAAGGCAGACAAGCAAAAAACAGGTGGAGGTCCATGCGGTCCACACCTAACCCCTGCAGAAGAGTTGGCTCTCCAGTAAAATGCCCATCGCCCTGTTTCTGAGGGCATTCCAGGGGGAAGCTCCTCCTCAGAACCAGTGGCAGGATGCAGTGATCACTTCATTTTAGGTAAATGATGGTCATTGCATATATTTGTCCTCCATGTGTGCCATAGGTATGTTCCATATAGCCCTCTTTTTTGTTGGGTCAGTTGCAGGGAATGTCATATCCCTTGAACCTGTGTCTGACCAACGAGATATTGACGAAGGTCAAATATTTGATGAAGACACTGTGTCTGATTATTCATCAGGAGGAGAGGTTCATTTTCCAAATAATGTTTAATCAAACTCCACTCTGATCAGTCCCATGTGCCCCAATCACATTTGGAAATCCTGGTAATGAGAATGTTAGGCTGATTGAGATTCTTCATGGAACTGTGGGTGTTTTTGCCTGTGTATTACCTATCTGCAATGGCATGAAACACCTCTTTTATTATCTGCACACGCAGGTGTCCAGGAAACACTATGAATACTCAAAGGAAATATTTCAGAGCCAAACAGACTTCACGAATTGCCTGGCAAACTGCACTTTTAGTTAGATTTTCCGCATCGCCTACAGTATATAAAAAAGTGCCGCTTGCAAAAAACCTCAAAGCAATGCCTACTGTCTGTGTGGTTGTGAGAGCCCGACTTCGCCTAGTTTGACTTCGAATATAAGGTGCTAATAAATCTTTGAGGTACAATATTCCCCCTCGGCTAAAGCGGTATCTTTCGAAAACAATTTCCTCTGGGAGCAATAAAGGATCTTGCCGATTGCGCAAAATCCTCTCTATATGAAATTCTCTTCTTATAATTTGCGCACCAATATCAATTGGTCGCTCATTCATGAACGGCGAAGCCATGACTGGATGACTTCCACACACCGTCACTGATCACGTGTGTAAACTAATCCTTGTTTACGTAGAACAAACCTGCTCCGAGCAGGTTTGCGGATTAGGATGTGTTGCTATGACAACACTTCCAGCAAGAGTTTCGAAAAACCGACAGATCCAGGATCAGGCCAAATCGTCAACAATTACATCCGGCTAAACGACTAATCCATGTACGAAAAATACCCCCCAGATTTCTATATCCGTAACAATAATCTCCAGCTCTTTCAGGCAGAGACCCAGACCATCTGAGAGACATAATCTCTCCAACATGTGTGTAGTTGAAGGTCCAGTAGATCATTGCAAGTACCTCTTTTACTTAAGATTGATGAGGGTGCATTCTTGCCTGATACTATGGAATTTTAGTTAAATTAATTTTTATATTTAATATTTATATTTAAAATTTACCAATTATTACAGAATATACGTAAATGATGTTGTAACAATGAATTATTAAAACATAGTAAAAAGGACTGAAATTAACTAAAGGGTTAACTAAACATGGCTTAAAGCTTGAACATATGAGGTCTGCCTCATCTCAGAGAAACCATCAGCTTGATTTCAAAGATAGAATGATGTAAATGAGTAATGAACACCCCTCTAGAAAGTGAGGATAAACTACTGGAAAAGCCCAAACACCCCTCCTATGAAGCAGTGCCAAGATTAATTAAAGAGTCTGCAGATCATCCCTATTTACGAGGCATCATTCAAGTAAATGAGAAAGTTGAAAGGAGTCAGGAAATATTGGTGGCACTAGCTGATTGGATGAAATAATAAAGCTAATAAAGCTATGCTTATTAAGAGTCAGACATGATGTATTAGATTATGTAATGATAGTGGAAAAGCATAAAAGCAAATCAATTGTATTATTGAGTGTTCACTCGATGGACTGAGACATTTGTGCATATCTATGTGCAAATAAAGGATTGCCCTGCATTCTCATCTGGCCTCTGTGAATGACTTCTTTGAAAATTGAGGAAATTTTTTTCCACAATGCCCATACCACCACAGCTGTCTGTTCACATTCTTGATCAACAAGGTCCTCATAGATCATCATTTTACTCATGCTGTCATTAACAGTGACTCTAAGAAGACCTTAGTGGAAGCTCATTTCAGCAACTTGCAGTAGCCACAGTTTCTTTTTATCCATAAAAACGCTGACTTTAAGCTAAAATGAGGATTTAGATTAACTGCAAAACCAAAAATCTCTCACATAACATCCACTGTCCTATAGTCTGTGAACAAAAAAATTGTCAATTCAGACTTATTGTATTACTTCAGTAGCAAAGATCAAATTAATCCTTTCTTTTAGGGCATGGAATAAAAACTGTTAGATTTGTTTGCCTGGGGTCAGTAAGCAAGACATTAGGCCAGTCACCTACACTCAAAACACCAAACCAAACTTCAAATTGTACACAAATTAAGCCTAAGCAAAATTCAAAGTCTAAATTATTTGTTTGTTATATTTCTTTTAATTTTTTGAAGTTTGGGTACTGTTTTAATGCAAATGGAAATCTTCATTACATGACATTAAGCATATAAATGCACTGTTCCAAAATGGCAGTGCTCATAAAAAACAAGTACACAAAATAAAACAATATAAAACATAAATAAAAATTACTAATACATTAAAAATATTAAAAAGTGGTGTTCATATGCACCTCTGGCAGGGTTGGTGTTTTTGTAGCTTTGACGCTGCTCATTTGTATGGTGGGATGTCCAGTTCATTCAGTTAGTAACACATCCTCAGCTTATCAGTGCCATTGCATAGCCCTCCCTTCAAAAGTTTCTGTCCCCAGAGTTCATTTTCAACTTCTTGTAATGGCAGAGGCACAGTATTCATTTCATCTGCAGTCATGCAGCTCGTAAAAAGGTCACATTAGCAGGGCTCTTGAGTGCTTCATTGTAAGGCAGTCTCTTAGGTCTTCCTTCCTGCACTGATACTGCAATCCAGAATCCAGAATCCCAGCCTCAGAACTTGACAGCAACTCCTCAGAAGAGCCCAGTAAGTCTATTTCAGATCTTTATGACATTCTGCATTTTGTTGAGTCAGACTGTATATTTTCTGTTTGTCCCATTTCTGCACAGATTGTCACCAACTCAATGGATTCTTGCTCTTTACATTACTATTTTGTGTAGCTGTCTGTCCTTAGGAGGACCACTAGCTGTTGCTGCACTAGTGGTAATTCATATGCGACTTAGGCAGACTACTCTGCCTCTGGCTCTGAAGCTACTTATTTGCATGGGCTGCCAGTTCAATGTATGGGTGACTAATGACAAGGCTGATGCAACCAATATGTGCCGTAATATAAAGTCATCAATACTTAAATATATGATGTAAAAGACCAGGCCCCAGGCACAGACAGACAGACACCATATGTCTTAAAACACGCTTTTTTATTTTATCTTCAGCCGTGGGGCACGCCTTCCCCGTGTCCCACTGGCCCAACACAGTCCCACAAGCACTTAAATTGCACTTAAATTACGCACAACTAACCGCACTTCTTCTCAGCACCACCACTCCTCCTCAGGCTTCGTTCTCCTTCCTCCCAACTCTGGCTCCCTGAGTGGTGGTGGCTGGCCCTTTTTATATCCCACCCGGAAGCGGTCCAGGTGCTTGGACACCTGGTCCTAATTGCCCTTCCGGGTGGGGCTGAAGGTATGACCAGCCAGGCTGCTGACTCCACGCAGCTCCCCCTGGCGGCCATCCGAGCCCCCAACCAGGCTGTGGAGGACTCCATCTCCCATGGAGCCATGCGCTAGGCTGGGGAACCATTGGCTGCCAGGGAGGCTGCCACCAAGCGTCCCGGGGGAGGTATTGAACAGTCCATGGCTGCTCCCCCGGAACAGATGTAGCAGAGGCGTCCCTGCCGGGCATGGGACCCGGCTGTCCTTTACAATGATTAATGCTTTCATGACAACTACAATTCCAGCATCAATCAGTTGGCCATTTTTTCAAATATTTGTACCGACTCTTGTGAAAATGTATCTCTTCCATTGATTCATCTTTCCTCCCTAACCCTAACCTTTTTAAAGTGCTGATTCCAGATTTAGGTGAAGTGGTGTTGTAATTGGTAGGGTACTCTTGTGCCAGGAGCTCTTTTTGTGAAGTTTTTCCCCTCCATTAGATCTCCCTAAACTATCCTTAGGCTACATACCAAAAACATGTATATAAGCCTGAAAGATGTACAGCCCTAAATTGTCCTAGTGTGGGTATGTGGGTTAATGTTGAATGTGCTGAGGATTGAGGCATGCTGACGTGTACTTTGCAAATGCTAGAGGCAGTTGAGAGTTTTTGGTGTTTTCTGTGGTGTGAGAGTTAAATATAAAATACATTTTGCTCTTAAAAACTTGGGTTTTGGTTGCCGCTAAGGAACCGTGCGGGAATTTTTAAAGTTTTTTTTTCCCTTTAGAAGGTTTTTGTTGCTTTTTTTACCTGCACAAGAGCAAAAGTAGCTGGGTGTTTGGAAGTGTGCTTGGAAAAGTTACGTGTACCTGTTCTTGTTATCTGTATTTGAACTAGCATTGAGGAGGTAGGGTAGAAAGCAGCAGTAACTGATATCAGCATTTGTAAGTAAATAACCACATCAGAACAGAGATTCCTTAGTTTAAAAGGCTGTAGAAGCAGATCAGGTAGTTTTATGTATCTGTTTATTTTACATTGAACAGTTCTTAGCAGTCCAGAGGTAGAACAGTTAAGCGGGCTACAGCATAAGGGTTCATTAATACGGGATAATATAAACAGTGCGAGTGGAGAGCTTTTAAGTAAGGAATAAGAGGAGCGCAAAGTTAGAAGAGACAGAGAAAAGTAAAGTTAACCTCCTAGAAGGACAAACAGCAGGCAGCTGAGAGGGAGAACAGTACAGGAGCTTAAGGGGACAAGGTGTAAATTGCTGTAGCGGTTCTTAGTGTTACCATTTAAGTTAAATCATTTAACTTTAAGAAAAAAGAAAGTTAAGGCAGTTTTACTAATCCTAAATCAAATTTTAATAATGAGGCCACTGCAATGCAAGTCCTGTTGGATGTTAGACTTTTTAGATGATAGTTTGGAAGAACCAGTTGTCTATGAGGGCTACATTCACAAATTTCAGACCAAACAGGTAGAAATAGGTGGGTCACAGTCACAAGGCGTAAGGTAAAGGGTGCACACCAGGAATTAGAAGAGTCAAACTGTTATCACGTCCTAATGGAGCTGGACGGTGTCTCTGATGATTCTGAGGTGGTAGGTAGGGATGAGGAGCCCCAACGGGCCACCTCAAAACCAGTTCCCAGAAAGGGAGAGGTAATGATATTTGGGGACTCAATCATTAGGGGGATTGAAGCGCAGGTGTGCTTCAGAGAGAGAGTCTCGCACGGTGTGTTGCCTTCCGGGTGCACAGGTGGAAACCACCCTGGAAAGGTGGATAGGCTCTTGGCCAAAGCGGGGGTGGATCCAGTTGTCATTGTCCACATTGGAACAAATGACATACATAAGGGTAGTCTGTCACGCGCCATGTCCAGGTAAGATTGAGGAGATTAGAAGGCTTAACACGTGGTTCAAATCTTGGTGCAGGGTAGAAGGGTATAGGTTTATGGGGCATTGGGACTCCTTTTGGAACAGATGGGACCTGTTGTGCCATGACGGGTTACATCTGAACTGGTGGGGCACCAATGTATTGGGGAGGCATATCAGTAGGCTAGTCGAGGATTGTTTAAACTAGGGAATGGGGGGGCAGGGAGTTTAGGATAGGGCAGGTTTAGATCTACTGTATACGTGGAGGAACAAACAACAGTGTAGAAATAAAAATGTGTAGTAATGTAAATTCTAAGCAAACATTTAAATGTAGAAGGAGTATCCATCCATCCATCCATTTTCCAACCCGCTGAATCCGAACACAGGGTCACGGGGGGTCTGCTGGAGCCAATCCCAGCCAACACAGGGCACAAGGCAGGAAACAATCCTGGGCAGGGTGCCAACCCACCGCAGGACACACACAAACACACCCACACACCAAGCACACACTAGGGCCAATTTAGAATCGCCAATCCACCTAACCTGCATGTCTTTGGACTGTGGGAGGAAACCGGAGTGCCCGGAGGAAACCCACGCAGACACGGGGAGAACATGCAAACTCCACGCAGGGAGGACCTGGGAAGCGAACCCAGGTCCCCAGATCACCCAACTGCGAGGCAGCAGCACTACCCACTGCGCCACCGTGCCGCCCTAGAAGGAGTAACACATTACAAATTATGTAGATATAGATATTAATGCTAGAAGTATCAAAAATAAGGTAAGTGAGTTGGAGTTGTATGTAGCACAGAATAAATATCATATTATAGCAATAATGGAAACCTGGCTAAATAACAAAGATGGGGATGAGTGTAACATAGAGGGATACACATTTTTTAGGAAGGATAGACAGAACAGAAAAGAAGGTGGGGTTGCTGTTTATGCCAAACAGGATTTAAATGTAAGTCCTCTTCATTTGGACGATGAGCCCCATCTTAGTTTTCACCAGATGCAATAAAGTCTAAGTAGGATACACTGGGATAAACTTTTAAGTGTGAAGACAGTCAAGGAACAGTGGAACAGATTTAAAAATGTTTTAAATGTAATGCAGGACAAATACATACCTAAAATTGGAATTAATAGGAAATTTTTAACACCACAGCGGATTAATACAGATTTAAAAAAAGAAGCTGCAAAGGAAAAGAACTGCTTTATAAGGCATATAAAACTAACGACTTCAAAGTGAATCATAGAGCGTATGAGAACATGAGGGCAACCATTAAGAAGGATATCAGGGAGGCTAAAAGTTGGAGAGGAATATAGCAGATAAGGCAAAAGAAGACCCTTTCAGCATTTTAGTAGTAAAAGTATAGTATAGGGGAATTAAAAGATATGGACAATGAAATAGCGGATGCCCTGAACTTACATTTTTCTGAGGTATTCACAGGTGAGCAAGTGGATAACCTCCCAGTGGTAAACGGGACTACTAAGGAGGTACTGAGGGATATGGAAATTGTAGGGGGAGAAGTACTGCTTAGATTAAATAGGCTGAAATCAAACAAATCACCAGGACCAGATAATATTTACCCTGAAGTTCTTAAAGAGGCTGGCGAGTACATATATAAACCCTTGACACATATTTGTAGGAAGTCACTGCACACTGGAGAGATTCCGAAGGACTGGGAAAATGGCAAATATCATCCCATTATATAAAAAGGGTAACAGGGCAGATCCAAGCAACTATAGGCCAGTAAGCTTAACATGCATCACAGGAAAATTAATGGAAGGAATTATTAAGGATAAGATTGAGCAACACCTGGCAAGGACAGGAGTTATTCTGAACAGTCAGCATTGATCCAGAAAAGAGAGGTTGTGTTTTACTAAGATGCTGGAATTCTAAGAGAAGGCAACAAAAGGATACTATCAAAGTGGAGCATATGATATTATTTATCTTCACTTTCAGAAAGCATTTGATAAGGTGCCACATGAGAGGTTGGGTATCAAACTAAAAGAAGTGGGAGTTCAGGATGATGTTTTTAGATGGGTGCAGAACTAGCTCAGACACAGGAAGCAGAGGGTGATGGTGCGAGGAACCTCATCAGAACTGGCCGATGTTAAGAGTGGTGCTCCACAGGGGGCAGTGCTAGAGCTGGTGCTATTTTTAATATATATAAATGATTTAGATAGGAATATAAGTAACCAGCTGGTTAAATTTGCAGATGATATCAAGATAGGAGGATTAGCAGATTATTTGGAATCCTTTATATCATTACAGAAGGACTTGGATAGCATACACGCTTGGGCAAATTTGTGGCAGATGAAATTTAATGTCAGTAAATGTAAAGTATTACACATAGAAAGTAAAAATGTTAGGTTTGAATACACAATGGGTGGTCGGAAAATCGAGAGTACACCTTATGAGAAGGATTTAGGAGTCATAGTGGACTTACAGACAGTGTTCAGAAGCCATTAAGAAGGCTAACAAAATGTTAGGTTATATAGCACGGTGTGTGGAGTACAAGTCACAGGAGGTTATGCTCTACCTTTATAATGCACTGGTGAGGCCTCATCTGGAGTACTGTGTGCAGTTTTGGTCTCCAGGCTACAAAAAGGTCATAGCAGCACTAGAAAAGGTCCAGAGAAGAGCGACTAGGCTGATTCCAGGGCTACAGGGGTTGCATTATGAGGAAAGATTAAAAGAGCTGAGCCTATACAGTTTAAGCAAAAGAAGATTAAAAGGTGACATGATTGAAGTGTTTAAAATTATGAAGGGAATTAGTACAGTGGATCGAGACTGCTATTTTAAAATGAGTTCATCAAGAACTCATGAACACATTTGGAAACTTGTTAAGGGTAAATTTCACACAAACATTAGGAAGTTTTTCTTTACACAAAGAATGATAGACACTTGGAATACGCTACCAAGTAGTGTGGGAGACAGTAAGACGTTGCGGACATTCAAAACTTGACTTTATGTTTTTTGGAAGAAATAAGTGGATAGAACTGGCGAGCTTTGTTGGGCTGAATGGCCTGTTCTCGTCTAGATTGTTCTAATGTTCTAATATTCTAATGTGGGCTAGACATTGGACTATCAATCCATACAGGGCTGAATACTGCTATTTCTCTTGATTTTGATGTAGTTCCTCAAAAACCTGAGGAGTACTGCATGTCCTCAGCATTTCACACTTTCCTACTAATGACTCTAGTGTGCTGAAGACAGGAACCTATACTGTTGCTGGAAATTCTCTCTATAAAACCATTAATCTCAGGTCTTCCAGCAACTTGTATGTTTTTTCACTGCATCTATATCATTTATTCTTGTATTTAGTAATTTGTTTTTTGTTAATTTCCTGGTAATCTTCCATTATCTCTTAGAATCCAAGATGGCATCAGTATATCATGTGTAGTTACATGTAGTTTTTAGTTTATGTTCATCTAGAAGCTGTTTGGTTAGGTAGACATTCATAGCTGTTCATGTACAGGGAGATGAGTGAAGTGCAAGTTAATAGGAAATAGTTAGTTAAGGAGGTGCTCATTATTGTCCTTTTAGGGATATGAGAGAAAAAGAACTTTTTCTGGACTCAATCATAAGGCCTTCATAGTAGCTTCTTTGCATGTCTAGAGGTAGGAGTTGTTATGAGTATTTAGCACCAGTTGCCAGTATGTGCTTTTCCTTTGAAAATTGCCCTTCGTTATTGCCCTTACAGGAAATTGATTTCGCAGAGAAACTCCTTGACAAATTAGCGAAACAAATTTAATTTTGCTTACAGAGAAATCACCTCTATTGGCAGATGAAGAAAGATGTTTATTCCTGTCTGGAAGCATTTACATGCCTTAATTCTGCATGCACCTGACTGATTTCAGACAAGGTAGCAGGATCCCTGTTTTGCCAATTATGATGACAATCTTGGCAGTCTAAACCCTAAAGATGCATCAGAGATGAGAAGGAAACTTGAATCTCCACAGTGCCTGAGTGTACATCCTCAACTTCTTCTGCAGGAATCAAGAAATTTTAAAGGGCAGTTGCTAGGTAACAGTGGGGGGTGCTTCACATGTAGTAAGATTTTCCATTGGAGGAAACACAATAATGTGCACACTGGTGTGATTTAGTGTGTCTTCATCTGGAAAATATGCAAAATGTTACATTTTTAAAAAAGGCACCGTACTTCTCCATGGTGAATGAGAGGCATAAAAAGAATTGATTTTAGACCGCTGTGCAACAGATTACATTCATTATGCAGCTGCAGAAAAAAACACAGGTAAACATAGACGTATGAATTAGGATTTAGGGAGCAATTTTCCTTGTTAGCTTCTTTTTCACCCCAAAAAGCCTTTAAAATCTTGAAAAAATTATTTTTGTATAAATCACCTACAAAACCAATTTAGTGTCTGTTTTGTAAAACTTTATGTCTATCAAAACTTGTCTGTTTTGCTACCCATAATTTTAAATTGGAATTCCTGTTTGACGCACCAGACCACTACCACAATTCACATACCAGTACTATTTATTTTATTTATAACTATCAGCAGCACCCCGTGTTGCTTGGTTATGTAATTTTAATCTCTGGTCTGTTTGTCTGCTAGTCTGGCTTCAATCTGTTCTGGTGGTTCACTAGCTCTGAGTCATTAGGAGGTGCTGTCATTGAATCTGGAGTAAAAAGGAGATAAAAAAAAAACAAAATTACCTCCAGAGTCAAAAGTTCAGGTTAGGACATGGTTTATAGTCTACCCCTAATCAAATGAAGGAGGTGTGCAAATTTTGGCAGAAATTGGTGTAACGGTGTAGATTTGTTTGCCAATCATACAGATATATGCCACTCAGCCACAACATTAAGAACCACTGACAGGTGATGTGAATAACATTACTTATCTCATTATAATGACACCTGTCCAGGGGTGGAATATATTAGGCAGCAAGGGAACATTCAGTTCTTGAAAGTGATGTGTTGTAAGCAGGAATAATAGGCAAGCGTAAGGATCTGAATGATTTTGGCAAGTTCCAAATTTTGATGGCTAGGCAACTGGGCCAGACATCTCCAAAACAACAGGGGCCTCATGCATAACGCTGTGCGTAGAATTCGCACTATAACATGACGTAAGCACAAAAGCCAAAATGTGCTTACGCACAGAAAAATCCAGATGCAGGAATCTGTGCGTTCGCCAACTTCCGTGTTCTTCCGCTACATAAATCCCGCTCAGCGTGGAAATAAACACACATGCACGTGCACTGCTGTCCCACCCCAACTCCTCCCAGAATTACGCCTCTTTGAATATGCAAATCAATATAAATAGCCCTTAAGCCCAGCGTTCTGTGAAAAGGCAATGGCAAAAGTACGAGGAAAAATAGAAGAATTTCAGCGAATACCAAATGGAGGCAAAGAAAAACGTACTATTTGTTGGTTTAAACAGTTATATAAGCATCAAAAGGAAGTTGATCGAGTGACATAGCGTGTCGGAGAAACTCGAAAGCTCAAATTCAAAGTTGCACAGTGCCCGAAATAAAAAAGTTGTCACATATCAAAGTTGGCATGAAAAGGCAACTCATTGCCCACCGTCTGAGTGTCATATGAAAGCTTATTAGGGTACAGTGAAAAAAAAGGCATACAGTGTGAAAAAAGCACGAAATGCCAACTTTAATCTCGAAATTTCCACATTAGTCACATAGTTTATTTTGTCATTAAAGTAGAACATTATAATTTCATCTTAAAATCGTTTAATTTACTAGTTTCTCAAATCCCATCGTAACTAAAGTAGCACGTTAAATGCTTTGTTGTGTATTTGATCTTATATGTGCTCTATGTGTGTGAATCACTACGTGCTCTTCCTCTGATAGGACACAGAATCCATTACGTTCATAATATTACAGCTCTCTGAATAATTAAAATACTGAGAAGTATACGTGATATCATTTTCATGATGATATGAGTTAAAGCATGTTATTAAACATGGGAACACGGCGGCGCAGTGATTGTTCATGCCTTACAGCAAGATGCTTGCTGCGCCATGCGCAACCTTCAATGAAATGCTTTATTACAGAAGTACTATCTCTTTCAAACGTACTAACCCCCAATTCCTGTTCTTACTTTTCTTTCTCCAAATACCCAATTGCCACACAAATCAGCTCTGTAATAGATGTTAAGCCATCTGTAGGCTTAGAACGCCGATTCTTCAAAACTTTTAAGGAACATCAAAATATCTTCGTAATGTTTAATTATTCTACCTCTTCTATCCTTCCAGTGTCGCGCCAGCCACAGCATGAATGCAGCGCGAGGCAGGAACAAACCGTGAATAAAGCTCAAGCTCACTAGTGCTGTGGCACCGTGTAGTTAAAGTTAAAGTGTTATCTGTATAATATAATCAACATATTTTGCTACATTTCATCTTGAAAATGATATCTTCATCATATGTAAATACGCGCTTTATAAAGTGGCTCAGGTTGTGCAATATTATAACTGTATCATAAGTACAATTACCTCACTGTAACTTGCAAGTACAAACAGTTCTACAAGGAGCACTTGATGGACTGATTCAGTGCGTGTATAGTTCTTGGGATGAAACTGTTTGTGAATCACGAGGTCCGAACAGGAAAGGCTGTGAAGCATTGGTCAGATGAGAGCAGTTCAAATAGTGAATGGCTGAGACAGCGAGTGCTTGATGCTGTATACCAATAATTCTCTTTCCAATCGCTGTAGATCTGTGATTCACACTCAGATACAGTGATATAAATACTCCGAGTGGTGCAGTGCGAGTAACATGGAAAAAGATGATCCGCTGTGGCAACCCCTAACGGGAGCAGCTGACAGAAGAAGAAGAAGAAGGTGCAGTGAGAGTAACAACACTAAAGCAGCTATGGTATTTAGAATCGTTTGACCATTCTGTGGACCATTATATTGTTACAGGTTAATTACAATCAGATACATTAAATTTATGAACGATATGCGGTTAATTTCAGTGTATTTGATAAAGCCGCCGTCGTGGATGTGGATCTAAGAAAGGGTAACCACACAGGAACAGTAGCACTGCTTTGACGCTGGGTGCCGCCAGTCTTCAAAACCGAGCGGAGAACTAGCGTACGACAGGGTATGAGGTACCGTGGAAAAGTGCGTGGCTTTATGCCAAGTGTAGGTTTTATACATCGCGATTTGAACGTGAAAACGTTCTTACGCAACATTTCTCTGCGTACGCACCGTTTATACATGAGGCCCCAGGTCTTGAGGGGTGTTCCTTGTATGTAGTGGGCAGTAACTGCCAAAAGTAGTCAAAGGAAGGACAACCAGTGAACCACCAAAACAGTCATATGTGCCCAAGGCTCATTAATGCATGTGGGGAGCAAAGACTACCTGTCAGGTCTGATCCCACAGAACATCCACTGTATCAGAAATTGCTGAAAACTTAATGCTGGACAAGAGAGAAAAGTGTCAGAACACATAATGTATCACTTCTTGCTATGTATCGGGCAATGTAGCCACAGGCGGGTCAAAGTGCCCATGCTGACCCCTGTCCACTGCCAAAAGCACCTACAATGGTGCATGAGCATCAGAACTTGACTACAGAGAAATGGAGGAAGTTGGCCTTATTTAAGAATCATGTTTTCTTTTAGATCATGTGGCAGCCGTCTTCATTGTGCTTGGGAAAGAAATGGCAGCAGAATGCACTATGGGAGAAAGGCAAGCTGGTGGAAGCAGCATGATGCTCTGGGCAATATTCTGCAGGGAAACCTTGGGTTCTGGCATTTCATGTGGCCGTTACTTTGACATGCACCTCCTACCTAAAGATTGTTGCAGACCATGTACACCCTTTCATGGCAACAATATTCCCTGATGACCTTAGTCTCTTTCAACAGGAATAAAATGCCCTGCCACCCTGCAGAAAATGTTCAGGAATAGTTTGATGAACATGACAAAGAGTTCAAGGTGTTGACTTGGCCTCCAAATTCCCCAGATCTCAATCAGACTGATCATCTGTAGGATGTGCTAGAAAAACATGTCCAATGCATGGAGGCCACATCTTGCAACTTACAGGACTTAAAGGCCCAGAGGCTAGCATCTTGGTACTAGATACCACAGGACACCTTCAGAGGTCTTGAGGAGTCCATGCCTGGACAAGTAAGAGCTGTTTTGGCAACATGAGGGGGACCTACACTATATTTGGCAGGTGGTTTTAATGTTGTCACTGATCAGAGTGCACACAAACACACAGATTTGGAGCTTTGTACATTTGATGTACTGTTTTTTGTGTATACTCTTTCTTGATTTTTTTAATATATAAATGTTTAATCAAGGTTTTGCAATAAACAGTTTTCTTTTCATTCACATTTTATCTCTGTTTTGCATCACAGTGGAGTCAAAGTTTACCCTACAAAAAATAATGAAAATTACATCAGTTTGTCATGTGCTGAAAGCTGCCCCGGCCTAAAGTTAAGCCTGAAGGACAGATACCCCGAGCTACTCATGCTACTTTTGAGGTGCCAGTTGGGCGAGGGAAGTTAATCAGATAGTGTTTACCTGACAACAGGATGATTCAAATATTAATTCAATTTCCTCTTAAAGAGGGAGCTATCAAGGGTGCGGTTAGGATGAGGGTGGTGCTGAGGAGGAACCGGTATGGTTGGGCTTGTCCAAACATTTCTAGTATAATTGCTATGCAACAATATAAAAGGTAAGACAGACAATAAAAGTGAACCAGGGAATAATTCTGTTTGAAAGATGTGGTTTCTGTTTTAACTCCATGCATTCTTTTTTTGCACAATGGTTCACCCCTACCTCTCAGCTCCAGAATCCTGCCTTCAAATCCTAGCCAGTCTGGCCACTCAAAACAAGTCCACTGTTTAGCCTGCAGTGGTTTTCTGCCCAGGTTTAGTTCCTTCTTTGTTACTGATACTGCTGAGATAGGGTCCGGTCCCCAAAGCCCTCACCTGGATTTAGTGGTTTCGATAAAGTATAAATGGATAGTTAAATCAGGTTATGCTCAGAAGCATTACAGGCTGACATTCTGCACTTTACACAAGATTGCTTATCCTCAGCAGCAAGGATAATAAATATTATTCTAAATTTCAGAACAGAGAGACTGAGCTGTTCGAGTTTTCCCACGGGGCCTGATTAGCACCACGTATGACCACTTACTGTGTGTGCGTATCAGCAAAGGGAATGTCGATGCTTGTAAGAGACAACCTAGAGTAGCACAGCTGCTTTATGACTTGCTCTATAACTAATTATATCTATATACTGTGTAATATTTTAATACGAATAGGAAGACATCCTCTCAGTTGCTTTTCATCTTACACAAACCTGAAAAGCAATCTCATTACTGCTGTAATCTAATACCAAACTGGATTGAGACCCAGGTGAACTATGAACTTGCCAAGGCAGTGCCTGTGATTAATTTTTCAACAACACCAGAAACTGTCAGGTGCTGGGAGAAATAAAATTATGCTAGCCTTTAAGAAAATGGGAAGAGCTCTATTTTTTACTTTGTTGTTAATTTTATCAGTAAGATTTTAATTACTTTTATTTAAATAAATCTTGTATATACAATGTAATATTCTACAAAATATGATGAATAAAGCTAAATATCTGCTGATGTACTCTCTAGAAGTAAATAATATTGTATGCAGCAAAACACATAAATAAATAGATACTGTTCATAAATGGTAGAGCACAGATTGGAGCTGCTCACACAATCGACCCCTTTTTAGACTATTTAGACTATCAATCATTCAAAGCTCAGCTTCAGACATGTGTCTTGCTAAACTGACAGAGATCCCATTCCCTTTGCAGCAAGATGGTTTCAGAGGTATAATTTACTTTAACTCGTCCTGTAAATATATAACAAAAAAACAAAGAAGCTCATAAAACTTGAGCTGTCTTCCTTCTGGGCATGGGTGTGGTAGAGTGTTTAGCACCATTCCGGGCATTTAGGTTTAGTTCCTAGCCTTCCCACCTCATAAAATTGTGCACATGTTTCAAGTTCATCAGCATGTCTGAACTGGCTCAGAATGTCAGAATAAGTCAGCGAGTATGGCTGTGTGTGTGTGACCTGGCATAAAACTTGGGGTTGGTTCATATCTTGGGCCCTATCCTATGATGCTCAGGACAGGTTTTAACACCATTATAACATGACCTTACAATATGAATATGGATATAGTCTCAATATCTGACCCTTGTCTAATTACTAGCACCTACATTTATATGCTTTGGTGATATTCTTTAATGACTAACCTTTGTCCTTATTACACAATCAAATACAAGAACAGAACAGAGGGATTGGCAGAGGGGCAGACAATCTCTAGGTGTTGGGCAAGGTTCATTCATGTTGACCCTCATTAGAAGAATGAAGAATTCCTGTACATTGTTAAAAACTTTGCCTCCATCCACTATCTTGTGTGTTCACACATGTCCAGCAAGCAAGTGGTTGGACTCTGTACAAGAGAGTAGTGGACAGGTAGGCATGGAAGTCTGGCTCTTCTGAATACTTGGCAGTTGGAGTTTGAGGTAACCAAGAATTTCATTGTGCTTGAATTCCCAGAATTCAACACTAATGTGGGCAAAACTTGTGACCTTAGAGATGACTCCTCCGAATATCTTGTCAAAATATTCAAACCTTGAAGATGATTATGATGAATTGTGCTTCTGGGATACACTCCAGCTACCCTGGTTAGAAAAATGGATGGATGGATGGATGGATGGATAGCAACAGATAAGAGAAATCATAGCCTAGCAGCAGAAGTGCTAGAGGTGGAGTCTTAGTCAGTTCCTGACAGTTAAGAGAACAGGAGAGCAAGTACTCTCTTATTGTCTAGTAGTGTGGACACATACCTATAGGAATGTTCTTATACAGAAAAACTGGACATTGTTGTCAACATATATAAATATGGAGTATAGAGTAATAAATAGGATTGGGGTGCCAGTCTAGTGTCCCATGATAAATAAAGGGAAAAGAAAAAAAGCACTCAAAACATGGTGTACTGCTGTTAAACAAAATGATGTTCCTGAGGTGAAAGTTTTGTGCTTCTCGGCTGCATGTTCTTAAAGAATAGCAGTTTCCAGTGGCTTCTCAATCTTTATAGCAGAAACTGAGTCACTCGTCCTCCAGTTGGTGAGCTTCTGAACTACGGGTGCATAGAGAGATGAAGTTAAAAACAGTGCCCCCAATACCACAGGTGATGATATTGCACTACCTTCTCAGAGCTTTGAAGATTTCTCAGAAGTGCTCATGTTTAACACACGACAAGCAGATTATGCTTACTGCTGTGTAGCTTTTTGAAGGTTTAAAGTTAACATCTAGGTGGTAATTGTTTATTGGTTTGGATTGTTCATTATTAAGAATATCTTCTTCTTCATTATTAAGAATATCTTCTTGCAGGAAAATCATGGGGGTTGATGGCAGGATTGGCACTCCAGCCACTGTAAAAAAAACTTCACACAGCACTGAGACGACAGGACTCTGCTGCAGCCACCCATAGGACGGCTGCTCGCATTATGTAGGGGATGGGGGAAAGCCCTCGGAAGCCCCATCCACAGAAGAGTCAAAACCGTCGGAGAGCCAATGGAGTCAGGCCTGTTGGGGATCAGAACTGGTGTGGTGTTGAGGTGTCGCCCACTGCACAGCAGCACTCAGGTCACACTTTGAGGGGGCCCACCTGGGTAGGTGCATGGAATGTCTTGTCTCTCCGGCATGATGATCATCTTCCTCTGCTGTCGGAGGTGCTGCGTAAACTCCTCATTTCAGTGGTGGCACTCTCTGAGGTGCGCAGACCTGGAGCTGGCCAGATCTCTGTAGGTGGGTATTTTTATTGGTCTGGTTGATTTGATGGCTGTCATACTCAGGGTGTAACTGTTGCAGTAGCAGATCAGCTCCTTCTGATGGTGTCAAATTCACTCCTTTCAATAAGTGTATTATGAGACTCAGATTACGGTACTCTCTGGGTGTCTTGTCTGTTGTCTCAGTGTATTCTCTGACCGCGGTGAGTGATGTCTCAGTGAGGGAGACATTTTATTCACAACTTCACTCAGTGGTTGATGAGTGCCCATGAGGTGATACTCCTCTGGTCATGGGTGACTTCAATGCAACCACTGGCACTGACGGTGCTGGCTATGAGGATTGTCTCAATCCCCATGGGTCTGGTGGCCATGATGAAAGTGGCTCCATGTTGCTTGACTTTGCAAAGGGTCGAGGCAGTGGATCGGTTGGATCCTGAGCCGCATCATTGGACTTATTGGTACTCCAATACTGGTGGTGCGGTGAAGGACATCAATCACATCCTTTGTGTGCAGACAAAACTGCAGGATCTACAGAAGTGCCCAGTTTGTGAATTATGACCACAGACTTGTTGATGCTACTTGGAAGATTCAGCTTAGTTCCAGTAGGCTACCACCTACTAGGAAAATGAGACTGGACCTGGCCAGACTCCAAGACCAGGCAGTTTCTAATGAGTTTGCATGCAGTTTGTGTGAGGAACTTACAGACTTGGGTGTGACTGCCAATCCTAATGTGATGTCGGAGACCTTCCGTGACAAGACCCTGAAGGTTTCTGAGAGTTGTGTTGGTGTTACCAGTGGTCCCAAAAGGAGGTGTTTCATCTCGCAGGGTACTCTGGATATTATCGAGATGAGTCGCACAACCCAAGCTTACCGGGAACTGAGAAGGACGGCTGTGAGGGCTCTGAGGGAAAATAAGGAGGCATTTGTTAGTGGAATCTGTGAGCAAATGACACACCATCTATTGTCTAGTGACCCACATCCTGCTTACAGAGGAATAAAAGCATTACTCCACATCCAAATCTGTTCCTCGGAGAGTCACAGTCATGATGGAACAATCCTTATGGATGACGCTGGCTGGCTACTTTGAGCAGCTGCTTAAAGATGATTCTCCGGCTAGGATGTTGGATATCTCTGGGTCCACAGTTCTTGAGGCTGATCTTCCCAATTAGCTGTGAACCACCCAGTCTCGTTGAGATTGCACAGGTGATGAACCAGCTGAGGGTAGGGAAGGCTGCAGGGATCTGTGGTATCCGGGGTGAACTTCTCCAGGCTGGTGGTAAGGCTGTCCTCCTGGCATTGCAAGCAATCTTTGATTCCACTTGGGAGACTGGCATCATCCCAACTGACTGAAAAAACGGGACTTGTCATTCCTATCTGGAAAGGGAAGGATGATCGCCTGGATTGCAGCACTGATCTCGATGCCAGATAAGGTCCTTGCTAGGGTCATCCTCAAAAGGATCTGTGATCACTTGCTCACCTACCATCGACCAGAGCAATCTGGTTTTATGCCAAAGAAGTCTACCATCGACTGCATCCTGGCACTGAGGGTTTCCATGGAGAGCAAACACGATTATCTGACGAGTTTCTTTGCTGCCTTTATCGATTTTTGTAAAGTGTTTGACTCAGTTGATCGAGCTGCCCTGTGTGATATCCTGAGACTTTTTGTGGGATCCCCACAAGGTTGCTGGATATCATGGCCAGCCTGTACACTGGAACTGTGAGTGCTGTGCAGAGTTGAGGCAGAACCTCTGTGTTTTTCCCAGTTGATTCTGAGATTCGTCAGGGATGTGTTCTTGTTCCTGCTCTGTTCAATGCTTGCTTGGACTGAGTGTTGGGCAAGGTCACAGGCTTCAGTGACTATGGGGCATCTGTTGGTGAAGAAAGATTCACTGATCTAAACTTTGCTGACGGTGCTGTGATCTTTGCAGAGTCAATGGAGGCTCTGATTAGGGCTCTTGAGAGACTAAGCGAGGAGTCTGAGTGTCTGGAATTGCGAGTGTCCTGGATAAAAACCAAGATCCAGGCCTTTAATGACCTCTTAGGCACAGCCATCAGCAGTGTGTCTGTCTGCAGTGAGAGTGACGACCTTGTCGAGAGGTTTACTTACCTCGGCAGTGACATTCATGTCTCTGGTGACTCTTCCTATGAAATCAGTAGACGGATTGGGAGAGCATGGAGTTGTTATAAGGTCACTGGAAAGGGGTGTGTGGCGCGCGCGATATCTATGCAAAAGGACGAAGGTCCAAGTGTTCAGAGCCCTGGTGCTTCGTGTTTTGCTATTTGGTTGCGAGACATGCATGCTATCCAGTGACCTGAGAAGAAGACTGGATTCCTTTGGTACTGCATGTCTTTGGATAATCCTTGGGTACTGCTACTTTGACTTTGTGTTGAATGAGCAGTTGCTCATGGGGTCCTGAATGAGGCACATTCATGCATTGTGAGGGAGCATCAGTTACGGCACTACGGCAATGTGGTGCGATTCTCAGAGGGAGGTCCAGCTTGCAAGATCTTCATTGTTGAGGACCTGAGTGGTTAGACCAGGCCAAAGGGACACCCACATAACACCTGGATGTGGCAAAGAGATGGTCATTTCCAGAGGGTGGGACTGGAGCATGTGTCTGCTTGGGGGGTTGCCAACCCGAGCTGTTTTGTCATGTTGTGGGTGTGGCAATGTGCTGTACATGTGGTGCATGTTCCCCAACCTGACCTGACCTTAAAGTGTTTCTTTACAATTTGCATGTTTTTCTCAAATATTGTGTTAATTAATGTGCTTTATGTTGAAATACGGTGCCTGCCCAGTGTCTCAGTGTTCATGTTGGTCCTCAGGGGGCACTACATATTTCCAAATTCTGTCAATTTGCAACTTCTCCATTAGGTTAGTGGTAAGGCCAACTCCCTTTGCTAGTTTAAATGCAGTTTTAATTAACTATCAGAAACTATAAAAGAACAAAATGATAAAGTCATGACACCATTGCCTGACGTAATATTTACTACAACACTTTAAATTAGAAACTACCTATTAGTCAAAGACTTTTATGTAATAAGATCTTAACAGTGGCTTCCTTTGGTTTTATTAACACTTTAAGGCATCAGTAAAGTGGTTATTTGTCTATTTGGGCAGTTTGGCATATTCTGTTTATATCTCTCTATTATAAAAAAAAAATCCTAGAGAGAAACAGTAGGGCGACGAGAAATGATCTTCACGTTAAGATCACGAAAGACACTTAAAAGACCCGTGAGACTAAAGAGATTGGCCACGGAGCGTCTTGCAGAGACCTTAAACATGAGACTTTGTGCCAAGAGATTGACCCAGGACTGTCTCGCAATGACATAGAACATGAGATTCTTGCAAGACATGCCCTACTTACAACTAAATAAGAGCACAGGCAGCAACACACTCAGTCGTGTTTTGGCTTTGAGCACACACAGATCCAGGGCTCTCAGCATGTATAAAGCGTACAAGGACAATACGTTATAAGTGAAACGTAGACAACTAAGAGAAGAAGAAAGCAGCGCAGAGAAAAGAGACTCAAAAGCATTGGAGAGACAAAAAAGAAAAAGAATAATCTAGTTTCAAATTCAGAAAATAAGGAAAGTAATTATCAGCCCGGAACAAGTGGAATTGAAAAAAAAGCACATCCAATTCGGACATTGGCGCTATACACATGCAGAGCAGGTTAGAGATTATGAAAGCAATGGAATTCGAAAGGCTCAAAAAAAAAAACGTTGGCGTGATACACATGTGGAGAAAGTTAAAGAATATGAAAGTAGGAAAATTAGAAAGTATGAAAAAAAGAAAGTAAAGATTGCAGTAGCGCAAAGAAATGGAAATTATTACTCGAAAAAGGGAAAATAATCACCACAGACCAGGTGTCATTGAAACAAAAGCAGGATAAAACGAGGTCAGAAATAAAAGAGTAGAAAACAAAGTAAAATGTCATAAAGAGGTAACAAAACAAAGGGGCCAAACACATGCAGAGCAGGATAGAGATAATGAAAACTGGAATTCAAAAGACTCAAAAAAAACATTGGCACAAAACAAAGAAAATAAACATCGCATTAGCGCAAAGAAAGAGAAATTATTACTCGGAGAAATAACAAAAAGGCAAACAGAGATCAAATATATGGACATAGATGATATGTCAGAAGTATGTAAATATTGCTGCGGTGGGTTGGCACCCTGCCCAGGATTGTTTCCTGCCTTGTGCCCTGTGTTGGCTGGGTTGGCTCCAGCAGACCCCCCGTGACCCTGTGTTCGGATTCAGCGGGTTGGAAAATGGATGGATGGATGTAAATATTGTAAGGCTTTGAAGTTGAAGTCAGGACAATTTCAAAAACGGAGTTTACCACACATGCATTTATTGGTTACTTTGCAAAAAAAAATTATTAACTGCTGATGATATAGATCATTTTGTCTGTGCTGAAATTCCAAACAGAGAAACCTATCCTGAATTATGGTACAAAGTCATTAAACACATGTCTCACTGACCTCATTAAAAAGATTCAGCACACTGGGACTCGAAAGATTCCAAATATTGTTTTTACAGAAGTTCAGAAATAAAAGTGAAACTAATTAAATAGCAACAATTCAAAGAAAAAAAATCTTAAAAGTGTATATCCTGTGGAAGAAAATTATGAATGCCCCGATTTAAGCAATTAAACACAGGCAGGAGAAAGCATCAATCGTTATTCTTTATCTAAATCTCCGAAGAGGTAACAAGTGTATTACATGTTAGCCACATGTTAGTCACATTGCAACAAAGGAAAAAAATGTCCTCAGTGCTATATTTATACAGTTCATTGATTAGGTCACTATTCTTTAAAAGGAATTATTTACAAATTCAGAAATCTTTTAACATGATTGGTTACACCTAGTTGCTAACAGGACATGGCAGATGTTGATACCTTAGATCAGGGGTAGGCAACGTCGGTCCTGGAGTGCCACAGTATGTGCAGGTTTTTGTTCCAACCCAGTTCCTTAACGAGAACTCAATTATTGCTGATGAAGCACATATTGCTTAAGTGACATTTTAATGCTTCATTTTAGTGGTCTCACTTGTTAAGGTTCTCCAACCTTAATTGCTTATTTCAATCTTAAACTGCTGCATTCAGTGTTTTAATTGCTCCTTATTAGCAATAAGATGTAAAACAGGGGTAGGCAATGTCGGTCCTGGTGAGCCGCAGTGGCTACAGGTTTTCATTCCAACCCAATTGCTTAATTAGAAACCAATCATTGCCAATCTCAGACCTTATTTAATTTTATGGCTTGTTAGTCTGTGCAATGTAAGGCTTTTATATCGTAGATTTTTTTCCTTTCCAAGGATATCATCCAAATGATTTGAAGCCTAAAACAGATCATTTTCAGTCTGTCACATTTTTCTATTAAGTGTTTTATTAAATCAAACCGTGCATGATGAACACACACAGATGTAATTGGAAAAAAGCTAGCTGGAGAACTGCTGGCTGCTTTGTCTTTTACATCTTATTGCTAATAAGGAGCAATTAAAACACTGAATGCAGCAGTTTAAGATTGAAATAAGCAATTAAGGTTGGAGAACCTTAACAAGCGAGACCACTAAAATGAAGCATTAAAATGTCACTTAAGCAATATGTGCTTCATCAGCAATAATTGAGTTCTCGTTAAGGAACTGGGTTGGAACAAAAACCTGCACATACTGTGGCACTCCAGGACCGACGTTGCCTACCCCTGCCTTAGATGACCACAATTTGATTGATAGTCCTGTTTGTTTAGGATGTATGTGACGTTTTGAATGTATATTTTTCATTTTTGTTTTGAGGAGCTTTGTGAACCTCAAGAAGAAGAGAAAAGAACAATGGCATATATATATATATATATATATATATATATATATATATATATATATATAATATTATGATCCAGCTTGGTACAAAACAGGAAACAGTATTGTAAAAGAAAGGTTATGCCATAAATATAGCACTTCTCTTGAGGGGTTATATAAAGGACAAGAAATACATTTTATCATAGTGAATAATAAAATAACAGCGTCAGCTTTTAAGCATAAGCTCAGAAGGATATGAGACTCAGACACATGCCAGGTGCATATTGGACCAGGGTTCAAATTCAACTCTTACAATCTGGAAAAACAAAAACGGGGGTTGGCGAGCAAAGTGAGCACGGGGCGAAGCCCCCTAGTCATATATAAATATGAGAACTTAATTTGCACTTAATAATCATTAATGAAGGATTTGCAAGACTCAGGATAAAGTATGCAATATTGAGAGACATAGTATCACCCACTTAAGATATATAACCATTTTATTGATGCTTTATGAGTATTAAGACTAAAAGAGGCCTTTAATTATGTCTAGTTACATAACTGTATGCAACTATTAGAGGAATTACAGGTAGTATCTGTGGAGAACAGGCCTGACACAGACAGGCAGACATTGTTTTGTCACCCAACACACGTTTATTTACACTATTTACAACTGATGAACACACACAACCCAGTGTTGCAGCACCAATCACCCTGAGTCCAGGCCCTCCAAACAATGTCTTTTCCTTCTCTTCACGCCAGCCATCAAATGGAGGGAGGCGGCCCCTTTTATAATCACCCGGATGTGCTCCAGGTGCTTCCCAGCAATCTTCCACCGGCACTCCCCAGTGTGGCGGAAGTGCCGGCTGCGCACCCGGAAGCACTCCGGGTGTCCCCGCTTCTATTCCCCCCAGCACTTCTGCATGTGGCGGAAGTGCTGAGATCCAGGGCTCCAAAGGCATTGGGGCGCCTACTGGTGGTGACCACGGGCCCCTACAGTGTTGAGCTTCAAAGCTCTGTACCCGTGGTCCCCATAGGTACCAGGGCGGTCGCCCCCACATGATCTGGGGAAGGCACAAGCCCTCTTCCAGTCCTCTGCGACATATCTAATCTTTGGTGTTACCCTAGACACTTGTTTTGAAATCAAGACTGTAATTTTAAGATAACTCTTCAATCACAGCTTTGCCCATTAGCATTGGGGAATTGTCTCAGTCTTGGCCAATAACCATGTCTCTGATTTTGACCCATTTCTGCAGGTTTTAGTATTTTGTCATTTTTTGATTCAATCCAGTTGTGAAACCTACTTAGGTGACATCAACATGAACTATGTATTCCAGTGTTTCCCAGCCTCGGTCCTGTGGCCCCCTGTCACTGCCATTTTTTTTCCATCCAGCTTCTGTTTTTAATTGGACTCCTAGGCTAATTAAGTGAATTGTTATTTCTCAAGTTCTGTGTTTTGGGAACAATATAGAAATTAGAAAACTAAGTTTGGTAAAAAAAAAATATCTATCTATTATATAAAAAAATTTTGGATCAAGATATGATCATCTCGGGGAGACACTTTGACGTCACGTGAGACTAGACATTACAACCTTAGGAAGCAAGACCCATGAGACAGTGACTTTTGCACATCACACCTTATTTACAAACAATTTAAAACAAGTTCATGGACCTTTAACCTCTCAGTTATTGGAATGCTTTTGGCAGACACACTTCATCTGCTCCCAGCTCTTAAAATGTTATACATTCTAGATGGCACGTGAACAACTAAGTGAAGAAGAAAGAGCAGCGCGTCGAAAAGAGACAAAAAAGCATTGGAGATAAAAGAAGGCAAAAAAGGATGCACAAGAGAACAATAATAATCTAAATTCAGAAAATAAGGAAAGTAATAATCACCCTGGACGTCCCGTGAGAGACACTTTAACATCCTGCAATACAAAGCAGTGAAACCAAAGGACAGCTGCTGTACAGGCTTTTAAATGATTGACGAGTGGTGTACCAAGCAGAACACGCATGTGTTCAGTCCCCCAACCAAGCCCCACTTCACAATGCGAGCAGCAGAGATGCGCTCCAGATGGGGAACAGTAAGCGAGCAAAGTGAGGACAGCTGCTGTACAGGCTTTGAAATGATTGACACGCAGCATGAAAAGCAGAACATGCAGGAGGCAGGAGGAGCAGAAAGACAGCAGGTGATCTGTCTGCATCTCCAAATCATGCGTTCAGCCACCCCCTTCACAACGCGAGCGGCAGAAATGCGAAATGGCTGTCGCGTGCCACACCCCAGAGTGGGAGCTAGGGGGAGGGCTCGCATAGCGAGCAGGGGGCAAAGCCCCCTAGTATATATTGTGAGATATGGCTGGACATTCATACCGGCCAATGCCCCCAGGCCGCCAGATGGAGCCCTCCTTGCAGCATGGAGGTGCCCCGAATGCCAGCAGGGAATCATGGACAGTGGAGTTATAATGCACAGCCCTGCTGGATACCATGGGGGCCGCCAGGAGTCGCTGCAGGGAGGCCCAGGGATTTATATTTTCTGTATAGCCCAGAAGTATTTCCAAGTCACGGGAACAGAAGAAATGATATACTTCCGGGCTGAAGAAAAAGAGAAGTTTTTACCTGACCCGGAAGTGCTGGATAATCATATGGACTGAGAGCTCGGAAGCACTTCTGGGTCGAGGACTATAAAGGACTGTGGGAGATCCCAGACAGATGAGCTGAGTTGGGAGGCCAGGTGGCTAAGTGTCTGAGAGTGGAGGTTTATTGTGATTTGATTATAGAAAATTGTATTGTTTATTGAGTATTGTGGAGTGGAGGGTGCTTTGTGCACATTATTATTGTAATAAATAATTATTGGACTTTTTATCTGGTGTCTGATGTTTGGTCTGAGGGTTCAAGGGGACGACAGCATCCAAATTTGTCACAATATATAATATATATATATTAAAATGTACCAAGCAGTTATGAGGGAATAATGTCTTTTTTTCTTTTTAACAATATTGGGTGGAGTGGTGGCTCTGAGGCTGGGGATCTGCACTGGCAATCGGAAGGTTGCCGGTTTGAATCCCATAAATGCCAATAGGGACTCTGCTCTGTTGGGCCCTTGAGCTAGGCCCTTAACCTGCAATTGCTGAGCGCTTTGAGTAGTTAGAAAAGCACTATATATATGTAAAGAATTATTATTATTAATATTTTCAACTTGATTTTCATTCTACTTTTCTAGGTGTTCTAATTGTTTAATTAATCCATTATTTACTAATTTGTAGGTCTGATGCTAAAGTACTTGCAGCCTTTGATTATTCAGTGTTGTTTGTCAGCGTGTCTGCTCTGCTCATTTTTAATTGTCATTAATAAGATACAATGAAGGGGAAAAACTGCACAGAGAAAGGGCAAAATATAATGAAATCAATAAAAGAGTTAAGCATTTAAATCTCTAGCAAAAGCAGAAATATTTCTAAATGTCTTATAAATTTATAAATCATGCTGCTGTGCTTTACTGAATGTAGAATAAAAGAAAAATAATACCAGCTAATTAAATGATATCAGTGCTGTCAGGTGTTGTCACTGATTAGGAATCTGGTTGGAACAAAAACCTGCAGCTACAGGGGTCCCCAGGACCAAGGTTGGGAAACACTGATGTATTCATTTTCAATAATGAGAGTTACAGGACCTTTGGCTCCAGCAGTATGATGCCATATAGACCCAAATCCTGTTAAGTTTTTGCCATGTTTATTTCTTTTTTTCCATTAAATTACTATTAATGCAATTTTTATTAATTAACCTTAACCGGCTAACTATCTATCTCACCATTTCACCACCTAAAAGCTAATGTGTGGTAAGTGTACTGCCACAAATATGGCTACATCGCATCACCCAAGTGGATTCTGCACATTTGAAAGGTATGAAGTGGTTCCCCAATGACTTTGAATAATAAGAAAAGCACCACATAAAAGTAATGTCTTCTTCTTCTTCTTCATCTTCTTGGGCATTATTGATCTTCGTACTTTTAAAGACCACTAGAGTTACCACTCTTAACTTGTCATATTAATCACAATCATATGTGGATGACATTGTGACATAGCAGTGCGTATTACAGGCTCACAGCACTTGGTTACTAGATGGACTGCAATGCTTCCTGTGAGGACTTTCTGTGTTTTCTTGTATGAACTATGAAACAAATTACTCTGGGATTAGTGAGTCCAAGTATGTCCCTCTTTTCATCAAGTATTCCATCTGGTTCAGCTTCCTGTATTACAATGAGTGTCACTAAATAGCTTGTGCATTATATGGTGGACAGAAGGTAGCATGAACTGTAATCTCTACTGCTTTCTGTCGTTTTCTGTGTGCTGTTAGGCAGACCAAGAAGTGTAATGTGAATTTACCCTCTGGGCAGTTTAAGATTGTCAGGCCAATTTGTGTTTTAGCTGCCATCCATATGCAATGAGAAGTTATTATCGATGCACCTGGGACATTGTCTAACAGTGAATATTTGGACAGAACATTAACCTTGCAGCATGATGATCATTTAACTTTGAATAAGTGTCATTCCGTATTATGTTAAACAGATCCCTTTTTCACGGAGCTTACTGTCACTCTTTCTGTCTTTCTGCCATTCCAAATTTTTGGGTAACATGAGTAAGGGTCTATAACCAAAAATGATCACACTGCAACAATTTAGTGATACCAGCAGTTGCATCTACTATTACAGCGTTTGGCAAATGTGGAGAATGTGATCATTTGACTAACCTGATAAGTCCTACATTAAGGCAGACGCAGTATGGCATGGTTAAGGATGGCTTAAATATAATGTACTTTATCTCTGTGTTCCATCAAAAGGTTGGAAATTACGGACCTAGAAGAAAAGTACACCATCTGGACTCCATGTACTATGATAAAAGGTTTCTCAAATCATTTTACATATTATCTCTTGTCAAGATTGCAATATCTTTGGTAGCTCTACCAATAGTCATCTGTGGTGGTGGTGGTGTGCTAATGCTTTCAATACCATGATCAATTTCAGGAATAATTTAGATTTTTTTTTCACCTCTGGAACCCCAACCCCATTCCTGGCCTTGTTTAGCAGAAGCAAAACATTTTTAAGTGTTATGATCTGGCTTGGTTTTTAATTTTCCTTTACTTGTTTCCATTTTTTCTGTAAGTTTTCTATCTCCAATTCTCGTTTACACAAGAAGTTTTTGAAATATTTTTAATGTTATTAAAATAGTTTTGTGTTGTTTTACATGTTTTTATTTTTTCCTCGACATCTGCATTTTAGAAGTTTTGTTGTAGAGTTACTGGGGTAACAGACCAGAAATGGCATGTAATGTCAACTGTGTGACGGGATAGAAGGTAAGCACTGAGACTACAGACAAGTCCTTAAAAAATTTTGACTTTGAGTTTGGCAAAAGATCAGTCTGGCATTCTGGGCATCAAACTTTGTGCTCTACTTTCAACTATGTCTCATTTCCTGGTCCGTCTCATTAAATGTACTGTCATTGTGCCAATAAGAGAACACTGTCAATTAGTATTGATTAGGGCATTTGGGTTTCTTTCTGATTTCCCATTTACCATGCAGATATTAATTGACGGGTACATTTTTACTTTTTTTTCATAGTTTGTTTTTATTATGCACTGTAACACTTTATATTTTACACACTCTACAGGCTTAAACAAGGTAATAAATAAGAGAGCCTCAAATGATTTTCTTTACATTATTACAACATACTGTACGTAAAATAAGATATATTCATTTTGTTTCTGATTCATGTATCTGAGAACTTAAAAATATCACAACATGGAGGAGACCATTCATGTTTGTTTAGCTATTGTCATTTCTATTATTAAATTTTTTATACGTATATTTTTTATTTTTCTTTTCTTGGCATAGTACCTTGGGGTCTTCTTAATTTCTCTACTACAAAGGGTAAAGCATCAGATCTCCTGGCTGCTTCATCACTCCGTGTCACACATGTGTGAATATGAGACAGTTTATAGGCTCAAATAATTGTATTTGCTCACCAGACCAGGGGTTGGCACTATACTCTAACTCTTTCTTCTCTTTTCCCCACAGAACAACTGAAGAATCACCCCAGTAATAATCACTTCCAGCTTATGATGTCACTTCTGCTTCCACCACCTCCAGATGATGACACTTTGATCCCAGAACGCCACCTGCTTGTTACATCACTTCCTGTTGTTCCATTATGTATATGTCTGCCGTTTTTACATTGATCAGTTCTGTTCTGAACTCAAGTCTGTAAAGACCAAATGTTTAACTCAACTTTAACTAAATGGGGACAGTCCCCAACACTTTGAATTTATTGTTGTGTGTTTTGTTATAGCAGTATGCTGAGATATCCAGCATGGTAGTATGTTCCATGTTTCTTCTCAAACGGTAACACTTTACATTAAGTGTCCATAATTACACTGTAACTACTATGTAATTACCTGTATAAGTACAGTGTAACTACGAGTTATTACTCCGTACTTACTGTGTAATACAAAGTAACGCTATAGGTAATTACTCAGTTGTCATTGTTATTCCACAGTTTATATAATTACAATGTAACAATTTATCACTGATCCAAAAAAAGTGTACTTACATAGTTACATTGTATCTGTACTTTCAAAATGTAATAAAAACATCAGGATATGTAACTACAACTATGTAACAGATGTTCCATGGTCTAGGCAATTGTAATGGAGAATTGCAGTGATAACTGCATAGGTTTTCGATGATATTTCAAGATCTTTTTTAAATGGTGAAACACCTTTGCAAAATGGTTAATGCTTTTGCCTCACAGATCCATTATCCTGAGATGGAATTCTGTCTGGAGATATGCGTGTTAGTAAATAAGAACATTACGAGTATAAGCATTGATGACTCGGTGCAACATGTTGGGGGCAAAGTACTAAAGGTAAATTAAGTCAGACTTGAGTTAGCAGTCTAAATATAAGTCATCAAAGCATTTACTCAGCATGCATAAGACAAAAGTTTTCATGGTAAGGTAGTGTGGTGGATGGCCAGGGCCCTTACCCGGCCAGGACGCCCAAAGTGTGGAAGGACCGGGGAAAAGAGGATTGTCAGGACAGTTTCTTCCCCGGGCTGATAGAGGGCAGCCCCCTTGGTCTTCAGTGGGTTATTAGCATGGAGGTTCAACCCTGTTGGAACCCCTTGACCACCACCAGGGGGCACATGGACCTTTCCAGGGCCTTATTTGGTCACGCTTCTTGTGGCAGGAAGAAGCTTGTTAGGTACCTGGAATCCATCCAGGTGCCTTATAAAAAGGAGCCGCCTCACCCCATGAGAGGCCAGAGTTGGGAGGAGAGAACAAAGCCTGAAGAGGAGTGGAGGGAGCAGGACTGGTGGCAGAAGGGACTGAAAGGTGTTAGTGGTGCTGCGTTGTGCTTATGGGTATTGTCAGCTGGTAAGAAACTGCAAATAAACGTATGGTGTGTGGCAAACTTGTCTCCTGCCTGTCTGTGTCTGGGTTAGGAAGGCGGTACGCCCCCTAGTGGCTCACAGTAGTTATACTCATTAATCATGGTGCTTTAAAGTGCATGTGTCGATTAGAGCATGCAACTAAGAATTTCACTGTAATCTTTACATGTGACAACAATGACTCTATAAAATTATAAAATAGAATCTGAAGACATAGCCAGGCCATTGCTGTCTTTAAGGTGGAGGTTTAGTAATTGTTACTTTATGAAATAAATTTTTAATTGAAGTAGCACTGAATAATGAAGGATTTCCTAAAACAAATCTTGCATTGGGGCGGTCGATCTACATGAGATGCTCCAGAAACAAATGGTCGGAATGAAGAATTAGGAATGAAAAATCATCCACCAAATGTACAATGTACACAGGAATTTGCCCTCGGTCTGGAGCTCCATGCAAGATCTTGCCTCATGGGTTGAGGATGATCATGAGAAAGGTGAGGAATCAGCCCAAAACTACACGAGAGGAGCTTGTTAATGATCTGAAGGCAGTTGAGACCACAGTCACCAAGAACACCATTGGTAACACACTATGCTGTAATGGATTGAAATCTTGCAGTGCCAGCAAGGTCTACCTGCTAAAGAAGGCACGTGTACAGGCCCGGAAGACAAATGGTTGGAATGGAAGAAATTGATTCTCTAGACATGATCACGAGCATCTGTAATTGATTGATTGATTGATAGATTGATTGATTGATTGTAGTCCACAGAGCCAATTAGTGGGAACCAGAATTCTGGCTGGGTTGTAGGGGATCAAATACTTATTTAACTCAATGACATACAAATCAATTTATAACTTTTATGTAATGTGTTTTTTCTGGATTTCTGGTTGATATTCTGTCTTTTTCCATTAAAGTTAAACTACCATAAAAATTAGAGACTGTTCATTTATTTGTAAGTGAGCAAATGTACAAAGTCAGCAGGGGATCAAATACTTATTTCCCACTACTGTACCTTAGTTGTGATTTTATCATAGCTGAATGTGCAGACAGTGATCTCACTCAGCCACTAGAATTATATACAGTAGAGTTGTGTAATTGTCGTGTTCAAAGCATAATCTCCTGCTTGTAGATAGGATTCACATTATTACAAGCAAATAGACATTCAGATATAAGAATACATAGACAAATGGACAGAAAGCCAGAGCTAAGCTTTTTATACCGAATGTAATTCCCTTTTTAGATGTTTGGCTACTGAATAAGATTATGTTAAGGTCATTCTATATAAAAGCTACAATATATTGAAGCAGATGAACTAGTGCATCTATAGAAAAAGTAGGATAACACTTTAAAATGAGCATTGAGGGTTGTTGCCATTATATGAGGTGTGCAACTTATATGATAATATGATCTGTTTTTTAAACATGGAAGTCAAGTAAGATGCCAGTCAGGTGAAAATCATATGTAGGACAGATCCATCGGGATGATGGAAATTAACCCTAGGGATATGGAAGATAAATTCTCTGGTGCTTATGCAGGAAGATTAAAAATATTTGGTAGATATAGTTAGACTCCCCTCCATGCACAGCAAGGCTCTGGAACAAGATTTCTTAATCAAGGAGGTTTCTATTCTCATCTGGAGTTTTCCTACAGTAGAAATTCTACATGGGTGTTAAGATACACACACATTTGCAGCTGTCATTTGTAGTTTTTGGAATTTGTGCTAGTAAACAAGTTACCCTGATATGACTATAAACTGCAGAGAGCAAGATTTTGACATTTGTGCTTAACATTTTTTAAGATTATTTAGGTTTTAGTTCATTATTTAAAATATGTCTGACATGTCAACAAAACAAGATTTCATTTGATTGGTTGCAGAATTGTATTTCATATGAAACACATAAAGAACTATGTCCCTCTCCACTTGTGATATTACAGCCGATTTGGTGATGAGGATTGGGATGTTTAGTCATGATGAAGTAGTTTGTGCATCAGCTAACTGTTTTTCATACAGTAGAAAAAAATGTCTGAATTAACAAAATTGTTTTACAAGGCAAAAAATGAGAGAAGCGAAAAGTTTTGGTAAGCCTGAAGATTTTAACTTCAGACAATATGAAGAAAATGTTAGCAAATATTTTAATGGGCTGAAACAGTATTTGTGAAGCATATGGTCTCCTCTTCACAGGAGAGAAAAAATTAAGATGCTGTTACTTAATGATGTCAGAAAAAAGCTTACAGCTTTTAATTGATTTGTATGCCATTGGTGCCCTCACAAAAGGTTGTAACAGAGGTAACAGAGATCTTTTAAAGAATCACTACATGCCAAGATGCAAGAGAGGTGAAACGCACGCAGGAGAAGCCATAAGTGAGCACATTATGAATGTGAGGAAACTGTTAAGTATAAAAAGCAGCTGGCAAAACCATTGAAAACCCTTGAGATAAATATTGCTCTGCATTTCTGCCTAAATATGGCATGCTTAAAGGTATCAAAGAAAAGGTTCATACTGTATATTCTGGCAGTTCCAAAATTTGTTTAAGCCATGCTGTTTATTCTAGGCACTTGAAGATCAAATGATTTACATTCATTTATTTGACTAATGCCTTTATCCAAAGCAAGTTATAACATTTATGATACAATTGGTTACATTTCTTTTGTTTTTCAAATTGAAACACAGGCAGGTGAACTGACTAGCTCACACAGTGTTTTCAGTCCAAAGCCTTAACCACCATGCCACATAGATACAGTGGATAGTACAGCTCCCATTGTCCCCATACCTAAAACATATACAGTAGCAGTGTATGAAAATGAATACAGGGAAGGGCTGGGTTATATGATCTTAAATTGAAACGGCAATTATTTTGACACAAAATGTAATATTCCATATTTCTCAATATGTTCTGAAAATGTCTTAGGTATGTCGTTGTTTTTTCTTGGTAGAGAAATATATTGCTCTGCTTTCCCTTTTTGTATTATTAATATGTAACCTTTGTCAGAATGCCTCAAATCCCCCAGACTTACCACTGTTTATAAGGTATTATAGTACAGTATATAACTTCTCCCCACCTTCCCTTCTACATCTATAACCTCAGGCAATTAGGTGTAGTAAAAGACAAGCAGGAGTTAAGTTACAATTTAAACAATGTATTATTGATAATATTCATAAATAATAACAATATGCAAAGTACATTTGAATATTGGCAACCATACAACCTGATAAATGATGATGTGTAGTTTCAGGCGGCACACAGACTTGTTAGACACTTAAAATGTCTCTAGTTAAGGCATCATTTGTGGTCAGCTTTCTTCAGAACAGGCCGCATTGCCTGTCTCAATATGGCTGCCGGGCTGTGCTCATCATTGTGTTGTCCTTTCCAGTTCATGCATCAGTTTGGTAAAAGAGAGAGAGGATGAGATAAAGCAAGCAAATGTAATGGTTTTCTGTCCAACCCCTACAGCCAATAGGGCGTCATGGTACTTAAAGGCATTTGATATAGGCCAATTCCAAACAGCCATACTTCAGACCAATGGGGCAAAGAACATCTTAACACCTGCCATCCCCCAAAACCATATGTTAAAATAAAGCTTGGCAGTTAGGCAGCCTGGCTTTGTGTGGGAGTTGAGAGACTTCAGAGAAACATTAGCCAAACTTGTTTCAGGCACTTCCCCCAAATCCTGCCGTAAAATTCAAAGAGACTCAGTCCTGGTGGTGGGGTTGTAAACATGAATGCTTTCATTATTGTAACAGTAATATTACAGTAAACAGTAAAGTTACAAATAAAGACATACAAAATATTTATCAATTTGTATGCAAAATCTCACATCACAACAGTCGTTAAACTGCATCTGGCCCTGCAAGGTCATGTCACTTGCAAAAATTCTTAGATGATTCTACCCTTAAGGGGTGGGGTATATTTATAAA